>NC_134020.1:45806118-46490487 GCF_040712315.1 Castanea sativa | reverse complement strand
CGGGAGTGGATGCTGACGCAGTACTCCGTATTCCCGACAACATCTATTATCCCCCTGCGTTACGCTTAGCCCCTACTCCTCCAGCGCCGACAACTGATCTTGTAGTGCCTACCCCTGCCTCTGCTCCTTCTGATACCCCAGTCTCAAAGGACCCTTCTCCCCCGGCTCAGCCCGTGGACGAAGTAGCTGAGGGTGAATTGGCTGAAGAGCCAAAAAAGAAGAAAAAAGAAAAAGACCCAGAGAAAAGAAAAGACAAGCAACCTGTTGCGTAGTCCTTTCGTAGTTTTTGCCTTATTTTTGCTTTATTGTTTTTTTGTTTTTACGGATGTAAGGGGCCATATGATTGCCCCGGTTTTGTAACAGACATTTGCTAAGAAATGAATACTTAGCTCTTTTCTTCTATTTCATATACACGTCTTACTACAATATGCTGTCATTTATTTGTCATTTTGTATGTGTCCAGATAAAAGCTTATTTGAAATAACAATCATAATTCCACTACGAAGTAGTTCATTATACTTGTGATTTTAAGAAACACAAAAAGTTTGACCTGAGCACCATAATTTCACCACTTGACCTTCTTTGACGTTTGAAACGGCAAGTTTGAGGTTCAATATGCTATTGAACAACAAGGCTCAATGATTTGTTTTATGTTAGCGCTTTACATATTTGAGATTTCTTTAGCCGTGATCTTGTTGGACTTACAATTCCTGTGTGATGGTTTGCAAGTGATTAATTTTTCTTAGACTTGTGGCCCGAGAAGCCGAACGAGCACTAAGGTCAGTTTAACACTTAGGTTTTTGCAAGTGACTAATTTCTCTTAGACTTGTGGCCTGAGGAGCCGAACAAGCACTTAGGTCAGTTTAACACTTATGCTTTTACAAGTGACTAATTTCTCTTAGACTTGTGGCCCGAGGAGCCGAACAAGCACTAAGGTCAGTTTAACACTTATGCTTTTGCAAGTGATTAATTTCTCTTAGACTTGTGGCCCGAGGAGCCGAACAAGCACTAAGGTCAGTTTAACACTTATGCTTTTGCAAGTGATTAATTTCTCTTAGACTTGTGGCCCGAGGAGCCGAACAAGCACTAAGGTCAGTTTAACACTTATGCTTTTTGCCGATACAGGATTGAAACGAACAGAAGCCTCACACAAAAGAAGATTCTTTTCTTAATAATAATATCGTCGTAAGTTATTTACATTCCACGGGCGAGGAATCACCCTTCCATCCAGATCCTCTAGACGATAAGCCCCTACTCCTGCCATTGAGGTAATTCTATATGGCCCCTCCCAGTTAGGACCCAATTTTCCCCAGGCGGGATTCTTTGCAACCCCCACTACCTTTCTTAGTACCAAATCTCCTGGTACCAAGGGCCTGGCCCTAACTCCCTTGTCATATGTCTGCTTGAGCTTCTGCTGATAGTTGCCCATCTTCACATTGGCTATTTCTCTACTTTCCTCAATAGTATTTAAACAATCATTCATCAGATCATGATTGCTCGCTTCGTCATACTGGTCGGACTTCAGGGTGGGAAAACCTGACTCTAGTGGTATTATAGCTTCCATCCCATACGTCATTGAAAAGGGAGTCTCGCCTGTTGATCTTCGGGGTGTAGTGCGATAAGCCCATAATACATGAGGTAATTCTTCTACCCAGCCTCCTTTAGCGTCATCCAATCGTTTCTTCAAACCTGCCAAGATGACTTTATTTGTTGCTTCGGCCTGTCCATTCCCTTGGGGATAGTACGGAGTGGAATATCCATTTCTTATTCCCATTTCTGCGCAGTACCGCCGGAAAACCTTGCTATCAAATTGAAGACCATTATCAGATATCAAGGTGTGTGGGACCCCGAAGCGAGTTATGATATTTTTCCAGATGAATCTTTTTGCATCCACATCTCTAATGTTGGCTAATGGCTCGGCCTCCACCCATTTCGTGAAGTAATCCGTGCCGACGATGAGCCATCTCCTATTACCCGTTGCCCGAGGAAACGGCCCGACGATATCTAAACCCCACTTAGCAAAGGGCCATGGGCTGGACAACGGATTTAAGTTACCTCCTGGTTGATGCACATTGGGCGCAAACCTTTGACATTGATCACACTTCTTGGCATACTCTTGAGAGGTTCTCTGCATGCTTGGCCACCAATACCCTTGGGTCATGGCTCTATGAGCTAATGATCTTCCTCCAGTGTGGCTCCCACACACACCCTCATGCAATTCTTCCAGCAAAGGTTCCATGGCTTCAGGATGTACGCAAAGGAGGTAAGGACCTGCATAGGAACGCCTATAGAGTTTTTTCTCCTCCGATAGCCAGTAACGGGGTGCGCTTCTTCGTATCGTCTCGGCCATTTTCCTATCTTCAGGTAATATTCCGTGCTGCAAGAAAGCTATAATCGGGTCCATCCAGCTTGGGCCTACATGAATGCTGTGAACCCGTACTGCCGGGATGCTGGTCAAGCTAGAGGACAACAAATCTTCCACAATAATCATACGCGGTAACTTTGATCCCAGCGATGTGGCTAACATTGCTAATGAATCAGCATGAGAGTTATGTCCCCTTGGGACTTGCTGTACCTTGAAACTGTCAAACAAACCCAACACCCCTTGGACTCGTTTCAGATAGCTTTTCATACGCTCATCTTTTGCCTCAAACACTCCATTAACTTGCCCGACCACCAATCGGGAATCACAGAACACCCTCACTACTTTTCCTCCCAAATGTTTAACCATCTGGGAGCCCACTAAGAGAGCCTCGTACTCCGCCTCATTATTAGTTGCTGGGAATCCCAATCTCAAAGACTTTTCAATGACTAGTTTCTCGGGGGATATTAACACAACTCCAACCCCGGCTCCCTTTCGATTTGATGCCCCATCCGTGTAGACTTCCCATGGAGTAATGTTTTCCGTTCCAATGGACATTACTGTCATCACGGCATCTTCGGGGTAAGCCTGACCGTCCGTGAACTCGGCCACGAAGTCGGCAAGGATTTGCCCTTTGATAGCCGTCCGAGGCATGTACTTGATATCATAAGCTCCCAGCTTAGTTCCCCACTTTGCTACACGACCCGTATAATCCGATTTCCGCGTGATAGCTTGTAGAGGCAACTGAGTGAGTATTACCACGGTGTGAGCTTGGAAATAATGAGGCAATTTCCTTGTTGCATGCACCACGGCTAGAAGCGCTTTTTCCAGCAGTAGGTATCGCTGTTCGACTTCTTGCAAGGACTTGCTGACATAGTATATTGGTTTCTGGACCCCGTCATCATTCCGTATTAAGACAAGACTTACGGAGTGATTTGTGACCGCTAGATAAGCATATAGCACTTCTTCCTTCTCGGGCGTTGATAGTATCGGCGGTCTAGATAGGTATTGCTTTAAATCCTCAAAAGCCAAATTGCATTCGTTAGACCACTGGAAATCTTTCCACCTGTGCAAAAGGCGATAAAATGGGCGGCACCTGTCTGCGGACCGCGAAATGAACCTGTTCAAGGCTGCAATCATGCCAGCTAACCTCTGCACCTCTTTCGGGTTCCGAGGAGGATGCAATCCTAAGACAGCCTTAATCTGGTCAGGATTAACTTCAATGCCCCGATGGGTAATCATGTACCCCAAAAATTTTCCCGAGCCCACTCCGAAAGAACACTTTGATGCATTCAAGCGTAACTTATACTTTCTTAACACCGAGAAGGTCTCTTGCAAATCTGTCAAATGGTCTTCTGTCTTCTTACTTTTGATTACCATATCATCGATATAAGCTTCCATGTTACGTCCCAACTGCGCATCGAACATTCTGGTCACCATTCGTTGATAAGTGGACCCTGCATTCTTTAGACCAAAGGGCATTACTCGGTAATGGTAATTACCATTCGGGGCACGAAAAGCCGTCTTCTCCTGATCATTCAGTGACAACGGGATTTGGTGATACCCTTGGAACGCATCCAAGAAGCTCATTCGGGGGTGCCCCACAGTTGCATCCACCAATTGGTCAATTCTAGGAATAGGGAAAGGATCCTTGGGACATGCCCTATTCAGATCTGTAAAGTCAATACAGACTCTCCATTTCCCATTCTTCTTTTTTACTACGACAGTATTGGCCAGCCATTCAGGATAGAAGATCTCCTTGATCGCACCGGCTCGCTTTAGCTTCCCAACTTCCTCTTTAACTGCCTCGGCGTGCTCTTGAGATGCTCGTCGAGGAGGCTGCTATCTATGCGTCGCATGAGGGTTAACATTCAAATGGTGGCAGATAACCTCTGGATTAATTCCTGGCACATCATAAGTCGTCCATGCAAAAACATCAATGTTATCTCGCAGGAATTGAATCAACTCTTCTCTTTCCTGTGTCGGCAGCTTGGATCCGACTTGAAAAAACTTCTCTTTATCTTCCCCAATAATTACCTTGGTTAACTTCTCGGCAGACCCTTCATCTTCAACTGGGCAGACTTCTTGAGCAGCCCTCTTTAATTGCTATGATGTCTCAGGAACTTCCCCTTCGAACGAACCTCGGCCTGTACGAATAGTGGCAGACATTAGACATTGCCTAGCCACCGTTTGACTGCCATGTAACACTCCCACGCTTCCCCCTGTGGGGTACTTCACCATCACATGTAAAGTTGATGAAACTGCCTCCATTGCATGCAACCACGGTCTGGCCAAAATGGCCGTGTATGGAGAATATGCCATAACAACTATGAAGTTTACCTGTACCTCGGAACCCTCCACCTGCACGGGTAGCCTAATCATTCCTCGTGGGATCACCTGGTTTCCATCAAAACTGACCAAGGGATGGTCGTATTTTTCTAAGTCCTCCTCTTTCAACTTTAATCCATTGAATAGGTCCGGATACATAATCTCGGCACCACTTCCATCATCCACCAAGACTCGTCTTACATCATATCCCCCGATACGGACTGTGACGACCAAGGCATCGTCGTGGGGTTGAAACGTTCCCTCTTTATCCTTATCAGAAAAACCCAAAGTAAGCGTCACCGAGGATCTGAGTCTTTTATTTGTTTGGTGATTCTCTTCCACGTCCTCAGTCCCACGCTTGTTTTGAACGGACATGACCCGAGAAGGGTTCCCAAAATCTCCTCTCGGCTGGGTCAAGATGACGTTAATAGTGCCTAAAGATGGTTGAGGGGCCTGACCCCAAAATTTCCGAGTATCTAGTTGTTCCTGATTCCCATTCGGCTTTGCCAATAAGTGGTTGATCTTCCCGGCCCTAATCAATTGATTTAAATGGTCGCGCAACGTCCTGCACTTCTCCGTGGTATGCCCCTTATCCTGGTGGTAATGGCAGTGGAGGTTTTGGTTCCTCAGGGATGCATCTCCACTCATTTTGTTTGGTGGCCTAAAGTATGGCTCATGCCGAATTTTCTCCAGGATGTGATGCACAGGCTCCTTAAACAGTGAGTTAACTAGAGGAGACTCGGCGGTCCTCGGATGGCTTGTAAAGTCTTGTTTGGGCCGAATACCTTGAAACCCCCCTTCCCGAAGATCCTTCCTCTCTAGATACCTTTTCATTTTGCCTTTGCTGTGCATCTGATCCTCCTCTACCCGTTTATATTTATCTATTCGGTCCATAAGCTGACGCATATCTATCGCGGCCTTCATTGTCAAAGACTTCCTTAACCCATGCTCCGTGGGAAGACCCACCTTGAAAGTTCTCACGGCTACATTCTCCACATCCCCATCAATTTCATTATACGTTTCCCAGTATCGGTCAGAATAGGTTTTGAGTGTTTCACCTTCCCTCATGGACATAGACAGTAGAGCATCCAAAGGTTTTGGAATCCTTGTACAAGTTATGAACCTTGCTCCAAATGCCCTAGTCAATTCCTCAAAAGACCTCAGGGAACCTTCGGCCAAAGCATCAAACCACCTCATAGCCACGGGCCCCAAACTGGAGGGAAAAACTCTACACATCAATGCCTCATTATTCGAATAAACAGCCATCTTCTGACTAAAATGACTAACATGCTCTACAGGGTCAGTCCTCCCATTATACACAGTAAAGATGGGTTGAGAAAACCTACGAGGTAGCTTTGCCCTGTTTATCCTTGCCACAAAAGGGGATTTGGCAATTTGTCGCAGGGCTTTACCCATTGCATCACTCCCGTCCTCGCGATATATTCCATCAGTATCGGGCATCTTCGTCACTTTCAGCTGCTTTGCCCTAACGCCCGAAGACACACTAGCACGGGTCATACTTCGAGTAGGCTCAAACATTGGGGGATGAATTCCTCCTGGGTTCGCTTCCGAACTATCACTGGAAGAGCTAGCATTATCCTTACGTCTCCGCTTCTTACTATCCACGCGCTTGCGTAAGTACGCTATTTCAGATTGCATCTGTCGCAACACATCGTCGCGAGACATATGCCCCTCAGTTAACGATCGTTGTTCAGCCCTATGATCGCCATCATATGCCTTCACCACCCCCGAAGCATGCCCTTTCCCCTTATCACGCTGGAGACTTACAGCTACGTCCCTGCTTCGTGAGCTTACTGATTCTTCCCCTTCCAAATACACCTCCGCCATACACTTCTAAATGGAATATGCTACGCTGTTGTTGTTCCCACAGACGGCGCCAATTGTAAGGACCAAAAGCTCGTATAACCAACTTCAAAACGTTCTCGCTGCTTTATTCACTTAAGAGTCCTTATACAATACATTTGGTAGAGAGGGTTCAACAACAAAAAGCCCCTCATTCGTAGTTTCTTGATTCCTATTTATACTATTCTCTGTTTTCATCGTAGCCTTACACCTTGCAATCTGCGGTCCTTTCCCCGTGACACTTGTCCGTCGGCAATGGAACAAGATTCCCCTTTGCATCCCGCACTGTTCAGGTCATGTCCACATTAATGCGACGGATAGAGGAAATGCTTGCTAATTAATGCGGCCAGAATGGTTGTTGCCAAGCATTTAATGCAACCTTCCAAACCAGCCTATTATAACCAGATATTTGTAACATGCCCTTTACGTAATTATCGTCCACGCCACCTCATCTTCGGGCACACCCGGAGAGATCTCATCTTTCACTCTAAATGTTGGCCTTCCTTTCTTCGGGTCCTCGGGTTCTTAGGTCCTCGGGTCCTCACAGTGTCCATTTGTTACACTAGATTGTTTGGCTTAGTTTGTGAATCTTATTTACGTCTAAGTGAATCTCATGTATGCTGCAAGAATTGAAATTATTAGGTGATTGTATTGTTATATTGTGTACTAAGTTAATCTATTTATTTGCTCTATATGGGGGTAACCTGGTGGGTTGATTGGTATGTGTTAGGCTCGATTCATTTTCATAAACATGTGTTCTTTTTGGCTGTATTTTATTCTGAATTTTTTTAACATCTACTAAGTTATTATAGTTGACTCTATAGGAAGGGTTATAATAATTCAATCTTCTACTATGTCTTGGACAGTTTTTTTTTTTTTGGTAACTTATATTATATCTATATAAACAATATTTTTGAATAAAAATTAATAAAAAAAAACTCATTTTAAACCTTATTTAATCATTTTTTCTTATTCTCTTTGTGTGTGTGGCTCGAACCCAAACAAAACGCCCCACTCCAACCCTTCACCTGCTGTGATCTTTCCAACCATCATAGACTTCTTCCTCATCTCATCAAGGAGAAATAACACTCATGGACCTGTCATTTCCACATATTCACTTAGCACATGCCAACTTGCTGTAAGTTTTTTCTCTTTCGGACCCAGATTTTCTTGGACCTTGTCATCTTTGGCCCACTAGGATGAACCATATAAAACAAGGAGTTCCAATCACTTATCCTAATCGGGTTTAAATGCTTTGACCAATGTTGTTCCCAATAACATCATATTGTTCAGGACCGCTCAGAGATCCAAAATGGAAGGGTTGTTTGGGTTGGGGTTCAAAAGTTGGGTCAAGCAATGGGTGGTTTGAGCTATGAATAATATCATCTTCTTCTTTAAACCTTGTCCTGCAACTGTATGCCTGAGCAAGGTATGCCTGATCAAGCGCAACCTGTTGTTATTGCAGTGTCTGCCTCCTGAGGTTGCCTCTTTTTTTTTTTCTTTTTTTTTTTTAAATCTACAGTCTATGGGCTAAACTCTTGGTCTGTTAGAATTCCATCTCTGTAAAACGTGCCTGATGAAAATTAGTTGTTTAAAGGGTATCTTTTCATTGTGTGTGTGTGTGTGTTTTGGGTGTCGCGTTTCTCTATATTATCCTTGTGTAAGATAAGGTCAAGTCAGAAATCTTAAACTTCATTAGCAAATTTTATTTTTTTTTAAAGCAGGAGGACATCACAAGAGGTTGTGTTGTCCAGGGTAGTTGTAGACTTGTAGCTCAAAAGCTGTACTATATAGAAACATGTCTTTTCCAATTAGGTTCTTAATGTAACAGTGTCATTTAGCTCTGCTTTTGGTTTCAGTGGGTAACCTGATTAATGGACTTTTACGGAGGCCAACCATATGCAATTCATTAATTGTTGAGGCACAAAGAAAATTCCCAATTGCTAATGTGGTAAGCTGTTATTAGTAGCTAAAAAAGTGATGTCAGGTATGAATAAAGATGAGAACTAATAAATACTTTGTCAAAGGAGGTGAAAAAGTTAAGGATGGAAAAATGGACAGCCTGAGAAGATATTATTTTTCATCTTATGTGTTTGGAATGAAGGGTAGCAAAGTGGGGATGGAAAATTAGTGCATCTTTCCTTTGGTATGGAAGAAAAATAAGAGGAAAGAAATAGTAATTTGAAGCAATTTACTAATATATCCCTAGTATGTTCATTTTCAGCAAAAAAAAAAGTGTTCACGGTTCACTGGATAGCCATACTTCTTACCCAGGGTTTATGTTTGTTTATTATAAACAATTCAAGTTTGAGTTTTTTTTTTTTTTTTTAATGAAATATTTTAAGACTCGCTTCATTACAAGTCAAGCTCAAACAAATATTTTTTGCAAGAACAAACTAGTAAACATAGAGCTCGAGGATAAAGAATGAATTTAGCTTGCTAATAAGGTTTTGTCATAGGCTTGACAAATGGATTTAAGAAAAAAACACAACATTTGGCCCCTGTACCAGTTACTTCATCTGATGACCATTATTTATTGAGAGCCGGAGTAGTATATTGAATAGTTTTAGAAGTTTGGAATTCCCAGCTAGCTTAAAATGTGAGTTCTACTACTCCAAACAAACTCACAATTTTTGCTACAATTCTTTTACGTGGCATATGTTACAGATTGTGACTAACTGTCTATTACTTTAATATGTACTTATCACTTGTTTTTCACTAATCACAATCAGCAATATGGAAAGTTGTGATAAAAGTTATACATTTATTTTATGGTGCCAAATTTTTTTTATTACTTATGATAATCACAAATTATGGGGAGGATAATTTCATGAAAACTCTTCTTTTTTCTTGTTCTTTTTCTTTTTTTGGGAGAGAATTTTGTGAAAACTTAAGATGCTTTCATATTTAAATTTTTTTTTTTTAAAAAAAAAAAGCAAAACAAGGGGTTATATAAATTAAACAAAATAAGGGAGTACGTATGGGATTGCAACCCCAACCAAGTCCCAAAATTTTAAAAGATGTAGCGTTGAATAGGATTTAGAAATGACTTTTATTTTAAAAGGAGAGTATCCTAATATTTTAGTCAGGCCAAATCATTACATTTTAAGTTGTAAAATGTACATTTTACGTACATTTTAAAACTTAAGGGCAAAACTTGAGCGGGCATTTCTAAATATCAATTAAATATTATTATTTAACTTTTTACATTATTTTTTGGATTAAAAAAAATCGTTATTGTTTTTTATTTGCATAATTACTAGTATTAAGTTTTTATTTAGGGTTTTATTAATATATCTTTTATAATTGATAATAGTTAATCTATTTAATCATTTTGTGACCTTAATTGACCTTATTTGGCACACTTACAACATTTTTATTAATTGCATTTAATAGGATCCCTTTCTTTTTTTTCGTGAGTTCCTGATTTTCCTTTGCATTTGGATCTCTCTGCCTGACTGCCTTTAGAATCTCCCACCAATGAAGTTCTCTCTCTCTCTCTCTCTCTAATACAGCACTGTATTCCCTCCTCTCTCGGACCCTTTATTTGTCTCGATTTTTTCCCCCACCTAATGGATAAGTTACACATGCATCTTTTAAACTCTCAACTTTATCCTTACAAGAGAAACATGTTGCGAGTGAGAGGATAAAATGCCATTTGAATTTAATATATTATTAGGTTTTTATACAAAAATTACACGAATCAGTTCAATAAATATAGATTTTATTTTTCTACGGCAGAAATTAGTGTATCCTCACTCTACAAGGTAACACTGTTCCTCTGAATACAGTTCAACATTCTCTTATGCATGGCAAATATGTATCATTATTTCATGCATGGTGTATGGATCCTATGGCTGTGTGAGAAAGAGAGAAGTGATGCATATATCAAATCTAAGAGATACCTTCTCTTTGAGAAGAGTAGAACCAGAGAATGTAATCTAAAAAGAAAAAAAAAGTTGGATAAAAAGAGAACCTAGGCTTTTGCAGTTGAAATGCAAAAAATAAAAAAGCGAACGAGGTGAATGTACAGTATATCCTTAGCTTGTGTGTGGTTTAAGAAAGCCTTATTCTGATATTCTCTTTTCGAAAAGAAAGAAGCACAAAGATGATAAAGAAGGGAAGCACTTGGAAAGTGATGGAAATAAGAAGGGAAGCACTTGTACTGACAACTCCCACCCACAGACTACGGTCTTGTACTGAAGCTTTTCGAATTTGAGGAGCTATATTTAATTGGTAAATTTCATTACTTGTTCCAACTAAGTTCAAGACATTTTAGAACTGACCAATTTATTTTAATTTCCTATTTCATTATAGATGCCCATCTTATCTATGCTTGTAAACCGTTCAAGCAACTAAATTTTTTTGGTAGGTAATTCAATCATTACATGAGTTTTAAAGGATTTTTTTGAATATTTAACTATTTCTTTAAACATGTGCAATTCTTTCGTTTCACACTCACTTGGTTATTAAATAAAGGAATTCTTTGGAAGTAACTCTAAGATGCTAACAATAAATTTTGAACCTCTCCCTCATGAATATTATTAGACCTTAAAAACTACTAAACCAACCTTTGAGGTTAAAAATAAAGTTGTGTTCACCAAAACAATAAAAAGTTTGGTCAGAGAGAGAGAGAGAGAGAAAGAGAGATAAACATAGACAGACGTATGGTGGCAAATACGCATGTAACATGGGCACAAAATTAGGTAAGTACAACTCTGATAGTATGTGAATCAAAAGGAGTACAGTTCAAAAACTGGTGTTTGCTTTGCAAAGACGATTTACAACTTTCAAAAAGCCATATGATCGACCTACTACATGTTTCCCTTCATAGCCAAGGCAAATATGTCACCTGTAGGTTGTTTTCACAGGCTTAACTAATCAACCAACTTACAACCACCGTCATTGTAGAAATCATACCTGCTATTGGGACCACACAATTTGCTTCAATATCCTTTCTAATGAACCAAAATTAAGTTCATGTGAGACAAAATCTAAGAATTGTCGGAAGCTAGACCTCTATATCCAATCCTTAAGCAAAACAAAATTCAGTTATTCATATTTTTTTGTGCATCCACAAATGGTTGGTATAGCGTCAACTGAGTCCTTTCAAGCTGGTACAAGAAAGTGGCAAATCGTTCCATTCCATGGATATCACAAATTATCATGGATGTTGACAACATTGCCATTCTTAATTGACATAAAATTGACCTATATTTTTTCATGATTTAAATATGTACTTACAACTGTGATAGTTTTGATTGTGCATTAGAATGAATTAAATTGTTGAGTACTTGAGTGTGTTTTGTTTAGTTAGAGTAGAATTTCTATTATATATATTAAAAGTATGTGTTGATTGTTGAACTTGACATTGATAATGTATTAATTTTTTTTTTTTTAGAATCGTATTAAGTAGATATGAAATTTATAAACAAAGAAAGCAATAGTGGAAAAGAGGATTAAAAGATTGTCAACAATTTTGCTTGCTGGATCTATGCATATTAAAGGTCGTATGTACTGAACCAACATTTTCATCTTATTGATTAAACAAATTTGGTGACAAAATATTAAATTAATTTGCTCACATATGAAAGAGATCATAAGAAGATTGGAATAGTTATTTGTAATATTTTCATGTTTTCTAAGATTGAATCCCTTTATAGTAATTGATCGTACAACTGTCGTATAACAATTTTCTCACAATAATTCCTTAGAAAAAATGTGGCTGGTTAAATTACGACCCTTAATTTTTTTTTTTTAATATATATAAGATTTTAATTGAAACTACAAAAGAAGACTTAACACGCAATAAATAAAATAAAATAATAATAGTTTTTTCAACTTTCATTTCACAAATCACAAGCTTATCGCGAAAACTTAATTTCTAAGTAAAATTCATCTTAAGGCACTATGATTTGAAGACTCAATAATTGTAACTAAAATACTCATAAAAACACTTTAAAACAAGGAAACAAAACCCTACTCAAGAGTCTGAAAATTACAAAAATCCAAATAAAAATCTTTCAAACACAAAAAAAAAAAAGGGTTCTATAGTTGCATTTTTAAAACGTGGCTATAGAACGATTTGGTCTATAGCCGCATTTTTTTTAGACCACGTTTTTACTTATGGCCTAAAATACGTAACTATAAGCTTGAGGGGTCTATGGCCACATTTTTTCAAACGCGACTATAGGCCAGGACCAATGGCCACGTTTTTATAGCCGTGGTTATACGACATACTCTAGCCACGGTTTGAAAACCGCAGCTATAGGGTCAATCTATAGCCGTGTTTAAAACGTGGCTATAGGTCAAATGTTGATTGCTAGGAAGAAAGATTAACCGCGTTCAAAATGCGGCTTCAGCCCATACCTATGGCCGCATTTTAAATGCAGCTATAAGCCCTAAATACTTTTTTGAATTTGTCTATAGCTGCGTTTTTACAAACGCTACTATCAATTTTACAAACACTACTATAAAAAGCCTGTCACACACACAATTCCAGCTTATTATTCCTGCAAAATTCCAACTTGTAATTGCAACAAAAAAACCAGTTGGAATTTCAAAGGAATATGAAGTTAGAATTGTGTGTGTGACAGGTTTTGACACAAAAAAGTTTAGGGTCCATTTGACATAAAAAAGTTGCAACAAGCATCAACATATGATTTTGTAGAACCTCAACTGCAAACATTACGCACATGCACAAAAGGGTGCCTTCCCATCTCCAAACTCTTGTCTACAAGTGCGCCATCAGTTTTGTACCCTTGTTTTTCAGGTAGAACACAGTTTATGTCCATAATGGCACTAGAAAAATATAATGGCAGCAGTTAGCTATTTCGAACCAATTAGAGATCTAAGAAGAACATAAGTTACTTCATATAAAGAAAACCTTGACTTCTCCAAATTTGAATGCTATGATATATATACATATATATATATATATACACACACACAGTAGCTAAAGACACTCTAAAAAGCAAGATTAATGAAGTTAGACAACTTTTCAACACTACCAAATGCGATCTTATACAGCTTCAATACTTTCAATTGTAACTAACTTAGCAAACTATTTTCTTTTCTATTTTATCACTCTAATCACCTTAAGAACACTACGAACAAACTCATCAAAAGCACCACAATCTCAAACGCAATGCAAATTCCATAGAATGCCCAATTCATGTTTATAATTCTAACCAACTAGGAAGAGTCTATAACTTCACCCAGAAACAAACTCATCAAAAGCAATACAAATTCCATAGAATACCCAATTCATGTATCTCCCTAAATAATTTAGCAAGCATATACTTCACTCTTAACTCAAAAACAATCCCATGAAAAACATCATACACTCAAAAGCAATATAAATTTCATATCATTCTCTATGCATGTCTCTTCCTAGACAACTCAGCAAGTATAAAATTCACTCATCACTCTTAAACAAGCTCACTCGAAAGCAATACAAATTCCTTTGAATACCAAATTCATGTTTTTCCTAAACAACAACAAAAACAAATCTTTTAAAAGTGTTGATATACCTGTAACTTGTCAAGGTTACTGAGGTTGACCATGTCCTCTCTTAATGGTCTTAGTGCGCTCCAAAAGCCTATTAGCAAGTGTAGACTTGCCATGATCAACATGAGCGATAATAAAAACTTTCCTATCCACCAAAATTACACAAATGGAACAAGCAAAAAGTACTAAAATAACAATAAAGAAAAAAAAAGGAAAATTACGAAACGGTATTTGTATATTTCAAACTTACAGTGAGAACAATGCATGTCTTCACTATTTAATCTTCTTAGTCGTTCTTCTATGTTGTTAAATCATCAATGTAGCTGTCTACATATACAAGAGATACAACTACAAAGTTTTTTGTTCACCAAAAATATTTTCTACAATATAATAATAATAACAATATACTGGTATTCCTTCATGAACAGCCAAAAAGTGATACAATATACAATCACAAAATATCCATGAAGAGTCTTCATTCAAATGCAGTGCTACCCTGAATATATTAAACACATCGTATTAGTAGCACGTAACAATTCATTGCAATAAACATGAAATTTTTATTAAATTAAATGCAACATTTTTAGTACCTGAGAAGCTAGTAAAGCACTTAGAAGTGGGCCAAATTGATTTATTATGTCTCCTATTTTATTCATCACCTCTGCCAGTTGTTCTTTATGCTTTGCTTTTGATTAGGCAATTGCTTCGGCGAGTTCCGCCTTATGTTGCTCACGTAATTCTGCGATTTGGGTTTAATGCCTCTGCTTTACCTGGGCAAGTTCGTCCCTCAAAGTCTGGTGCAAAGCTTCCAATTCATTCATCCGATTGGTCGTTTCAATGGACGACAGTGGAGTCAATGTATAGCATGAACGGTTGGACCCACTTCTTCCTGATGGGATTGGTCCAAAACCCACCCCACGAACACGTCCAGAACGTTATGCCCCCATCACTTGGGCAAACGCATCATCTTTTGACCATAGGATTTCTTCGCGACGTGATCCTTCTAGTGAGCTCCCACGATTTAAAATTTCAGTAATTTTATTCTATTTTCACACAAGAACCAAATAACATGTTACTTGCTATAAACAATTCACGCACAAAATACAAAAGAAATAGGTTACAATATACGGCTTACAATCTTCTCCCCCACTTCAGGAGTAATAGAGCGCCCATCTTTGGTGCTGTATACGTTCGCAAAAAGAACTACACGCTCCACTGCATGCCTGCTTTCTTTTGCCCACATCATATTCAATATTCTCATTACAATAGTGAAAAATTATGTTGGCGATATGAAACAAAAATCAACAAGCAAAAATTTTAAATGGAATTTGGGACATAACATGCAATATAATGTAAACTAAAATAAAAACCATTACATTATTACGTTCAAAAAGACAATTTTTGTTGTTTTCTTTATGCAAATGCTTAGTATGAAGCGGTTTTGGTCCCTAGCTAGTCCCATATATTGGCTACTACCCCAACCCAATTTCCTTCACTCAACTTCCACACATTTCCTCTCTCTCACTTGTCTTTGCTGTCAAAGCTTCAATTTTTATTGCAATCAGCAAGGTCTCCTAACTCTTTACTCCATTTCATTTCTAACTAAAAGGCTCACTTCTGCTAAAACAACACACACACAAATAATGTCACAAAACAAAATCTTCTTTTAATATGTTGTTACAAAGAAAGATATCACTTAATGGTTCACTATTCTTACTTTGTTTGTAGGAAAATGGTTCACAAACAGATTTTGGAAGAAGTATATTGTATCCTTGTGTCAATACTCCTATCTGTACTGAATAACAACAAAGTTTGTGTACTTCAGTATTAAATTCATGCATTGTTTTTTTTTTTTTCCCTTTCATGCACAAGTTAAATGAGCTTAAGTTTAGATGCAAGTCAAATAGTTTTGTAATCAATCATGTGATACGCATGTCTATGAGTCAAAACCATCAACTAGGCATCCTAGAATTATACCTTAAGCATAGTCACGCATTATCACTTTGCATTAATCACTCCTATGTGTATTATCACTCTGCATTAATCTATGCATGCACCTATGCGCATATGCATGCCAATTGTATTGGAACTGTCCACTTTCAACCTATTTAGTTTTCCACAGAGAATGTAATAAAGAAAAGCACAATCAAAGAAAAACCATTTGCTATATACCAAATCAATATTTTGGTTCACAACATGGCAAACATTATCATATATTATGAAATCGCTAATCAAGAATAGGAAACACCACAAGAAATGTGTATTAACAGTCATTAACATGCAAAATAGCCAAGTCTTCCTTACCCCAACACTGTGCTCTCATTTGCATCAACATGAAACCTCACATGCTCCTCTGACCGGACATTTTATTACGGAATTTTACTAATGAAAATAGCAGTGCTAAACATTTCATATTAATTCACACAAAATGCTCAGATTCTTCAATAAATTAGTTTCGTCAAACTCTTTATATTCTTTACATTTGAATCTAAAATTGTACAATATTAAAACCCTGGCTAGTTGTTGTATAATGCATTTCTTACCATATCGTCCACAATTTGGGTAAAACTTATAGGCCCTGACCTTGCTATCTCCTTTTGTTTACTACGACTAACCTTGTTCATATCACTTAATGTCTATGAACACATTCCCGCCAACAATACAAAACAAAAAAATCAGTGTAATCAACTGTACTTGGTAACATGAATATACCCCATCATATGTATATTACCACTAAAAGATAATAGAGCAAGAAAATAGCGATGCCCGCGTGTCTTGATGAAACAAATAGTCAACTACCTGAACAAACTACTGCTGGTCAACCCATGTTGGTTTGTTTTTAATGACATCTGCTTTCGACCCATCATCTTTGTAGCATTTCTTTTTCAACTTGCTCCTTCGATTCCTCCTCAATTCCCCCAGTTGGTGCATTGCCCAGGCCATTTGATCAATTAGTTGGATAATTTCTGGGTCAATGATCCACCATTTCTGAAATGCAAAAATTGAGTTAGCAAATTCCAACAGTCCACCGTACTAAAAAGTTACGATTTACCACACACACGAATGTACATAATAGTAAAAAGTAGCTTAATTTGATACTACCTCAATTTCTATCCAACAATCTATTTTGTGGATAGTCGAGACACTCGTCCAAGCAGCTGGTACAAGTGGGCAGAAGACGTGGCTAAGGCAAAAAGTGTTCAACCACCTTTTGAATGTTTTTCTACTCTCCCCAATTGGTTGGCCTTGTGCATTTAACTCAAATTCAATTTTCATGTTAGCTGGAAGACTCCATATTCACTGCAGCAACGTATTCCCACGCTTTTTATGCAAGTTATTGGATACAGGAGTTTCTTGAACTAAATCGTCTGCACATAATAAACCACCATTATGAATAAAATTTCAAAGTTCACAATTAGAGAAAAGTTGTTGTGTATAGCTCAAGTGCTCAACTAACATGAGTATGCACTTGGTAAATGTGGACATTTTCATACTATATTATTACTTAATCTTTTTTTCCCGTTTATTTTGTTAATTTAATTATTACTTAGTACAATAAGTGAATTAACTCCTTCATATTTTCATAAATTTAAAAGAAGCAATGGGCAGCCTATTGTTGTTATCTGAAGAACATAAAAAAAAATAAAAAATAAAAGCATGTAAACAAACAATTGGTAATAATTAATATTAATATTGAAGGAAATTTGTACACTAAAAAATGAAAATGTCTCTAGATATGTAAACTACCTGGGGATTGCATCTCATCATCATTACTTGCATCCCCTCTTGTCTGATCAGCCACAAAGGCGGCCTCCAGCTCCTCCTGCACGCTCTGTCGTGAACGTCCATTTCCTTTACCAACTTCAACAACCGTCAATCCACGTTGCCTTTTCATTGTTGCAGCCAACAACAGGAAAATTATGCATCTAGTAATAAATATCAAATGTTACATTTGAAGACATGTAAACAACCTGGGGGTTATATCCCATCAACACTTGCATCCGCTCTTGCTTGCTCAGCAGTACGGGCGGCCTCCAGCTCCTCCTCCCCCCGTTGTCCTGAACGTGACGATCTTTCCCCAACTTGAACATACTTCAATGGATGTTTCCTTCCCATTCCTGCGTTCAACAACTTTAGCACACAAAGAAAATGTTAATTATACACAACAATGAATTGCTTACAATGTAAGTGAAAAAGACAAAGTAAAATAACTCATTTTAATATCTACTAATATATACAAGCATATATCGAAGTTTAAGAGCTTCTCTTTGCCAAACACTTTAACAAAGACAAAATGAAATCCTAACACCACACGGACATATATCCAAGTTCATAACAAATGAATTTCAAATCCAATAGTGAACAGGGGAAGGAATTGGATGCATAATAAGTAAAAATTCAAGGAATTAACAACATTAAGGTTTCATGAACAAAGGAATCAAATACTACACAGAGGCATTCCAACAAATTCATGATGGCATACATTTTCATTAATAACTGTAACATCTAAACACATAATACACCACTAAACTATTACACTACTCAGCCTCGGTGTACTTGTCCTCATTGTCATCTTCATTGTCAGACTGTCAGACTCATCGTCAATAAACTCACAATCGTCTAAGTTGTCCATTTCATGAAGATTTCTTTCAGCAATGATAGAGGTATCAATTGTCATTCCCTCTACATCATCCCGAGCCCAACCAACGTTGTCACTCATAACCTCATTAGTACTTACATTGTACGGAACATTCTCAAAAAAACTATATGTGTTATCCTCGTCATGTTGGGGACCAATACCGGCATCAAACACATCCCTAGCTTTAGTTTTGACAACAACATACCAATCTTTATGCCTTTTATCTTTCACATAAAATACTTGTGTAGCTTGAGATTCCAAGACATACAATTCATCCATCAGTTCATCCCCACCATGTATGAAGTGTGTAAAGTTCACCATAGGAAACCTAAATTTATCAGTCTTATATCCTCTCCTATTTTGGTCATCAACCCATTTACACTTAAATAACACATGTTTGATATTGTCAGAATAATTTAACTCGATTATATCACTTAAAACACCATAGTACGTAATGCCACCATCAGTGGCGACACTAACTCCACTATTTTGCGTTTTTCTGTTTACCTCATCATTTACACTCCTAAATTTTAAGTCATTTATGACATAATGCTTCAGCCGCTTTGTATAATTATATGACCATTTGGACAGTGCAGCAAGGGTATCACTAACTCCCTCCCTTTCCCTATCAGCACTAGTCAATGGCATCACCTAACATATCAAAACAAAATTATTCATATAAGTACAAGTAAGCATAGTTGGGTTAGTGTTACAAGTTTAAGAAGTTGAAAATGTCATACGTACGTGACACCTAAACCAACTACAAAAGTTCTCCAAGTGGTGCTTATATATAATGGCCTCGGAGATACGATGGTCATAGACTGCTCGCTTCTCCTCATCCCCAAGAATAGATATCACCTCTTGCAATTGCTGAAACTTCACTTTAGCCTCCTATAAGAAGTAAAGTATTTGGTCACATGCAAAGAAATTTGTACTTGATAAAATCTATATCAAGAAAATAAATTGTTACCTCGTTGCTGGGATTTTTATCAGGATGGAGTTGCAATGCCAACTTTTAGTAAGCTTTCTTTATTTCTTGTTGAGATGTTGTCCTCTCCACACCAAGAACCTACAACCAGCAGTTCATTATTTAATAAACCCTGCTCCACTTTACACTGATATAAATCTAACACAACAGTAAAGCAAGAAACAAGACGTGAGGAACAAGACATCAAATAAAGACACAGAGAATACAACACCACGGGCCACCAATGAGCCTAACTGTGCTAGGACTTGCAAAAATGAGAAAGTTTGGTGTGATTCTAAGTTACTCTGGTCAAAACAGTAACAAAAGGAAAATTTTCTTCCCCAGGATCACAAGGATATGAAGCCAAATTTTTTAGTACGCCAATGTAATTCAAGCAGTATTTAAGCATCAATACACAAAATACAAATTAAAAATGTCCTTGATGATTCAATAAATCACAAAAAAATATTGAAACTTAAAAAATGGAAGCAAGCCAAACTAGGGAAAAAGCACAAAATAGCTAACAATGCAAGTCAAATTCATTAGGAGGTACCCATCAAAAAATAATTAATAGGTAAACGAAGTCATATTGTCCCAGTAAACCAATACAATCACTAAAAAGCATTTAGTCTAGAACTTAAAACAAACATTAAATCATGCGTTACTATGACATCCAAAAAGAACATTACAATGTGAATTTCAGTTATTTTCATGAGATAGCAACCAAAGTTCCTCATAATAACATTTACAGCCACATATCATTTATATATATATAAAGAGTTTATAAGTATTGGGAGTAGCATCTACTAGTATAAAATTAACTAAAACATTATAACCAATATAAAACAACCTTATAACAAATGACACAACAAGTTACCAATTCATTCACTCCCTACAACTTGAGTAACATCGAGCACAGACTCAAAACATGAAACAAGAAAATAAAAAGGTTCTTATTGTACAATATGCCTAAAACTACAAGACTTTTTTTGACAAGTTCCCAAGGAAGGCCCTAATTTCAAAGGAATCTAACTAGGGCATGCAGTGTCCAATGGATACAAAGTCTCCCATTAACCAGATCCTTCTTCTCAAGAACAAGCTTGCAGAAACATGATCAATGTTGTGAATGGCTTATACTAGAGGAGGAGAGTCATAAGCGACCTCAAGATGGCATGGCATACAAACTAAATGAACCATCTTCTTGCTGGTGTAACTTTTCCTAGCTACAAGAAAGAGATCAGATGGCTACATCTTCTTTCTTATAAATTTCCCTAAACCTAAAGGCAAGGAGCTATATGCCCAATGTATTCCCACTAGCTACCAAGCCCTAACAGCTGCCAAACCAATCATCAATCTATTTGATACAAAAATGTCATGTTCAATCTGTAAAAAGATTTATTTTAAATGGTATTGTTTTGGTTCACAATATAGAGTTATTCATTGTCAAATTTAAACTTTAGCTACCCAAAGGAAATACAAGGCATAATTTAACTGAACTAGAAATGAAACAAAACTCCACTAGAAGATGAAGAAATAAGATATACAGTGCTCAAGAATGAATGCACCCTTATCTCATCTCGATAATCATTATAAGAAAAGGCATTTATACTACCAGTTTTTTGTATAAACTGTAACCAACCGATCAAATTAAGATCACGAAGAGACACATAATGCATCGTTCACATTACAACAAGCATTCTTAACTATACAACAACCAATTCGAAAGAGAAATCACACGCCATACAAGCATTCGTGTTACAAACCATTTCTCCAAATTTCCTCAAAAAAAAAATATACAAAAAGTGAGATGACCTCAGGGGAGCGATGACCCAAACAAAAAGATTCAAACCCATTTATTCTTACCGAAATGATTGATGATTTTGTTGAAGTGAGATGACCCAAAAAAAACCCCAACACCGATGGAGCTTGGTCAATCGCAAATCCAAATGAAACCTCAAGGGAGCAAGACCCAAATTGGAAAAAAAAAAACTTACTGTTAGTCAAAACCCTAAATCGAAACCCTAAACCTAAAATCAAAACCCTAAACCAAAAATTGAAACCCTAAAACAAAAATGGAAACCCTAAAACAAAAATCAAAACAATCAATTTAAAAAACTTACTGTTAGTTGGCCTTGTCAATGTCTTCAGTGAGATTGAGAGTTGGAGAGAGAGAGGGAAAGACCCAAGGCAGTGCTAGTGTGTACAATCGGTGGTGGAGAATGTTGGAGTCACTTAGGGTTCGAAGGGCTTTAGACAAAGAAACGTTCTTTTTTTGGTAAAAATTAGAGATCGAGTACCTGAGGGGTTTTTTTTTCTTTTCAATTTATAGTTAGTGCTGTAGCCCCGTTTACATAAATGCAACTTCAGGGGTGCTTGAAGCTGTGTTTACGTAAACGCAGCTTCAGGGGTGACTATGCCCGCGTTTTTCAATAAATGCGGCTTTAAGACAGACCTATAGTCGTGTTCTATAAACGCGGCTTCAAGACATATATTTAAAATAAAAAAATAAAAAATAAAAACATTTCAGATAGGTCTAAAGCTGCATTTTAAAAACACGGCTTCAGCCCATTCTAGAAAAACGCAGCTAGATAACCAACAAACGCAGCTACAGACCTGGTCTTGGACTGCGTTCAACACACGCGGCCATACTTCTAGCGTTGTGGGTGCGTTTAAGGAAAATGCGGCTCAAACAAGATCTTAGGCCGCATTTTTACAAACGCGGCTAGAAAAAACGCAGCCTAAGACCCGCATGTTTTGTAGTGAAATATCCTACTTGAGATCCCTACTTAATTAGAAGGAGCTTGTCCTCAACATTAATTAACCAAAACAACAAGTATTGCAAATAATTTAACAATTTTGTCTTCTTTTGGAACTTGCAATCCTCTAGTTTAACTAATAACACACCTTAATTGTTATCTCCTTTAATTTCCTTGGTTTTTACACAATTGACAATATTCAATTCACCACTAAGCTAGATCTTTCAAATCCAATAAAATCAGTAGATTTCAGTATATTATAATAAAATGACGGAATCTTGAGACTTGAGGGTTATAGACTCACCGTCACATTTAACTTCAATTAAATCTTTTATAATATTCCCAAAAATCTCCCTCAAATGAAAATCTGCCATTTCCTCAATCAACTTGGAATTTTATTCTTTGAACCCATTAACAACCCAACTTTTTACAAAGCATCATCTCAATCTTCGAAGTTTGTGTAATTTCATCACAATCGACATCTTTGATATTTTCTTTAAAAATTGGCATGATATTATTTTATCAAAATCAGGGAAAGAAAATGTTTACATCGTCTTTATTATCTTCCATGAAGAAATTGTGAACTTACCTCTCTCGTTCTAAAACAGTTTATATCTCATTTAACCAAATTGTTGTATCGTTCACAAATTTGTTTCATACAAAAATCTTTATAGATCTTTCATAAGAAAAATAATCTTCAAGATCAATGATCTAATATATGACCTCTTCTTTTAAAAACGAAATACAGTATAATAGATCTCGTTCAAATTAGACACAAACTCTTTAGTCTATAATATGCTTTTTGAAGGGAGAAAAAAAAAATCCTCTAGAATCCACCTATGAAAAAAAAAAACTAATTATAGTTTTATTAGTAATAAGGAAATAAAATTCTAATAAAACAAAACCCCGCATATTATAAAAATCTTCCAATCTGGTTTACAAAAAATTAAGTTGACAGACCGCCCTTGAAAAACTATAATTAGTTAGTTAACTTCATATTCATTCATTAATACCAAACTAAGTTCTGATTTAATATCAGTACCTTTATTTGTCAGCAGTTTTCCTGATGCACAAGTAATTAAAATTATTATAATAATATAATCAGAGATTAGCCCAAAGAATACATGAGTGCATGAACCGACAGGCTTTAGGGTTGTATAAATTCTCTTTTCTTGTTAAAACAAAATTGTCTATATAAGTATCCACAAGGTGTTTCATTAGGTTAAACAATTACGTTCTTTGTTTTTTTGTTTTGTTCAATAGCGGTTTAGTAATTATAGGTTACGCAGCTTTTGCATGGTCTCTCCTCCCACAGTGCTCTGTCTATTCTCCTTCAGAAGAGTGCTTTTTTGCATCAACTTACTGTTGAGCAGATGAGGAATTTATTCCAAGAGGGTCCCTTGCCCAAGCCGGTTAGTACTCTCTTTCTCTCTCTAGTCTTTTGGGTGCGTTTGTAAAAAAAAAGCTATAAGGAATTGTGGTTGCAAAATAGAATTTTAAATTAAAAAAAAAATTATTTTAAGTTTCCAAAACGGACCTTATAAACATAAAAGGTCATGTTAGTAAGTTCATGCTTTAATTATTAGGGTTCTAATAATATTATGTTTTGAGTTGATCAAGTAATTCTTTTTTATTTTCTGTTTTTTGGATTTGAACACATTGCTGTCAGTACTTCTACAAATAATATTATAATAGTTCTACTATAATTTGATTTTAGAATAGAAGAATTAGTACAAATCTTATGTGAAAACAAAATGAATTGTGATTGACTTTTCTACGTAAGACTTGTGCTATTAATTCATGATGAATGGTTCGAGATGTTCTTCACTCGTCCATGATACCGAAGGGCCTACAAAATTGATGGCCGTTCGCTAATCCAAACACCCATCCCAAAGTTTTCTTCAATTAGAATTCAATAGTATATTTCAGTTTGTATAATTGGAGCTAATAATCATAACCCTCTTTACTTAATCTATATTTGCCTCTAAATTTCCGGTCTCAACCTTAATTTATTATCAATCTTATAAGAGTTCTATGATGAAAAAAAAATTCTGTCATATGCTTAGATTTTTTTTTATTATCAAATTTTATTGTACTAAAATCATTAATTAAATAAACAAATTGATATATGGTGGTCGTGATTAATCTTCAATATTAGACTAAGATACCTTAGTATTAAATAAATTATGATTCTTACTAAGAGAGATTATTAATTTGTGGAAATGAAGAGTACACACCATACTTATATTATTAATCGCATCTCATGTCATGACTCAAGATCTCCTTCACCTATTCTCAAAAAAAATCTTCAACTTTGTACCAAAAGAGAGTTATTGAAGTTCATTAATACTGTAGTTTTTATTAAAGGACGTGCTACACACGACAAACGATAAATTTGTCATAATTAGAAGATACTACCCTCCAACTTGTTCAGAAAAGAGTAATATTTATAACACTGCATATACAGATCCAGAATCTTATGATCAAAAACAGAAAAAAAAAAATTACCGCGGAATGTGACCTAGTAGGAATTTTTGTATCAATACTTAGTTAATATGCCAGTGATATTTATTGTCGGGAGCTCTACCAGCTTACACTTTAAAAAAAAAAAAATTATTAGCTCAATACATAGTTTTAGTTTTACCCCTACAAAAGTCCCAAACAGCCACAGCCTTAACAGTCAGTTTCAAAGGACCCTGATACAGCCCTGATACAGCACTTGTCCTTCAACTTCAATTTTGATGGGACCATCTGTATTGGCTTTTTTATTTTCATGGAGGGTTCACCTCTCGTAGACACATATGAAAATGACACCCGACACCAAATGAAACCCATTCTCCACCACCCAATATATGCATATACATCTGCATTTTTTTTTTTTTTTTGTGTAAAAGAGAACATAAAATCTTAGTATTTTTTATTAAATTATTTAAATTTAAGTTGTGATTAGAGTGAATTATTTTCACAATTTATATTTAAAATTTTGGAAGAGATTGTGCAAAATTTTCTCTCTGCAAAACTCAATAGAAAAATTTAAAGTTATTACTAATTAAGTTAACGTACCACATCAATAGCATACTTAATAAATTTTTTAATTTTTTTTTTTTAGAAACAAACACACTTAAAAAAATTTATTTTCTAATCTTGTATTTAAATATTAACTTATTTTTTAAGGCTATGTTACAAAACTTATATATCTGTGACCCATATGTTTTATGAGTAAAGTCCAACTTCCACCATATGAATTTTTTTTTATTTTAAATCAGTGTTTTTCAATTCATAAACACATTATTTTTTATGCATCACGATCTATCAAACAATCAATTAAGGTTATAATGATTATCTAACTACCTAATCTAAAATGTGTCAAACACTCAAACATGATGAGCCAATAGGTTTTCATTTCTTTTCATTTATTCATTTATTTTTCATAGGCTCTTTCTTTGTCTATATAATGCACATTTTCTCAGCGTAACTCTCTCCTGGTAAATTCCTCTCAGAGTTAACTTTGCTCTCTTCGTTGTTACCAGCTAGAGTTTTCAGTGCCCCCACTAAAAGTACCCTCCTTCCCTAAACCACCACTACCACCACCAGTGAAGGCAGCCATGAGTTCGAAAGACTGTGGCCACCATCACCATTGCAGAGCCAGGCGCCGCCACATATTACTCATCATAGCCGGCTTCATTGCCCTCGTTCTCTTTATTGTATTCCTTGTGTGGATCATCCTCATCCCCACAAAGCCTCGCTTCGTCCTCCAAGACGCCACCGTTTATGTCTTCAACGTTTCAACCACCGAACCTTCCACCCTCACCACCAGGATGCAGATCACTGTTGCCTCAAAAAACCGCATGGACAAAGTTGGAATCTACTACCAGAAACTTGACGTCTACGCCACCTACAGAAGCCAACAAGTGACGATGCCAACTGGGCTCCCCTCAACGTACCAAGATCACCATGAGATATCTGTGTGGTCTCCTTTCTTGTATGGGGACATGATCCCTGTGGCGCCTGGGTTAATGATGGATTTGGAACAGGACCAGAACGTTGGGGCTGTGTTGCTCAATATCAGGATTAATGGGTGTGTGAAGTGGAAAGTGGGAACTTGGATCTCTGGGAAGTACAATTTGAATGTGAATTGTCCTGCGTATATTAAGTTTGGTGGCTATAATCCTAATGGTGGAATTACAGTTGGGCCGGTCATGAAGTTTGAAGCAGTGGCGCAAGGTTGCAGTGTGGACGTTTAAACCAGTACTTAATTTGCTTTGATTACTTATTATTGCTCTCTTGTCTAGCCTCCTCTAGTTTTCTTCTTCGTCTTTTTTTCTTTTTTTCGGTTGGATAATACTATGACTTTGTTGTTAAGTAAGAGATGATTATTATAAACAAATTTAAAGGGGAAATAGAGGCAATCATTTTACACATAATTAGTATTGGGTTTTTATTTTTTTAAGTGAGAAGAGGGTTATTACTTATTAGTATGCTTTGATTTATTATGATTTGTTAATGTACATAAAGTATATATGTGTGAAGAGAAATGTGTTTGATGCTCGGTTACATGCATATTCTAAGAGATACAAAACGAGAGGTTACTCGTTGGTGTCCTTCAAAGTTAGCCAAAAAAAAAAAATGGTGTCCTTCAGATCTTAACATGAGTTTCTCTAACCAATAAAAGATGATCAACGTGTCATATAAGACTGAAATTTTTATGTACAAATTGCAGCAAGATTTCAAAACAGTGAATAATAATGAATATATATATAATGCATGGGATGGATCGGGTTTATATATATAGTTAACAATGAAATAACATGAATCTCTAGAGATTTGAGAATGAGCCTAGTATATAGTTGACCAAGAGGGGGGGGCTTATCGTTTGGGGACCGCAGACAGCTTGTTTAAATTCCTCCCCAGTAAGATCTGGCTTTGATTTATTGGTGCAGATTCCAGAGAGAGACGATGGTCGATCATATTTTTTAACTCATTAAATCTGTAATACAAAAACACAAAACTTCATAAGGGTGCGTTTACCTAGTAGCATGTATTTTGGATCGTGTTCTGTGGAAATACAACACCAAATTATG
Source organism: Castanea sativa (assembly GCF_040712315.1). Lineage (NCBI taxonomy): Eukaryota > Viridiplantae > Streptophyta > Magnoliopsida > Fagales > Fagaceae > Castanea > Castanea sativa. The sequence goes on along the minus strand of NC_134020.1, from coordinate 46,462,982 downwards.
TCATCACGTTCTCTAGTGTGAGATTTATAAGCACTGCGTGCGAGCTTGAAATGCTTTTAGTTAAATATATTATCATCAAGAAGAACAAGCATGAAAGTCCCCTTTTTTTAAATATTCTTTGTGTTTGAATTGTGATTAAGGACAATTGATCATTTTTTTAATATATTAAACTTTTAAAAAATAGTAATCTCAACAAAAAAAAAATTGGAAAGAATTTATAATTTATCATGTAATTTAGTCTTTACAATTTAAATGGATCATTTTTAATTTCTTTGACGAAGTGAACTAACTTGTTATCTAAGGAACGATACATAATCAGTGTCTCACTGACATATGGGTCTTACGCATATAAGACCCACATATTAGTAAGACATTAATTTATACATCAAGCACAAAAGATACTTGTTCTTTGACATCAGGCACATTAAGAATTAAAATTTTGATAGCCTTATTAAATTTGTTAGAGACTAAAAAGTAAAAACCATCCCTTTATCTTATTCCGGAGTTTTTCTCCATGAAATTTGTAGTTGATCAGTAGACAACTTAATTGCAACTAAACTTTTTGAATCTTCTCAAATTTTCAGGTTGAATCACTGACTTTTTGGTCGAATTCCTCAAACTCATATACCAGCCCAAATAGTAATTAAAGGAAAAAAGAAAAGAAAAACAGATAAAATTGAACAAACAATTCTGGGATTAGTTCCATCAGGATTGAATTTTTGTCACGTTAAGTAAGATGTAGATCGTGGGCCACATGAGTGAAATCATAACGAAGGCTATGCTAGGCTCGTAAAAAGCTTTAGAAAAAAAAAATAGTATGAGTTTACGACTTTACGTAAGGGGAATATCATATTCTAACTTTACTTTTCACTTTATAAAAGTTGGGTTACATACATTCTAAAGTAGAAGAGGATTAACTCCTCCACCTACCTCTGCTTACTATTCTACATTATTATTATTGTTACAGATCAATGCGGTTGAAAGAGTCCTTCCTAGTTTCCACCCTCCCCTATATCATCTGATAGTCCCTGTCACAATAATTACCTGCTCTGCCAACTTCTGGTAACGGATGGGACAACTAGCATATATCCAATTGAACACATTCAGACAAATGAGTCATACATCAAAACCCCAAAAATAAAAAATAAAAGTTATTACTCTCAATTCAGTGGGCTGGTCAAGTGATTGGATACGTAGTCAAAGTGGTTGTTTTTTATTTAATTAAGAACTCTTTAGTTTAATTTCAGACATCAACACTTAAAAAAAAAAAAAAAAAAAATCTGAACAAGCGATTTATTCCGTTATAAGTCCAAAAGAACATTATTTTCCTGCCTCGGAGACTCTCATTTATACCTACATCTTTATGAGTGATGCCCCATGTGTGTGTGTATACATCAATAAAAGTATTGAAGCTTACCAATATATATATATATATATATATATATATATATATATATATATATATCACCACGAGTACAAATTTTGCTTTGCTGGTACTTGCTTTTGATTCAGAGTTTGAGATGTCTAAGCTTACCTTAGGATAGTTGAATCCACTTGTTTTAAAGTAATTTGGTAGTCTAATTTGGATGCTATGAGTTCGCAGTGCATATAGGATAGTAGGTTCCGTTTCAGGGTATTCCATAGAAGGTAAATTGAATCTGATGGAATTAAAATAGAGAGCGAAAGTATGAAAGAAAGAGAGAGAAGAAACAAATTATTTGATTCATCTTGGTGGTTTACATCCACATTATAAAACTCTAATAGCTACACCTTTATGTATGTTACAAAAAGGACTCTAGGCAAGTTATATATAAAGACCATAATAGCTAAGATTAGCCTTATACGGACTTACAGTATAATTGAGCCTCTTAGGCAAACACATAATAAACTATAAACCCACACATAAATATGTCTTCAACAAAATCCAAGATCATTTCTCTCCATTTGCTTGATTTAACTTGTGGATCGGTCTCCTCCCATCTTTTGGTGGTTACATGAAAATGGGCTTGCCCTTATTTGGGGAGGATCTTGAATATGGGCTCATTTAATGTGAATTGTGTTTGATTGTTGTCGCCTTGAGTTTGTTTAGTTGGTCTAAGGAGCTCTGATGAGTTAGTAACGGCTTTCAAAAAGGAAAAATAATATAATAACAGTAGTTTCTTGTAAATAGTAGATGCTGCTATTTGTGATTAAGAATGGGGGTTTATAGGCTTCTATAGGTGGGTTGAAGGGAACTTTCTCCCAAAATCAGGGGTAGGCCTAGCAACCCGCTTGGGGGGACGTGTGGAGAGATTTTGTTCACAACATTATAGACAGATGACCCTTGCGAAGGAAGTATTACGATTCATAAACTATCTACATATATTATTTAAACAAATTACATGACTCATTAATAATATCATGTGATTAAAATTATATTTAGATAATATTTTCAACCATTATATTGTGGGTTGAAAGAAATATAGATACGAGTTCCATTTCCAATGTTACAAACACAATTTTTACTGATTTTCATCTAAACATACTTTGTTCATCAATTTTCTATCTATTAATAATGATTTGCCATCTTGATATAGTTGTAAAATTTTTGTATCTATAAACTTATTGATGTTGAAAATGTGCCACCAATGAGTGAATATCCAAAATCCAAATAAACAACTATGGGAGACAAGAAATCAAACACCATTCACATTGAGATATGCTCCTAATAAATACTACTACTGTGACATGTCTGCGCTCCACCCCTCCCTGTTCCTCCCATTTTTATCTCTGCCGCCTAATTAATGATAACAAGCACTTTGCATCACAACACAACCCCGCCCGTTGTACTCCCCGAGCGAAAGCTACGGCCTCAACCTCAACCTCAAAATTCTTCAGTGGTCTGAACAAGTTAATGCATGGATGGCAGCTAAAAAACATGTATATGATTACTCAATAGTCGATACAACTAAGGTCTAAGGTGATAATTTTAAGTGATACATATTTTTTTAATATTTAAATATCAATTAAATATATCTATTTAACTTTTATTACTATAATTTTTTTTTTAATTCTTCTTAGTTCTTACTACTTTTTAAGATGCAAAATTATTATTTATTTTTCTGTATTCAGGGTTTTTTTGTTGATGAAAAAGTTATATGTAAGGTCGCAATTCGGGCCTTAACCCAACAAAAAGGAGGACATAAGCTCAAAGAACTTGATACAATGAATTTATAAAGTGTGAACTAAAAATCTTGATTCTAATAAGCTTGAACGGTAATGGCAATGACCCAAGATCACAAAACAATATAGATGAACAAGTTTATAAGATGAAGTTTATCCTCGGACTCAAGCCGAGAACCAAATGTTTATATTTCTTCTTACTTTTAAGATTCTTTACAAAAATCCTCCTCCTTTTCTTTACAGGACCTCTCCCTCTTTTATAGTCCCTCCCCTCTTCTTTTAGATTTCAGACTGCTCCCTTTGATACTTGTCCCATCTCTTTCTTTTGGAAGTCCCTAGGTAATAACTATAAGGCTCAAAATCACTGTTCAGGTATCACTTCCTCAAAAATGCGACCATAGACTTAGGTACAGAGCATTCAATGTGGTGGTAGCAGTTTTCTCTAAGATCTTTTTCTTAACCCTCCTTGCTTTCTGTGCCCCTTTTAAACATATATGCATCCCCTAAACCTTCTAAAATATCATTCTAGTTAACATGACGTACCACCTGATACTCGCTGCACTCAGCCAAGGAGATAGTCTTCCTCGGAATATTTACATTAACCTCATCCGCCACATTTGCTTTCAGGATTGTAAGTTTGATATCATTATTACCATTAACCCGTCCTCGGACAAGCAAATGTCATCGGCTCAAGCCCATGGTCCAAAAACGTATCTTGAGCCTTTTACATTATGTATTTAGGTTTTATTAAAATCTCTTTAACTATTGATCATCGTTAAACTGCTTATATCAAACACATTCATAATTTTTTTAGAGGATTTGGATGAAACATCTTAAAAGTTTCAATTGAGTTGGATTTCTATTAATCCAATATTTTAAGGAGACTCTTAGAAATAAGAGACCCACTTATAGTTTTTCTTTTAAAAAAATTAATTATCATCCTATAATTTTTTAGACTATTTGTGCAATTTTAAGGTTTAAAAAAAAAAAAAATTGGGAACAAGGAGCCTTATAATTTAGAATCCTTCAGTAAATTATTGGGCGTAGAGGGCTTAAGCCTAGGAATACTTGGACTTGGATTGCTAACCTAAAGTGACCAGTTTAATGGGCCCTAAGCCCACACAATATGTTGAGCCAATATAACTCTGATAGAGGAAGATCAGAAACATCGGATGTCTTCTCTGTTCTGTTTTAGCATATAGGATTTGTTGTAAAGAGTGGCTTGATCTTGGCTGTTGTTGTACAAATGTGTCTTGGTTTCAATAAAAATTCTGAATAATCAAAAGCCAAAGGCAAGGACTGTTGTAATAAATTATTTACTAGTACTTTTTTTTCTTTTTTTTTTGAGAATCACTAGTACTACAACTTGTTTCAAAAGGAAGGGATAGAACTTTATTTCAATTTTCAAATATCGAATCTAAAGCAGAGTAAAAGAATTTATCAGCAAAAAAAAGCAGAGTAAAAGAAACAGCAGGGACAGATAAATTGCGGGAGACAAGAAGTATTGAACTTTGGATCAAAAAAAAAGAAGAAGAAGTTATGAACTGTCCCAACCGGTGTCTTTACTTTGGAGTCATCGGTATTGAAGCAAAAGAAAGAAAACAAAAAGAGAAGTATTAACAATTTTAAGTATGTCGCTAAAAATAATATTAAAAAATCGTTGGGATAACATTTTTTCTATTCCCAAAATTCTTCATGCTCTTTAAAGTTTATCCTTTGAACTTATACTCTAGTACATTTGGGGCCCTTGAGCACATCATCAAGAATAAATGACCGACAAATTAATCAAAAACACTAGTACATCATTAATGAATAGCTACATAGCTAGCTGTGAATTTTATTGGCTGCCTCTTTGTATCTCGTAGCCATTATCTGATGCTTGGATTTTCTTCTTTATTCTTTTTTCATGGCCCTTCTATACATACGTCTATGTAACATAGGTCAGCCAATCTGTTATGCTCTTGTAGTTCCCTAGAGTTAGCCAGAGAGAACCATTTCAGCTAAGGTGAGAGAGGACTGAGATGGGTGTGCCATCGTTTTATCGATGGTTGATAAACAAGTACCCGAATGTTGTGGTTAAAGCCATTGAAGAGAGACAAGAACAAGACTCAGAGAGAATAGATACCACATTGCCAAACCCAAATGGCATTGAGTTTGATAATCTCTATCTTGATATGAATGGGATTATCCACCCATGCTTCCACCCCGATGATCATGTTGGTTCATCCTTAGCTTATTTTGCATTGTACTTTATCGTTTATAACAGCGTATTTACATCTAGTCTATTCATGTTTTTTTTTTCTTGTTATGTACATATCAGCCTAGCCCACCAGAAACCTTTGAAGAAGTCTTCCATAATATCTTTGAATACATTGATCATCTTTTCAGCATTGTAAGACCAAGAAAGTTACTTTATATGGCCATCGGTGAGATTGATTTTCCTTCAACTTCAACTCGTTCCTGACTTAAACTAATTGACAATAATTAGTTAACTACTGTGTCAATAATATGCAATTTCATTTCAGCGTTTGTCAAGCACACAATGCATTTTAGACTATGAGTGTAGCCTTTGACATAAACAAATTTTCAATGTATACATATGTAGATGGAGTTGCTCCACGGGCTAAAATGAATCAACAACGATGCAGACGTTTTCGGACTGCTAAGGACAATGAAATCGCTGTGGGTTTTCCTTCATTTGAATTTGTGTCTAGAGTTGTGCTTTTCTATTTGATACAATATGTTCTTTTATCTTCATGTTGGCTACAATATTTATATAGGCAGCCGAGGAAGAAAAGCTGAGAAGACAATTTGAAAGGGAAGGAAAACCGGTTCTTCCAAAGCGTGAATCTGAAGTTTCAGATTCTAATATTATCACTCCAGGGACAGAATTTATGTACAAATTGTCAAAGGCCCTTGGAAGCTATATTAGTTCACGTATAAATAATGATCCAGGATGGAGAAACATCAAGGTTTTGTCCATATGATTTTTGAATACTAAATCATATTAGAGATGATACTTTATAGTAAACAGCATATGTTAAACTCAAGTGCATTTTGTTTTGGAGTTCCTTCATACAACCTATGCTTACTCATCCTTTAATTCTTTATATGATTCATATATGTTCAAATAGGTTATTCTCTCTGATTCCAATGTTCCTGGCGAGGGAGAACACAAAATTATGTCTTTTATACGCTATCAGCGGAATGTTAGTGGTTATGATCCAAATACCAGGCACTGTCTGTATGGTCTGGTATGAGAACTTTACTAGTTCCTTTATTTTGTATTGTCACACGTTTATATATACTTGCAATCATACAAGTTGGATTGAAGTTTCACCTTATACAACTTTTTGTAATGTTATACAATTTAATAAATTTTTATTGAATATGTATTTTGACAAATCTACCATTGTATTGCTTTTTTTTTTTTTTGTGTTATACTTTATGCCTGAAAAATTTTAAGTTGATTAGAAATCATAGCTATCTTAATATACTAATCATATAAATAGTTTTCTAATGGTATAATGTTAACATAGAGTTACACTAACACTAGATATTGTTTAAAAAAATAGAGTTACACTTGGATATAACGTTGATCCTAATTTTATATATAATGTCTCATTCATCTCCTTGAACCTATTTACTATTCATCACTTAATTTTATGTTTAAATAAATGATATTGTCATTTGATATTGGCTTGCAGGATGCTGATCTGATAATGCTCGCTTTAGCAGCACATGAAGTTCATTTTTCCATTTTGAGAGAGGTGAATTTGACTAGTTGTCACAAACACTTACATTTTAGATATAATTCCTCTAATGATAAGTCATAGGGTGACTATTAGGATGTTAAAATTTGGAGCAAAGGCCTAGTATGCTTGCCTCTTAATGGGTGTTTTGAAGTTTGGAAGGGTATCTCATCCCGTAACCTTTCCCTGCTTCATTTAGAAATATCCAAACAAGGTGATTAATTAAACCACCCTCATCCCCTGCACTCTACTCACTTCTTCTCACCCTCTACTACTGTAAGTCTTACAGTGTAAGATAAAAAAATGCATAAAAAGTTATTGATTTGCAAGTACCTGAACTTGAAGTAGGATAACAGATAACTTATATTGGGTTGGGACAAAATGACAGATTAATTACAAACAACCAAAAATGCTTCTTACCATTCATTTTAGGAACATGCCAAGAACCTTGTCAATAGTTTTAAATCCCATCTCATTACTTGTTGTAACAGCTGATTTTTTTATTTTTTATTAAGTTCTCTAAAAAGTTTTGAGTCGAAGGATTATGTTTGTGGGATCATTACATTTTCATGTATTCATAATTTTCATTTGTTGATATCATTAATATAGGATGTGCTACAAGCACAGCAACCAGTTGGTGAATCAGCTTCGGAAACAAGCCTCAAATTCGAGTCTGGTTTAGAGAAAAGTGGAGGAGGATTGTTTAATTCTTCTAACATGGTCAAGAAAAGTGCATCTTTGGCTAAGAAGCCTTATGGGGTATCATGATTGCCTTTGACCTCTGTTACTTGAGTCAAAAACTTTGATATTCCATCCACTTACACTTTTGTTTCTGCCACATTTGCAGTTTCTACATGTATGGATTTTAAGGGAATATTTGGAGCTAGATATAAAAATAACTGATCCTCCTGAGAATTTCAAGATTGACCTTGAGCGGATTGTTGATGACTTTGTCTTCATGTGTTTTTTTGTGGGAAATGATTTCCTACCCCACATGCCTACTTTAGAACTTCATGAGGTTGTGTTTCCTTTTTCAATTTTCATTGCCAAGCACCCTATAAGATGCATGAACTTCTGCTTTTTGATTGAAATCAAATAGATTAGTTAATCAGGAAGTATTTGCCTTTTTCTAAATCAACAAGTTTCAATTTTTGGGTAATTAATCCTCAGTCAAGGATTAAAGAAATATTTGAAGCACCTTTCTTTGTTGATGAATGACATTTTATCTCTTGAGATTTTGATTTATATAAAATAATATACCGTGACCATTATGTGCCATTACAAATGAGTTGAAATATATTTATCTCCAACCAAATCTTGTCCAAAACAACCTCATTTAAAAGTTACTATTTAGATGAATATAGCTACAAGCATAATAATTTCACAACAAAACTCAAATGGCAATCTATTAATGGTAGGTAAAATAGTGATATCATTGATGGGTCCAAATGAGAACTATTAACAACTTACCACGTAAGCTCTTTTTCTAAATCAACAAGTTTCAATTTTTGGGTAATTAATCCTCAATCAAGGATTAAAGAAATATTTGAAGCACCTTTCTTTGTTGATGAATGACATTTTATCTCTTGAGATTTTGATTTATATAAAATAATATACCGTGACCATTATGTGCCATTACAAAATGAGTTGAAATATATTTATCTCCAACCAAATCTTGTCCAAAACAACCTCATTTAAAAGTTACTATTTAGATGAATATAGCTACAAGCATAATAACTTCACAACAAAACTCAAATGGCAATCTATTAATGGTAGGTAAAATAGTGATATCATTGATGGGTCCAAATGAGAACCATTAACAACTTACCACGTAAGCTCTTTTATGAAATTATTGTGCATGTAGCACTACTCTAATTAGGCTTGTTACATTTTATCACCTCTCTGCTACCATATTATTTATTCATTCTTTAGTGTGGATTCTACCAAAAGTATTTTATTGAATGTATTAAAGAAAAGGCTATAATCATATAATCCTTGTGTGTTTCTATTTACCACCTCTCCTTTACCTACTTGCTTGTTCTTTCATATTAATAATAAAAGTATTTTTCAATGTCATTACACATTGATGCAATTCATGAGTAAGGAATTCAGGCAGAAAAAATAAAGGTGAATAAGGCCTGATCTAGTGATACATGCACCCCTACTTGTCATATTCATATAATATATCAATAAATGATTTTTCTAGGTGAAATTTTAGAATTAAAGATAACTTATTTGTACCATCCTTTTTCAGGGTGCCATGGATTTGTTGATTTATGTTTACATGAAAGAGTTCAAGAACTTTGGTGGCTATCTAGTTGACATGAGCAGGGTAATACACACACAGACACACTCTTATTGTAGTTTCTTTCCAATACTTGTTGTGTAGAGTTTAATTTATTTTCACATTTCCTTGTACGTACGAAAAGCCTGCTGAAGATAAAAGAGCAGGTTATATAAAATTATCCAGGGTTGAGACGTTCGTCCTTTTGGTTGGCTCATATGAAGATAAAATTTTCAAGAAAAGATCGGAATTGCGTGATCGCAAACTTAAACGGCTTTGCTATTATTTAGATGATGTGAGTAAACTTTTTTAATTAAATTTGAATAGCACTATGCATTCTGCTCAAAGCTAATGGAAAAATTGCTAAACTGAATGCCTCTCTAGCAAGAAGATAATGAATGTGGCAATCTGGAGTTTCATCCTAGGGATAATGATCATGAAGAAGCATCAAGTTCCAGAGGTTCAGCAACAGTGACAGTACAAAATGTATCATCTTTTGAAGTAAGTCATATTTTTTCACAAAAGATAAAAATTCCGTGATTATGAATTCAGAGGTATATTTAAAATACCACTTAAGGAATTGGTTGTATTTGTTCTTTCACTTTTAAATTCAATAATTGCAATTTCTTATTTAAGACTGGCATGATAAAAGTTGTGATCTGATATTGTTTATATCTTCTTTATATAAATAGATATTCTATCTATTTATATACCAAGAGAAATAAGAAAAAAAAATCTCTGGTTATTATTTATTGTGATTTAATATAATCTTTCTTAGTCTTGATTAGTTTCTTTCTTTCTTTTTTGGTGCTGCAGATTATCAAAAATACGAAAGAGTTGAAAGAAAAGTTGAAATCCAACCTTCGCAAAAAGTTTGACTTATTTAAGAATGGCGGTCTGGGGACTGACAAAGTAATAATCACTTTTAGTGATACTTGTTGCTTGTTCTTCAAGTTCTCTTTAGAAGACACATGCATGTCTGTTTTTCTAGATGCTTGATGGGTTTATTCTTATTCATTCCACATGCACAGGTGAGATTGGGGGACTTTGGTTGGAAAGACAGATACTACAAAGAGAAATTTTCTGCAGAAAGCTCTGGGGAAACTGAAAACCTTAGGAAAGAGATAGTAAGAATCAGCCATAGTAAATTTTTTCTTGTTTCTTCTGAGATTACAACACTTGCTACATCTTGAATTTAGTAAGTGTCATGCAATAGCGATTTAAGCAGCGTGAATGAAGTTCAAATCAGTTGATGTTTAACTAAAGCTCCTCAATTTTCAGTTTTGTGGTCTTCAAATTAACCAATTTAATAAGACCTTACTTACTCCTTCCTATCATCCTCTTCTATTGGAATGAATTAATATGCTCCTAAATTTTTTACTTCTTTCTTGATACTTGAAGGTTAAGAACTACACTGAAGGACTATTGTGGGTTCTACTATATTATTTTTCAGGAGTCCCATCATGGACATGGTAAGACAATTCTATGAGATGAAGAGCCTCATTAACAATGCTACTGAAGATGTAAGGAAATTTACTAATCAATGTTCTTTACTGAATCATGCTACAGGTTTTATCCATACCACTATGGACCCGCTGCTTCGGATTTGAAGGGCCTTGCTCAAGTTAGAGTGAAGTTTAAAAAGGGTTACCCTTTCAAACCATTTGATCAATTATTGTCTGTCCTACCCCCACCGAGGTAACTCCAATTTCCTGTTTCTTCTTCAGTTTAGATTTTTTTTTTTTTTTTTTTTGTATTTTTATATTTTTGCATAGTTAATTAATTAACCAAATGTGCTCCTATGTAGTGCTCATGCACTTCCTAAAGTTTTCCACACTCTTATGACGAATGAAGAGTCTAACATCATTGATTTTTATCCTACAGGTAGTTTCTTTTTTTTGAGTTGGTTAGTTCCAATGAATTTTCTATAAAAATTAACCTTTTTCTTTGTTTTATTCTTAGATTTTGACATCGATACGGATGGAAAGCGATTTATGTGGCAGGTTTGTTTGCTTATGTTTCTTGTCTTTTTCACTTGCCTATTGTCCTCAAATTTTATGATCTCATTCGATGATGAGTCCTAAAGGGCACATCAACTCTGCAGGTACTTCGTTTTACATATTGAATGGTGAAGTAGTGTTATGTGCTATGTTCTCATATATATATATATATATATATATATATATATATATATATATATATATATACTTTTTTTTTTCTTTTTTTTTTTCTCATTGCAGGGAATCTGCAAGCTTCCTTTTATAGAGGAAGGACGCCTTCTAGATGAAACGAAAGATTTAGAGAAGGATCTATCAGTATGAGACTGTATTATAGGCTCTTGAATAATAGTTAATTTTGGAACTATTGACAATTATGTTTTTAATATTTTTCAAACTTGATGTTGTATAGGAGGTTGAAGCAATGAGGAACAGAAACAGTGCTGACCGGTTATACTTGAGTAGCACGTGCAAGTTGGCATCTCAAGTTTTGTCTCTCACTCCAACGCAAAATGAATCGGTCAAGATAGATACCAGTTTGAGGTTGGTGAATTCTTGTGCTAGGTTGCTATTTTCTTGAGCTTGGACTGTAGAGTTGCAAATCTAATACAGCTACTATTGCAAATATGTGATAAATAGGTCAAGATAGATACTGTTTTATTTAGCTTGGATTATATTCTTGTTCACAAATGTACTCCCCGCAGATCTTTTACTTGCTCACTTTTTACCTGTCAGTGATGGTATTGGTGGTTCTATACGTCGCCTTAATCAGGATACTGAAAGGGTTCAGGAAGAAGTCCATTGCAGCATTGAAGAGAACTGTGTTTTGTAAGGCAATAAAGTTTATAGCACTTTTTTTTCAGTCTTAATTCCTTTTCTGTTGGCTTCCTCTGATATTACTTGCATTTATCTTGCAGATGTGTATCTTTTGAGATGCCTGATGGTAATGCACATGTTCCTCGTTTACTTGATGGTGTTAACATTCCAGAGAAGGTATATCGATTTCAAAATAAGGAGCTTTGTATTGACTTCAACCCAAATGTTCCCGTGCATAAAATTTTATTCATGATATCTGTTGAAAGAGGCAGTAGTTAGCATTTGCTATTCTTACCTCCCGATAAAGTTTTAGTAATTCTTTTCTCTCTTTCCGCATAGTTCCAAATCAAAACCTTTTAATTTAGTGATAAACTAAATTTTAGTTTAATACACATTTCCATTTATTATTATTGACTATATCAACATGGAAAAGGAAATGACGAGGAATTTATTATAAAACGATATTCTTATGGGTGCAGACTATTACTGAAGATGATATTTTGGAAACAGAACTCTGGCATGAATACCAGGGTAACAAACCCCCCTCTAGGTATGATATCTCATTTCTTGCTTTCTCTATATTGTGCCCTTCTATTTTTTTCCCCTATATCTGGTGAGTAGGATGAGAATTACAGACTGCAGCAGCAACAAGGGTGTAGAAAAGCAGATAATGGCACTCAAGAAGGCTATTGCAGGAGATTTATGCCAGAATCATCTACTGAGGTGGTACATAAACAAGCTGGTCGTGGATGGTGTGCTGGTAGAGGAAAACAACATGATAGTTCCAATATTAGTAAACATATTGAGAATACCATTGGGAGAATTCAGCTTAAAGATGGAGAAAGAATCATGTTACCTAGCTCTTCTTGTGGTGGACAGAATAGCACCGGATCAGGTTGGGATGCTAGAAATTACAGACATCCTGTTAGCTCAATCAGTAACTTAAACAACAGGTCATCCAATTACAATGGTACTTGTGCTTTGAATCAGAAATGGAAGCCAGTGGGTACTGATATTAGTAAAAATGAAGGCTTCAAGGACAAGGATTTGAAAAATTCAGGATCCAGCGAAGGGTTCAGGCCATATGGAAGGACTCAGTTGCTGAACAACAACAATTTCTGGCAGTCTAGGACAGATTCAACAAATGACAGAAACAATGCCTGGCACCAGAAGATAAATGCTGGTGCTACTCCTAGTAATGACCAACAGAGGGGAAAGCAGGGCTCTACAGGGTATACACCCAATCCTAATAACATGCAAGCCCGTGGCAGAGGCCAAAATGATACCGAAAGTAGCAATCGTTGGTAGTTACATCCAAAACTTCTGGCAATTACCAAACTTCTTTTTCTTTGTGTTTGTGCAATAATGCTATTCAATGACAAGGCCAGCATCATCAATTACATGTGCTAACCCAGTGCTTTTGTAACATTTACTCCTTTTTCTTCTCATTGTTTTCAAATTTTACTCTTTTTTATTTCAAGTTTATTTGCCTTTTTTGGCTTTCACAGGCCTAAGATTGCTACAATTCAACTAATCTTACATTAGGAATTGTCTTTAATGTGGCTTATGGCTTAGGCTTGAAGACCAAATTATTGAATAAAGATATTAAGTTCCAATTGGTTAGAAAATTGGCTCATATTCTTCAGTGCCTACCACTATCAGTTACAGATGTGTTAGTATGCTTAATCAATTTTTGTTGCAGGTATGTGCAATTAGCACCATAAAGATTAATGGAAATAATACAAAAAATGCAAATAAATCCATGAGCTCATACAAAAATTCCATTTGTTTCACCCTTGGCATCTCTTACAATAGCGCTGATATTTAATATATCATCATTGACATGAAATCATATCCATAATGTGCTCTTTTAAAACTCTCTTATTAGTTCAATGGAGACTTGATATGTGAAAATTTCAGTCTCTCCCAAGCACAAATCTTCAAGTTCTCTTAAATATGAAAGTATATAAACTTCTAGCTCTGGACACATTCAGATTGTTAAATGAATATTAAAATAAGATATGCCCTTTCTGGTCTTCTCAATTTGTTTGGTTGCATTATCGGAAACAGAAGATAGTGTAATGGAATAAGAAATCATATTCATCTGATAGGTCACAACCTGTATCAAGGAAATCAAACCTAGAATACTTGGAACAAATCCAGACAAAGTACTTCTTAAGAACTAGATACAATCCATTAAAAATTGATAATTAACTGAATTAGTATGTGCGCATACATACATTGCGCTATATGAAGCATCAGCAGTCACTTAATGCTTAACATCAGCAGCCGCTTCATGCTTCTCTGGATTTAATAAATCAGCCTAGTCCTCAGATCAGCCTCTCATACACCTGAAGCAGCATTTTTTTTTCCAAGGTTGAAGGAAAAGAATACCTGAGTTACTCTGATGTAACCTTCAAAACAAGAAACCAGGCATATATTTGATTTAGAAATTAGGCTCAATATATAAAACTATTATAAATATAAAGAATAAGAAACGGTATTAATTCTATAAGAAAAAAATTTAAAAAATAAAATTCTCAAAGAGGTATTAATATTTTTAAGGTATGCAGTTTGATAATTATATACTTGCACCATGTTAGAAAAAAGATGTTTCTAAGACACCCCAGTTAATTCGAGATTATCAGAACTGGAGCCAGCCAGCAAAGTTGCCAATCTGCTATCCAAAGACATTTAAATTGAAAAAGCTACTCTGTAAGAAACTGGAGCGATTTAAAAAAACAAAATCAAATCAAATCAAATTGGCCTGCTGTGCAAGGACTACCAAACTCCAATGAAATCTTTCTCTAGCATATTCTGCTGTCAAAGAGAGTTTTGTAATAAGGAAAGAGATTACCAAAACTCTACTTATATATAAATAAATAAAGAGATTACTGAAACTCTGCATAAATCTCTTTAGCATATACTTATGTCAAAGAGAGAAACTGTGGCATTAAAGAGATGGGAAAGTTCCACTCTTGCTGAAATATAAAGAAGAAAAGCAACAGAAAATTATTGTTTTGCTGGAATACAAAGAAAAAGAGAAGAAAACAAAATTTGAGAAGGAGAAAAAGCTGCTCGACAGGTAGGAACTTGCAGGTAGACTTGAAGAAGTCTCAAGAAAAATTTATTATTCTTGTATTTTATATGACTTTCATTACTGCTATGCTTGTTTAGACTTAGCATTTTGTGAATACACAGATGACAACCATTTAATACTAAATTATGATTTGATGGCCCAGAGCTTCAAGTATTGCTTACACTATGAAGTAATCAATCATGAAATCACATTGCACAATTAGAACTCAGACAACCTATCGTTTTTAATTTTGTAAAGTACAATTGATCTAGAACCCATATATATCAAATTAACATCGACTATGATCATTTGCTTGCAAATTTAATGTTTGTCAGAAACCATCAATTTTGTAATTTTAATCATTACGCTCTTGATCAGTAACTTTCAGAGTTCTAATTGAAGCAATGGTTTTAAGATCAGCCACTTGATTGATAAGCCAAATTTTGTGCTTAAGTTTGCTCAGGAATCAATTCATATGCTTCTTTTAGGTACATATAAAATAGAAAAAGATGAAGACACCTTTCTCTCTTCATGATCTTGTGATCAAGGATGAAGAGCTTCCCTTTCATATAATCATAAACTCAGGATCCTCTTCCAGGGCTTTTTTATGAAGTACCTCAATCATGAAACAGAAAATACAGGATAAACAAACCAAAAACATCACAAGGAAATCAAACACAAAGAAGACTTCTTTCCTTGAGGGTTTCCTTACATCCTTACCATCCTTGTCTTCCTAGCCTAGAGAGCAATCTCTCACTGATGTCCCCATCAAAAACAAAAAGAGTATGAAGAGGAAGGCTTGAGGGCTTGAAAACTTGTCACTTGCATCATCAGCTCTGACCAAGCTGCAAGACTTGTCTTCTTCTTTTTTTTGGGGATAAGTTCTGCAAGACCTACCTATTCTGTTCACTTTTTTTTCCCTCTTCAATTGAAATAACAAAAATATAGTGGCACATGGACACAATTGAAAGGGGAAAAAATTAATGTACTGATTCCTCTAAATAAAATAAATTAGTACATTACCAGTAGGTTCCACAAGAGCAAAATCAATACCTTCAGATTACCAGTAATCTCCACAAGAGCAAAATCCATTCTTGAAATGATGAAATCGGTATCCATCACGCACTATAAGTTCCCTTGAGGTAACAAGGGAAATCAGCTTTATTGTCAGGTGACAGTCATTGCATACTCGAAGATTCTTCATTACATGGATAGGCATCCAAGTAGGCAAATTAATCAAACCAAATGCCACTGCAAGTTTCTCACTGTGGTAGCCTTGTCCACGAAGTGACCTAATTGCATTTTTGTAGTTTCCTGTATCTTCTATCTTCTTCATCATCTCCTCCAACTTTCTGTAAATATCCTTGATTTGTGGGTGATTAGTCTCATCTACAGTGAATACATGTACCCTGCTTTCTACCTCTATCCAGCTACAACCAGGATTCTTGCGTATTCCTTTCTCTCTCATCAGTTTTCTCACATCTGCAACACTTTCTAAATTGCCAGAATCTAAATATATATTTGCTAGAAGGATGTAACTTCCAGATTCTTCCACATCAAACTCAAGTAAATTCCTCACTGCAACTTCTGCTAATTTAGATTCGCAATGGGTCCGACAAGCACCAAGGAGAGCCCCCCAAATAGCAGCATTTGGCTTAAAAGGCATTCCATCAATCAAATTCTTGGCCTCCTCAAGTAACCCAGCCCGACCAAGCAGATCCACCATACAAGAAAAATGTTCAGATGTTGGAGAGATGCCAAAATCCTCAGTCATGGAATAAAAGTATTGCTTCCCTTCTGTTACAAGCCCTGCATGGCTACAACCTGATAGAACAGATACATAGCTTATATGATCAGGTGAGCATTTCATCTCCAACATATTCTCAAAAATCTCTATAACTTTCCTACCTTGACCATTTTGAGCGTATCCCGCCATTATCGCATTCCAAGAAATCACATTTTTCTCGTGTACCAAATCAAAGACTTTTTGTGCTTCTTCAATTCGTCCACACCTTGAATACATAGTAACAACACTATTTGCAACTGAAACATTAGAACCAAACCCTAATTTTTCAGCTTGAGATACAATTTGGATACCAAGTTTTAGTACTGCTAGATCAGCACAGGCACTAATTGAAGTTGCAAAAGTGACCCAATCAGGCTTAACTCCTTGCCTTTGCATCAAAGTATACAATTTGAGACCTTCTTCCCAAAAACCATGTTGAGTATATGTGCCTAACATTGAATTCCAAGTTACGACATTCTGCTCTGGCATTTGATCAAAACATTGTCGAGCTTTTTCAATATCACCAATCTTAGAAAATGCAGTGATCATTGCTGTCCATGATATTATATCTCTCATTGGCATCAGTTCAAATGCATGATTCGCCTCCTGCACATTTCCACACTTTGTGTACATCGTAACCACAGCATTTCCTATAGCAACAGAGGAATCCATTCCAGTCTTGATTGTATATCCATGTAGCTGCTCCCCAATTGAAACATACTTTTGACCTGAACAAACCCCCAGAATTGTTGCAAGAGTAAACTCATCCAAGGAAATAGGAGCCTCTCTCATTTGATTAAACAGTTCCAAAGCTTCTTCCTCTAACCCAAAATGTGCAAGTCCACTAATTAAAGAAGTCCAAGAAACTGCATTGTGTTCTGTTAAGCTATCAAAGATCCGCCTAGCAAATTCTAAGCATCCACATTTTGCGTACATATCAACCAAACCACCACCAACTAGAACATCAATAGTTGGTTCCATTCGAACAATCCGAGCATGCAAATGGGTACCCCATTCAAGATCATTTATACTTGTGCAAGCGCTAAGTACACTGGCATACGTCATGGAATTCGGTCTAACACCTTGACTCCACATCTCAATAAAAGTACCAAGGCTCTGAACCCCAAAGCCATGTTGAGAGAAGATTGATATCATCGTGCTCCAAGACACAGAGTCACGTTCAGGCATCTGGTTGAACAAGTCAAAAGCCCTTCCAACCCCAAACAATTTGGAATATCCATAGATCATACTGTTCCAACAAAACAAACTCGGATTAGGGACCCTCAAAAACACTCTCTCAGCATAACTCACTTTTCCAGACTTAATATACATGTCCATTATTGAATTCTGAATGGCCATATACACATTGCTTCCAAAATCAAACTTCTCCACAAGACCGTGTAATTGTAGAGCCAACTTCATGTATGCGAGACTGCCACAAGCCTTCATTGCACAAGTGAAAGAAAACGGATCATTAACACAATTAGCATCCTGTACCATTGAAACAAACATATTTAAAGTTTTCTCTGGTTGGCCATTACGGAAATAGCCCGACATCATCACAGTCCAAGAAACAGAGTCTCTTTCAGGCATTTCATCAAACACCTTCCCCGCTTCACTCATCCGACCCAAATCAACAAGCCCACTAATCATCGTGTTCCAACTAAAAACATTACGATACTCAATGTTGTTGAAAACCCAACAAGCATCGTCGATGAGATTGCAATTGGAGTACAAATGCAAGAGATGGTTTTGAAGGAAAATGGAAGAGTCAAGGCCAGTGGAGATAAGCTGTGCATGGAGTTTTTGAGCAATGGGTGTGGACTTGATGGAAGCACAGGCTTTCATGGCCTCGTAGAACTTTTGGGATAGTTCCATATAAGACAATTGTGCTGAGAGGTCGTGGAAGAGAACAAGTTTTGTGGAGAGGTTTTGTTGTTGGGTTGAGACATGGCGTATGAGTATGCGTGAGAGTTGTGGAAGACAGTGGTTTAGAGTGAGGAACATTTGGAAGTGAAAGACTGTTGTAGCTTTGAGATCTCATTTGATTGTCAGTTGAGAGTTGAGACAATGTTCATAAGGTGTTTGTTTAGTTCTCTTCTTCTTCTTTTTGAAGTACCCGCCGCGCGGGTATACATTCATAATTAAATCGTTAATATAAAATTACAACAAAAGTTAATAAATAAATAAGTCAATTTTTTTTTTAAGTAGATAATTGTTAGTGTACACTGTTACACTGTACACTCTTGTTGCACACAAATTACACAGATCCTTGTTTCTCCCAAAGTATACACAAGTATTTTTTGAACTCAAAAAAGAACTTGTGTTGTGTGTAATAGTGTGCAATATGTACTCTTAAAATAAATAGCATAGTTACAAATAACAAAAATCATGATTTCAAAACACTATCTTTCCAAAAAAAAAAATTTCAAAACACTATTTCGAGTTTTCAGGTAGAGTATGTTCAAGCCAATTATAATTTAACGTGTGCAAAAATAGTAATTAGCGTATAGGAAATGGTTACCCATTTAGTTAGAGTATTCGCATTAGTTCATACAAAAATTTATGTCTATTTTCATTATAAGAATATATATTTTTTCTATTTTACCCAACTACTTTTAAAAAGCACGCACATTAGAAACTCATTTGTTCCTGTTGTTTAAACAAGAATTTTCAGTGTTTAAACAACATTATACATATTTTCACACACTTTTCACCCATGTATTTTCAAAAAATACAAACAATGTTACTAGAATAACATTACCAAACGAGCTCTAGATTATCTATTTTACACTATACATTTCATTAAAATGTTTTTTTTTATCAATTTTTTATTACTCTTAAATCATCTCTCTTTGTCTATATGAATCAATTTGTTTGGGATCCACTTATTTTGTTAAAATTTAAAACTTTTTACTGAAAGTACGATAAATAAAGGTAAAAGTTTGATGAAATAGTATAGTGGGATTCATAAATAGTACCTAAAAGTGCAGCGAAACCTGTGAACAATAGCAAAAATAAGTTGAATGATAAAATAAACTGGCAAATTTGATCCATACCAAACGCACACTTAGCGTATGTTTGGGATCCACTTATTTTGCTGAAACTGAAAATGTTTTCCTGAAGATACATAAAGGTAAAAATTAGTTGAAATAGTACAATAAGACCCATAAATAATACCAAAAAGTATAATGAGACCAGAAATAGTAACAAAAATAAGTAAAATAATAAAATAAACTGTCTTTTTAATTTGAAGCTAAATACACTCTTAGTGTAACAACCATCCAAAGTTGCACAAATTTACATACATGAATATATGAGTGCATTTTTTGGAGCTAATGTGCAAAATTTATGAGTCCTCTACGCTACTCGTTTGATAGCTATGTTTAAATAAGTGTTTTCAGCTTTTTTGAAAATATGCGTGGGTTGTATAAAAATTTTATAAAAAAAATGTGGATGCTTAAAAATATATATAAATCTGGTTTAAAAAACTGAAAATATATGTATTTAAGTTGACGTTCCAAAGATATCAATAAAACAAATTGCCTTATCCAACTGTGTCCCTATGGTACTCTCTCTCTCTCAAATCTATTCGATTATCTGATTTTTCTGCGTCTACTCTAGACTGTCGCAACCTCTCTCTCTCTCTCTACGATTGACTTATTGATTTTCAGCATATTTCCAGGTATTGGCTCTACTTTCACATTAATTTTGTAATTTTTGATTTTTGATTTATTTATTACACATGAACCTGATGGGTTTTAACCCCACAGCCTCGCCCTCCACCTTAACTTTTCTAAATTTGGTGTGGGCTTTCGATCTAGATGAGTTCTCTGATTGAAATTGTATATGGGTTTTTGTCTTTATTTTTGTTTGAATTGAATCCGTGGTGTTGTTGTGTTGAGATAATGATGTTGGCTTGTATTAACTATACATATGTAAGTTATTGGTTTCATTGGGTGGATTGGTTATTCATCTGCATTTCAATTTACTTGCTTGAATTCTTATAGTTGGTGTAAACCATAATTTTTATTTGTGGTAATGCTTTGATTTACTGGCTATGATTGGAATTGTACTTGCCTTTCACTCAATCCACTTCTGTAGACTCTCTTTTTGTTAATTTTGATGGCTATGTTGTTTTATGTTGTATATTTGTGCGTTTGGATCCACTACAGAATTTGTTTTGGTCGTTGGATTTAGTGTTGTTAGTAAAGGTCCATGCTTTTTTTGTTCTGAATTGCGAATTTGCTAATAATGCCATTTCATGTCTGAACTTTCGAACTTGAACTGATGAAAGTGTTAGCAATATTACAAAACTCTAACTTGCTTCTGATGAAGCAAGTTAGAATATGCCTCACTTTCTATTCTGCCTATGCAACTTAAAAAGGTAAAGAAGTGCCACATCTAACCGAACTATATTGTTTCTTAGTGCTATGCACACCTTAGATTTTCTGTGCTCACCCTAGATTTTTTTTTTTTCATACCTTGTTTTCAAATTGTAACTGTAGTCCTGTTCGAGAAGACTGGAACCATTTATGACCCCTCCAAACTTTGCCCATTTGCCACCCCCAGGGATGGCTTTGTTGGCTGCTGCTGCTTCGGTAGTGCTACTGCACAAGTAGCGTAAGGTTCAATGCCTACCTGCACTTGCTCATTCACTTTCTTATTCCTCTTGCTCTGAGATGACAAACTGAAAAGCAGTGAAACCATTATCACATGCCAAAAATTTTTATTTAGTTAATGTAATAAATTAATCACCTTAAACAGTTTTAATCCTTAATTTTTTCAACAATAAACAATTAGGCTTAAAACTGTTTGTTATCTTTGTTGTCCTAGGGACAAATTTAATAAATAAAGAAAAATAGGTGAAGAATTAAAGTTCGGCATAAGTTAAAAAGTTGTCCAAGTGATGACATAATGTATCCTAAATTGTTACTCAAACCCTTCAAGAGGGAGGTTGAAATCCTAATTCAAAAGCGAATGATCTTAAATTGTCACTCTTATAAATAGTAGCCCCTATTGATGAAATGATTAGGGCTGGTCTCTCTGAAAATTAAATTTGAATAGGACTTTGCCTTTCATGATAGGTATCTCTCAATACTTAGCGACCATTTCTAGTTATGAAATTCAATTTTTATTTCTTCTATAAAAATTAAAATGGGAAAAGCATGATGGATTGTTAACATTTATGCATTTATCAAAATAAAAAATTGTTAATATTTATGCATTACACATGAATGACTTTCTTTGATCTGTTTTGTTGGCCTAGGGACACTGAACTCATAGCTTAGATTGAACCATATGTCAACAACTCAACAATTTCCTGTTTCGGACATCACAATTCTAAGATGCATGCCATACACTTTATATTGTTGAGGTTATCGAATGGTCAAAGTGATATTTTTAGTTCTTTTATTTATATCTATCCACTCTAAACTATAGAAGTAGTGTACCTTATACTTCAAAATTTTGCAATTAATACTCAAATTTGAGAACATTTTGTGATATCCACCCACCATCCAAATGAGAGTCCAAATTAATGAAGAACTTTGCAAATGCTCTCATAGTTTATGGTGTACATTGCAATTAGTCTCATACTTTAAGGTGGATAGGTACACATGAAATTGTTAATTTTGACACTAAGTTAGACGTTGAGTGGACATTGCGAAGTAATATTGAGTTAGGGTGTTGATTGCAAAATTTTAAAGTTTAAGGTGCACATTGCAAATATTCTTTATAGTTTAGGTTGGATGATTGTAATTAACTTAGTTATTTTGTCTCATGTTGCCAATTCCTGGCCATTAACAGGAGTTGTTCTGCAATTCTGTCAATGCCTTATACGTCATTTTCTTTCTTCACATCCAACAAATGATCAAAGTAAATCTCTTGGAATTGAATCTTTGATGCAACCCTCTATGACTTTTGTAGTCCTAGAAAGTGATTTCCACCATGTAGCCAATGTAGGAGGAGGGTTAAGTCATGGGTTCAAAACCCATTAGGTGCTACTGTAACTTACCAATAATAAAAAGAATTTACTATGTAGATTTTTTTCTTTCATATATTTCCAATGCATAAGATTTGGAATCTTAGGTGACAATGACTGAATGTACTTACATTGCAATGAAAAGTGACCAATAGAAAGTCAAAGGATTTCAGTATTTGGAATGCCATAAATCATTTCTTGTCTCTGTACTGTTGCCTCAAACCCTTAGCTTTGTCCTGGATCCTCTTTTGTCAATTCTGTACTCTCTCTCTCTCTCTCTCTCTCTCTCTCTCTCTCTCTACTGCATGATTTTCAACCAAAATTTTTAGATGTAACTCCAAGAATCTTGTCAAGGTACTGGTTTTAATGGGGTAATCAGATGTATACGCACAAGTTGCTACATTCATGCATTGGTCTGTGAGGATATTGTAGATTGTTGTAGTGAATATGCAATGCTGGTGGCTCCCTCATAAACACTCGTTAACAAAATTATCTTTCAGTCTAGGCCTCAGTATGGGAAATAAACCTGTCAAGCAACAAGAAAGGGATGAGATACTGTTGAAAGTTGTGCCTCCTTTGGATCGCGCATATGTTAGATGGCTTGCTCGGGACATCGAGAGAATTCATGGCTTTACTCCAAAAAATCCTTCTGCTGTGAAGCCACCAGAACATTATATAGAATACATGCGCTTGAATGGATGGTTGGATGTAAACTTGGATGATCCTGATCTGGCCCATTTATTCAAGTAGGTGATTTATCTACTTAGTTGAGAATCTAAAAACATAACCAATGCTAGCTATAGTTGGATAGTAAGTACTGGTTGTTGAGGATCTTGTTGAATGGGGTTGAGATAGACCTTGACTTATAAGAAGGTTTTCTGCTGGTATGAGCTTTTAAACAGCATATCATATGATTCATATCTCATTGTATCTAATTTCACTCGTACAGCAAAATATCTAATAAATGTCTCCCTTTTTTCTTTTATTTTTATGTGTGTGGTTGGAACACACCAGTGTGTGAGGGAGCATTTCCGTCTGATTATGTAAAGCCCATAATAAATAGATAACAATGTAGCTTAAAAAAAAAAAAAAAAAAACCAGCTTCATCTGGCTCTCTATTTTGCTTTAAATTATACACAAGTGTGTTGTAATTTTTTTTTTTTTTTAATTATTGAGAAAAGTGTGTTATAATTTTTTAAGTTAGTTATGCAAAATAGGTAAATAATTTTAATTTGAGTAAATTATGTATTTAGTCTCTATTCTTTACGTCATATTTCAATTTAGTTCCTAACTTTTCAATTACGTTAATTTGGTCTCTAAACTTTTAGTGTCGTATTAATTTAATCACCATTGTTATCTCTTGGATGGAAAAATTTGATGTATCAAATGGCCTAAATAAATAAGTAAATAATTGCCACATCAACAGATAAAAACGGGCAAGTGAAAGTGAGTAAATTTTGGGATCAAAATCCCTAACTCACATCTATCCAAAAAAAAAAAAAACCCTAATTCACAAATGCTTCAGTTTTGGTATTAGACGCAGCTGTTGCTTTGGCTGTCGCGATCTCTTCTGGAATAATCACAATGAACAAGTAAATAAGAATCCAAACAAATTTCAATTGAGACTGAGAGCTCTTCCAAGAAGATTTGGACCTTCTGGATGTGCCAACTTATACATAGCATAGCAAATGGAGTTATCATGATTGGCACTGAGATTTTGTAATCCAGTACAGAAGTTGACAAATTTATTCTGCTTACATCTACAAGAATTCTAGGCTGGATCTTGAGAAGCAATGGAAAGTGATCAGGAAATAGCCAATTTGCGGAAAAAATAATTGCAAGAATTTGTTAAAATCTGTGATACCCCTGTTTAAGGCCTTAAAAGTTTTCGTTTGACCTTGCTTATATTATGATATTGCCACAGACTAGCTTGAGGCAAAGTAGGAGAGGCTTTGATTATCAAATCAACGTTATATCCACGAACTAGCTTTGATTTGATAAATCATAATCAAAGCCATTCACATGCTAGGTATTGCCAATATACCAAAACGTGAATTAGGGTTTTTTTCTTTTTTGTTAGAATTGGGGTTCTTTTCTTTTTTGATAGATGTGAGTTAGGGATTTTGATCCCAAAATTTACTCACTTTCACTTATAGTTAGTCCAGGTGTCTGTTGACACGTCAGATTTTTTCATCCAAGATATAACGGCAAAAACTAAATTGGCACAGCACTGAAAAGTTTGGAATCAAATTGACACAATTGAAAGGTTATGGATTATTTTGAAATATGATGTAAATAATAAGACCAAATAGGTAGTTTATCCATAATATTTTGGTAATCTCTTTTTTTTTTCTCATAACAAATGAGAATGCTCTAAGACCTTATAATAATATCTTTTAGAGCATTCATAGTAAAACATCTAAAAAATTTAGGGCCCGTTTGATACGTGTATTTAAACAACAAATTTCAGTTTTTTGGAAATACGTGTGGATGAAATAAAATGTGAAAATACGTATAATGTTGTTTAAAAACTGAAAACATGTGTTTAAACACATGTACCAAAAAACATGTCCTTAGCTTTTAGCAACTTAAAACACTACTTTATTTATTTTAATAACTCATTTTATAATACATCATACAGCAAGTGTTTTATATTAACATTCAACACATTAAAATAATATAAACAACACAATAAAATAATAGATCTAACACAATAACTAACAACTACAACCATCAATATATTAAAGGAAAATGCTAACGAATACTCTTAGGGTATTGGTTAATAATCCATTTAAAGAAAGTTTTTATTGGAAAAAAAAATTTAATGTTTTGACAACTTTTTTCATTTTCTATAAAAGTGATGTCAAAATTTTCCTAAAATAAATTCTTAACTAATGTCCTAAGGTCATTCCTTAGCATGAACTTATATTAAAATACTTTTTTTAACACCATATTAAAATATTATTTTTTATTTTAAGTTTTGAGCTACTTAGCTGCCGGCACAGTTTTGGAGAATTTGTTGCTAAATAAAGGAAAATAATAAGACCACCAAAAATGGCACAATTTTATACTACAACTCGTCATGTGGTCAGTTGTAATTGGTGAAATAATATTCTCACATAACCCGCAGGCACTTCTTCTACAATTATAACTCACTACGTGACTAATTATAATACAAAATTGTACCATTTTTAATAGTCCTAGCACAACTCTAAATAAAGTGAGATGCACATCGCTTTATAATGAATGATGGTCTAACTTGGACCACAACGTCCGGAATCAAACTTTTTCAAACATCAATTAATGCGACAGTGACCCATTCTTTAAATAAGAAACAACCGTTGTTTTAACGTACTAGCACCGGACTTTTTTTCCTATCTTTTTAGACAAATTGAATCACGTTGGGGACAATTTGAGCACCTTAATTATCACTTCATCTAAACCATTATAAAGTATGCTTACCTTCATTATCAGCCTTTACTCGCCGCCACCGCCACTTTCGCCCTTCTTTATAATTATACATACATATTTTATATTATACTTTATTTAAAAAGTGTAGGTTCAATGAAATAAAATTTTCAATTAAATTGTACGAGATTAAAGTACATTTTTAACCTTAAAATAATAAAATTTGATGTTATTTTCAAACATTTAATGTCAAAATTAAAATTTAAAAAGGCCAAAATGAAAATGACCTTACCATTAAGGACGACGCCAAATGTACTTTACTCTAATTCTAAATATGAACAACACAATTCTTTCACATTCCAGAGTATTATTTTTACTTTGTTCGTTCTAATTTATTTATCATATATTCTATTTTGAAATATTTTAAAATATTATTCTGTTTCTAAAATTAAAAATTATTAATTTACTAATTTTCTTATTTTGCCCTTACCAAAATTATTTTTGATAAATTTATTTAAGAGTATTTTCAAAAATTTATACATTTTTATAAGTAAACAAGGCAATAAATACGGTTCTCTCTAAACAATTAGATTTTTAAAACAGGACAAAAAAAAAATTACGACGGCAAGAGTATTTTAAATTTTCTTTACTTAATTATTGCTTTTGTCATGCAGCCTTTTTCCCTAAATAAATTCAGGCTCAAGTGTTGTTTTCTTCTCTCACTAAAATGTTAACAGTTTAACATTTAGCACACTCACGAGTTCCTGGTACTTCAAAAAACTCTACTGGATCTAGATGTATTCGCATTACCAAATTATATATATATATATATATATATATATATATATATATAGTAATGCAAAAAAAAAAAAAAACCCTATAATTAGTAATTACTAATTAAATCCGGCCATCTTATTTTCATTTTATAATCAAAGCTTAAAAATGCTTAATACCACTACTTCATGCATGGATTAGCCACTGAGGAGTGCAGACTCAGTTGCAAGACTGTTGGCGAAACCCAAACCTGTCATTCCTCAAATCAAACTCCACGTGAAAATTCTGCATCTGAAAGTTCCCCAATATTATGGATGGTCCACCCACCAATTCTCTCTCGCCGGCAACCCCATCCGTCACCACCGTCAAGCACGCCACTCCGCCACTTCCCTTCTCACCTTCCCACGCTATTGCAAATATATTCTCCAACGGCAATGCCATCTCCGCCCCTCCCTTGAAGTGAAACCTCAGCTCTGGAAACGACACCGTTTTCATCTCCTTTGACACGTTGAAACATGGCCTTAACCCCGTCATTGCTTCCACTCCCACCGCCCTCACTTGCTTCTTCACCTGCCTTCCAAACTCCGCCGCTACCAGCTCGAACACCTCACGTGACATGAACGTGAAGGTGGTCCCGGAGTCCACGATGGCCCCACCGCTTCCATCAAGTTGCGGTGATAAGTATCTGCATCAGAAAGAATAATGATTAAATTAACTGTTTTTAACCGTTACAAACTTACAATGATTCTGAGTTAATTTAGTATTTATCGATTATTAACCTGTAGGGAACCTTGATGCGCTGCCCTCCGACACTGATATGACGGAGAGGCACGTAGTAGTAAACAGAGAAGGCAGGTTTGTCAGCGAGTTTAGGATTCTTGACAAAGTTAGTGTAGCTTAAGTTTAATCCCTGACTCTTGTTGGAGCTGTTGTCGAGAACTAGCGAGCTGGTTGTTGTGGTTTCGTCGAAATGGTGGGAGAGAAGGCAGTAAGAGAATTTATTAAGGCCCAATTGGCTTGGCAACGATGATAAGCCACGTCCAAATCCAACAATACCGGCGGGTTGGAAAGAAGAGAAAACAGAGCAACCGACAAGGAAGTTATGTACGGTATTGTTAGGAAGGTTGAGGGTTTCGGAGAGAGCAATGCCGCCTGTGGAGCCTGAACCGTAGAGGATGAGATATGGAGGGCAGATCTGAGTGCAGTTATTGGAGCTTTGTTTGCAGTCTTTGCATTGAGTATTTGAGCGGTGAATCCAAGAGCATTTGGGGTTTAGACAGCCTAGGATCTTGGAAGAGGAGGAGAGCTTGGGAATGAATGGTAGTATTGGAGATTGGTGTGGGTTTGTGGTGGAGCTAGAGAAGGAGCAGTTGTCGCAGCGGTAGTGGTGGGTGCAAGGGAACCAAGTAAAGTCGCTGCCAGTGTCAAGAAGGAAAGGGAGGGTTTGAGAAGGAGTGCCGAAGCTGAGAGAGATGGAATAGGCTCCATAGCTGTGGGAGAAGATTGGGGTTGTTGTGGTTGTGGTGGTTTGTGGATTTTTGAGGTGGTGAGCTCTGGTTAAGGAAGAGGAGGCTAAGTAGTTGAGGTTTTGGTAGGGAAGCGGAAGTGGGTATTTATGGAAATGTGAGATTGGTATGGTGGTGGAGGAGATTAAGGTTAAGAGAGAGAGTATTGAGAGGAAGCAGAGCAGAGAAGAAGAAGCCATGATTGTTCTGAGTATGTGCTTTTTGGCTTTTGAAAGAGAAATTCTAAAGCTGTTTGTTTTGGGGATAATAATGGAATGGTACGTACTACGTAGAGTTATTAGTTACAAGACAACTATGGAGTGTAAGTGGTTAGGTTAGAGTGATAAATTTGTAGCTGTGAGGTTTTTAAGTGATTCAACTGTCCATTTACAATTTGCAATGCATGTGTCTAAATCTAGATCTGGATTTCATGTGCAATATAGATAAGGTCAATCGATGAAAACAAGGGGAGGGCCCGAGTGCTTAGACATGTTAAGGTTTCCGATAGTTATACAAGCTACAACTTTCACTTTTCCAAGTTGCAAATTTCAAGTAAGGTGACAACAAGCACAAGCAGTTGTAAGTCTGTAACGCGTAACTTGTAAGGTTCATTCATTTTTATTTATGTTACTTGTAAATAACGGTGATTTAGGGTTCGTTTAAAAACAATTTATTTAGTTGAATTTAAAAATATTTTGCTGAAAGTGTAGAAAAAAAATGTTGAAAAATAAGCTAAATAGTACGATAGAACTCATGAATAGTATTAAAAGTGTAGTAAGACTCACAATTAGTAGCAAAAATAAACTAAAATTTCAAATAAGCTGAAAATTTCAGCCCATTCCAAATGATCTCTTAGTGTCTGTTTAGACAGTTTATTTTTTACCAGCTTATTTTACTATTCAACCTATTTTTGCTACTATTCATGAGTCTTGCTACACTTTTTGGTACTATTCATGAGTCTCACTATACTATTTTGGCTAACTTTTACCTTTATCTACAATACTTTCAACAAAAAAATTTATGTGTCAACAAAATAAGTGGATTCCAAACAGATCCTTAGAGTGAATTTCAAGCTAAACTTTAATTTCTCATGGAATTTTTGAGCTTCAATGCATTAATTGTTTAACATCACTTTTTCAATTGATCTTAATCAATTTTTACAACAATTTCACATCAAATTTTAGGTGACAAGTTGTTATTAGTTATAATATGCGTCCAACACAGACATCATTTTTTTAACTACCAGTAACATCTTGTAATCTAAGATTTGTTATGAAATTATCATGAAAATGTGTTAAATGTAGTAGCATTTCTCAATTTATCAAGTTATATTAAAATTGGTAGTAGTTTTAATATTTTCTTTTTTAAAATCATTATCATTCATCATTAAATTAGTATATTGGATTCTCATAAATTATCAATAAGTTAAATAGATATAAAATGATGCTAATTAATATTTGGAAAAAAATTATTAAATACTCATATAATACAAATTAAATTTCAAGCAACTAAATTAAATTTTCAATAAATTGTAAAAAATTTAAGAGTTTTATAATGAAATTATGTTACAAACTTTAAAAGATCTTATTTAAAAAAGAAAAAATAAAAAGAAACTAGAGACATTTTTTCACAGCAAATTTCATAATTGTTAAAATGAGTTAACAATTAGTGGTCGAGACAATTAACATGCTCATACCCACCATTTTATCCATTACAAAGTGTAAACTACTTCAGCAATTGTGACATAATAATAATAATAAGTTGCATCCGTAGCATTATTAGAAAAGAAAAAAAAAGCACCTACAACTTTTTCTTCATTTATTATTAGTGCGACTTAATGGCACAGACCATAAAATGTTTGTGGGTGAGAGAGAGAGAGAGAGAGAGAGGGACGATGTACTTAGAAATTAGAATCTTAGATTAGGCACATGGATAGCCTTTTTTTTCTTTTTTGGTAATGGGCACATGGATAGCCTGTATTCATGAAATGTCACTTTTCAATGGAAGCTACAAAGTTTTTTTTTTAAATAATTCTATGTTCTTCTTGATTAAAGTTAGAATTTTCAAGACTTGGCTGGTTGAATAAAATAGGCTGATTACCCAAAAAATTATGTCCAGAAACAATGATATAGTCTCTATAAAAAACCCAACCCTTAAAAGCATGTTACGGCCACTGATCTAAGTAATCTTGCATGTTTAACAAAGTCCAATAGACAAAGTATCACAAAAATTAGGAATTGATGGCAAATATGTATCTTTATATATATATATATATATATATATATATATATATATATATATATATAAATTTTACTTTAAACTAAATTAAGTGTATGTGTATGTAAAATTCCTTTCTAAAGACTACAACCTTGACCATAACCTTGACCATTACCCCCACTCCACAAGAATTTAAACTATCACTCAAGTTCAAATATCCACACTAGGATCGAGTAGTCAACACTTTATGGTGTGTTTTGAGTAGAGAATTTTAGCTAAGTTTGGTGCATAATAGAATTTAAACTTGTGTCAATTAAAATTATCTATTTGGTCAATAAGGAAGTTTAGACATGAGTTGAAAGCTTAAAATCCTATTACAAATATTACTTATTGAGCTATTTCCAAAACTCCCCCAATCTTCAAAAACAAAAACAGAATCAGTAAAATCGATCTAGTCTCATGCTCTAACCAGTCTCCAATAACTTAAGGGTTGTTAGAAATTGTATTTTGAACAACAATTTTCATTGTTTAAACAATACACGTATTTTCAAAAAATACAAATAACATTATTAGAACAAAATTACTAAATGGACCCTTATGGCCTGTTTGGAAGTTTAGAGAGGGAGGAGAGTAGAGGGGAGTAGAGGGGAGGGGATTAGTGGGGAGGAGAGTAGAG
Organism: Castanea sativa; assembly: GCF_040712315.1. NCBI lineage: Eukaryota > Viridiplantae > Streptophyta > Magnoliopsida > Fagales > Fagaceae > Castanea > Castanea sativa. Next base: position 46,431,543 of record NC_134020.1, on the reverse strand, counting down.
GAGAATGATTACCCTCCACCTTGTTTGGATGTTTTTATAATTAGTAAGGGGGAAGAGAGTAATTAGCCCTTCCTCTTGTTTTTAAAACTGTAATTTTATAAATATAATAAGGGTAAATTAGGTAATTTACTTTATAAATAATTTTATGTGCTCTACTCTCCCTCCAAATCTCTCCAATTTGGGGGAATTAAAAATGAGGGGGTTGGAGGTAGTTGAAACCCCTCCAAATTCCTCCAAATCCCTCCCCCTCCTTCCTTAAAAAACTCCCAAACAAGGTAATTGAATTACTCTCCTTCCCTCTACTCTACTCTCCCTCCTTTTTTAAACATCCAAACATGCCATTAAGCTTTATCAAATCACCGTAAATCCATATATAGCAAATATGTTTCAATCCAACTCAGCTTGCAAATCATCTCCATCCTCTCCCCGCTTTCCAAACTCATAATCAAACAATCTACACCGATTTCACATTTACATTGCCATGGCCCATATAAGGTTCACCTTTGCCATCTTTAGTCGCCATCTATTGTCCTTCCCAAGGAAATATGTCTTATTCTCTAGTGTCATCGAGTCCAACATCTCCATAATAAGATTGTACACACTTCTACGATAACAAGAAGTATCAAATCATCATTAATCATATTGAGCAGGAGTGCATCATTAGCAATTGTGTTATATTTGACAGGATTTTAAATAATGGGAAGTAATTAATTCCATATTTTAAAAATTTTTGTGGATTAAAAACAATTTATTCATCCAAACCCATTGTTAATGTCGCTCAAAATTCCAAATCACTTTAGGTCTTCATGATCAAATTAAAAGCAAAATAGAATGCATAAAAAGGGAGGCAAAAAGTTTAGTTGCATTTTTGTAGCACATTGCTTGTGCAGTGATATGCTTGAAAATAAATCAAGCTGTTTGTGAACAGCTCGAGTTTTGCTCGAGAAAAAAAAAACATTTCTATCGTCGTTTATTTAGCAAGCAAGTTAAGGTCAAGCTCAAGTTTAGGCTTGATTATTAGACAAGCCAAGTTTAAAAATAATAATGTGTTAGTGAACAAGTTTGTGAATAAGAGAGCTTAATTTAACTGTATATAATATTATATTTTTATACGGATACTTGTCCAAAAATATATTTATATAGACTTTGATAGGGTACTGATTTTGCCTATCTCGAAGTCATCCATATAGGTCGTCCGTAACCCGGCTGGAATTGCAAGCACCCTCAGAAACCTACCTGTAACTACCTCGTCCAAGGAGGAAGAGCCTTGGACGAGGTAAGCGCCACCAGAGAATGAGGCGCTCGTCCAGAGTGCTGACAATCTTGTCCTAAAGGAATTCGTCTGTTAGATGAGACGGCCCCTGCTCATGTGCCAAAGTACACTTGACGAGGGAATGCCAGGACGAGGGTATCATACTTAGGAAAATCTCCGAATATAATGTGATAATTCCTTATCCCACGCATAACTGCCGAGTATCCGTTGTGAAATAGAAGCATAACTCCTAAACGGTTATGGAAGTTACATTTAATCCTTGCGCCTCCTTGAATCCAGGGGAGGTTCCAATTTCGATAACCGTCTATTAGAACACTATATAAATGCTGATTCAGACAAAGCAAAGGTACGTTTTGAATTTGCTCCCAAAAAGTTGGAACTCCAAAAATATAGAGAGAAAAACTAACTTTGCCATCGGAGGGTTCTTGGCCGGCAGCCCCGATCACCTTTGATCGCTTTTCTTTCTTTCTTCAGGCCGTTGAGAGAGCAAGTGGTCCTTTCAAGTCCAAAGTATCCAGCCTACTGATCTTCTTTGCATCATCAGTTGGCGCCGTCTGTGGGGACAAAGGAGATAAGAAAAAACAAACGAGCATTGTTCACTGTTCTTTTCATTCGATTGTGTTTTTGTTGTCAAGGATTAGTCTTTCCCAGACAAAAGGCTGAATGGTTCGAACGAGATCAAGGGCTACTAGCCTAGGCCACCAGGAGAGTAGGGATGCATCTAGTAATCCCCTTCGTGATCGCAGGTCAGCACCTGTCATGCCACCGCCTTCTATTCAACACATACAATCCATGGCCGCCGCTATGGCAGAACTGACACGTCAGAATCAGGAGTTGAACAGGGAGATCAACCTCAGGAGGCAGCGCCAAGAGGGGCACACGGAGGGACGGGCCCCGAGTCAGGAAGGAGGAGGAGGAGAAAATGTCGAATCCGAGAATTAGACAAGGGGTACCGCTTCAAGAAGAATGCCGCACTTGGAAAGAGAGATGGACCAAATGAGGAAAGCCATGGATGAGATGAGGGAGAATATGAGGCGGGCAAACCCAGTAGACGATATGGTTCACCGAACGGACTCCCCTTTCACAGCTTCCATCAACAGTCATCCTCTACCCCCGAAATTCAAAATGTCTTCTTTGGACTCGTATGATGGAAATCGCGACCCTTGCGATCACATTGCAACTTTCAAGACGACCATGCACCTTCAGGGGGTCCCGGACGAGATCATGTGCAGAGCTTTCCCCACCACACTTAAGGGACCAGCGCGGGTGTGGTTCAGTAAGATACCCCCAAACTCGGTGGGATCATTTGAAGAGTTGAGTAAGTTGTTTGTCAATAACTTCATTGGAGGACAGCGCCACAAACGTTCATCTTCCAGCTTGTTGACTATAGAGCAAGGGGAAAATGAAAGTCTACGATCCTTCATTACCTGATTCAATAGGGAAGCCCTGACGGTGGACGAGATGGATGACAAGTTGTTGCTAGTTGCCTTCCACAACGGGGTTAATTCTGACTTATTCATTCACAAGCTCTACGAGCAGGAACCCTAGACTATGGCCGAGCTCGTCCACTCGGCCCAGAATTTCATGAACGCTGAGGACGCTATCATAGCCAAGAGAAAAAAAAAGGCAGAGCGCTCGGAAGCAGGCCACCATCGTTACTCGAATCAGGGACCTCGTCCCAAGAAAGCTCGGCTAGATGAGAGGAAAGACAAGGATGGAAAAAAGGCAAGTTCCTCCGCCAGAAGTCAGCAATATACGCCCCTGACCATGCCACTAGAGCAGGTTCTTATGCAGATCAAGGATGATCCGTCCTTGAAGTGGTCGGATAAGATGAAGGGCGATCCCAACAAACGCAATAGGAGCAAGTATTGCCACTATCATAGGGATCACGGGCATGACACGGACGAGTGTTTTGATCTGAAGCAGCAAATAGAGAATCTTATTAGACAAGGAAAGTTAAGGAACTTCCTTGGACGAGATCAGAGGGATGAGAAACTGAAATCTAAGGTGGAAGAGCCATCACGACCCCTACTGGGAGAGATAAGGGTAATTGTAGGAGGGAACTCAACAGTGCAGTCATCCAAGTCAAGAAAAACATACCTCAAGGTGGTGCAGAACATCCAGCTGTCTGGACGACTTCCTAAGACAAAGTAAGTCGATGAGCAGGCTGTTACATTCACGGACGAGGATGCAGAACGACTCCATCACCCATACGATGACGCGATAGTCATCACCTTGCTCATTTCCGATTATATGACTAGGAGGGTGTTGATAGATAATGACAGCTCTGCAAATATTCTTTATTACCCTGCCTTCCAGCAAATGAGGCTAGGACGAGACCAGTTTCGGCCAGTGAACTTGCCGTTGGTGGGATTCGGAGGAATGAAGGTGCAACCGGTGGGTACCATCACATTACCAGTGGTCGTTGGAACATATCCACAGCAGATAACCAATGAGGTAAATTTTCTTGTTGTTGATTGTGCATCGTCATATAATGCAATCATTGGAAGACTGACTTTGAATAGCTGGAAGGCGGTAACCTCTACTTACCACTTGTCCATCAAATTTCCAACCGAGCACGGGGTAGGCCAAGTACAAGGAGATCAGTTGGCCGCCAGAGAATGCTACTTAGCTATGCTGGCAATGGACGAGCACATGCAGACAATGAGTATAGACAGGAGAAGGATCACGACAGAGCCCACTGAAGTATTAGAAGACGTCCCTTTGGATGATAACCAGCCTGAGAAGTTTACTAGAATTGGGGCAAGCATGGAAGAGGGGGCAAAGCGCGCTTTGGTCCGGTTTCTAAAGAAAAACATCGATGTCTTTGCATGGAGTCATGAGGACATGCCTGGCATTGATCCGAGTGTCATTACCCATAGCCTGAATGTGTGCCCCTATTTAAAACCGATGCGTCAAAAAAAAAGGGTTTTCGCTCCTGAGCGAGACAATGCCATTAAGGAAGAAGTGCAAAAGTTGGTCGCCGCAAAATTCATCCGAAAAGTGTATTATCCGGATTAGTTGGCGAACGTGGTCATGGTCAAGAAAGCTAACGGCAAGTGGCGAATGTGCGTAGACTTCACTGATTTAAACAAGCTTGCCCAAAGGATAGTTACCCATTGCCACGCATTGACCAGTTGGTGGACTCGACGGCAGGTCACAGAGTACTTAGCTTCATGGACGCTTTTTCAGGTTATAACCAGATACAGATGGATGAAGCGGATCAGGAGAAGACCTCATTCATTACGAGCCAAAGATTGTATTGCTATAAGGTAATGCCCTTCGGTTTGAAGAACGCAGGGGCGACTTACCAAAGGCTGGTTAACCATATGTTTCATTCTCAAATCGGGCGAAATGTTGAGGTTTATGTAGACGACATGCTGGTGAAGAGCCAGGACAAGGATAAACATCTGGACGTCCTTCAAGATACTTTTAATACATTACGGCGGTACAACATGAAATTAAATCCGAGCAAGTGTGCTTTCGGAGTTTCATCAGGGAAATTTTTGAGGTTCATGGTGTCGCATAGAGGAATTGAGGCGAATCCGGACAAAATCCAGGCAATACTGAACATGGAACCACTAAAGAATATCAAGAAAGTCCAATCTCTTACCCGACGGGTCGCCGCCCTTAACAGGTTTGTCTCGAAAGCTACTGATAAGTGTTTGCCTTTCTTTAAAGTTCTTAGGAAGGCATTTGAATAGACGGATGAGTGTCAAAGGGCTTTCCAAGATTTGAAGACATATCTCATGACAACGCCGCTGTTGAGTCCATCTGTACCTAGGGAAGAGTTGTATTTGTATTTGGTAGTGTCCCCACACACAGTAAGCTTAGCGTTGGTCAGAGAAGAGGGGAGAGTCCAGAAACCGGTCTATTACACAAGCCATGCAATGAGAGGAGCAGAAGGACGATACCCGATGATGGAGAAACTAGCTTTTGCATTGATTACGGCTTCCAGGAAGCTGAGGCATTATTTCCAAGCACACATCATCAACGTCCTAACAGACCATCACATAAAGAAGGCAATGAACAAGTTGGAAGCTGCTGGACGGCTAGTACAGTGGGCCGTTGAGCTCAGTGAATTTGACATTAGATACCTCCCAAGGAGTGCGATAAAGGCGCAGGTATTAGTAGATTTCATCGCAGAGTTTACCCCCAGCCAGGAATACCTGGACATGGATGAAGGAATTGAAAGGTGGGCGATTAATGTAGATGGATCGTCTACACTGTATGCAGGAGGGATTGGAGTTATCCTGAGGTCCCCTGAGGGTGACAGGCTGAAGTATGCAGCCCGTCTGCAGTATCAAACTACCAACAATGAGGCTGAGTATGAAGCTCTACTCAAAGGATTGGAGTTGGCTAAGTCCTTAGGGGCGGAGTCGGTAACAATCAGAGGAGATTCTCAGCTAGTTATTAACCAAGTAAATGAAATGTGTGATGCTAAGGAAGATCGAATGAAGAAATACCTCAGCAAAGTGAAACGACTTGCACGAAAATTTTCAGCTGTAAGTTTTGTTCAACTACTCAGGGAAGAAAACACGGAAGCGGACGCCTTGGCAAAAGCGGCTTTGGCAGGGGTTACAGACGAGTGCGACAGCGTCCAATATATGCCGAGCATATACATCCCTGACATACAGCAGATAGGAGGAGGAGAAAGTTGGATGAGTCCAATAATGATTTATCTAAAAGATGGAAGGCTCCCAGAAGGCAAAGATGAAGCAAAAAAGTTAAGGGTCAGGGCAGCCAAGTACGTCCTCATAAACGAAGTATTGTACAAGCGAGGTTTTTCCCAACCTTACTTAAGGTGCTTGGCTCCTGACGAGTCAAGCTATGTTCTGAGGGAAGTGCACGAGGGAGCATGTGGAAATCATTCAGGAGCACGATCGTTAGTCTATAAGATCGTCCGTGCCGACTACTACTGGCCTACAATGCAGGCAGATGCTAAAGCCTATGTCAAGGTATGCGACCAGTGCCAGCGCTATAGCAATGTACCTAGACAGCCGCCAGAATACCAGACCCCAATGATGGCCCCGTAGCCCTTCGCATAGTGGGGGCTGGATATCCTAGGCCCTTTTCCCGTGGGAACCCGGCAAATAAAGTTTTTGGTGGTAGGAATCGATTACTTTACCAAGTGGGTAGAAGCCGAGCCTCTTGCAGCTATCACCCAGCAAAACGTGAACAATTTTGTATGGAAGAATATTCTATGTAGGTTCGGTGTACTAAGGGTATTAGTATCGGATAACGGATGTCAATTCGACAACGCACCCTTCAGGGACTTTTGCAGTCATTTTGGGATCAACAATCACTATTCCTCACCCTCCCATCCACAGACAAATGGACAAGCAGAAGTGGCAAACCGATCCCTGCTGAAAATCATCAAGACTCGGCTCGAAGGGGCAAAAGGGATATGGCCAGACGAGCTACCAGGTGTTCTTTGGGCCTATAGGACGACTGTACGAACTCCGACTGGAGAGACCCCCTTTAAACTAGCCTATGGAAGTGAAGCTGTCATACCAGCGGAAGTTCATATGGCAAGTCACCGAGTGATGGTGTACCAGGAGAAAGAGAATGGGGAACAACTTCGTCTTGACCTCGATCTTATTGAGGAGGTAAGAATGGATGCGGAGCGAAGGACAGCAAGGTACAAAAACCTTATGGCCAGACAACATGATGCCATGGTGAAACCCAGACGGTTCGATGTGGGGGATCTTGTCCTCAAAAGAGTCTCCTTGGCGACTAGGAACCCAGCTCATGGAAAATTAGGACCCAATTGGGAAGGACCCTACAGGATAATCAACTGCAAGAGGCAGGGGTCTTACTATCTAGAAGCTCTGGATGAGCGGAAGTTAGAACATCCTTGGAACGTGGAACATCTAAGGAGGTACTATCAGTGATAAGCAGACACGTGGGATAACATGATGAAACGTGTCCAAAAACCAAAAGCTTTGGACGACCCTTGAACAAGGGGGCAATTGATAGGGTATTGATTTTGCCTATCTCGAAGTCGTCCATATAGGTCGTCCGTAACCCGATTAGAATTGCAAGCACCCTCGGAAACCTACCTGTAACTACCTCGTCCAAGGAGGAAGAGCCTTGGACGAGGTAAGTGCCACTAGAGAATGAGGCGCTCGTCCAGAGTGCTGACAATCTCGTCCTGAAGGAATTCGTCCGTTAGACGAGACGGCCCTTGCTCATGTGCCAAAGTACACTCGACGAGGGAATGCCAGGACGAGGGTATCATACTTAGGAAAATCTTCGAATATAATGTGATAATTCCTTATCCCACGCATAACTGCCGGGTATCCGTTGTGAAATAGAAGCATAACTCCTAAACGGTTATGGAAGTTACGTTTAATCCTTGCGCCTCCTTGAATCCAGGGGAAGTTCCAATTTCGATAACCGTCTATTAGAACACTATATAAACGCTGATTCAGACAAAGCAAAGGTACGTTTTGAATTTGCTCCCAAAAAGTTAGAACTCCAAAAATATAGAGAGAAAAACTAACTTTGCTATCGGAGGGTTCTTGGTCGGCAGCCCCGGTCACCTTTGATCGCTTTTCTTTCTTTCTTCAGGCCATTGAGAGAGCAAGTGGTCATTTCAAGTCCGAAGCATCTAGTCTACTGATCTTCTTTGCATCATCAGACTTGAATTTAGATTGCATAAGTTTGTAAATAGTTTCAAATGATATTAAATTATTATTTATAATTTATTAATAACATAAACAGTCAAGTCATAATAAAAATTCAAATATTTGTGAATGAGTAAATCATTTTAGTCATGATTTTACTATATATAGAATACTAATAAATTTATCAAGTAGCTCATTAATAAGTTCATGATTACTTAGCAAGAAAATTAACTAAATAAAATTAAATGAATAAACTTTAACTTTTATTACTTACTTAGCTAAACCTTTCATTATTTTATTTATAATTATATTTTACAAATATATATTTCAAATGGCTAAGTGATGGACAAGTGTCCCAAACCAATGAAAGAAACAAGAATGAACTTTGTATTAGATCCACACTTCTGACATTCAAGTATTAGAAATGTGTTCCACCCATTCAATTGAGTAGCGCTTGTTACTCCCTCGAGTTCAGGGGAAAGTAGCAATTCATATTTAACTATTTAGTAGCCATCTGCAATACAATGAATTATAAATAGGTTAGTGAGGACAAAACGGACAGAATAAGAGCAACCATTGGATATGTAATACACGTAGATGAGCATTGCTTTTATGTTGAGGAAAATTTAACCGATAGTCTAAGTACATTAGTTTAATAAATATTTTTTAAAATTTTTTATAAAAAAATATAAAAAAAATTAATTGTTTTGAAAGCTTTTTATGTTTCAAATAAAAATGATGTCAAAACTTTTATAAAATAGTTTATTAAAAACTGTTCTAAGAGCACCCGTTAACATAACCCTTTATGTTATAACCAATATATAATAGCACAAAACATAAACAAAACTTTGAACAAAAACAGATCAGGAATAAAGTTAGCTTTAAAAATCAACTTTGAAAAGACATCAACTTTAAGTTTTTTAGCTTTAGTTTTTTTTTATTTTTATAAAATGCAAAACTGACCCTCTAAGTTTTTTTAGATTTCATTTCAGTCATCTAACTTTGCTTTTATTCATTTCAGTTCTATAACTTTCAAGTTTATTCAATTAAGGCTTTTCCATCAACTTTTGTTATATGATGTGGTTAATTTTATAAATTTATCTTCAAAAATTTTTAAATTAAAAAAATTAAATTAATGATTGAAAAATATTTTCCAGATTCTTTTTTTCAAAAATTTTAATAAAAATTAACGAAAATGCTTTAATTTAATAAATTTGAAACTTATTGAACTGAAATGAACGAAAACAAAATTAGAGGACTGAAATAAAATTTGAATAAAATTAGAATGTCAGTTTTGCATTTTAACCTTCTTTTTTTTTTTTTAGATTTTTTTTTGTAATTTCATTAATTTTCTAAGATCACTATATATATATATATATATATATATATATATATATATATATATATTTCATAAGTGTGCAGTGGCCCATATTCGTGGTCAGGACAAAGACCGCAGGAAAGCCCAGCCCACGAGAGCTAAATGCAACGGCGCCCTAATAATGTGGCGCCTAAATGGTGAGTATGGAAAGTGCTGACTACTGGCTAGTGCTTTCTGGTTGGTGGGACGGTACTTTTTGTCTATTGCTATTTCCAATTACGCGCCAAATACTCGCCACTTAATTTTACTTAACAATAGGCGGCCATCGCCGATTCGTTTCGAACGAAGAAGTTGGAATCACATCCACCTAATTATTTTTTTATTTTTTATTTTTTTTTAGAAGGATTTTATTTCATTTTTTGATGGACCTAATTTTATTTTTGTCGTCAACCAAGTGCTTAACCTCAAATAATTCACACTCATACGTATCTGCACCCTAATGCCAAAGCCAGCGCATGATATTATTTAGTCTTCAGTCATTTTTAGCTTAGTCAGGCATGACTTTTTTTCTTTTCTTTTTTCTTTTTGGAACTAAACCTTAGATTTTGATTTCGATGACCTTATTTAGTAAACTTTATCATTTTTTTTTTTTTAAGTAGTAAACTTTATCATTGTTGAATAAATTATATGGATTTGAAATTCTCTTACATCAAAAGCAATTAGTATTTTAATCTAATGATAAAGAACAATTATCATACCATCAATTCAAATTATATTATGTTTATTATAAAAAATACATACACACACACATCAGTTTAATACATATAAAAAAAATACATATATATATATATATATATATGCACACAAATTTAATACAAGCTATTTTAATTTATCAACTTAAATTTATATTACTATCAAACAATTTCATAAGTTAATGAAACTTAAATTATTTATTTATTTATTTTCTATAAACATGATATGATTTGAATTGATGATGTCCGTTTCATAATAATTGTCTTTTATGATCAGATCAAATTACCAATTGCTCTTCATAAGAATCTAAGACCAAATATAAAAAAATAAACCCCTAACATATAGGATGCGTTTGGATACGCGTTTCCACTCCTGCATTTACGTTTTCCTTCTTTTTTGTTTTTATTGAGAAGTGCTGGGATATTGTCTGTCAGTGGGTCCCGTGCACTGTGCATAGGATCCATTACCTCTTTGACCAGCAAAATAAGCGGTGGATATTGCTTTTCAGTAGGTCTCGTGCATTGTTCACAGGACCCATAAATTTCTTTTTGCAATAATTTTTTTTAAATGGGTCCTACGACACTATTCACATAATTAAAAATTATTTTGTTACAGTATTTTCAGTTTTCAGCAAAATAAGCGGTATCTAAAGGCACACATATTATATTATATTAAATCTATTTGTCTTGTAGTTATAGTATTGTACAATAAATAATTTGTAGTAAAAAAGTAAATTCACTTGCTTAGAATTAAAAATAATGCTGTAATAAAATAAGACATCTTCAATTGGCTTATAAAATGCATTATATATCTGTCTTGCGATGTAAAATTTTTAATTAAGTCTAAAATTTGGACAAATTAAAATTATTTGTAAAATATTATACTCTTTTCAAATATTCAAAATTTTATTATTATGTTTTATTAGTTTAAGATTGTACAAATTTTCAATCCCCCACAAATTTTACTCTTCTTCTTTCTCTATCAAAATTAATAGTTTTTTTTTTTTTAAGACACTCATTACTAAAATTCATTATTCAATATAATTGAAGTTCAACATTACCAAGAGAGACATTGAACATCTAAAATATGATATTTATTATAATACTGATTGTTTCAATACTTTAGAATTCAGAGTTTAAAGATATGCTTTTATCAATATATGAAAATAGTCAAATTAATGTATTAAATTATATAAAAATGTTGAATTATATTAATAATACATTTTATATTTGTGCCTAGCTCTAAAATGTGTTAAGTTGGCCTAAACTAGGTCCTATTTTTGAGGACTGTAAATTCGAGCAAGGTTTGAAAATAACTTATTTGAAGTTGAATAGAAATGACACAATTTAGAATCTGTTGTTCATAATTTTTAAATTTTTTATTTAAAGTACTCTACATATACGAAAAAACTTAATAATAATGTGGCCATATTTGTATGAAATGCATTTAAAATGCCAATATCAATGTGATTTTGGCATGATCATATCAATATTAGTATAAAGAAACTAATTTTATAAAGACTAAAATTGTATAAAAAAACACACACACACACAATTATTAAATTAATGACTTTGTAAAGAAGTGTTGAATGAGTAATTTCGTTAGGATATTGGAAGAAACTAATTATTTTTATTATTATTATAAAATACCTGATTTTGATTTATTGTTGTGAGCTGGTTTGGTATTTGAATACAAGTTATTTTGATTTATCAACTTAAACATATATTCACTAAATATATATATATATATATGTATGTATGTATGTATGTATGTATATGTATATATTACTATTAAACAATTTAATACATTGCATAAATCAGTTTTTTTCTTCATAAAATTGAATTAATCATCTTGATTCAATTCAAATTTGATATTTGATGGTTGGAATTTACTAACAATTTAATATAAATGATACCAATCAAGTTAATTGTTAATCATATATCATTTAATAATTTTTTTATTGAATTAATATTTTAAAAAATGTTATAATTGGTGTAAGGACACTGTTTGGTTTCTAAGTCCAAAAGGTAAAAGGATCTAGATCTAAATAGTACAATACAATGAATTTGTAGAGAATGAGTTAGAAAACTAGGCTTTAATGAGTTAGATAACAATTATAGTGGATCCGGATGACAAGATAACAAGAATAAACTCGTTTTGCCCAAAGATTAATTCTTGTATATATATCTTTTGAATTTGGTTATAGGTCCAGTTCTTGTTCCTCCAGTGCTTTTCTTTCAATTTTTAGATAGATCCCCTTGTAAGGGGCTTCTTTCTCTATTATATACCCCTCTCTTATTTATCTCTACTGTCCACGTGTAGGTCAAGTTGTTGGCTTTGATTATTGTTCCATCAACACATTTTTGAAATATTTGGGAATAGCTGTAAGGCTGTTGACCATTGTTCAAGTATCACCTCCACATTAATGTTGGTAGAGGGTTAGTTGCAGAGTATTTAATGCGGTGGTAGTAGCTTTCCCTTAGATATTTCCTAGCTTCCCTTTGTTTTATGTTTTCCTAATGTTTATCCTTATCAATATAACTTTTCGAAGTGTTGACCTCAAGAGTAAACCAATCCTTCTGACCTCTGCTTTGCTTAGCCAATGAGACATTCCTCCTCGGACTACATTTCAAAACCTTCGCAGTCAAAGTTTGTTCGTGGTGCTTTGACTCTTACACATTCCCTTTCGTCTATTTGTCCTTAGACTACTAAGCGTCATCGGATAAGACCTACGACCCAATATATACTCATGCCCCTTTATCCCTACAATTAGATTCCATAGTTCTTTATTCTTAATAAAATATATGTATCAAATTTCTTAGATGACATTAATAAGTAAAAAAAGTATAAAAAATACAATAAATTCCACCGTTTGAATAATTATTTTTGGCATGATTATACTCGTCAAATTTTATAGATGATATTTATAAATAGAAAAGAGTATAAAAATACAATAGATTCCATCGTTTAAATAATTATTTTTGGCAAGATTATTATTGCCTATAAGTGTAGGGGTGTCCAAGGTCGAAACAAGGACAGGAACACATTACCCCACCGAAGCGGTTAAGACATAGACTCGAAATGGTTTTTTGCCAATATTAAATTAAATAAGGAAATATACTGTAATAAAAAAAAAGAAAGAAAAAAAAAATAGTATTATAGTGCGTGAAATTTTTATAAGTGCTTCCCTCCACATCTATATCCGAACTAAATTCCCTCCTTGTTTCTGCCCTTTGTTTCCCTCGTTTTCTGCTCTCTTTTCTCTCTCCCGCTTTTTTATTTTCTTTCATTCCAAACACCTTCTCTTTCAGATCCCCACCTACTCTTCCTCTCCTTTCCCTCCAATTCCTTTCATTTTCTCTTTCCCTCTCAATTCCCTCCAACTCTTCACAACTCAGGAGCTAATTGCTTCTTTTCTCCTTCTTACAAAACCCTCAAACCCCAGAGCCCCCCCGACTCGGCTCGATCGATCTTGAACCGGGCTCTCGATGTCGGGTCTACAAGCTCCGAACCGCTCGCCGCAGTCACAGACAGGTCAGATCATGCAGCAGCCGCTGAGGAGGCAGCTTCCGTTCTCGTCTTTGAAGCCGCCGTTCGCTGCTCCAGCTGACTATCACCGCTTCTCTGATCCTCGCCGCGGTGGTGCTGCCGATCACGATGCCGAAGCCGAGGCCATCGTCGTTAAGCCTCTCGTGAGTTTTTCCCGATTGTATTAAAAAGATAGAATTTTTATATATGTATATATATATATATATAAAAAAAATTATACTGTATTTTTAGTAGTTTGTGAATGGAGAAGAGAATTGTGTTAGGATCTGCTTGTTTTGTGAATGAGGTGAGTTGTTGAGGTTCGGATTTGTTGAAATTAGTGATTTGAAAATTCTGAAATAGTTATTGGTGTTGGGAATTGTCGAATTTGTGGAACAGAAATTGGTACTTTTGACTTACTAGTATGGGCTTTTGTTCTTTACATTTATGAATTTCAGCTTGAGGTGAGAGTTTTTGTGTAATTTTAGGAGTTCAAGGACTAGGTGAATTGGTAAAAATGGAGTCTTGTTAGGTGGGCATTTGGTTAATTGTGTGGTTGACCATGTGTATTTCATCATTGTTGTGTTTCTTAAACTTTATTGTTAGTTGTACATGTGAAAATGTGATTCGGATTGTGATCAATCACGCATTAGTTGCCAAATGCTCTTTGCTGTCTTGAAGATGTTTGAGCCTTGCACGAGTAAATGGATTTATTTTTGACTAACGCTTATTTACTGATCTGTTTGTGTTGCTATTTATGCATGACTACCCACTTTATTTTTTTACTAACAAGTTTCTCATTCAAATTTTAGTTTGCTTTGGTGCTTGTTGGGGTAGCAATGAGTTGAGGTTTTTGGTTGAATTTCAGCTATGGACTATCGCGGGTTACAGAATCTCCTCAGGTTGCTTTCTTATATATGGACTATAGTGAAGGGTAAAATTTTAACATCAGATAATTTGAAGAAAAAGGGGAATCATTATTAGGGATTGGTTTAGTGTGTGCAAGTCAAAGAGTGCTGGTAATCCAACTTAAGTCCCAGCTTGTGGGAACTCAATTTAAGTGGGAACACGCTACTTTGCCCTCGCCTGTTTTAGATTCAGATCTTTTAGCTTGTTGGAGGGTTGGACAGCTTGCATCTTGTTTAATTTCATTTGTATTTTGTTTTCTCTTTTAGGGTGTCTTTCTGTGTACTTCCAGTGTACTTGGGCTTGACCCAACTTTTTTTTTTTCTTATAATTTCTTTCGAGAGAGGTATCTTTGCCTTCTCAGTGTAGCCACACAATGCCCATCCTTGCATCATGGCTGTTACAATTAGATTGAATATCCATTTGCGAAAGTAATTTTAACGAGTAGACACATTGAGTTTAGTATAGAAATTTTAATTGCATGGAGTTTGGAATGTCTGAATGCTGAACACATTTTCTAGAATACCTTCCCATTGACAAATATTTTAGACTGACATCTTTATGTAGCCATACATTTTTTATCCTTGTACCATGGTTGCTATGGGTGTAGGTCTTTTTGAACATCTGTATTGATGATACAAATGTTTGGGGTGTCCCTCTCGATGTCCAAATCTATAATGTGAGTTAATTACGTGGTTCTAGAAGTGACTGAAAGATCTTCTAAGTTGTATCATTTTGCATTGATACTTTACAAATTCAAAGTACTGATGCTAAATGCTGATTCTTGTGTGATCGCCATTGTAGCCATTTTAATGTTTAGAAAACATATCTTTGGTTGAGCTGGAAATGGATGTAATGGGTTTCCAAGTTCAAAATATATACCAATCAAATTCAATGCGATAGGCTTGTCAGTTGTGGCACCAAAAGTTAGGCCAAACAAAGAAGTTTTTGTCTGCAACATTGTTGTGTCTGAGATGGGTTTGTAAGTTAGTGCAAAGCATTGATTAGAGGAAAGAAGAATTTTGTCACCCCTAGAGAAATCATCCTGCAATACATGAGAATCATCCTTTAAACATCTTATATTTTATTTTAGAGACGGGTGTCTGTTTATAAAATTATAGCCAGAGCTCTCACATAAAGGGGCTGTTTATTGGGTCTTACATATTCAAGTATGTGGGCCACACACCTCCAAAGTTCCCTCAATATCAATACCCCTATTATTTAAAAGCCCATTCAAGACCCAATCTTATTGCAACTCATATTTTATAGTAGAAATGATCTCAACCAAATAAATTACAGAAATATATCTTACATCTTCTAAAGGAAATCAATGTAATCTGTTATTACCCTCTTTATTAAAAAAAAACTTATTGTTTTATTCCTTGAAATCCTATTTAAAAGGCTCTAATAAACATAAAAGATATAATTTTGAGTAATACAATTTTATGTTGGAAATTTTCAATTTTTGGGTTCTGATTTCTAAGTTTTTCTACTTGGTGCTGATTCTTAAGTTTTTCTGCTTGGGGGTGATTCCTAAGTTTTTCTGCTTGGAGCTCATTCGAAGCAAACCCTTAGCGTTTATTCTTGGGGCATATCTGTGTTTTTGGCCTATAAACTAATTATGCGAGGTTAATATCATGTTTTTCTCTGCGCACCTGACTCTTGCATTTAGCATGCAAAATGCTGTTGCTTCTTGCCTCACTTGAAATGCTCTTTCCTCACACCTTAGGTGGATGTATCATGCAGTTTGAGGCCCTGTATGATTGACGCTTATGGAATCTGATGTATTACAATTTTGGTTGTGGTCTCATGGGCTATATGTCATAGGGTAGAATCTATTGCGTTGATTCTCATCCTCACTGGAGTTCTTGGGTTTGGAATGAGCAAATAAGAGGTCCCACTATAATTCCAGTGTGTTGTCTGATAAGTGTGAGAGTTGATTGTTTAATGAGCCATTTATTTTTACAGAGTTCAAGATGCCTGGTTGGTAGGGTTCCCTTTTTTGCATGAAGTATTAGAGGTCATTCTATGTGGAAGCACTATACTTGTGTCTGTTAACTAATCATGCAATGTTTGTCGCATTACCTTGTTTCCAATATTTTATTATATAAGTTCCTTATCAACAGAATTATTTTATTATCAGTTTTCTATTTAGAAAATTAAGATATTTAAGGAGTTTTCCATTGAGCAATCTTAGAAGTTTAATACATTTTTAATGTTTAATGTATGTTTATAATCTAGAATGATGAGATTCTTACAACGCAATGATCTTTCTGTTGACAAACGTGGCTATCTTCATTGTTGCTACTTTTGTTTTTTTGTTACCCAGCATGTTTGTTTCTTGAATTGAGCATAGAATTCTTGCTTTCAATTGAATTGTGATGAAATATATTTGCCCATGTTTCTAATTGTGTTTTGGAAAAACTAAATGGTTTTTACCAGCAATTAAAGCGGAAGAGTGAGACAGCAGATTATGAAGCTGACTCTAGTGATAGAACAACTGTTCCTGGATTCACTGAAGTAATTAATAGTTCCCTACAGACACCTGTCTCAGTAAAAGGGGGAAAGGCAAACAAAACATCAAGGCTTACGAAGTGCAACAAGTCTGGACCTCAAACTCCAGTCTCAAATGTTGGTGAGTACTAAAACTTCTTGAGCATGCTTCCCATATTTATATTTCTGCATATCGAATGTTAAGTAGGACCAGTAGGTGCTAGTAAGAATTCTCTCAATTAACATAAACTATTCTGTTTCCTTCTGTCTCCATTGGCCGTAGCAGAGAGCATTAGATACATTCACTGAATAACTTTCTATAAAATTTGGCAGGTTCTCCTTCTGGCAATAATCTCACTCCAGCTGGTCCTTGTCGTTATGATAGCTCTCTTGGTAACATAATATCTACTTATTCCTTTGTTGATTATGTTATGTTTTATTTTACATTATTTCTAAACTAAGCATGGTTAACTTTGTTATAGGCTCTGTTTGTGGAACAGAGCAAGTGCATGTTTAAGAGTGACAACAAAGTCCTATGATTCTCATCCAGGTCTCTTGACAAAAAAGTTCATCAATCTGATCAAACATGCTGAAGATGGTATTCTTGACCTAAATAAGGCTGCTGAAACTTTAGAGGTGACTATTTTTCTCTCTGGTTCAACTCATCAATTGTTGTAAAGTTCTATTAGTAAAGATTTCTGCTACAGGTTCAAAAGAGGAGGATATATGATATTACAAATGTCCTGGAAGGAATTGGTCTCATAGAGAAGAAGCTCAAAAACAGAATTCAGTGGAAGTATGGAAAATTTCCCAACTTTTTAAAATTTTTATATTTGTTATTTTAAATTTTGAGTGTATTCTCTACTGCACATGAAGAGTTACTCAATTTGATTGATTGTTTGATTAGGGGACTTGATGTCTCAAGGCCAGGAGAGGTTGATGAAAACTATTCCAGTTTACAGGTATGTAAAATAGAGAAATTGTTTCTTGCCTTGCAAGCATTACAGTTGCTCAGGCACTGCACAACTCTTTGAAGAGTATGCGTGTGCATGAGGGTTCTTAATCTTGTTATTTTTTATTTGATTTTGTTGTTTCTTTTGAGAGTATGAATTTCCAACTCTTCTTGGTTGATTTGATATAGTGAAGCAACTGTGATCTATATAAATAGAAACTCAAAAATGCCTTGTATGCCAATCATTTGGAATTGGCATGCCACACCTAGTGCCATAACCCATTGAAAAAAAAAATCATTGGCTATGGTGTTTGCATGCACCAGTTCAATCCACATTCTTTCCTGATTATTGTCCTTGTGGCAACTTTAGTATGAATCCTGAAAATGAGTTGAAAGGTGAAGTTGGCCTTCAGTGTGGAATAAGGCTTTTGACTTGAGTTTAGTATCTCTGCATCACCATGTAAATAAAATTTAGATGATGATCAAATACAGTTTGTCTACCATGTGCATAAATAATGAACTAATGATTGGATATTTTTGAAGGTGAAGATATCTTTACTTATATTTAAAAAGGCCTTATTATCTTTCTTTTAATCTGTAGGCAGATGTTGAAAGCCTTTCCATTCAAGAGCACAAATTAGATGATCAGATAAGGTTATGTAGCTATCCTTTCTTAATTATGATCTGTTTTATTTTATTAATAACTTATTACTATTATTTTTTTGCTTCCATTTGTGTGCTGAGGCTTCTCATCTGTTGCAGAGAAATGCAAGAACAATTGAGGGACCTGAGTGAAAATGAGAACAATCAAAAGTAATTTTTTTCTCCTTTACCTCCACCAAAAATCCATTCAATTTTGTGATGTAATTTCACTTTTTTGGGTCCCTAATTGGCAATCATTTTAACTGCCACGCTTATCTAACCTTTGCGCTGTGTTAGGTGGCTTTTTGTCACTGAAGAAGACATCAAGGGCTTACCCTGCTTCCAGGTTTGTTTTTTATTAATGTTATTGTATATTCTTGTTGTTTGGTCACCTTGTGTTCTCCTAAAATAAGCTGTTATCTAAATATATATCGTAATTGCTTCTACCAGAATGAAACATTAATTGCAATTAAAGCCCCGCATGGCACCACTCTGGAAGTCCCGGATCCTGATGAGGTAAATGAAGAGCAGAGAAGATTGACACAAAAAATTTATTTTGTGATTTTACTTGCAAAATTCTCAATGCAAACTTTTTCTAATTTGTACCAGGCTGTTGACTATCCCCAAAGGAGGTACCGGGTAGTCCTAAGAAGCACAATGGGTCCTATAGATGTTTACCTTGTCAGGTATTGTTCCTTATTCTTGGTTACGAGGCCATTGCATTTTCTTTAGCCATTACTGTCTTCCTTGCGCTCCCAATCCTAGTGGAAGTAGTAATAATCAAATATTTGAGAATTCATATAACCTGACACTCTTTCTCTCCATTTCTTACCATCCATCATTCTAGTCAATTTGAAGAGAAATTTGAGGAGATTGAGGCACCTTCAGACTTCCTGCCTAGTTCAGGGCTTAATGAGAACCCATCAACGACAGTGGTCACTGAGGAGAGCAGAGGAAAGGAGATTGAAATGCAGGGACAAGATGCTGAGAGACTCTGCTCAGATCTTAATGCCTCACAGGACTTTGTGAGTGGAATTATGAAGATTGTTCCATCAGATGTTGATGTAAGTCTGGTTCTTGATTTCTATGGGTATAATAGCTTTTTGGAAGATACAATCTGCTATAAACACTTTTTATTGGTTCTCTGGACCTCCAAAAAATGATTGAGTAGAAGCAACAAGTTCTGATTTCTCAAATACCTATTTAGAATAAGATGACATAAAAATTACTGAAGAATGGATTGGTTTCTGATTGCTAAATGCCTTCTTTTTGGTTGATTCTGCTCGCTGTTTAAATATGTTATAATAATAATTTCATAATTCATAAAAATCAGATTCCACTACCAAATGGTTGTTCAAGTCATGTTAAGTTTGTTTTTGATCTCCGATAATGAAAGGACCATTTACTATTTTTTTTCTTCTGTTTGGCTAATCAGAGTGATGCAGATTACTGGCTTTTATCAGATGCTGATGTTAGCATCACAGATATGTGGAGAACAGAACGTATCCTCCCAACCAGATGCTCACACCCCCCCTCCCCTTTTGTTTTTGTTTTTTATTTGTCATTGGCCCTGTCTTTATATCTTGACAGTAAGTACTGAATTCCTTGATTCTTGACGATAGCTGGGGTAGAATGGAATGACTTGGGTACACTTCATGAAGATTATGCCATGGCTAATATCAGCATACCACAGCCCCAAACTCCCCCATCCAATGCAACTGAAGGGCCTCCTGCTAACTCTACTAGGAGTTGAGACCTTGGAAAGTGTATGTTGATGAATCAAATTGTGGATACAAGGACTTTTATTTGATGAGAACCTATGATGTCCAACCATTCTCATTTGTTTAAAAACCCTGGAGGTTGGATTGAAGGTCCCCAGGAGATGCCTGCCGGAGGTTCCCAGAAAAAGTGCATGGAACTATTGGATGGAAGATGGAGGTAGCAGGTTCATTGTACAGTTAAGTAAAATACATGATCTGTCATTTTGTAGTAAATAAAAAAAAAGAGAAAAAATAGTACCATTACTTGTTGGGTACACCCTCCCTTGTATATTGTTACAATTCTTGGCTTTACTGTATTGACTAGCTTGACCTCTAGGTTTACTTGGCAAGTAATTAAGAAATATGTTTCATATGATTAGAAGTCAAGAAGAATAAAGGAAAAAAGGGGTCAAGTATCCGGTTTCCTACTTTCATTTTTAACTATATGAAGACTTCTAATCATTTTTGGTAACGAAATGGCCATAATATATGCCATTATGCTGCCTGATTTGCGCGTGGAGTTTTTCATCAGTGGGCTGTGGCAGTGAACATGCGGAAGTGAAAGAAACATTTGGGGGCGGGACTGATAAGATTGTTACTTCTCTCTATGTATAACATATTACTTCTTGTCATCATAGTGGAACTTGGCATGTTAATGAATAATGAGTCCTGAACTGCTCATATTCGGAGGCATTTTGAGCATGAGTCATTACCTGCTTATTAGGACTGCCAAAAAATTTAGTAGGGGATTTTTGCAAATGATAATGAATGTGACAGAATTTGATTTTCAAGAGTCAGCCATTTCATCTAAAAAATTTGAAGAGTAGCATCCCGTCAAGATCTAACCTCTGAGAGTCGTGCTCTGGTGGTGCCAACATATAGTAATAGTCAGTGTACTGCCTTCGGTATTGTTACTTTGTAAGCTTGTTCATGTGATCCTTTTTTTTGGGGGGGGGGGTGGAATAATTTGTTCATGTGATCCTTTAGATGCCACAAATTGGCTATTGGTTGCTTCACATAATTGTTTTCTCAAGTTATAAACTTGTGGTTCAAACCTTTGGTAATTTTTGGGATTTGCTTTTTTTTGGAATTGGAGTGGCAAGAAAAACAATTAAGAGTTATTAGTAAGGATAATCTCATCATGAGGTTCTGAGCTGGACGCTCTTTTTGGTTGTTAAGGAGGAAGAGAAAAATTCATACAGCTTATTCAAAAGCAATGGACATAAACTAGTGAAAATTCATTTGCATTATAATCTTGGCTACGGTAAGTTACATGTGAAGCATAGCTTGTGAGCTGGGAAGCAGCAAAAGAGGCTAATTCTGTTTTTCAACTTTCTTTCCTATCCATCTAGCAACAATGGGAGTCAGAGCAACTGTTGGAGGAAATCTTATTGGAGATGCGGCCTTGTGTGCAGCATATGCCAAAGCAAAGGTACCAACTTTCTCCCCAGTCGCATCAGCTGAGATCCCCACCTGAAAGTTTCATACATTCAAAACCATATTTCGTGTAAAGTCATTTTGCAGTTCGTGGAAGTCTACATATTCAGCACTTACCTTTTGTAGCAAGGATTGGACATCAACGCCGGCGTTGATTAGTACATAGCAGAGTGCGAAAGAAATCAAAGAGAGAGTGATGGAGGTGGCCAAGTATGCTCCTCCATACTTTGTTAGCAGTTCTTTGGCTTGATCACCCTTTGATTTTGTTTTCTCATCACCTTCCTTTTCTTCCTCTTTAGTACTGAATATCTGCAGACATCACCACATTTTTAAAGTCACAGTGTCAGATTGGCAAAAACATTTTTCGTCTAATTTATTTGCTTATGTTACGAGTTTTTTAAGTCTCACTTTTTTCAGCAAATAAGCAAATAAACTTTCAACAAAAGAATTCACCCCTGCTATTTCATTTCTAAATTTGTATCTTATCTTCCAATACATAGGCCA
Source organism: Castanea sativa (assembly GCF_040712315.1). Classification (NCBI taxonomy): domain Eukaryota; kingdom Viridiplantae; phylum Streptophyta; class Magnoliopsida; order Fagales; family Fagaceae; genus Castanea; species Castanea sativa. The sequence continues at coordinate 46,409,348 of NC_134020.1, read as the reverse complement.
TCTTTGATTTGCATGATCAAAAACAGAAACGAGTCATATAGATTATAGACTAGAGTTTCCCTGGCTTCAAATATCCCAAGATTATCAAAATTTTTTTTTTTTGGGACAGATTCCCTAATGGTTACAATGGAAAACAAAATTAGGAAAAGAACCGCATCAAAATGTGGAGTGGAGGAGCATGTAACAGCATATTGTATAGTGCTAGTTCTCATGTAAAGAGCTAAATCAAAATCAAAATCAAAATCTTATCTTTAGTTTCTTTTTCATCCCCTAATCAAGCACAACAGTAGAAATGCCTTTAGTTTTGAAATTCCAGTTCATTTTACTCCCATCTGAGTCAGACACCCTCTATTATACTCAACTATTCTTCACTCAATGCAGAGGATCTTTTCCATCAATTTTTTTTACACACACACATATAAAAACATGTAAACTCTGAGAATAAACGTACAAGGACCCAAGTCAGCATGCTAGAATTAGGACTTTGGAGTGCTACTCTACCATTGAATGAGTAGAGTAGCCATATATAATTCCGTTATTGAATGAAAATGAGAATTTTTAGAGCTCCACCAAGTAGAAACAAGCAAAAACGAAAAGACATGGAGAAGAGAAGAAATGGGTACCTTCCAGAGCCCAGCTTCAAGGCCGTACTTCTTTGTAATTTCTTCAGCTGAACCTGAAGATGAAGATGAAGATGAAGAAGGGGTTTTAATTTCCTCAGTTTTTTCTTTAAGAGCTCTGACTCTGAAGCGCTTGAAATTGGATTTAGAGGGTGGAATTGAAGCACAATTTCGGATTCTGAGCTGCTCCTTATTGAAGAAAGAAGCAGAGGGTAGAGTAAGAGAAAGGGATAGCATGGCTGTTGCCATTCTTAGCCAACCAAAGGTTTTTTTTTTTTTTTTTTTTGGTTTTGTATTTTCAATCTATTCAAACATTCCTATGAGTTCAGAAAGAAAGAATGAATATCTTACAAAATTTCTGAGAGAGAGAAATTTATACGTGTCAGAACCAAGCAACAATGAAAGCAAAGGTCGATAGTCCATATAATAAGATGATGACATAATGATAAGACAAACAACAAAGAAATTAGTTCTTTATTACTTTACTGCCCCCACAATGTTCCGCTATTTTCAATTCAATTCTAAAAAATAGTGACTGAAGTGGGCTTCGAGAGCAGTAAAGGGGTATTTTGGTCTTTTCGGTGGGCCTTCCGACCCCCTCAGGAAAGCTATGGTCATGGCCTCAGCTTGGACATGAGTATACTTACCGAAATGGGCCTGGGCCTGGTCCTGGTCCTGGTCCGGATCCGTTAATCCTGTTCAAAGCCGAAGGATTAAATTAAATATTACTATTATTTATTAAGAATTTTTAGGGCAGTGAAAAAATGGAACAACCCGGACTTGACATGTTATATCTCATGTCTGTGGTTTAAATTCCACATTTTTCGTTTCTCAAAAAAAAAAAAAAAAAAAAAAAATTCCACATATTTCTTATCCAATCTACCTTTTAAAAAAAACCATTCTCTTTTTATGATTCTCACTTTCTCACTTCTTTCACTCTTCTCATTTTTTTTTCTTTGTCTGATTCTAGCGAGGATTGATCTCTCTTTATCATCATTGTGGCTCATTTTCATACCTCTAGTCTAGGAATCTTGCTTAACATTTGTTGACTTATAGATCTCTCCTCTCTCTTTATGAAGACCACCGCTAGCCAACCATTAATTTGTCTATGCATTTAGCCATCAACTTTGATGTAATATTAATTTTTTTTTTCATTCAAAGCAACCCTATTACTAGGAAATGAAATTCACTTATTTGATATCATCTTTGATAGAATAGTGGATATTGAAGGCTTTAGAGCTCTACTTTAAGTTTTCTAGAAAATATAATGTGATGGCTCATATGGAATGAATATTAAACTGAATTAGTGGAGTGTGTGAATGTGTGTTAAGTCCTATGTTAGCATATACTAGGTCGATATAGATTACCTTGATGATAGTAAAGGTCACAGGATGAGCATGAGAACCATGACTAAAGGGAATTGGATTTTTGGTATCCCCTTGAACCACTTGATTTGGGGATTTTTTTTGTCAATTTTTTTATCCTTTCTAATTTTTTGTGTGATTAATAGTTTCTTGCCATGTGTCCCAATTTGTATGTCTATTTTTTTTCTTTTTTCTTTTAATGTAATGGTTCATGTTAAATTTTTTAATGTTAAAAATATTACCACTTAAACTTTCTTTTACATACATTAAATAAAAATTAATGGGAGCAGATAGAGTATATAAAGTGAACATTTTTAAGAATTTAGGGACAAATTTTTTATTTTTTAAGCTTTGGAATTTCATGCAAATTTAGGGATGAAAATATTTTTAACCATGCTTTTTTTAGCCTTTTTTTTGTTCTTAAACTTTCATAAATTTCATTTTTCATTTCTAAACTTTAAAAAGTTTATTTTTAATCCCAAAATTATAGAAAATGTGTTACTGTTATCATATTTCAATTTAAAAAGTTCATTTTTCATTCTCAAATTATAATAACAAGTTCTTTTTATTGTCTATATTTTTGTCCCTAAACTATTAGAAAATTTTCTTTGAAAAAATCATGGATGACATAAATTTTTCAAAATTTAAGGACAAAAAGCAAAATTCATGCCAACTTTAAAGACAGAAAGAATATTTAAACCTTTTATTTTGGCTCCTACACCAAAAAAAAAAAAAAAAAAAAATCTAATAATCACCAATTAATTAGGCAACATAGGTCAGAACTAGGAATGTAAAATAAATGGGAAAAAAGGGAAATTCTAATAATCAAGCCAACAAAAATCAAGCTTGGGAATTTTAACGTTAAATTTAGAAGATTAAATGTAGAAGTGGCACCCCCTCAAACAAAAAATGTAGAAGTGCCATGTGTATTACACAGTTGTGTGGATGCACACACTCCACACAAGTGTCCACACAAGTGTGTAACAAGTTTTCCCCAATCTAGAATTCCGAAAAAGTGAAAGAGGTTGTTCCTAATCCAATCAAATTCTAAATGACGTGAAACAACTCCATTCTCAACAATGTAAACCCAATCTAAGTTATCTATTCTTCTTGTTTATCTTTTTGAGCAAAACTTTTAAAGTAGCCGAAATTTAAACTCCTTAATAGTTGATACTCTATCCACAACGAAGTATTTCAGATTTCAAAAGCCCTTTCAAAATTTTCCCTTTCAAAACAATAAAAACAAAAACAACCCCATTAGTCTCTTCCCACTCATACATCAAACCAAAAATGCCATGGATTCTCTCACTACTCAATCCGGAAAGTTTACTCCCATAAAACGGCTTCAAAGCAAAAGCTTTCCAAGGACAGTCCGGGAGGAGACAGCCTTTGCAGCTGCCAACAATTCAGAGCTTGCAAACTCTTCAAATTTGCCATCATATACATCGCTGAAAGAATTGTTGCCTCCATCATCGGAGATCAGAAGGCGAAAAAGTATGTTATCAAGACGTTTTGGCATGCAATCTGCTCATGAGATTCCAATAAGTAATTTCATTGTTAAGAAGGCTGCCTGGGCTTATTTGCAGCCTTCACCACCAGTCTCAAGCTTCGCGGCCGGTAGTAAGTGCATTTTGTACCGTGTTTGGGATGAGTTCAAGCTTCCGGTGCATACTTGTCTAAACTTCATCAACAGACATGTCATTAGGGCAATAACATCTGTGTTTGATAGACTGTTGAGAGCTGTTCATCATCTGGATCAGCCTGCATAAGAATTAATGTTGCTTGAGGTTCAAGTAATAGTGGAATTATAGTGACACTTTTTGTGGTGTCACTGTCTATCTATCAGAAGTGCTAGATTTTAGGTACAAGTTACTTGCAAAAGTGCTAGTGTGAGACGATCTTATTGATCTGTCCGGCTATTATCTAGGCCTTTTAATGTATTTCATCTTTTTAATTTTAATAAAAATTTTGGTTATGCAGTTAAATCTTGTTTGCACTGGCTGTTAGATCTTCAATTGCGTAGCCTGTTATATTTTTTTTCACTGGCTCATATTTTTTTTGAGGGAATGTTGTGAATGTTGGTTACTTAGCAATATTAGTGAAAAGTAAAGAGAAAATAGAGAAAGATCAACACTGAAATTATGTGATTTGAGTTGTGTGTCTACATTCACGAACTAAGAAACCCTAATCCGGTATATTAAAAATTATCCAATATATATATATATATATATATATATATATATATATATATATATATATATATATATATCCTTAGCATAGTCCACTAACTAGAGACCAATGTTATCAAAGTATGAAGAGAGCTAAAAGATAAGTTTGCAAACACCACCTTGGTGTGTTAAATGGGGATTATACATGATGATGTTGTGATCGTCAGTCGAGTAGGTTCGTTCAGACATATTAGCAACCTCGTTATCTATACCTGCAATATCGCGGAAGGGATCCTCTTTTGGTGGCCAATGGTGTAGTGCCGGCCACGGAGTCTCTGATGATAAAATTAGCATGTTGAAGCTAAAAGAAAGTATGGAAACTAGAAATTGCAGAGCTACGGCGTATCTGTATCTAAGAATGTACCTTGTCTGGTTCTGAGGGATGTTTATATATGGCTCTATTGCTTCTAGCTGTAGTGGCCTTTATTGTAGCTTTAGTTTTCTTTTGTAAAGCCTTTGGGCTCATTAATGTGAGTTTTGATGAGCTTCCAATGGTCTGACAGCTAGTTTGTAATTGTCCAAGGTATTGAATCCTCTATTAATGGCTTGCCTTCCTTCGTCCACGAGGTGGAGGGGTGGACGAAGGTGCTTCATGGGTTCGTCTGGGCAAGGAGGTTCGTTGGGCCTATTAGTTTCCCCCCCCCCCAGGTTCTGTGGTCGTCCTTATGTTTCATGACGACCATCAGAAGATGAAAGGTTTCTTGTCCAGACATGACTCTTGGGGTTCTATTCCGCATTCAATGCGTAGTGGCGGCGCTGTACACGTCGTGGCAGTGTGGCACGTTCTGATTGGTGGTTTTAATGCATCACTCGTGTGCCCTTTGGGTTTCTCGCTGGTTTTCAGTTTTTCGTGCCCAACTCTTTTAACTCCTTTTCTTTTCTCTTTCTTCTCCACTTTCTCTCTTTTGTGCCATTGTTGCTTTGTGTCTCTTCTTCTCCGAGCTCTTTTTTCTGCATCTTTCCTTTCTAGGATCGTTTCTTTGAGGTATGGTTTCTTCCCCCCTTCTTTATTCTTTGTTGCAAAGGTTGTTTGCAAGGTTTACTGGGTTTTTTCTGCTTTGGGTTTTTGGAATTCTGCTCCCTTTTTTTGTTTTTAGGTTCCATAGTTGGTGGCTCTGAGGTTAGGATACTTTGTCCCTCTATTTCATTTCTTTTTGCACGTTTAGGGGCTTCTCTAGGAGTTTCTCATTCTTTCTGCCCTTTAGTTGAGGATTTTGTGTTTGGGGGCCATGGCTTAAGTGTAGTAGTGGGTGAACGGAGGACAATATCGGAGGTTAGATCTAGTGAATTAGAAATGGGATTGCCGTCTAGCAACAACCCCCGTTGAGGTGGAGGAAGATACTACGGCTTCGGTCCTAAGAGAGGTTAGGGCTTTTCATACCTTTGAGAAGGAGTGTGGCTTGGAGGCTGAGACCCTTTCCAGGTTTAGGGAGAGGTTCCAATTCCCCTAGAGGGTTAGGGTTCGTCTTCCTCATGAAGAGGAACGAGCTTGCCATTTTTTGCTCGAGGAAGTGTGTTTCTATAAGGCCGCTTTCTTGAGTGGCCTTAGGTTCCCCGTCCACCTCTTCATCATGGAGCTTCTAAATCACTTTAACATTGCTTTTGGGCAACTTATGCCAAACTCGTGGAGGATTGTAATAAGTTGTATGGAGATATGGATGGCCGTCACTGAAGGGGACATGATTAGGGTGGACGAGTTGACTTATTTGTATCGTTTGAAGGAGTCAAAGGAGTATGGGTACTACGAACTTGTGCCCTGGGTTAGGAAGGCTAGGATCGTCACCGATTTGCCATCATCCTTTCGATACTGGAAATTGAGGTTCTTCTTTGTGTCTGGGGATGGATGAGAGACTCCTTTTGATGAACTCTGGGGTGATATTCCTAGCTTGCTTTGTCGTTGGAGAGCCCCGAGTTTAGGTGCGTCGTCCTCCTGCAAGTCCTTTTTGCCCCCTTCTTTTCCTTTTTTTTTTTTTTTTTTAATGATTTCTCTGTACGTTGTGCCTGTGCAGTTAAGAAGCATCCAAAGCTCAAGCGCATGTACAAGAGGCGCGTAGAAGCGACTACTGCCTACGCCAAAACGATTGACGACTTTGACGACTTCGTCGATCTGAGGACTTTGGCTTTTCACTGCTTGGGTCCAGAGCATTCTCTCTTCGTCTTACGTGCCATTGAAATCGAGGAGAAGAAGAGTGAGTGTTCATTATGGCTAGTTATTGCCTTGGGTTTTCTCTCTTCTATTATTATTATTTTTTATAGGGGATTATTTTTTGCAGAGATGACGACAAAATTCAATCAGTCGATGTATGCCAAGATGAGGGCTAAGAAGATTGAGCCTTTTTTCAACCTCGGGAAAAGGGAGGTGCGTGTCTTGGAGAAGGGGACTCCCATCACCCTGGACACCTTCGTCCCTAAAGCGACCAGGACCGCTTCCCTGGCCACCTTGGTGGAAGAGATCACCCCACAAACTAAGAAGCCACGAGTGGCAGATAAGGGGAAAGAGAAGGTTGACTCACAGTCATCCAGCATTTGGGACGACACTGGCCTTGCATTGTTGATGGCATAGGATGCCTTCACCATTGAAGAACTGAAGGTCTTTTTTGGCATGCCCTCCAACGAGATCGTGGGTCGTCACATCCACAAACTCGTCCAGGTAATATACTTGTACAATTTCCCTTTCCCTTTCTCTTCTTCTGCATGATTCTGAAAGTTGGATCTTCTTTTCAGGTTTTGGGGGAAACCATTCACATTACCTCGGGGTACTTGAGCCAGGATGCAAAGGCCGCCTCTACAGGGTCCAAGGTGCAGGGTTTGGAGGCAGAGAACTCGAAGCTAAGGAAGGAGCTTATCTCGGCTATGGACGAGGCCAACACTTTCAAGGAAAAGGCGAAGGTCTTGTCAGACGACTTGAGGGCTGAGAGGCAGCTGACCCTGGAGAAGGACGAACAACTCCAAGCTGTAAAGGAGAGAGTGAAGATTGTAACACCTTGATCCAACTTTATAGTTAAACTATGTGTTTGAGTGGTTAATTATTATTTTAAGCCACTTTCTTTCTATAATTAATAAAATATTATTTTATAATTCCATTGAATAAAAATTGTAAAAATTATAAGTAATTGAATGGCTAATAGTATTATGAATACACACACACACACACACACACACACACACACACTAAGCATAAGTATGTACAAAGCTATATTAAGTGGTTAAGTTATTAGATATATAGTTGTTGGTGTTTAATTAAGTGTTTAAGGTAAGGGTTAAATATGCAAAGTTATTTTATAGTTTTGGCCTTAATAGAATATAAGCTTGTGAGGGGGGGTGGAAAGTGAAATTAAAAAAAAAAAGTTGCAAAAGGTGAGTCATCAACTCACTTTTTCCTTAGCAAATACGTGTCCCACCAAACTAATTTCCCTTGACTTCTTTGGCTGCACCAGAAGGTTCAGCCCTTATTCTTCTTTCCCTATTCTCTTGTCCTTGTTCTTATCTCTTTCTTCTTCCCTTGTTCTTACACGGCAACACCTCATCCTTTCTTTGACTTTCTAAAAGCAACTAGAAGACTCAAGAAGCTCTCTCCCTCTTTCATACCCATGAGTCCAACACCAAAAGAAAGAAAAGCTCTCAACTCTTCTCTCCCTCTCACACCTACGGGTCCAGCAGCAAGGAAAAAAATTTCTTTCAATTCTTCTCAAGCTTTTGTTCTCAATTTAAAGCTAGAGTGACTCTAGCTCTATCATTCCAAGAACCATGCTTAGGGTAAGGGGAAAATCTAATTCTTTTAGTCTTTTGTCCTTTTTAAACTTGAGTAATGGTTATATGATTTTGTATATGGGTGTGTTGGATTCTAGAGATTGTTGATTGCCCAAATATGAATTGAATTATTGTTATGCTTGCATGTGCTCCTAGATGATAGACTAAGATAAAATCTGTTATAGGTAAGTGTTAAAAGGAGTAAAATAGCTAGATAAACTTTATGGAATTGCTTTTTGAGGTGCTGAATGTGTTGTTGATTCAGTAATTGAAGCTTGTTGAGAGTTAGTTCATGAACTTGTTAAGAGTTGTACTCATTGGCTAACCTGTTTGGTCATTATAAATCCTGTATTTTTCTAGGATAGCTATGGGTAAAAGGTTTATTGGAGATTATTATATGATATATCTAGTATGTGTGTATTAAATTTCATATGAGAATATTATCGTTTGATAATTTTTTGTGAATTTACAAGAAAATGTTGCAAAGCTGTCACTGTGTTAGATTCTGTGTTTACACATGGTAAATTATGTATTAAATTGTATACAGTGAATTTGGATGCTAGGGATATTTCTTATTAATTCTAAGACACATATGGTTGTAATGGAAGTGGTTTCACAACATTTGGGTTAATATAAAAATAATGATTTAATTTCTAAGTTGCATAAAATTCTACCAGGACAAATTTGAGCATGTTGTCTTTTATGATTTTTAATAAATCATGACTCTATTCTTTGACTTTGAAATTGATATAGTAACTACTAGACATCCAGAGAAGTGTCTTTGTAAAATTGCATGAGGATTGAATGTGTTTAGATATCCCATTCGTATTTTACAAATGAGGCATATGTTACTTAAATGAGCAGTAAACAGTAAATGATAACTCTGTCTTTGAGGATTTAATTTTAAAGTTAGGGAGAATGTTTTGAGCTATAATTTAATATGCTTATCTTTTGGTATGTCTGGATCATAGATTAATTTTGTGTAACTTGGTTCAAGGTTTAGTACTCAAAGGAGGGGTTCTAAACCATTCTACCGCTTTTTCATATTGTTGTCTTGTTCAACGTGTTGTATGTTGCCATATGAGTGTATATGGTTGCATGATCATGCTTAAAAGATTTTATGTTTATGCATGCATTATTGCCCTAATCTCAAAGCGCAGGGAAAATTACACTTTACCCCCCTAAATTATACCTCATGTTACACTTAGCACCCTAAATTATGCGGATGCACACTTACCCCCTAAACTATTACCAGTTGCACACTTTGCACCCCACTGTTAAGTTGGCTGCTAATTTGGATGGAATTTAAACTCATGTGCAAGTCATGTGACATCTACAAAGGTGGCATATAATTAAAAGACCAAATTACCCCGTTTGAATCTCTTAAAACAACACAACTCTCCCACTCAGTCTCAGTTCTCGGCATTCCCTCTCTCATTCAGTTCCAGTCCTATCTTTCTCCTTTGTTTCTTTTCTTATTTCATTTTAATTTGTTTTAAAAAAGCACAAGCTCTCCTTTGTTTCTTTTCTTATTTCATTTTAATTTGTTTTAAAAAAGCACAAGCTCTCCTTTATATTGGGTTAATACATCTATTGATTTTCTACGATGGTGAAAGACTAATTTATATTGGGTACATATATTGATTGATAGCATGCTCTCCTTTGATATACGAATACAATTGGCATTCTTTTATATATGTAGCCATGAGTTCCAGTAATGTTTGAAAATCTGTAAAATCCAAATTCAATTTCTGCTTAACATCAATACATTATCTTCTTAACCCCTAACCTTTGTAATAAGAACATGGTTTAAGGAATCAAACTTGGACCTTTATGAAGCACTCAAAAATTAAAATGAAATAAGAAAAAGAAACAGAGGAGAAAGAAAGATCTGAAACTGAACTTGAGAAAACACAAAATACTTGCTACACACAAACTAAAACTGAGGGAGAGACTGAGTTCAGTTTTTCAATTTGGGGTAAAGTGTAATTTCCCCTAAAGGGTCTCTCGTTTAGGGGGGGTAAAGCGAGAGATTGAGAGGAAATGATTATTTTATAATGAGAATATATAAATATATATATATGTGTGTGTGTGTGTGTGTGTGATTTTAAACAATCAATATTATATTTGGTGACTTTGTAAGAAATGAAAGAAATTCAATTTGAAAGGTTTTGGTAATATTATTTTGATAAGAAGAAGGAGAACAATTATTTTCCTATGAAGAGCGTATAAGTTATTATTATAAATAGTATAAAATACTATGCATGAAAAGATGTTCTCCTATCTGAACATTTATAAAATGAAATGAATTTACTTATATGCATTCTTATTAAATTCTTATGTATCTTACCCTTACTGAGCTGTGTAGCTCACCCCTTTCACTCTTTCAGTAATAAGTTTTATTTTGGAGCAGAGGGAGCCTTAGTCGAGTTTTGAAAGGAGTTGGTTTTTGTTTTAAAAGTATAAATCCCAAACTAGCCATTTGATATTTGGTTTTACAGTATTGTGTATTTTAGGATCTAATGAAAGTTGTGTACCTTAAGTATTAAGAGATGCATTATGTGAAATTTAAAATTTGAATAACTGGTGGATTATGTTATTCTTTGAGTACAGTGTAAATGCTCTGAATATCAAGCGATAAGTTATATCAAGAAGTAAAGGAACAAGAATGAAAAGAAAGAGGGAAGCTTTTGTAAAAGTTTTAGTTGGTTCATGTTAATACCAGGCATAAGGTTGATATTAACACGTCGGTCATGGTCACAAATCTAGGTATCGGGTTTGAGTTGTGACAAAGACCATTGCAGCCAAGTTTGTTGATGCCTTACAGCAGACTGACGAGTACAATACTATACTCTTTAGCTGGTATTACAAAGGCTTCGAGCTCCTGTGGCAATACCTCCTCAAGCACCCTGCTAGTGTGGACCTGGAAAGCCTAGACTTGGAGGTGGTGAATAAGGAGATGGTGGTGGACAAGGCTTCTCAGTCTGTTGCTGTTGCTCCCGAGGGAAGTGTTCTAGAGCCTGCTCAAGCTGGTGGTGATGAGGTTGATGCTTGAATTTATCTAGTGCAAATATACCTGTTTTTTTTTCTTCTTCTTTTTCTTTTTGGGTGCCCAGTATGTTTTTGGGCTTTTTATTCAAATTCCAGAACATTTCTTCTTGCCCGGTGTTTTTGGGCTTTTTAATTCCTATTCACAGACAAGATATATGTATGCTATTGTTTTATCTTCATACATTTGTTGGTTTGTCATGTTTAATATTTTTTGGCCTGCCTGTGACTCGTGCTTCTGCCAGGATCTTTGTTTATCGCCATCCGTGGGTACTTAGTCGGTTTTAGATGATTTGCGTTAGTGATTTACATCTGTCTAGGCGGAATCTTATCACTTGGTCAATTTTTTTTAGGTGACTTATATCTAGTCAAGGAGTTGTCATTGGCTTCATCAGTGACTTACATCTGTCTAGGTGGAATCTTATCACTTGACTAAGTTTTTTATTTGATTTACATCCAATCAAGGAATTGTCATCTGGCTTCGTCAGTGATTTACATCCATCTAGGCGGAATCTTATCACTTAGACAATTTTTTATTTGACTTACATCCAATCAAGGAATTTTGTCATTTGGCTTCGTCAGTGACTTACATCTGTCTAGGCGGAATCTTATCACAACCAATTTTTTATTTGACTTACATCCAATGAAGGAATTGTCATATGGCTTCATCAATGACTTACATTTGCCTAGGCGGAATCTTATCATCTAGCCAATTTTTATTTGACTTACATCCAATAAAGGAATTTTGTCATTTGGTTTCGTTAGTGGCTGACATTCGTCTAGGCAGAATCTTATCAGAACCATTTTTTTTAAACTTCTAGACTTGCATACAGTACATTGGTATGTTGGTTGAATAGTACTTTTATTGAATTCTTTCAAACATGAATACAATTGTTTGTTACATTTATTGGTGGTACTTTTTCAAATGCTCAATATTCCACGGTCATGGTAGTTTCTTCCCGTCCATCGTTTTTAGATGATAACTGCCTTGTCTTGAGCAATGGATGACCTTGTAGGGTCCTTCCTAGGTTGGACCAAGATTCCCCTGGGTTGGATCCTAAATAGCAGGCGTGACTTTACGTAAGATGAGGTCCTTTATGTTAAGTCGCCTGAGTTTCACTCTCTTATTGTAGTACTCAGCCACCTTCTGCTGGTACTTTGTCATGTTCTAGGATGCTCCATCTCTTACTTCATCCAGGCAATCCAGGTTGACTCTCAACTGATCGTTGTTGCTGCCTTCACTAAAGACTTCTCTTCTCATGTTGGTGATTCGCAATTTGACTGGAATTACTGCCTCGGTGCCATAGGTGAGCCTGAAAGGAGTTTCTCCTGTTGGGGTTCTTGCTATAGTCCTGTATGCCCACAGGACATTAGGAAATTCTTCTGGCCAAGCGCCCTTTGCTTCCTCCAACCAAGCTTTAATGATCTTGACCAGCGTTCGGTTTGTGACTTCTGTCTGTCCGTTGGCTTGGGGGTGAGCTGGAGACGAAAATTGGTTCTTGATCCCCAATCCCAAGCAAAAGGCTTTGAAGTATTGGTTGTCAAACTGCCGTCCGTTATCCGATATGATCGTCCTTGGTCTCCCGAATCTACAGATTATGTTTTTCCATACAAAGTTCTGGATCTTTGCCTCCGTGATAGTGGATAGTGCTTCTGCTTCAACCCACTTTGTAAAATAGTCAATAGCGACTAGTATATACTTTACTTGTCTCTTACCTCAGGGTAGTGGGCCCACGATGTTAATTCCCCATTGGACAAATGGCCACAGGGAGGTTATTGGCGTCAGTCTCTCTACTGGGATGCGTTGAACACATTTGTTGCATCTCTTGACGAACTGTCTTGCATCCTTTTGCATAGTAGGCCAAAAGTAACCTATTTTGATAATTTTACTTACCAGGGACCTTGGGCCTACATGATCTCTCAGATTCCTTTATGGATCTCCTCTAGGATGTACTTGGCCTCACTTTTGTCAACGCACTTCAGGTAGGGCATGAAGAAGCCTCTTTTGTACAGGGAGTCGTTCATGATAGTGAACCTGGCTGCCCTCTTCCTGACTTTCCTGGCTTCCTCGACGTCTTGTGGAAGTAGTCCATCTTGGAGGAAGGATAGAATTGGGGTCATCCAGTTGCTTTCACTCTGGATTGCGAAGGTGAAGATTTCTTCAATGCTGGGACACTTTTAGACTTCCATCTTTAAATCTGTGCTTGTCGGTCCGGCTCCTGACGATGCCTGTTTTGCTATCTTGTTTGCCCTCATATTCTGGCTTCTGGGGACTTGTATGAACTCTACCCTATCAAATTCTTGGGCCAAATGCCTTGTCAGCCTCAGGTACTTCTACATCCTTTCCTCCTTTGCTTCATATTCCTCCTTTATTTGCCCCATAAAGCAGCTTTGAATTGCTTTGGAGAAGCAGGTTTTTGGTGCCCAACGCCTTTCTGACTCTTAGTCCAGTCAGTATTGCCTCGTATTCAGCTTTGTTGTTGGTGGCAGGGAACTTCAGCTAAACTCCGTACTTGAGCGTCTCTCCTTCTAGGTTGATGATAGTAACCCCTACTCCCCCCCTCTTTCAGGCTGACGACCCGTCAGTCTAGATTTTCCATCTTTCTGCTTCATCCAATACCTTGTCCTCGTCTGGGACTGTAAACTCGACGATGAAGTTTGCTAGTGCTTGTGCCTTGATAGCTGTTCTGGGGTGGTACTTAATGTAGAACTGGCTAAGCTTGATTGCCCACTAAATCATCATTCCTACAGCCTCGGGCTTGTTCATTGACTTCTTTATGGGTTGGTTTGTCATCACTAGGATAGGATTTGCCTGAAAGTATGGGCGCAGCTTTTGTTCATTGACTTCTCGATCCGTGGGTATTTTGCTTTAGCTCCTTGGAAGGCTTGACTAACATAGTAGACTGGGAGTTGTGCTCTATCCTCCTCCTGAATCAAGGCATCACTCACGGCTGTAGCTGATACTGCCAAGTATAAATATAGGTTTTCCCCCTCTATGGACGGGCTCAAGAGGGGTGGATTGCTCAGGTAGTGCTTGAGCTCCTGGAAGGCTTTTTCACATTCTTCCTTCCAGTTGAAGGCTTGCTTCAGTGTCTTGAAGAAGGGCAGGCATTTGTCTGTTGCTTTAGAGACGAACCTGTTGAGTGCTGCTATTCTTCCTGTTAGCTTCTGGACTTCCTTCACTGTCTTAAGTGATGTCATTTCTAGTATGGCCTGCACCTTTTCTGGGTTTGCTTCTATTCCTTTCTAGGACACCATGAACCCCAAGAACTTCCCAGATGCTACCCCAAAGGCGCACTTGTTGGGGTTCAACTTCATTTGATACTGCCTGAGAGTCGCGAACGTCTCATCGTGGTTGTCCAGGTGTGCAGACTCTTCTTTGCTCTTGACGAGCATATCATCTACGTACACTTCCATGTTCCTCCCGATCTGTTTGTTGAACATCTTGTTTACTAACCTCTGGTAGGTTGCACCTGCGTTTTTTAGTTCGAAGGGCATTACCTTGTAGCAGTAGAGCCATTGGCTCGTGATGAAGGCTGTCTTCTCCTAGTATTCTTCTGCCATCTTATCTGATTATATCTCGAGAATACGTCCATAAACGTAAGGAGCTTGTGTCTTGCAGTGGAATTCACTAGCTGATCTATTCTCAATAGGGGGAAGTTGTCCTTTGGGCAGGCTTTGTTCAGGTTCGTGAAGTCTACTCACATCCTCTATTTTCCATTTGCCTTCTTTACTAGGACGACGTTGGCCAGCTAGTTCGAGTAGTAGACCTCGCAAATGAAGTCCGCTACTAGCAATTTATTGACTTTGTCCATGATTGCTTAGTTTTGTTCTAGAGCAAAGATTCGTCGTCTCTACTGGACAAGCTTTTTTTCAGGATCTGCATTTAGCTTGTGTTGGATGATCTTTGTGGATATGTCTAGCATATCCTCGTGACTCCATGCAAAAACGTCCAGGTTGTCCTTGAGGAATTGGACTAGTTTCTTCTTCATTTCTGGGCTCAAAGTCGTCCTTACCCTTGTAGTCTTTGTTAGTTCCCTGTCAATCAATCCCACGATCTCCAGGGCTTCCACCTTCTCTTCCTCCTTCTCCTCGATCATCCACGTATGGTTTTCCTTTGCAGCTAACACTGCCTGGTAGCATTCCCGAGCTAGTACCTGATCTCCCTTTACTTCGCCTACACCATTTTCTGTTGGGAACTTTACCTTTAGGCAATAGGTGGACGTGGCTGGCTTCCAGCGGTTGAGTGTAGGCCTTCCAATTATTATGTTGTACGAGGAAGGACAGTCTACCACTAGGAAGTCGAGCTGACGAGTCAATTGCCGCGGGTAGGATCCCGCCATGACCGTCAGTGTCACTATGCCTTTAGGATACACTCTATCTCCACTGAAGCTGACGAGAGGGGACTCAAAAGGTTGCAATCTTTTAGGATCCACTTTTAGCTGTTGAAAAGCAGGGAGATAGATAATGTCCGCAGAGCTACCGTTGTCTATGAGGATTCTCCTAGTGTTGAACCCTTCGATCATGAGCATTATAACCAAGGGGTTGTCATGCGGTTGCTTCACCCCTCGGGCATCTTCTGTGAACAGGATGTCCGTGTCTGTCCCCCTTTGTTTCAGGGGTGGTATCTTGTGTATGCTGTTCACCTGCCTTTGTTGTGACTTCTTGAAAGATTTGAACGACCCCTTTGTTGATGGTCCTCCTGTGATCGTCTTTATCTCCCTTATTTCACTTTGCGGACGATGGGACGTGTGGTCCTCATCCCTCAGAGAGGCTTCATGCTTGTCCCTGTTATCTCCTTTGGACTTGCTGGAGTCTTCCTTCTTCACAAACTTCTGCAACTTTCCTTTTTGAATGAGCTTTTCTATCTGCTCCTTCAGGTTTTTGCAATCTTTTGTGTAGTGGCTGCGATCCTTGTGGAAACGATAATACTTCTTCTTGTCGCACACATTAGGTGACGAGTGTAATGGCCTTGGCCACTTGAGGTAATGCTCGTCTTTAATCTGCGCAAGAATTTTATCAACAAGCATAACCAAAGGTGTGAATTTTACTATCTGAGGGGTTTTATTGTCCTTCCTCTTGTTCCCGTCCGTACCCTGATGATCTCCTCGCTTTCTTTTTTGTCCCTTCTGATCTTCTTCCTTTCTTTCCATCTCTTTGGGTTTCTCTTCGTCCCTTATTGTTGCTAGGGCATCCTTGGCATTCATGTCCTTTTGCACCTTGAAGAGCATTTCCGTCATTGTCCGATAAGGGCTTTTTGCGAGCGAGATCACGAACTCCCTGGATTTTAATCCAGTTTTAAATGTTGTTAGCTGCACCTTGTCATCCGCCTCGTCTACTTCTAAGGTCTCTCGGGTGAAACGCTTCACATATGACCTTAGAGTCTCCTTCTCTCCTTGCCTAATGGTGAGCAGGTGGTTAGCCGGTCTTTTTGGGCGTTGTCCTCCAACGAAGTGGTGTACGAAGGAACAGCCCAATTGCTCGAAGGTGTTGATGGGCGATGTTGGTAGCTTAGTGAATTATTCCCTTGCTACTCCTTTGAGAGTGGTAGGGAAGGAATGACACAATATCTCATCAAGGGGTTGTTTGAGGCCCAAAGTTGTCTTGAAGGTGTTGAGGTGGTCCAAAGGATCCTTTAGACCGTCGAACGCCTCAAGTTATGGAAGACAAAACTTTGAAGGCACTGGGCACTCCAGAACTGCTGTTGTGAAGGGTGAGTCCGTCCTTCTGGCCATCTTGTCTAAGCTCCGGTCTATCTTTTCCTGTATTGCACTTCTCAGCTCGTCCATTTCCTTTCTCATTTCCCTGAGGAGGTTCGAGCTTGCTCTTTCCAGAGTAGCTGGTCGACAGTCATTCCTTCTTTGGTTGTCTTCATCATCATCCCGGTTGGTCCTAGAACGATTATCCTCTTGCTGTAGTCATAGCCTTATCTCCTGGTTCTGTCTTGTGAGCTCCTTCACGCTGGCTGTGAGTGTTTGGATTTGCAGGGCTAATGTTGCAGAATTTTGGGGAGTGTTGGACTCCATCTGGACTTTTGAGTTTGAATGGAACTACGCTCTCGAACCTTAATACGAAAATGTCGTTCCCACAGACGACACTAAACTGATGATGTTGTGATCGTCAGTCGAGTAGGTTTGTCTAGACAAGTTAGCAACCTCGTCTCTATACCTGCCATATCGCAGAATGGATCCTCTTTGGGTGGTCACCAGTGTGGTGTTGGCCATGAAGTCTCCGATGATAAAGTTAGCGTGTTGAAGCTAAAAGAAAGTATGAAAAATAGAAATTGCAGAGCTACGACGAATGTGTATCTGAGAATGTATCTTGTCTGGTTCTAAGGGGTGTTTATATATGGCTCCATTGCTTCTAGCCGTTGTGGCATTTATTGTGACTTTAGTGCTTCTTTTGTAACGCCTTTAGGCTCATTAATGTAAGTTTTGATGAGCTTCTAACGGTCTGATAGCTAGTTTGTAACTGTCCGAGGTATTGAATCCTCTATTAATGGCTTGTCTTCCTTTGTCCACGAGGTGGAGGGGTGGACGAAGGTGCTTAATGAGTTCTTCTGGGCAAGGAGGTTTGTTGGGCCTATCAATACTCATATAATAAGGGATTAGTCAGACTCAGATGTTTTTATAATCCTAAACACTTATATTAAGGGGAAAAAGAAGTCTGCATGTTTGTCCCGAAGTGGATTAGTTCTTTTCTCATCTCCATCAATGTAGATTGTAGATTATTAAAGGTCAGCGGTTATTACTCACGACCGTATTTCAGGGTTAACGAAATAATAATAATAATAATTGCGCTGTACTTTTCTTCAACAGTGTTGCAGATCCTACAAATAAAAGAAAATCATGTAGCATTCCAAAATGGCAAACTGCAACTGCAATAGTAAATGAACATGTCATACTGATATTAGAGTTCACTAATTGATGGAAAATGTAAGCAAAAACATAGTATATCAAACTTTACTCAAAAAAAAAAAAAAATGATGCAAGCTATACTATTCATAACATTTTTTTTATAGGAATAACATACTATTTTTATTTGAAATACATGTTTATATATTTTATATTATATAATGATTGGGAGACAATAAGAAAAAAAAATTGTTTATTTTTTACATATTGAACGGGGAAGTCATGTCCACAGGCATCTTTATTTGAAATAAGAGATTTATTTTATAATAACTAGTGTGTAATATTGTGCATATGTACGAGTATATTTAAAAACAATTACAATCACACACACACATATATGATTTAAAATTTAATTGAATTTAGACTCTTCGAGTTTTGCACTCTATAATTCATTTGTCACAAAAATTAAATGCGACACATGGCGCAAAATTGAAATTTAATTAAAATTCAATTTAAAATTTAATTGAATTTAGACTTTTTGATTTTTGTACCTAATAATTCACTTGACACACAAATATAAAAATTAGACAAGACACGAGATACAAAATTGAAATTCAATTTAAAATTTAATTGAATTTTCTCTCAACTTTATATATATATACACACACTCCTATGTATATTCACATTCCTCATTAGGTATTGTAGAAATTTACAAGTGTATTTAATATTATAAATCATTTAAATTTTAAAGTAAGTGGCAGTCAATCCACTAATCATGCGAGTGGATATCTTTGCCAAACTCAAATTCATTTTAAAATAAACTTTGAAACATTATCATCGGAGTAAATGCTTATTAATTAATTTTCAAAATAGAAAAAACATAATCTGGAAAAAAAAAGAATCTTATCATGAGGGGATCATATCACATGCCCAATTTCTCTTTCTCTACTCTCCTACGTTAAGTCAAATGCCTCATAAAACCCCCTACTTTTACTCGCAACAACACAAGAAAACGACTCCTACCCAAAATCACCTTCTTATGCATATCTCTGAAACCAGAAGTAATATATATTCGAAAACGACTCCTACCAAGAACACACCTTCCAACATAGCTTTGCACCTCGCAAATCAACCTCTCTTTCTTAGCCATTACTGTACACTGCAAAAGGGGTTCCAATCCTCTCTCTCTCACATGTCTTCCAACAAGAAAAACATCCTTAAAACCATCTTTGCAGCCAATGTAGCCTGTGGCGGCTGTGCCAGACCAAAACCCTCAGATGTATTTGAACCAATTCGAAGGCCAAAAGTTTCCACCAATAATGAAAACCAAAAGCCTTGCACTTCTTCTTCTAGCTCCAGAAATGGTGGGCTTTCAGTGGATGAAGATTTGACCTCCACAACTATCTCTGAACCCGAAACTGATATTTTTCCCAAGAGTTCAAAGAAAATCAGCAGCAGCAGCATCGCGGTGGAGAAGGTTTCAGATAACCCTTATCAAGATTTTCGGCAGTCAATGCTTCAGATGATATTGGAGAAAGAGATATACTCAAAAGACGATCTTCAAGAGCTTCTCAATTGCTTTCTTCGGCTGAATTCACCTTGTCACCATGATGTTATCGTTAGAGCTTTCAAGGAGATCTGGGATGAGGTTGTGTCACATAGACTAATTCTGCAGAAGCCCTCAGTTCAAGGAAACTCAAACTCACGTGAATCCTAGCTATGCCACGTGTGAGATGAGATCCATGTCATGAGGACATTGAATTAGGAAGCTGCAAAGGAAGGTCACGCAACTTCATGAGTCATCAACACAATCGGGTATCTAGAAAATTTAAAGCAGGCCAGAAGAGATCTGAGCTATGTGGTGGAGGCATGGAGCTCGTTATTATTATTATGGATGGGAAGAGATATTTATTTCTCTGGTTAGGAAATTTTGAACTTTTTTTCTTCCTTGTACCAATTTTTTCCTCCATTGTCAATTAATGTCATCCTGTAATCCAAAATGAGCTTTAACTACTAAATGAATGAAGTGTCTAATTTTAAATGAGTCAGTCAGTGGTTGGGCATATTTGTTGCTTTTTCAAATTTGGTTCTGGGGTCACTTTCAAATTTGTCTCTAGGTTTTTCTGTTTTTATTTAGATTATGCCTTCACCGGCAAGAGAGAGATTAATACATTTTTACAAGTGGTTGACACAAACCGTTTAGATTATACAATTATAATTCTATGGAATATATACATACTATTAATAACAGAATTCTTTGTTTAGATTTCATCATTTTGCATATTAAAATATCCTGACATAAATTCTTAAACTTTTTAAAATACTTTTATCTTTTAGTTAAATAATTTTCAATTTAAAAACTAAAAGAATAATTTATTATTTTTTTAAAATTTACTAATTTTTAGGTTTTCAAAGTTTTATTAATTTTCATGTAGAGAAAGATCCTAAAAATTAGGATATTATCTATCTCACTTTTAAATATTATTTCGATAAATTTAAAATAAAAAAAAGTCTAATTCTATATACAAAACATGTGTGATGAGTCTAGTATATGTGTATATATATATATATATATATATATATATATATATATATTTTTATATATGGAGAGAGAGAGAGAGAGAAAAGCCCAACATGAACCAAAAAGGACATTGAAAGCATAATGTCTTAATAAAAAGTGTCGAAAAAAAGGTGCTACATCTTTCTTTTTTTTGAGAATAGGTGCTACACCTATTTGATAACCAAATTAATAAAAAGTTTTCTTATGAAAAGTAATAACATAGGATATAGTAAAAGTGATTTATATTTTTATATTTTATTTCCCACCGAAGCATTGAGTTCATTAATTACGGATATCTTATATTTTTAGGGCACGTTCACTCTTTCGGCTAATTGGGCTTGTGAATTGTGATTGTAACGTCTGAGGAATGCCACTGCCACCATCTCTTCTATCCTTCGGATTTTTTAGCTAAATATTGGTAAAATTTGAATTTATAAGCTTTATGTGCTATCAGCCAAGTTTTTTTTAACTAAAAGGGGAGAGATGTAAAATTTGGTACCTAAGCTACCAAATTTACTTGAAAGATGGAAATTGATTTGCCGAATTTGATGTCGAGTTCTCTCTCTCTTGACCATTGTTGTGGGCTGCCCAAATATCTATAGTTTGTTTTGTTTTTTGTTTCTTGATACACGTTGGTTTCTTTCAAAAAATAAATTGGAGTGATGTACAATAAAAATTAGTTGTCCCATATTGATGAACTCCACTACTCATCTAGCTCTTATATATGGATGGTAACTTTTATATATATAAAATCAAACATACTTTTCAGAATTCAAAAAATAACCATTACTCCATAAGCTCCATTTCAAATGGTTCAAGATGACACATAGGCCAAATAAACAAAAACAAATTGACACCTACAAAATGTTTCAACATGCAAAATATCCTTTATACTTCAAAATAATGTGATTAGTAATTCAGCAACCAACAAAACAGGTTAAACATTCACAATTTCACAATGTCCATTTCTCAATTTTAGATTCAAATCCAATGATACCGCCCCCATGAAAATAAAATAGAATAATTTCAATAACCTAAATAATAATAATAAAATACAATCCAATTATTATGGCCACCATTCTTCCTTATCTCTTTCACTCTCATCTCTTCCTATTCTTTCATTAGACATTGCACCTGTAGACGACTAAATTCTTAGTTTGAAATAAATCAAACAAGTAAAATAGTTTCACAAATGCGAATTTGTATTGATGAATATGTGGTACAATTCTCTGTAATTACAAAAGAGTGATCCTCTGATTTGATCTCCTTGAAAGATTTGTTAATTGGAATTGTGGTAATATAATTTTGATTCGAACACAAGATATCCTTCAATTTGGCTGAGGAATGGATCGAAGATCTTTGAAACGGAATTACAATGAATCTCTGGCTATGAGCTTGTTAGAAATTCTTTGTTCTTCGTGTTCTTCGTGCATTCTTCTTTTCTGAAGGTTTGTGGTGGAAGTTCTTCAGGGTTTTAGAGGCTAGAATCCTTAGAGCTTTACTAATCTGTGGTTTGTTGAGATTTCTGGAGGCTTTTGAGCTTGATTCTAGTGACCTTTGAGATCTAGACAAGTAGTTTGGATGATTTTGCTTCGAATGTTGTTTGTATTCGAGGTTGAAGTTTTTGAAGTTCCTAGAGGTTTCGGGGTTTGATTCCGGCAGAGCTTCTGGATTTCTAAACTCACGATATCTTTTTCTCTTTCCGGCCAAATGTCTTAGGAAGGCTTCTATTTATAGGAGTCTGGGGGTGGGTGAGCGACACGTGGCGGAGTCTGATTGGTGACACATGTCACAGCCTGATTGGTCCGCTTATGTCATCGCTTACACGTGCTGGATTGCTTGTGTCATCGCTTACACGTGCAGGGTTGCTTGTGTCATCGCTTACGCATGCTGATGCGTTTTATGCATTTATTTCAACGACACTTGGCAAATTTCTATTGGTTTCTGAATAGTGATAGCAAAACCTAGTAGCAGTACGTGGCGCTTTGTAATTGGTTGTATTTTGTGGACTTTGTAGTATGATGTGTCAGCTTGTGATAGGTCGGAAATTTTCTCTCTTTACAGCACCCATATCAATTCTCAATAACTCTATATCATATTCCCTCTTCTTTCAATTTTTTGTTGTTGTTTTTGTTTTCAAAGAAAGAAAAGAAAATTACAACAAAAGAAGTAATAAAACCAAAAACCCATTAAGTGGTTTGCTTTGTTGTAGGTAGTTTGTTTGAATCATCGAAAGATGAACATGTGGAGAGATTTATGTGAATCAACCAATCGTTGACAATTATGTTCTTATCTGCACCTACAGACTCCTTGTTCATCACTTCTATTGGATAAGATAGTTTTCTTTTAACTCATATTGTTTAATGCTATCAAACAACAAAAATATTCTCTAAAGAAATATTTTCGTGAAAACAAATAAGAAAAATTGTTTATTGTAGTGAAAAAAAATCGTTACAATAACATTAAAATTATTGCAATAGTCGATATAAAGTATATATTGCAATAAAATCTGATGAGGTAATAGATTTGTGCAATAAAAAAATTTCATTGTAATAATTTTCAAATATTTCAAGAATAATGCTAGGGGCATAACAAAATCCGAAACTTTTGGCATAATAACTTACCCACATGATGAATTGCGAGTGATGGAGTTGTGGATCCACATGGTAATAGTTGATATGAGGTATTGTAATAAAATTTGAGGTAAAAGATTTGTGCAATAAAAAATTTCGTTGTAATAAACTTTAAATATTTCAAGAACAATGCTAGTGCCATAACAAAATCTACAAGTTTTGGCACAATGACTTACATACATGGCGAATTATGAGTAGTGGAGTTGTGGATCCACATGAACCCACCACTTTTAGTGCACCTTCACAACTCACCATGTGATGTTATTGCATACTCTGGTAGTATGCTCCCTCTCTCTCACAGAGGGGTGGGTCCCTCTATGAGAGAGAGTCAAGTGTTATAGTTAAAATAATACTATAAGGGGAGAGTTAAGTGTTACACTCAAAATTTCATGTCCACATTGTAAGTGAAAAATTATTGTATACTTTGGAAAAATTATTGAATACTGCGGGAGTATTATAAATGTGTACTCCCTCTTCTCATATGAATTATAAGTTCCACTATAAATTTAATTAGTAGGACCCATAGTTATATGAGAGAGAAAAATATACATTTATGGTACTCCGAAAGTATCCAATAATTACCCTACAATATAATGGCTCACCATTGGTAATAATGATAAGAGTCATGTATTGAAGTAATGACCGGTATCTTTCACATGATTAGTTTGATTTACTTTTGTTTTAAATATTGTTTGTTCCGTTAGATTTCCGTCATAAGTGATGTTCATAAAAAAATAGAAATGAAAAATTATATATATAACTGTTTTCTTTAGCTTTATACTTGTATTTAAATTATGATTTTGATAATTGATTAATAATGGTAATTGAAGATTAATTTTAGTATGGATTTGTTAAATTTGTTCTGCTCATGTTCATCTTAGGGTCTGTTTGGATACCGCTTATTTTGCTAAAACTGAAAATTTATTACTGAAAGTACAATAGATAAATGCAAAAGTTAGTTGAAATAGTACAGTGGAGTCCATGAATAGTGTCAAAAAGTGTAATGAGGCTTATGAATAGTAGCAAAAATAAAATGAATAGTAAAATAATTTCCATTTATAATTCCAATCCAAACGCATGCTTAATCTCTAATCTTTTGCATTGTGTTATATCGTGTATCACGAGGGGCAGCCCAACATAATTTGGGGCCTAAAGCTAAAAATTTATGCGGGGCCTTTAATATGTAAATATTAATTAAAAAAATATTTAATACTAATCAAATGAAGGTTAATTTGATACATTAAATACATAAATAATACCAACTAGATTAATGTTAATTTCATATAGAGAATTGAATATCGTAGTTGAACTATAAATTTTAATAAAAAGAAATAAAAATATATTGCGATTGAAAAATACTTTATTTTGGATATAAGACGATGCATAGTTAAATAAAGTTGTAATCTAATTTTTAATTTTATATTTTGATTTTAGAGAGAGAGATAGATATTATTTGGTGTGTGGCTTTGTAGGATATTAGTTTACAAAAATCAAAGTCTCAAACTATCAGGGGAGATTAATCTATAATTGATGATTTAACACATTTGCAACATCTTTTTGAAATATTTTAGGGTTTCAATTGAGTTAAGGTTCTATTGGTCTCATACATTTAGAGTCTTAATAGAAATGAAAAAGAAAAATGTGCTAATTAAAAACACTATAAAATGTTCAAAATATAATGTGACATTGTTTCTTATTGATGAACTTCATCAATTTAACTAATGAATATTTATATCACTTTTTTGTGATTAATAAAATGACAATTTGTAAGTCAATAGTAAAATTTGTAGTATCTTTAACATCACTAATAAAAAAAAATGTACAACATTTAGAAAATATATATATATATATAATTTTATAAAAATTCGGGTCTTTAACTCTGGAAAGTGGGGCCTTTTTTCCTAAGGAAAATTTTGTTTTTTGGTGGGGCCTTAGGCTTGGCCTAACTTGCCTAGGCCTTGGGCAGGCCTGTGTATATATCACAAATGTATATGTTCTTTAATTATTTAGGAATATATTAGGTCATGTTAGATTAGGAATTTGCATAAAATAGGAATGGGTTGTTTATTGTGTAAAAACTGTAGCAAACAGGTTTGTTGTTTTGTTATTTTACTACTTTTACACCATTGTTCAATTTTCTTTTGATGTTGCAAAAGCAGTTATAGTAGGCATAATGTTAAAAAATAAAAAATAAAAAGATGAGACATGCTTAACTACTTTATATATTACATATATTGTAACATAATGTTGCGACGAAAAGTAAGTCCTCAAAAAAAAAAAAAAAAAAAAGCAAACCAAAGATTCATATCCACTTATATCTTTTCTATTCAGTGTTGCATTCAATTGCAACTATGTTCCTTTCATCTATTATTCCTACCAGCAAAAACTTATTTACATTTCTGAGACGTCCTAATGGCTATCGACCATATATATATCCAACAATGTATAAAAAAAAAAACCATATATCCAACAAGAAATTCATTAGACTTAAAGACTTACAGTCTGGATTTATATATATAACCGTAAAGACCATTAAAATATTTTGGGTATTGTTGGTAGGGTGGTGGAAATGTCATACCTCAGAGCCTCAGACCATCAAGATATGTGCTTAACTCATCACATTAAATCTATATGATCTGAATTCTAACCTTGGTCGTTGTTAGTATTAAAACTATTTATTTAATTGATATTTACATATAAAAACTCCCACTTAAATTTATTACTTTTAAGTTTTAAGCCTTAAACTATACTGGTGTATTTTTTTTTTTTTATCAAACTCAGTCTCCTTTAAACTCGTGCTGTGTCAGTAGAAGTCCAGTTTAGGGAGCAAGCGAGTGTAAAAGATACCTTACACAAATGGGGTAAACATTTTAATAAATTTAGGTGAATGCAATACTTTTTTAACATGTGATAAATTTAAGCTTTGCTTTTTTATTTTTGTTTTTGTTTTTTTGGGTTGATTACAATCATGCACTCTAAACTGCAACAGTATTTACAATATGCACAACTAATTTTGAAGGTGAGTGGATATTGCAAACTAAACAAAAAGCCAGCACCTTAACAGGAACTATAGACAATCCTAACTAAAGGAAAAAACCACAAGCAACATCCAGGATTGTATTACACACAAAGACAAGAAACAAGGAAATTGCAACAATACATCAAACAGCTACGTACAGAAGTTAACTTTAGCTTACTCTATCAGAAACATGAAGACAACATTTAATGCTCCCCATTTGCAACACGAGGCTTTGTTAAGAATAAGCTTATTCACTACTCCCTCGCATACTCAATCTTTGCTTTAATTTCCAATCTGATCAACTTCAAGATAGCCTCTTCAGATTTGATGAGTCCAATATAGTATGTGGCAGCTGATTAGGCTAGCTTACAAAGTTCAACTTTGAAACTTACACGCTTTAACCTGCTTATATAATAACACGCCACTGCATGATCTATTTCCAGCAGCAACAAGGATTGTCAACCAAACACAACTCCATAAGGTTTGGTTTTCATCTATTTGGAATTTTTGAAACTTCGAGAATACGGGATTAAAAGTGATAGAAGTTTGATTTCTTATATAATGACTAATGTCAGTATAATCCTTGACCAATACGTATATATTTTTCCATGATTCCGTGATTCATATTCAACAATATTTTGGACATTTTCCCTTCTCAGCATATGAAGGAATGCTTTCAACCTCAATTTCCCACCAATCTTTCGATTTTGAAGATGAAGCTGACGCATGATAAGAAAAAGAACATAAAGAAGGAAGCTCAGTATACAAGTCAATGAAGGCCTGGATTATATACTGGTGATTTTTCTTCCCATTCATCCTCAAGTACCAGGCCAATAACTCCTCTAGATACTCCCAGTCCTTTGTTGCATAATCCTCCAAGCCATAAGCCTCAATCATTTCCTCCATGGAGTTCCGGAAATCTGTATATGGGTTGTTGGATTTAATATCTAGCACCACGCTGTCCTGGAAAGGGAACTTGGTTGTCCCCATTATGTAGCTTGTGTCCCCGGGCTCGGGCTCGAATGACAACCTCTTTGTTCTCAATGCCTTAACTGCCATCTCTATCAGCTCACCGCCAGAATCCTCGAGCACTGCTGAGAAACACCTAGATTGTGACCAGGATGAGTCCAGCATTGTCACCATCTTGACAGCGTTGGAGAAGAAAGAGTTGGCGGTCTTAAACATGTGTTTGGCTTTGAATGATATGGTTCTGATGTGCTTAAAAGGTGACCATTTCCATGAAGTTTTGGTTTTTCTGCTTTTGAAAATTGTAGGGAGCTTCGTCATCTTCCGCATTGGATCCCAATATGGCTTGTCAAGAAGTAGCTATTACTTTTTCAAGGATAGTGAATTTGCGAAGTCACCTTCATATAGATTGTATGTGTATATATGCGCAATTAAATGTTGTATCATTGGTTTCTTAGGTGAGATAGGCCGATGAGATGGTTTGTTGGGGTCATTCATGGTGAGCACTTACATTGCAGTTTTAGGTTTTACTTTATATTCATGTTTGTTTGGTCAAGAGAAACGACCATATTTAATGTTATCTGATATGTTTAACGTGGTAGAGGAGGAGAAGGGGGGGGGGGGGGGTGTAAAGTTAAAGAGGCATGAAGTCTTGGGCCTACACCTATAGAATTCTATCTACTCCTCTCATTTTTTCTTTACTTAAGCAAAAGAGATAGAGTCTTTTAGGCACTTACGAAGTGAGCACCTTGTGTTGTCAGTTGTCATTGGCATAAAAAATATCTAGCCTCTCGGGAGCCAACTTGTGAGAGGTTGTAAAAGTTTTGATACCAATATTTTTGTAATAAATTATATAGACTTATACGAATTATAAATAGAAAATCATAAAACATAATCACACAAGGAGCACCAAAATTTATTTGAGGTTCAGCCTTAGATATATATCATAAGTGACATCAAAGAAAAGATTTAACAATGAAATAAGGAAAATACAATAGTGATAAAAAGCCGTCTCTCAATTTGCCAAGACTATGACTTAAGAAACTCATAAATAGGAGAAGAAATTTAGTGTATCAGGTATATGTAACGCCCTTCTCACATAAGAGTGGGTCTCACACTTGTGAAGTTAGACTCTATACGAGAGGAATGTTACATATATATATATATATATATATATATATATATATATTTATAATTAATACTTTTTTTCACATTCAAACAACTTAAATATATGTAAACAAATTAAATAAGGTAGGTCAACTAGGATCTTATAACCAAAGTAAAAAATGAGTAGTAAATACTTTAATTGAAACAATGTTGATTTTGGCTACTAGCTATTAGTCGATAGACCAAGGATTGAATAACATGTGGTAGGAGGACTTGTATTTGGTGCACCTACGTACTCTAAATTTAAGACTATATGTAGTCAAGTCTAACAAATGAAACTCCTATCGTGCCTGTGCCAAAGGGTATCGTAGATTGTAAACACCATTTACATTCAAGCATTGCTTGAACTTGTCCAAAAGTTGGTTATCGTATCTACTGGATTATCCGCTATAATAACCTTGCAAATGAAGCAATATGAAGCAATATCCGTTAAAATGGTGCCCTGAGATATAATCTTGCAAATGAAGCAATATTTGACATCAATATGTTTGGTTTTTTCTTGAAGCATTAGTCTTTTAATCACTTATAGCATTCTGTTATCACAAAATACAACATTATCGTCCTATTGTAAACCCAAATGCCCTCGTGTTCCCGAAGCAATCATTTTCAAGGGTAGAAGTATGGAAATATCCGTAGACAACGGGCATTCCCTTCACCTATCATGCTAGACTTGGGAATAAGGGCAACTAATAACATGAGATTGAGATCATCTATAATATCAAATTGCTTTTAATGGTTGAGATTAAAAGCTAGAAAGGAAACTTTTAATCTCAACCATTCAATAAAAACATTAAAAAAAAAAAGTTTAAGGATCCGTTTGGTTGGGATGATGGAAAAGTGAGAGGATAAAAAATGAATAGGGGTCTCATCAAAAAAAGAAAAAAGAAAAAGACTAGGGGTTGAAAAAGGGGGTGGATAGAAAAGACTTAGTTTTCCATCCGTTGGTTAAGGGAGTGGAAAGAGTATAGAGATAAAAATTTCTTTTGTTTGGTTGAGTAGAAAAGTGAGAGGATAAAAAATATAGTTTGTAAAAATTTACTCATACCCCTAATACATAAAAAACTATTTTTTAATTACTACAAACTTAAAAACTAACACAAACTTGACTAGAGTTATACCCATTTTAGACCGTTGATTCTCATTAAATCTAACGGTTAGCAAAAGATTACATCTCACGTTATTAATATGTAATTATTATTTACCATATCTAACTCATTTAAATTAAATTCTCCACATTCACCACCTCACTATTAATAATCATCTTCCTATCCATCATGTAAATCACGTCGGCAAAAATTGAAGATTGGCAAGCTATATTGATATTAGATGCAGCCGGTGGTTTCAAGAGGTTCATTGAACAAGTAAATTCAAGTACAACACCTCGGCAATGATCTTAAAATTATGTACATTCGGGCAATATAATTTGATTCTAGCATCCACCAATAGTCCAATAGTCCAGTACAAAGTGAATTTCAGCAATATATTCACCACCAATAGTCCAATATTAAATTTACGCCAAAGAAGGAGGAAGCAAAAAGAACTATTGATGAGATGTTTCCAAACATTTTCTATTTAATTTCGAGGTCGTATATTATCTTCCTAATTGAACAGAATTAGAAGTGGGTGGGGAGAATAAGATTTTTTATTTCTTCAATAAATGGAAGATGATTACTAAGGAGAGAGATGCGGTGGATGTGGGGGGACTTAATTAAAATGAGTTAACCTATCAAATAATAATTATATATTAATGATGTGAGAAACAATCTTTTGTTGATCGCTAGATTTAGTGAGACTCAACAGTCTAAAATGGATGTAACTCTAGTCAAGTTATACCAGATATAACTTGAATCAATTTCATAATAATAATAAGTTTCTATTTGATATTAAAAAAAAAAAAAAGAAGGAACAAAACA
This sequence comes from Castanea sativa, assembly GCF_040712315.1. Taxonomy (NCBI): domain Eukaryota; kingdom Viridiplantae; phylum Streptophyta; class Magnoliopsida; order Fagales; family Fagaceae; genus Castanea; species Castanea sativa. The sequence continues at coordinate 46,379,226 of NC_134020.1, read as the reverse complement.
TGGAAACAAAGTCAAGTTCAATGCCAGCCAAAAACAAAAAGAAGATGAAAGAGGAAGTAAAAAAAAAAAAAAAAAAAAGCAACATTAAATTAGGGGAGGGTAGATGGGTAATTTCTTATCAAACCCACTCTCTCTTCACTTTTCTTTCTAGTTTTCTCTCCAAATTGGAGAGAAAACATTTTCTTCTTAAATGGTTGGCCCGGAGAGAAAACTCCCCCACCCCCATTTCTCCTCCCCTAACCAAACATCCTACTCTCTCATTTTCTCTCCTATTTTCTCTCTCTCTCCCTCTCCCCCCTTGTCATTTCACCCCAACCAAACATACCATAAGGGTGTGTTTGTTTGGAAGAATTTTAGGGAGGATAGAAAATTTAGGAGAAAAAAGTGGAGAGAGAAAATTGGGAGGGTGTTTGGTTGAGAGGGGGAGTGGAAAATTTTGTGATGGGTCTCGAGTATTTTCTCTGGGCTTACCAAAAAATTTTCTTCCCAAAATGGGGAAAAAATTGAGGGGAGAAAATGTGGTTGCTTAATAGATGAAAATGCCTATGTGCACTTGCACATGAACTTCGCCCATGTTAGTAGCTTTTTTTTTTTTTAATTTTTTTTTTTACAATTGCTTTGTTTACTAGTTTTTTTTTTCTTCTCCACTTGCACATACACAATTTTTTTGCTAAAAAAATGTGTTACTTTGTGTTTTATTTAATGAGGACATAATTTTGAACTTATGCCAACTTCATTTTCTATCCTTTCATTTTTCTTCTCAACTAAACAAATAAGTTTTTCATCTTTTCATTTTTCATCCTTCCAACCAAATACAAATGAGATAAAACTAAATCTCTTTTATACTCTCACTTTTCTATCCCCTCTTAATTTTCTATTCTCTTATTGGAGGAATGGAAAAGTGAGAGGATAGAAAATAAAGAGAGAATAGAAAAGTGGGATGATAGAAAATATTTTAGTTTTCCCTTTTGGTGTTTGGTTTAGGGAGGAAAAGTGAAAGGATAGAAAATATAATTTGTATAGATTTACTTTTATGTCTCTACTAAATTAAAAAAAAGTAGCAAATTAGAAAAAAATAAAAAAAGAAGAAAAAAAGAAGAAGGGATGAACCAAAAAAAAGAAAAGAAAAGAATGAAATACGAAGAAAAAAAGAAAAGAAAAGAACAACCAAATATATGAAGTATAGAAAAAAACAAAAACCAAAGCAGGAAATGATATATATTATAAAAAAATGGATAATTACACTTTACCCACCTATGGTTTGCTTCTAATTTGATGTGCCTACCTGTGATTTAAATTTTAACACTTTGCTCACCCGTGATTTATTCCGTTTTTGCTCCGTAACCCATCTCTGGTAAAAAGAAGGGTAAATATGTATTTTGGCACTATTCTTATGTCTCTTTCCTCCAAAAACATAAAAAACATAAAAATTCAAGAGAAAACAAGATCACATTGTGTTATTGGTAAAAAAAATTATGCAATTTCTTAGAACTTCAACTTGTATTTGAACCTATCATCTCAACCACAAGCAAACAGCTATTCAGATTTAAATCCAAATTTTTACAGATGAATTCAAGAACAAATGAATTCAACCCAGGCATATATTTGAAACTTAAGAACTAATTAATTCAACCCAGGCACAAATGAATCCCAAGATCCACGACGAGTTACTACCCACGGCCCTACGAACCCAGGTCCACTCACAGCACCACAACCCCACGCTGATGTCCACCATGACAACTCAAAATCTCAAATCGACCACCACCAGAACCCAAATCGCAACCTACACGTCACACTCCTCAAAATTCCAGACCTAAATCAGTCATGCTCCTCCTCCACAAATCAAAACCCAAACCCATAGATTGGCTTCGCTGGCGACGGATCGGAGATGTTGGAGGTGGGTATGGCTTCACCAGCGTGAGGGGGATTTTTACCTTGGTGGATTGGGTACATGCAGTGCTCAAAGTGGGCAGAGGTGAGAGAAGAGAAGAAAAGGGAGAAAACTCACTGGTTTGTTGGAGGTGGGTATGGCTTCGCCAGTGTGAGGGAGATTTTTACCTTGGTGGATCGGGTACATGCAGAGCTTGAAGTGGGCGGCGGTGAGAGAAGAGAAGAAAAGGGAGAAAACTCACTAGTTTGGCGTCAGAGTGTGGGGTGGAGCTGCGTCTCTCCGTCATCGGTGCGTGGGTCAGATCAGCATTCTCACTCAGATCCCTCTCTCCCTCCCTCCCTCCCTCCCTCTTCTTTTCAAAGTTTAGATTTTTTTTTCAAAGTTTAGATTTTTTTTTTTAGTTATAGATTGTTAATGATTTTTTTTTTTGGATTGTTGTGAAATTTCAGGATAAGTGGGTTTTTCTTTCTTGATTTGAATCTGAGGCTAATTTGATTCATTTACTACTTCAATTGGTTTTAGAGTAGTTAAATTGATAAAGTTCAAATTGCTATGCTTCAATTGGTTTGATCTACTTTCTTCTTTGATTTTTTGATGAAAGTTGTTAGAGTAACGGAAAAATTAGAGGTGGGTTATGGAGCACAAACGGAATAAACCACGGTTGGGCAAAGTGTCAAAATTTAAACCATGGGTAGGCACATCAAATTAGAAGCAAACCACAAGTGGGTAAAGTGTAATTATCCAAAAAAAAAAAAGTAACGGTTGAACAAAAAATGACAAAAAAAAAAAAAAACACCAAAGACAAAACCTAGTTTGCTTATCAAAAAAATAAAAAATAAAAATAAAAAAGTGAAAACAAAACGTGGGTAACGTTAAGCAACAGCACAGCTGCACAAGGGCGCTTTTGTCAATTTTTGTTCTCTCTAGTTTTCTTCTCAATTTGGGGAGAAAATATTTTGGTGGGCATGGAAGAAAACATCCTGGTCCCATCACATTTTTTTCCCCTCTTCCCAACCAAATACCCTCTAAAAAATTTTCATTCCTCATTTTCTCTTTAAGGTTTTTCATTCACCCTATTTCACCCCTAACAAACACATCCTAAATTTTTTTTTAAAAAAAGTGAAGTTGTAAAGTATTTTGTGAGGGAAAGGGGTGAGTTGCACAAGGTTGACCGATCACCCATAGTGCCTAAAAGTAGGTAAGTCACTGCAATCACAAAAACAATACAGAGACTACCCAGCCAATCCAAGAGCCCTGTGATCTTTTGACTTATAATTTGAGACTACAGTGTTTTAGACTTTTTCTTTTTTGTCTTGTAGGATTCGTTTTCAAACTAGACCTAAAATCATGTGTACCATCATACCTTAAAGCAAATTGTGTTATTTTTATTTATTTATTTCCATCAATTTATATTATTGAAATAATTATTTTTAATTTATATATAATTTTTAATTAATCTAGGTAGCACATGTAAATGATGCTAATTAAATCTGTTCAAAAGTTCTGTTTATGTTCCAATTAGATAAACATGTTTCATACTCAGTCAAAGCATATGAATGGCGGCTAACATTACCGAATTGACTTGTAATGGTGAATTCATGACTTGGTCTTTGGCAAGAGTGGGTTCGAAAGAGGATAACATGAACTCAATGAAGAGGTGGCTTCTTAGTCCATTTTCAACTTTTTGACTGCTCAAAATAGGATGTCAAATGCTCTGCGCAACCTAAACTCCGCCGGCAAAGAAAGTCAATTTCTAACGCCATCTATATTTTAATTTGACGGTTAATTTTATTAATCTTGGAATACAGGTCATGATTCGTAAGTGTCTATCCGAGAGAAAGAAAGAAAGTAAAAGACAAGTAAGAGAAGATGAATAGCCAATTGAATTTGCAAGATTTGGTAAACCATTTTTTTTTCTTCCGTTGAATGATCACTGGGCTTATGGTTAGACAATTGAAAATAAGTGTTTATTTGGAAAAATATTTTTAGTAATGTTGTTTAAATTGTATGAAAATTGGTGTGGGTGAAAATGTGTGTAAAAATATGCGTTATAATGTTTAAATCACAGTTTTCGTTATTTAAATTCTATACCATTACCAAATGAGAGCTGATTCTTCCTGTTTTATGAAACTCTTTTTTCATAAGATTAGACTTCCAAAAAAAAAAGTATTTTGTTCCACAAAAAAAAAAAAAAAAAAAAAACCAACAGACACCCGTAACCAACCATGATGACTTGCCTAATTATTTATTAGGACAGGGTACGTAAGCCTATAATCTATTATGGGCTTAGAAATCAGTTTAGACTATTCCTCAAAAAAAAAAAAAGGGGGGGGGAGGGGGGGGAAGGGTGTAGAGTCTTTAGACTGAATGTTGGGTATGTGTTAGTCAAATTTAGATCTAAGTAAGAAGCTCACTGGAGGTCTTACTCATAGAAAAGGCTGTCCATAGACCCAGTCAACCCAATCAACTTGGCAAATCCAATTGGGCCCGAATTGACAATGGATCGATTTGGTGAGTAAGGTGGTCAACAATGGGTTTTCTCCTCCAAAATTCGATGCTGGTGAGTTAAGTGGCGGGTTCTCTTCCTCAAACTCTGACGACCGTAACCTGTCCAAACTTGAATAGAAAACGAACCGATCTAGTAACTAAAGCGATCAATACCAACTTTTCTCCTTTAAAATTTGATGTTGGCAGGTCAAGTGGCGAGTTCCCTCCTTTAAAATCTAACGAGCTCAATCATCAAAACCCTTGTTACTCTTTTTGTCTTTTAGTCTCAAATCCATCGAGATCCAACTAGAAATGGCGAGATCTAAACTAGATCTAGTGAAATTTCAACATGATTTCGACTAAATTTGGTGAGATCTTAACTAGATCCAACAAAACCTAGATCAAATCTGAAGAGATCCAAATAATCTCTGCCTCTCTCCCTCGCTTTTCTACTCCCTTGCCGCTGTTACTGATTTTGCCCAAACTGCTTGCCACCTATGGAGAGCTTGATCTGCTTCTTCTTTTCAATTAACAATGGGTTGAGTTTTCCTCCACCCGAGCCGATCAAATTAGGTCGGGTGCGAGTTGAGCACAATGCCCTCTATTAGTCGATAACAACCAATCTCTCTTTCAACCAAGTTTAGCTTTTATTGATTAAGTTGGCCAAGATTTTTATTTATTTATTATCTATTTATTTTGAGAATAAGTTGGCCAGGATTAATATAGAAAATTTACCAATAAAGTTAGTACTAGACTACTAATAAATACTAAATACTAAGTAAATCACAAATCTGTTTTAGGACAAATAAATTTAATTTAATTTAATTTTTTAAACAAATTAATTAAATTTCTTAATACACTTCCAAGCCAAACAGTACACCAGCATGTTTTTCCGGTCCATCATTTACAAAATACACATCCCTCATCTTCTGAAAAGCGTGCCACGTAAGCAGGCTATCGGAGCCGGCCTGGTGGCACTTCCCAACAGCCCGGTCCACCTCAAGGGTCCTCGCCACCCGGTCCAGACCGCCATACAAGCTGTTACAAAACCTCATCATGTGCTTCACATCGTAAACCCTGTTCCCGAAAAACACCCTCAAAACCTTCAAAAACTCGTCCAGCTCACTCGGCAAGCTCCGGCGCGTGAGGATCTTCACCAGGTACCCGAAGTCGTACGCGCTGTGAAACGTGACCCAGCTCACCGAGTCGTTGCAGACGAGCCCCGAAGACATCATCAGCTCGGCGAACCGGGACGAGTCAACCCCTTCCTCCCTGTTCCTCTCGAAGTCGATCCCCTGTCGCATCAGCAACGCGATCGAGTCAGGGGCGTGAGGGTCACGCGCCACGTCGAAGTCCTTGAAGTTGAACTCCCAGATGAACCGGTTCCCGGATCCGAGGTCGGGAAGGTTACCGGCGGCGTCGGAGAGAGTCAGGCCGACCTGGATGAGGTTCAAAACGTCGACGTTCGACTTCAGAACGCGGTAGTGATCGGAGGGCTGAAGAGGACGGTAATAGTAAGGCTTAGATGGGTCCACAGATGGTCGAAAAACAAGGCCAGGAAACTCAGTGTCCATAGAAATATAAGGGTACCGATCGATCACGTCACGAATGAGTTCGAACTCGGATTCTAAATTACCAGCCCACACTTCCCGGATCGTAATCGGTTTCTGCTTCTCTGAAATCATCGTTCTCAGTCTTCTTGATCACTCTAAAAAAAAAAGTCACCGTCTTGGAAATTCTAAGCTGAAAATTTTGCTAGTTAGACAGAAGACCGAGGTGGTCTTTGTGTTTTTTTTTTTTTTTTTTTTTGCAAAGTGTGAAATTGGTGTGTGAAGTTGAGGAAGTGAGGGATGAATATAAATGGGGAGGTGAAGATGGTGCTGAGAAAGAGAGAGGAAGAGAGAGAGTGAGTGAGGGGACTGTGTCTAAGTTCAACGCGTTTGGTTACTTTTGACTGAAGGCAAGTAACGGATCAGATTCATGGAAAAGACTCGGTCCATGTTGGGTTCCTTTTTTTCCTTTACTCAATTATAAGTGGCAATCTTTTTTTTTTTTTTTGAGGACTCGGTCCACGTTTTTTACGTTATACTTTCGATCATTTAACTTGTACTGATGCGGCTGCCACTCATGTACACTGATGCGCCTTTTGGTTTTCTTTCTTTAATTTGATTCTTTGTTTCTTTAACTATTATTATATCATATATGGTGGTTACAGAGTATCATATATTGTTTCTTATCAAGCGTGGAAAATCTTAAAAAATACTAAATTTTAAGCATTCAGAGTACCAAATACCAAAAAAATCTGTCACGTCAAATGTTTTAAATGCTAAAATTTTTAACGTGAATAGTGCAATTCCAATTTTAGACAAAAATTGTATAACTTTTATTGTTTTTTATTATAGTTTTCTCTCTCCTACTTTTCTCTTCCTTTCCTATTTCTGATTTATCTCATCACTCTCCACTTCTTTTCCCCCTCACTTTCACCCTATTTTCCCCTCACTTTCATTCAGCCTCTCCTTCTTCCTCTCACTCTCACTCTGCTTCTCCTTTCTTCCTCTCTCACTCCCACTTTTAGTCTCACCAAGCCGGCCACCTCACCACACCACACCTCCATAAAGCCACGCTGCCGAATCTCTCTCTTGATTGGCAAGTAATGGGTTTTATTTTGGGTTTGTTTGTGGATTTTTTTGGTTTTTTTTTTTTTGGTTATGGGTTGATTTTGATTGGGGTGTGATGGTTGATTTTGGTGGTCTTGGTGGTTCCGGTTGTTGCAGTGGGTTCTAATTTGGAAGTGGGTTTGGATTTTTGTAAAGATTTTTGCATTTGGATTATTATTGTTATTATTATTTTTGTATTTTTGCATAATCATGGATATTTGAGATAGAATTCTATTATAACATAATTTAAGTGTACGTGTGTGATTCATTCTATTATAACATAATCATGGATATTTGATTCATTCTTGAAAACTTGAATCTTGGTCCTTGCCCTTCCCATATCCCACAAACACTTATATCTATGGAGTGATTATCATGCGCTAATGGTGTGCAATGGTACAATACATAAATTCTTAAGTTGATAGAATCTATATTTCACTAATAATTTTATCACCATAAAGAATGAAATAACTACTAAGAGGGCGTTTGGATTCAATGTCCAGCGTCCAGCGTCCACGTTTTGGATTTTTTTTTTTTCAGCGTGCCTGTCACTGTTCATTGGCCATGAACAGTGATTTTAGGCCAATGAACAGTAATTTTTGGCATGAACAGTATTTTTTACACATTTAAAAATTATTTTGCTACAGTATTTTCAGTTTTCAGTTTTCAGCAATAAGTTCTATCCAAACAGACTCTAAATCTCATGGACCATAAATTTTTTTAGGTACAATATATTGCCACAAAAATACTAAATGTGCACGTGAAATTATGAAGAATGAATATGTTGTATTATCCCATTTTGAAAGTCTCACCCCTTCATAAAAAGGCCCCATCCTCCATTATAAAAATGTCCAAAATTTAATGATAGTAATTTTTTTTTTCAAATGGATGTACACTATTTTTCTCATGAGTGACACTAGGGTTTTTACAAATTTTACTATATACGGTTTACAAATTAATGTGTTACCAATTATATATATATAAAAAAGTAAATTAAAGTTTCCTAAAAAAATGTAATTTAAATATTCACTACTTATTTTTTTTAGACAAGATATAATTTCTACACTAGTCTAATCTAAGTGTATATGTGTGTGAAATTCCCTTCTGAAGACTTGAACCCTAACCTTTGTCCTCCACACGCCATAAGTATTTATACTTGTGGAGTGACTACCGTACCAAGAGTGCGCGGTGGGTAATATTCACTACTTAAATTGATAAAGTTCACCAATCACATTTATTGAGACATCAATTTGTAACCATTTTGTAGTAAAATTTGTAATAGTTTTAGTATTTTCCTTCTCTCATCTCTCACAAACCCTCCAAAATACTAAACTAATAGAAAACTAACCCAATTGAAACCCTAAACTTTTTTTACCAATGATGATACGTGTCCCTTAATAACTTGAGGGTTTAATTTTTGTAAACTAATATTCTACGCAGTAGATTGTCAACATCAATCTCCTAATCTCCTACATAGCCACACATCAAACAATCTCTATATCTCTCTCTTAACACCAAATATAAAATTGAAATTTGATTACAACTTTAATTAACCATGCATCAACTTATATCCAAGATAAAGTATACCACTAGAAATCTTTAAAAAATCATAAATTTTCATTTCTTTTGTTAAATTTTATACTTGAAGATGATATTTAATTCTCTATATGAAATTAACTTTAGTTTGGTTAGTAGTAATTCATCAAATTAACCTTAGTTTGATTAGTATTAAGTAAATTTATATAATTAATATTTAAATAAAAAAATGCCCCACTTAAATTCATTACCTTAGGCCTCAAACTATATTAAGTCAATCCTGCCAAGAATGGTCATAGAAAAGTAGAAGATTTTGTAATTTAGAGGTGTGCAGCTAACCTGCCAAAACTGACTTGACCCAACCCAACTCGCTGGGTTGGATAAGTTTTTAGGGGTTGGTGGGTTGGATTGGGTTATGACTTTTTTTTTTAATAATAGGTCAGGTTGGGTTTGGCTCATAACAATCACAAACCCGCCTAACCCGACCCAACTCACCTAATTTAAAATTATATTATATAATTAATAATTTTTTTATTTAATTTTTTCCCCTATTCGGCTTTTCCTATATAAAACTTAATTACCTCGCAAACCCTAACATTTTTATTTCTCTCTCTCCCGCCTTCCACTCCCACTCTCTCACTCCACTCCTATTTGTTTATAATTGAGCTGGGATACTAGTTTATATATATACATACATACATGCATGCATGCATGCATACATACATACATACATACATACATATATATATATATATATATATATATATATATATTATCGACTCAGTTGGATATATTTTATTTATAATTGAGTTGGAATACTAGTTCATATATATTTTGTTTATCAACTCATATGGCAAATGTGATATTATTTTTTCTGCTCAATTTAATAATAATAGCAATAAAGAAATAAAACTGTCCAACCCATGGATTTAACCCGACCTAACTTGATCCATGTGGGTTGGGTTGGGTTGAAACCCTGTAATGGGTTGAGTTGGGTTGGATTTTTTTGAACCCACCATGGTGGGTTCAATTAAAAAATCCCCTCAACTCAACCTATGCACACCCCTATTGTAATCTATATGACCTCTCCTCATCTAGAGAATCGCAAAGGAGGATGAGAATACCAAGATGTCAAAATAGATGTCGGAGCCATTTTCTACACATATGTTCCTTAGCCTTTATTGGATGGAAAGTTGGATTGACCATCTAATAGCTTATGCTTCTGCTTGGACAAGGTCAATGGTGTTTGGCTCTTCTTCTTCTTCTTCTTCTTCTTCTTTTGGTGTGTGCAAACGCAAATATCAAGGTTCTTCTCCAATCTCTAGCAACGAAAGTTAAGATGGAGTGATGTCCACCTACCTCCACAACAAAGTTAATCTTGATTGTGTCCCCATTAGGATGGGTCCATTGTTGATTTCCTCTTAGTGGAGGCTGTGACTTTCTTCTCTATTCTCTAATAGCTTTGTGTTCCTTGAAGAGTCTGCACCGAAATTTTTCCTGCACTCATGTACTAGAAAACTGAAATAACTGGTTATAGTAAGCATGAAGAGGCTAAATGAAATATGTTCTTTTTATACGTATTGTACGAGACATGATTTTGGGCCCATTGGGCCTTGGCTCGAACAGTCTCTAGGAACATCACCAAGCCCAAGTCCAATGGTAGGCTCATCTCGTTTTGAATGCATGGTAGACAAGCCCATAATGATCAGATATGACTTGGTCGGGAACACATTTACTCGAAACAGTCCATGACCTCTGTAGCTCGGTATTGCCTTGGGTAGTATCATTGTCGAGCAACCTTTTGGAGGTTAGAATTAGTTCCAATGCCATTACCACTATTCCCAATGAAGGATATTCCTTGACAGGAATAATTAATTGTACCCTACCCACACGAGTGAGGCCAAGATGCAATCACGACCACTCCACCAACCTCAAGCTATAAATAGTAGGAGGGAGTAGAGAGTGGGGGTTGGCAATTCTGAGTAAAAAATATAGAGTGAAAGAGAGAGTAAGTACTATCGAAATAGAGAAGAACTTAAAAAGGAAAGAGGAGAAATTCGTGAGGGCTAAAAGTTGTCACTAAAATACTTGGTAAGGAGCTACTCTTAGTAGGAAACACTAAACCCTCTATACAAATAAATTGTGAGCCCAATCCTAAGCCTTGTCCATCGAGAAAATTTTGGGTACTCACACGTATGTTTATAAAGAACTTCCCTAAATTCAAAATTTTGAAAGATACAAACAAGAATAAACAAAAAGACTAATTTCACTTATTCTTTCTATTGAAACCTTTTGATTTATCAACCCTTCTAAGCAAAAAAAAAAAAAAAATGGAGTGACATAGGTAAGAAATCAATTCATTATATGTGATAATGTGAAATTGATTATGCGTTTGACATAGATTATTTTTGCCAACTTATTTACTATTTAGCTTATTTTTGCTACTATTCATGAGTTTCACTGTACTATTTCAGCTAACTTTTACCTTTATCTACAGAACTTTTAGCAAAAAGTTTTCAATTTCAACAAAATAAGCAGATCTCAAACGGACACCAATAATGAAATTGATGGCTAGTGTTGCGAAGAGAATGAAATCTTTGTGTTGTTCCAAATGTTGGATATGAATTGCTTGTTTAGTTGGCTTGGATTCTGTCAGTACGCAAAACTTAGTTGTTACTCGTTACCAAACCATAAGGCTTCGGCCAAGGGACAATGGACCTATAGGTAAATCAATTTCTCTTGTTCCTAATCACACAGTGGGCAAGCTATGTCCAGCCCTCGATTCACTGACAGAGGCTTAGTCAAACAGCCGCCTCCATTTGTTCGCGTCCCCATCGTGCACTAGATTGTTTAAGCAAATAGGTAATTACCATGCGTTTGAGGCATGCATTTAAGTCGGAAGACTTTAGAATTATGAGCAATACGATGCTCGACACACGGCTTGTGCCTGGTGTAGTAGCCACCTAATTGAGAAAGACATATTCTGTTTCTTTGTAGCTTCTTGCCTACATCAAAGAGTTATATATGTTTCACGTTAAAGAGTCAAGTTTTTTGTGACTTCACGCCTACTTCAAAGAGGAACTTTTTTTAATTTTTAAAATTTTTTTTTAATAGAAGATAGAATTTCTACTCTAGCCTAATCTAATTGTATATGTGTGTGAAACTCCCTCCTAGAGACTTGAACTTCGACTCTTGCCCCCCACACTCTACAAGCATTTATACATGTGGAGTGATCATTACACCAAGGGTGTGCGGTGGTAAGAGGAACACAAAACTAGAGGGTTGTTTAATATGAGTAATTTTTAGTTACTTTCAGACTACGGAAAAATGATGCTCCTTCTTCTCATATTCATGATAAGGTTTATCTATTAAATTCATGGTGGGATCCATCATGAATGTGAGATCGAGGAGAGAGTATTATTTCTCCGTGTTCCAAGAGTACCTAAAAACTTTCCATTTAATAGGGTGCAAAACATTATATTGTAGTCACAAATAATACACTTTTGCAAAAGATTTTTAACTATCCCGTAGCAAATATTGAAGGAAAAATTTTGGTTTTGTATCTCATACAAAACACATAGCGGAAGCAACAAAAAATGATCTATTTCATTCATGATTGATAACGTATACTATGTAAATTTCAGAATTTAAGAACAAGATGATGTACCTTGGTGTGGAGAAATTCAAAACAAAGATTAGAAGTACTTGAGAACAATTTTAATCTTTACTTCAATTCCACTTTATGCCCAAGATGTGTAGTCTCTCAATCAGTTTTCAAGGGGAGAATGAAAGTGTGTCTCACACTCTCTCACACACCGTTTCTTATTTCTCACTAATAAAAATTCTGTATGTTTCTCCCTTTATAACTAACTGATTATCTAATTGGGCTGGCCTATTGGGCCTTTCCAATTGGGCTTTAGTGTGTGGTTTGAAGTTGGACCAAAATGGACCAATAAGACACTAGCTCCAATGGGCCTTGGGCTTTTCCGTCAATTCTTGACAAGTCCAAAATTACCATTAATTATATTTAATACTACTATATAAATATAATTGCACTCTAGGCCTTATATATACATTATATCCCAAGACTTTATTATACATGCAACCCCTTCATAAAATATTCGTAGTCACACAAAGTCATAAATGTAGACTGCCACTTTGTAAATTACTACATCTTATCCTTGAGTACCCGGTTTAATCCTTTAAAGTTATTCATTATATATTTATGAAATCTAATTTCATAAATATATACTTTAGTAATTTCTTACTAAAGTGGTTAAGTCTAACTTTCTGAATAACTGAACCCATTAAACTTATCTCAAGGGAATATTTGACAGTCGTTAGGAGAATAATAAATCTCACAGCGGTCCAGTTCAATATGTCTTAACTCTTAAAACATATCAACTAGAAGTCTCCACTTCCATGATCAAGACAAATCATCTTAGTTGATACGTTATAGTCTTCGCAGATGAAATGTCCAAATTCATTACCGACTACGAACTATAAATTCTGAGTTTACAAAGAACTTGTGATTTATATCTTCTGTGACTAAATCACATAAATCACATACTATGCATCTCATGGACTACATGATAATGTCCAAATATTCATGTTACCATTATTTTAGATAATAATAAAACAACTCTATTAATCACAATATTAAGTCATACATAATGTCATACATAATATCATACATAGCATCATACAATAGGATTTAAGGGCACATATCCTAACAAATATTATGTCGGGAAAAATTTCCTCCAAATATTAGCATTTGTGATGGCTACAGATATAATTGTGATAGTATTTTTCGTGTTGGTTACAGATGGTTTCACATTTTGCCAAGTAATTGCGAAGACTTTATTTTTCCTCATAAATAGATTTTTTGTTAGAGAGCTTTTTGGATCTGTCAAAAACACTTCGTCACTAAAAAACATTTTTCTTGTAGTATTAGTTTGTTTAGATCCCTTTGTAAAATTTATTATTTTTCTTTAGTTTTAGGAGCTTGGCCTAAGATGCATGGACACAGCTACGAGTATGATATAGTAATATGGGAAATTTTTGAAAAATTAAAACATGAAACAGTAGATAGGACACTGTTACAACACAAATACGACACCACAAATAAAGTGTTTGTGCTTCTTAGAGCTTGGCTTGGCTTTGTGTTTATTTTGGTTATCATAATTTACAACTGCTAAAGGTTGAATATTTAGAATATAAGGTCATACTAAAGTACTGGTCACGACGAATTTCATACTAAAGTACTGATCATGATTTTTTTTGTAAAGGGTCAAGTTGGAGAATACATAGCTCTTATACTACTTGGTGGGGAAAAATCTTAAGTCCCCTCAATGTCTTAATGTCTATGTGTGAATTAAAACTAATGACTATCCAACAATAGCAATATGAGAAGTGATACGTCCACAACATTTCCACAATAAATTATAGGTGGTTAGTTGTGCATTTTTTTCTTCAAAATAACATTAATTTTCAAAAAAAAATTTTAGTTAGCACGTTTTCAAAACTATTTAGAAATATAATATCTCGAGTGTAATAAACTCTATTTTGGAATGCTAAACTCAAGTCCATTAGACTCATTTTCTTTCAAATTGAAATCAAGCCTTAGAGAAACAACGAAATCAACAAACACAAGCACTTGATCAATGCCGTGATTGCAGCTCGAATGCTAACTCAGAACTCAGAAATCAAGCTACCTTGTACTTCTTCTTCACTTGGTCGGATTCTTCTAGGTATTTAAAAAAAAAAAAAATTTGATCGTGGGGTTCTTCGGTCAGATCCTCCATCTTCTCCGTTAGATTCTTCCTCTTCTTCTTCTTTCTTATTCTTCTTCACTTAGTCAGATTCTTCTTTTTGCAATACTGAACTCGAGCTCTATAGGCTTGATTTTGAGGTCGTTGAAAACTTGAAATTGAGTTCATTATACTTGATTTAGCACACCATAATCGAGTCTTACTCACTTGAGATGTTAGTTTCATAAATAGTTTGGAAACGACGCAAACTAGCGAAATTGTTTGGGGACTGGTATTAATTTGCAATTTTTTTCGTTAGTTGTTATTGATTCAAATTTGAATTTAACATTAAGATTATTTTTTTACTCTAATAATAACAACGTGTAACAACTTGCTACTTATAATTTGTTGTAAAAATATTGTGGACATATTATTTCTCATAGCAATATATATGGAAACAAAAATTTTAACAAACACCAATAAAACACAATCACACAAGGACACCAAATCTTATGTGAAAAACCTTATGATATAGAGGAAAAAATCACAAGGCAATTTCAAAAAATATTCACTATAAAATAGAGATTACGGACCTGTTTGGTAATGTTGTTTTAGTAACGTTATTTATATTTTTTAAAACTACTTGTGCGTGAAAAAATATGTGAAAATATGTGTAATATTGTTTAAAAACTTAAAATTGTTATTTAGGTTGTAGTACCAAATTTGAGCCCACAATAAACTAAATATACAACAAATAAATTTTGAGTAAATATAATCTCACTGTAGCAAAATCTTCTATGGAGTACTCCAACTAGTTTTTCTTTTTTATTTTTCACTTTCTCACACTCTCACTTTGTATTTCTCTATCTTTTTTAGGAATGAAAATGGGTCGAGTTTGGGCTGAATTTTTTAATACTCGGACCTGACCCGATTATTAAACGGATTTTTTTTTGGTCCAGACACGCCTTGTCAGGCCCCACGGGTCCTGTTGGGCCAAGCACTTCTGGGCGCATTCCGTTGCCCAACAAAAAAAAAAAAAAAATGTTTGCCTGATAAGCTGTTCATTAAACCAAAAGCAGATTTTGGAAGCTGGAGGAAGCAAGCTCGTTAATTGAGTCTTGACTAATGCATTTGGGCTGGACCCACACGGTGCTGCACCCAACAAGAACAACTACACCTGTTCTAGTTATTACTGTAGTCCCTAACTCTTTTGCTTCAATCAGTTGCCCAGAAGTGACTGATGACTCTGTTCAAGATGAAGAAATTGTGGGTCTCAATCCGGAAATTGAAGGATTGGAATTATTGGGTAGGCATCTTGATCCTGTTCATCCAACTGGTTCCATGAACTGTAGAGTTAAAAATGCAGCATCTAGTGTGGGTTTGGAGTCAAGCTCTTTAAATCAGTGTGAGGACTTTAAAGGGCCCAGAGTGCTTTCATCTGTTATGAGAAATCTTTTCCAACAAGAACCACAAGAATCAATGGCCCAAGATGAGACGCTTGCTGGGGAGATGAATGGATCTATAAGACCTGAAAGGGTTGATGAAAATGAAGTCTCCAGTGAATACTTTTCAGCCACTGAAACTCACCAGAGTATATTGGTATCATTTTCAAGCCATTGTGTGCTGAAAGGAATTGTATGTGAACGCTATCGGCCCCTGCGCATAAAGTTTTATGGTTATTTTGATAAGCCTCTAGGGAGATATCTGCGTGATGACTTGTTTGACCAGGTAAATATTTTTGGGTTTCCTTTCGTTTAGACTTCTTTTATTTATTCTCTTTTACTAACTTTCAGTTATAAAGTGGAATTATGTTGGTTACTAGAACTTGTAATTGCCATTTGCCAGGCATGTTGCTGTCGATCATGTAAAGTGCCAGTTGAGGCTCATGTCCTATGTTACACCCATCGGCAGGGAAATCTAACATTGATGCCTTCCGGATATAAGACTACCTGGGGAACGAGATGGCAAGATCTGGATGTGGCACCGATGCCTAAGGTGTGCCCATGTGGATAGAGTTCCACCAACTACTCGTAGAGTGGTTATGTCAGATGCTGCCTGGGGACTTTCTTTTGGAAAGTTCTTGGAACTTAGCTTTTCAAACCATGCAACTGCTAATCTTGTTGCACCCTGTGGTCATTCATTGCGAAGGGACTGTCTCCGTTGCTATGGGTAAATTCTATCAGACTTGGAACTCTAGTTAAATTTCAATTGTTGTTAACAATCAAATTCAACAGGTTTGGGAGCATGGTTGCATTTTTCCGGTATTCCCCTATCGATATTCTTTCTGATCATTTGCCACCGTCAGTGCTTGAATTCAATGGCCATGTTCAACATGAGTGGACAAGAAAAATGGAGGGTACGTTTTTTAGGGATCCCAAAATGTTGGATATGAATTGCTTGTTTAGTTGGCTTGGATTCTGTCAGTATGCAAACCTTAGTTGTTACTCGTTACCAAACCATCAATGTCTCTTGTTCATAATCACACAGTGGGCAAGCTATGTCCAGCCCTCGATTCACTGACAGAGGCTTAGTCAAAGAGCCTCCTCCATTTGTTCGTGTCCCCATCGTGCACTAGATTGTTTAAACAAATAGGTAACCACCAGGAATTTGAGGCATGCATTTAAGTCGCAAAACTTTAGAATTGTTAGCAATATGATGCTCGACACACAGCTTGTGCCTGGTGTAGTCGCCACCTAGTTGAGAGATATATTCTGTTTCTTGTAGCTTCTTGCCTACATCAAATAGATATATTTCACATCAAAGAGTAAAGTTTCTAATGACTTCACGCCAGGGATGGACTAAGGATTGTAAGGTAGTGGGTCGGAGTATAAAGAAAAAAATCATTCCCATGGGCGTGCATATAATATCAAAATATTATAAATACTTAAAATTGTTGTTTCTAAATATATTAAGATGGAATTATTTACTAACAAAGATAAATAAAAACAAAATATATATTTTTTAAAAGCTAAAATACTGTCTTTTTTAAATACTAGGTTGACTAGGATTTTTGTTGTTGTTGAAGTTAGAGCATTGAGCATTTACATTAATGGTGCTAAAAATTTTAGCTTTTAGCACCTTAAAAAATTATTTTATTTATCATACCATCTCACTTTACAATACACCCAATATTAAATATTCTATTTTTTGTAAACTTCATTTAAAATAATATAAACAATTCATTAAAATAATAAAGGGAAGCTAGAGAATTTGAATTTTTTAATTAAAAGAAGATATATAATCTTAATAACATATTGTGTTTTATTATTAATAACCTGCTACAGTCAACTGGTATTTATACCAGTTCACTGTAGTTGCAAAAAAATTTGCTTTAACTTCTCTAATAACACGTAATTTTTTGGTCTTTTGGTGGTAAAATATATTTTTTTTTGTTGCTAAAATACAATCACCATTGTCAATATTTTTATTATTTTTGTTAAGTTTTTGGTTGGATAGTTTTTATTTGAGTGAGGTTAGTTAGACTTATTGTGAAAAAAGGGGCCCAAGATTTGAAAGGGGACCTAACAACAAAAATAAAAATATTATAACTAAAATAAAATGTTGGACTAGGGGAGCCCAGGCCCCCATGGGGCCCCACCTGAGTCCATCCCTGCCTCACGCCTACATCAAAGAGGAACTAAAAAATAGAGGATTTTTTAACATATACGGGTGCAAAACATTATATTGCAGTCACAAATAATACACATTTGCTAGAGATTTTTAACCATCCCTCGCAAATAATATGACTAGAAAATTTCATCCAAAATATTTGCATTTGTAATGGCTACAAACATAATTATGACAATTTTTATTATGTTGGTCACAAATGATTTCACATTTTACTAAGTATTTGCGAGGGTTTTATTTTTCTCTCATAAATATTTTTTTTTGAGACGGCTAAATAGGTTTTTTCCCACATTTTACTAAGTATTGTCCATCAAAAACACTTTGTCGCTAAAAGACTTTTTTTTTTGTTTTGGTAGTGTTAGTTTGTTTAGTTCCCTTTTTTAAAATTATTGTTTTTCTTTAGTTTTAGAAGCTTGGCGGCCTAGGATGCATTGATACAGGTATGAATATGCGTACGATTTGGTGAGACGAGTAATTTTTGAAAAATTAAAACATGTCACAGTAGATAAGATACTGTTACGACATGAGTACAACACTCCAAATGAAATGTCCATGTTTCTTAAAGCTAGGGATGACGTTGCATTGAGGTCAGGGGGTTTTGGCCCGAAATTTTATTTATATATTAAAATTTTTTATTTTGATCCATCTAAAATAAAATTTTGAACACCCTAATCCTAAATTTTGTTTAAACCCAACTGAAATAAGCTTAAATGTAATCATCTTAATGTTTCACAATATTTTCATAATAATATGTGGCAAGTTGTAACTATTTTTTATCTAGAACCACAACTGACACCATTTTTTTTAACATACCTTTAACAACATACCACTTAAATTTTGTTGTGAAATTTTTGTAAAAATATTATGTCAGAACTACTCTTAAACTATTCAATTTTATAAGATAGAATCAAATATTTCAAAATTTTGCTTATTCATTAAAAATATATATAAATATTCTCTCCGGAATTATGGCTTACTTTTCAATTGACAATGGAATGAAACTATTTTTTATTGCACTTTTCCTTCTTCATTAGCAAAAAAATTACATCACTAAATGTTTCTGAATCCCCCTCCAAGAACATCAAGAACTTCAACCTTCAAATATGAAGAATATTCGAAGCAAATCATTCAAGTCATCCTTCTAGATCTCAAAACTCATTGGAATCAAGCTCAAAAGCCTCCATAAACACCAAGAGACTACAAATTAGTGAAACTCTACGAATCCAATTCTCCAAAGCCCTAAAGAACTGTCACTACAAATCTTTGAAGATAAAGAACATTCATCCAAATCATTCTTTCAAGTCTCAAAGTTCTACTAGAATCAAGCTTCAAAACCTCCAGAAACTCCAAAAACTTTGATCCATCGAAATGTCATCGGATACATTTGTAATTTTGTCCTCATCAATTCTCTCTATCTTGCTTTCTCCCTTTTATTTCTTCTTAGTTTTTCTTTCTATCTCCAATTTCAAGAGAGTGACTATGTGTATGGTTGAAAAGTCATACACTTCAAAAGCAAAAACTTATATAAGTTATTATTATTTTTTCTTAGTTTCACTTTTACTTTTAGTCATATACTTCTAGGTGTGTTACTATTCTTCTTCTTCTTTATCATATATTTTTATATAATTGATATTACATATAAATATAATAAGTCATTATCAATTTGACAAAAATGTATCATTAGTTATTGACTTTTTTTTTTAATGTTTTCAACTGTCATTGTCTTAATGTTTACTCACCCTTCATGATAAATTTCTAGCTCTACCACTACTAACTCTCCTAAAAAAATCCTAGAGCCGCTTAAAGCTTGGTTTGGCTTCTGTGCTGATATTCTGGCGATCATAGTTTATAACTATTAAAGGTTGAATATTTGGAATATAGGATCAATAGGATAAATTCTTCCAAAAAAAATAACAATAATTGGAGGAGAAATAGTGTCATGACGAACTTCGTACTAGATGGACATGATTTTCTTGTCAAATGCATATATTGGAAAAATAAAGTAAAACTTTACAACTTTTGAGATTTAACAAGTATTAAGCAATAAGAATCACCCATGTGTCTTAGGATCAATCAATATATACTTATTATTTGTTTTTTCGTATAAAATATATCTATAATTTATAAGTTTTTTTTTTTTGAGAATCAAACTGAATTAATTTCATTAAAGGAAAAACTTAGCCGTAATAAGCCAAAAGAACAGGTACAATATGGGGAGGAACTTCCTCCATTCAAACAACTGAACCGCTAACATGTTTCGCATGTCTAGTAAAGTTGTGAGCTACAGTATTCCCTTTTCGCTTAACATAAGAGACATTACAATTAAGAAAAGAGTTTGCAAGAAACTTTGTTTCCTCAACAAGGTTGCCAAAGGAACCAAGGGATTGCTTTGTATCTTGAAGGGCTTGGGTGATGATCTCTGAATCTCCTTCCAATATAATAGAGCTAAGACTCAGGTTCTTCGCAAGGTGTATCGCCCGGCTCGCTGTTGCTGCTTCTACATCTACCACTGTTTGAGGAAGGGTAATCTGCTCCGCAAGGGATGCTATCACTCTCCCTTCACTATCACGGATGACAACACCTATTCCTCCCTCATTGGTTTCTCGAAATATAGCTCCATCATAGTTTACCTCAGCGTGGGAGCAAAGGGAGGAGACCAAGGAGTTGCGGAGTGGTGAGTAGGATTTGAAGGAGTTGATTTCACAGGCTGGAACCAATAGTAATCCTACAATTGCTATTAAATTCGGGCAAAAGTCTGACCGATGGGAGGAACTAAGTTACCAAGGAGTTGCGGAGTGGTGAGTAGGATTTGAAGGAGTTGATTTCACAGGCTGGAACCAATAGTAATCCTACAATTGCTATTAAATTCGGGCAAAAGTCTGACCGATGGGAGGAACTAAGTTACCCACTCTGACTTGATTTCTTCAATACCACAAAGACCACACCACCATGGAAAACACATCCAAATCTAGACCTGCATCAATAATGTGGAGGATGAGTTGTTGAAAATCAGGAAAAGTCCTTGTGCTCCTGAAACTCCAAACATGATCTGATTCCCACACCTCGCTAGGGCATGGACATGACCACATGGCATGCAAAACACTCTCGGGTTGCGTTTTACACTGATCACAGGTCGACTCGGACTGCACTTGCCTCTTGACTAAGCTAGTATATATTGACTAGAATTGCATTATTCGCTGCCCTCCACAAAAAAATTCGAACTTTGCTTGGAACCAACATGCTCCAAATAAACTTCCAAAGCTTCCTAGGAGGAGTAGGATTGTTGGAGTCACTATTCTGTAAATTTCTGTCTTAAGAAAGGAGATAATAATCGGATTTGACAGTGTAAACACCTGATTGAGTGTGAGGCCAGATCACCCTATCACAAGCTGAGGCATTGCCTAAGGGGATGCCTCTGATCAGTTGTGCTTCCTTTGGTTTGAACATGGCTTGCAGCAAGTCCACATCCCAGTTGCGTGTGTGAGGGTTGATCAAAGAGCTAACCTTGACCTCTAGGAAACCAATTTCCATTGGATTATTGACCTTTGGTTCAGAGGTAGATGGAAGCTAGGCTGCACCTCAAATGCTAATATCCTTATCATTACCCACCCTCCACCTTGCTCCTTTTTTCAATACTTCCCTTCCATGCAAAATACTTCTCCAAGCATGAGACCCTTTGACAGAATCCGAGGCTTCCAAGATTGAGCAATCTGGAAAAAAATTGGCTTTGAAAACCCAGTAAAATAGAGAGTGATCATTATGTAGGAGCTGCCAAGCTTGTTTCACTAAAAGGGCGTCATTAAAAAAACTAAATCTTTAAAGCCCATCCCTCCTTCCCCCTTCGGTTTACACATGGTACTCCAATTAACCCAATGTATCTTTCTTCGATCACCCCTTTGTTCTCACAAAAAAATTCTAATAAGACTTTCAAGCTCATTACAAAGCCCCATCGGTAATTTAAAGTAGCTCATCGTATAAGTAGGAATTGCTTGAACAATGGCTTTTATAAGGATTTCTCTCCCGGCTTGTGATAGCAATTTCTCCTCCCATCCTTGTAATTTTCTCCACACTCGTTCCTTTATATATTTGAAACTTGCTTTCTTTCTTCTACCAATTATAGAGGGTAGCCCCAAATATTTCATAACTTCTAATTTCAGGAACACTTAGAGCCTCCTTAATATAATGCTTCCTTTTTGATGTGGTGGACTTACTAAAGAAAATTGTGGTCTTGCTCTTGTTGATGTACAACCCCAAGCATTTGCTGTAAGTGTCCAAAATCCCTAAAATCTTCTCACATTCCTGAGGAGTGGACCTACAAAACAACAAGCTATCGTCTGCAAAGAGAAGATGAGTTAGTTTGGGACCATTTTTACAAAGGGAATATCCAATCAATTCTCCTTGTCTTGCTGCTTGGGAGATGAGGCTATGCAAGCCTTTGGTACACAAAAAAAATAAGAAAGGAGAGAGAGGATCTCCTTCTCTGATTCCTTGTGAGGGTTTGATCAGACCTTTGGGTTCACCATTCACCAAAATAGAATAAGACACCGATGTTACACCCACCATCATCAGTTGTATCCACCTTTCTGTAAAGCCCATTCTTCGCATAACGGCCTCTAAAAAGACCATTCCATCTGGTCATATGCTTTACTTATGTCTAATTTTACTGCCATATAGCCTTCTTTATTGGATCTGTGATTTTGCATGCTATGAAGACTTTCAAAAGCAACTAATATCTTACTTGAAATGAGAAGGCTCTTAGTAAAGGCACTTTGATGAACAGTAATTAGGGCAATCAATATTTTCTTCAACCTATTTTTCAATACTTTAGAAAAAAATTTGTATAAGACATTACAAAGGCTAATAGGCCAAAATTCAGAAACCAACTTCGGATTTTGAACTTTGGGGATTAGGGAGTTGAAAGTATGATTCAAGTGGGATGGAAAGGTGGTTGTATTGGGAAAATGGAGGACAGAAGCTGTTACCTCATCACTGATTAGTGGCCAAATTTTTTGAAAAAAGACTAAAGGCATTCCATCCGACCTGGGCGCCTTAAGAGGTGCCATCTGCTTCACTGCCAAATGCACTTCCCAAGCTTTGAATTTCACTGATAACTTATCATTCATCTGGGCCCTGACCAAGGTGTGGATTGATTGCAATGTTTCTTTAGAGTAAGTTGGTGCTGTCGAAGAAAAAAGCTCAATGTAGTATTTGATAAGTATATCAGCCACCTCCTCCTTAAAAGAACTCCACTGCCCATCCGATTTCCTCAATCTATGAATGAAATTTTTGCGAAATCGTTTTGTAGCTCTAGAGTGAAAATAGCATGTGTTATGGTCCCCATGAGTGGTTCAAAGTGTTTTAGAACGCTGCAACCACATCCTATTTTCCTTATCCATTAGCGTGTCTATCTCTAACTTCAATTCTCTAATCCGATTATTGCAACCTATCATCATGGCTTCCCTTTTGACTTCAGCTAGCATCTTACGTTTCAGTAGGAACTCAGTTTTCACACTACCAAAATGTTCTCGACTCCACTTTAGTAATTCAGCCCCACACTTCTCTATTTTTCCAGAATCCGATAACTTAAATGTTCAAAGTCACGTGACAGCCATATAGGCTTTACCGTTTCAGCACAACCCTTGTCGGAGAGCCACATCTCCTCAAATCTGAAAATTTTCTTCTTTCTATCCACTTCCAGTCCTATGGGGATGATCAAAATAGGGTGATGATCATAGGAGTCCGAGTGAAAATGGTGAACCCACGCCCCTGCAAATCTCTCAAGCCATTCATAATTGGCTAAACCCTGGTCAAGCCTTTCCCACACCAAGTGCCCCACTGCAAAGTGTTTACTCCATGTTAATTGGGGACCTACAAAACCAAGGTCAAGAAAACCACATTCATCAACTACATCTCGAAAAAGTTGCATTCAACCAAGATTCATGTCTCAAGTGTGTTACAAGTTCCCCATAAAAACCTGTGAATCTCCAAGTATTCGTCTTCCCTTTGTTCATAATGGAGTCGATATGATTTTTGAAAAAAGTTTCAACAGAGACATCCATAGAATTCTTCCATAATAAAGCTAGTCCCCCTCCTCGATTATTTTAGGGCACAACAGATACGTGGTCAAATTCCAAATTCCTTTTAATAACTTTTAGTCTTGCTTCGTTTGTCCATGTTTCGGCTATAAACAAGACAGAGAGATCTTTTGCCCGGACTAGTATACCAAGCTCCTTCTCTGTACGCAGGTTCCCAAGCTCACGACAGTTCCAAACTAAGCAACTCATTGATCTTGGCGGGGCTGCCTTGCAGCCTCCACCATTGAGTTAGAATGAGAAGTTTCCTTTGAGAGTTAAATTTTTTTGTGTGGTTCTTCAGGTTGACCCCAACCACATTCATCACCAAATCTTTTCCTAGCCACCGTGTTTTGCATGGAAGAATCTCCCATATGAGCTTGTCTAGCTAATTGTTTCCACTTCCTCGGGGTAGAATTAAGTTGAGATGTTGTTGAAGGGGGAAGGATTGTGACAAACTTGTCAAAAGGTCCTAGGGTTTCAAGATTTGGTTCGCCAATTTTTTTGCCTATAACCAAATATTTAGGGTCGGTGTTAGGGTGAGAATCAAACTCCTGAAATTCTGCTACCTGACTTACCTCACCCAATTTGTCAAACTTAGTTAATTCATTGTCAATCTAGTGGAATTGAAATTCAAAGGAATCGTGCTCCATATGGGAAGTGGGTGATACTGAATTAATTATAATTCCTAAGGTTGGGGCAAGATTTGGGGTGAGGCTTCCTAGAGAATTTTTTTTCCAACAAAACCGGGGTTTCCAAATTGAGAATTGGTCCCCTAGGGCTACCTTCATCATGGTCAGTGGAGGAGGGTGGTAGCGGTGGAGCTTGTTCACCATGTTCATCATTCTGATCCTCTTGATTGGCCTCTCTTGCGTGAAAAACTTCCAACCCCAGAACTGAACATAATGTCTTCCTACCTAGATTAAATGGAGTTGTTCGCATCCATGCTCTGAACTCTTGTGCCTCAAGTGGGAGCGACCCTTTGCTTGATAGCCAAATGTCACAATCCTTATCATCATGGCAGACCATTCCACACCAGTAACAAAAATTTCATAACTTCTCGTATTTAAAAGTTACTCAAACCTCCTCCTTTTCGTCCAAGATCACCTTCCTGCCTTGACAGAGAGGCTTCAAGACATCAACCTCCACCCTAACCCTCAAGAAATCCCCAGCAATCATCTCTGCTTCTCCTCAATGAAATGAAAGAACCCCAATAGTCTTACCTATCTGTTTGGTCGTAGGTATGTCTAACTTGTTCACTAGTAAACCATACAACTGTACCCAAAATTTTATAGATGTGAAGTTCAAGTTTCGAACAAACTAAGTCCCTTCCAGGCGACGAAATAGAGCTAAATTCTTATCAAAACTCCATGGTTCGTTAGTGAGGACCCTCTCTGCATCATTCTCCAACTCAAAAACAGAAAGGAATAAATGGTCCCTGACTTGCCGAATATCAAAACTTTTATGAGTCTTCCAAACTGCCCTAAAAGTTCGACTAATAGCATCCATATTAAGCACCATTCTATTTAGAAATTTTGCCTCTAAAACTACTTCGTTGCTAGCAGAGGTTTGTTGTGTTTTTTCAAGCCTTACCTGCTCTTCTTCATTTTCTGAAAGTGAGAATCTACTCCACGCCTCAAGGATGCGATCCATGGTAGAAGATTAAACGTACACCAAAGATAGAGAAGGGAGTATACGCTGAGGAGTAAACCCAAAAAATCTATTTCCCCACCCTTGAAAAAGAGACCCACTAGCCCTACCTGTGACCGTGTTATAAGAGGGAAGGTATTATCACTTCGAGGAAGATAAAAGAGATTCCACTGTCTAGGCTTTGTGCTAGGTGGTAGAGGCTAGGGCAGGGAAAAACAATTTGTAAGTCAAAGTAAGGAAAAATTATTAGTTCTACTGGGGGTTGCTGCAACAATCCTCCCAACTTATAAAACAATGCCATTTATGGATATGTGTGAGTTAACTTCTTAATCAATACAAATGGGGGAGGGGAGGGGAGAGGAAACCTCAGGTAATGTCCTATTTACATAAATGACAATATTTTATTAGTTGGGAGGACCAAGGAGGTCCACTTCAATAATCTTCTAGCTTATTTTACTTTATATTGCATAATTGCACAAATATAAATAAGTTTTTATTTTAGTTCCAATGCAAAGAAAGAGGAAAGCGTATTCGCTTCTTCAGGAAGTGGCGGAGGCACATGTAGACAGGGAGGGTCATGGCCCCTAAAACTTTTAAAATTTTCTATATTTCCCCTTAAGTTATAACCCCTAGAAAAATGCTCCCTCAAATTTTTTTAATATTTAAATTCTTATCAATGGAAGCATATTTCTAGATATATCTATACTACTATTTAAGTGGCTTTCCCTGTTTGGGATCCTCATTTTTTTTTTTTTTTTTAAATACCCCTATGTTTAAGTAAAGACAAAACTAAAAGACAATCCAGTAAAAATACAACTCAAGCTCCTAATAAAACATTGCCTAAAAAATTGGGTCACTCTCTTGTTGATTTTCAAATTTCTTTATAATTTTTTTTTTTTTTGAGAATCATCCACTTATAAAATCTAAATACATAATATTAACTAGTCTCACCACATGCGCTTTACAAGTGAGATGAGGCTTTTTGTTTTTAGTGTCATAGTTTTTTATTCATCTATACTACTATTTAAGAAGCTTCCTCGGTTTAGGATCCTTTTTTTTTTTTTTTGGTTAAAAAATACTCATAAATCTCTATGTTTAAGTAGAGACAAAATTAATAGACAATCTGGTAAAAATATAACTCTAATTCCCACTAAAATATTGCCTAAAAAATAGGGTCACTTTCGTGTTGATTTTTAAATTGTTTTATCCACTTATAAATTAGATTCTCAAAATAAAAATTATATATATAAAATAAAAATATAATTGTTTTTCACTACAAACTAAACGTGTAATATTTGTTCATTTTTTGAAACTATCCTCATGACACTCCTTATATTAGTAGTTCTAAATGAGTAATATTAATGAGGAAACATGTAATTGAAATGAATAAACAATTATGACATTATAAAAATAAAAATAAAAATATAGCTGGCAATTTTGTGCCTTTTAGATTTAGAGTGATTAGATATAATTTATAAAATATTACATATGTAGAAGATTAAAAATTAAAAATGGCCAATTTAGTCCTTCAACACAAACGGTTTTCATCTGCCGTTAATAACAAAGTTATCTCTCTCCCTCTCTCTCTCTTCTTTTCTTTTTCCTAATTGTCTCACCGTACTCTCTCTCTCTCAATATTTCTTTTTTACTTTTCTCCAAATCTGATATCTTTCTCCTCTCTCTCTCTTTCTTTCTCTTTTGTTTTTTCCCAATCTCATCAGACACTCTCTTTCTCTCTCAATTTTCTTTGCCTTTGGATTTGGTTGTCTGAATCTTACCGATGAAGGATGATGGATCTGCTTTCTCTCTCATCTCTCTATTTCGGTGTGGAGATCTTGCGGTGATGGACTGGATTTGGGTTTGGCTGACATGGGTATTAGGAGTTTGATGTTTGGTTGGTGGTTGATGGCAATTTTGTGGTGGAGTTTGGATGGTGTGATTGGGTTATCTGGGTTTCTCTGAGGAAGAGACAAGGGATTGTTTTTAAGGAGTTTTTTTTTTTTCTCAGCTGTCAAACATGGAGGAGATGAGACTTTTTCTATGGCTTTTCCTTTTGATTTTCTCAGATTTTCTCAACTACCAAACACAAAGCAGAAAAGAATTAGCTTTTTTGTTAAATTTTATATTAACGCTTCGTTTGTTTCTGTTTCAATTAAAAATAATTTTTCTTGTTTTTTAGCGTTGGGTAGCATACAAAAAAGATAAGTAAAAAAAAAATTATTTTTAGTCAGTATAAAAAGTATGACTTATTTTTGGAGATTGTTTTTCATTAAATTTTTTTTGGAAAATAACTTTATCTCACAGCAAACTAAATAAGGAAATTTAGGACATTTGTTTTTCAACTCATTTAAAGTTGCTACTAAATATTGAAAAATGAGATAGTTTTATAGAAAATACTTTTTAGAAAATAACTCATTTTTTAGAAAATATTATTGTTGAAACAAACGGAGTGTAAGAAAAAAGAACCAAAGAAAATCACTGCTATGTTGTTGATTTTAAGGAGAGAAGGGGAGGAAATTTCAGAGAATAAATCTTTGAGTCCATAAACGGACTATTCAAAACACTGTACCAAAATAATTTTTAAATGTGTGAATAGTGCCGTGGGTCCCATTTTTAATTTTAAAAAATCTGAAAAGTGAAGTTTGTGGGTCCCGTGAACAGTATACGGGACCCACAAATTTGATAAAAGTCAACAAAATCGGCTACTGTTCATGCACAGTAGCATGAACAGTAGCCTTGTCCCCTATGGAACGCGTGCAGCAGAAATTAAAAAAAAAAAAAAAAAAAAAAAACGCTGAACGCAGACGCCCCTTTTTTCATCTGTATCCAAACTCAGCCTAAATTGGCCATTTTTAACAAGTTGTGGATGTGTTTGATATTTACCTAAATCTCAGGATAGTTTAGTGTAATTTATCCTATTATTTTTAATTACTCTGTCACTGCATTTAGGTACAATTTGTTACAAATATTTGTGAACTTTTTTTTTTAGAAGATTTTTTTTTGATTAAAAGGATATAACATAAAACAAACTAGCTGGTCACAGAGACCAAAGTTGGGCTTGCCAGCCATCAAACGTAAACACCATACATATCCAAAGTAAGTAAAGAAATAAAATCTACCAAGGGGGGGGGGGGGGGGGGGGGGGGTTAAAAAATGGCAAATTCTTCTTGCATGGAACAGCTCCTTTTATATAAATGTATGTATAATGATAAGTTGTAATAATGATACAAGGTTGGAGAGTATTTATTTGTAAAATGAATAATATTGTATTTCGAGATCTGGAATTTTCTTTGTGAAAATTCAAATTTCAAGATGTTCAATTGGTCAAAACTTTAGTTTGATCGATCGAATTGATCAAGAAAATTGATATGAAGTTTCTACCTGACTCGATTGATGCTCGATTCTTGTTCAATTGATCGAAAAGAACTTTTGATTGATGCTTGATTCCTCTTGATCGATCGAGCTTCGTGAAAACTGTCTTTTGCAGAATTTTCTACAGAATTGTGATAACCATTCTGAACGTTGTGAAATATTTTAAATCTTGTAAATAATTTTTTGAGGCATTGTAACTCTCTATACGTACCTTTTGAAGGGTTATAACCTTATGGGTATAAATAGAGGTTAATGTTCACTTGAAAAATAAATCCAGTGGGTATTTTCTAAAATTACTATTTGTAAAATCCAATAAATTTAGTTGTATCCTAAAAACAAATTTGTAGAAACCTTTTAACAATTTATGTATAAATATAAATATTATTTAAGGATAATATTTAATTGTGCCCTCAAGTTAATCATTAGTTTCAATATATTGATGTGTTCATTTGTACGATTATTATTACTCCTAAATTTGGTAAAATCTCCAACACCCTCTTTGCCAAATGTCAGTGCATTTATTCGCTTCTCTAAATACGTGCGCTACTCTGACCTGCAGCAGCCTGGCCAGCAATGTCCTGCAGTCATGCAAAAGAGGGAAATAAGCTGTATTAAAGCTGCTGTTAGAGTTGATGAGCTCCACCGCCAACTGTTGACAACCTAGCTGGGTAGCCGGATTAAGTATAGCCGAACAGTACAACAATAAGTTTTTTGCTGGGTGATACAGTACAATTTGGGAATTCAAGGACCACGACACATTTATGAAACATGGTCAAGTTCATCGATTTTTGGGATACCATTATACTCTTCTTCTTTTTTTTCTTCTTTTTTTATTTTTATAATTCATAATTGAGACTTGGCAGAAGCTGCAGTCAGCTAAGTTTTAGGAGAATTTGAATTTGTTAAAAATTATTCTTTCATGAAGCTTTTTTCTATGAAAAATAAAATGTTAAAATCCAATAGTCAAGCTGGGTGTGGATGAACTAAGCAATGAGTACTGCAATCGAATTAATTGAATAAATCCTTTGGGTTGCGGGACTTACATTTTAAGATTCCTTTTAGCTTCGCTAAAACATATTGCATGATAATAACTTAAATCATAAATCATTATTTAGCCATTGAAGAGGAAGCTTTTAGGGGCATAACACCTTATACTTCATACACTATATATTATTATATAATAAATGTTTACTTTTAAAAATTGTAGTTACTTCTATTCTTTATTAATTAAATACTTTAGTAAATTACATGATTTCCATGTAGTTCGGAATTATTTCATATTAAATCCTAATTTTATTTTATTAAAATCGGAAAATTTAAAGTATTTTAATTTGCACCCTTATCGGGTCATTATTAATTAAAATAACAAAAGTTCTCATAAGTTGCAATAAAAAATATTAGAACACAAAAAGCCTCCATTATAAAATTGAGAAATGTTAATGGATGTCTTTAGGGTAATAGTTAACAATCCATTTAAAGAAAGTTGTTATGAAAAAATAAAAAAAAGTAATTAATATTTTGACAGTTTTTTTTCATTTCCTATAAAAATTGTGTTAACCACCGCGCACCCTTGGTGCGGTGGTCACTTCACAAGTGTTGTAAGGTGTGGGGTGTGGGGGGTAAGGGCCAAGGTTCAAGTCTCTAGGAGGAAACTTCACACAAATATACACTTAGATTAGGCTAGAGTAGAAATTCTATCTTGCATAAAAAAAATATATAAAAGTGGTATTAAAACTTTCCTTAAATAGATTATTAACCATTGCTTTATAGGCACTCGTTAGCATGACTCTATAAAATTATAAGACCTCTATAAAGGGCTATTATTGCATAGTCCGCGACTATGTTCTCTCTCTCATACAGAGGGTGGGTCCCCACCCACCATGGGGCCCACCCCTTTATGAGAGGCAAGGAGCATGGTACCCAACTATGTAATAATTTTTCCTCAACAAAAGCTTGTCTACTTATAACTAAAGTTGCGTAAGCAAGCTCCTCAAATTGCATACACAATATTGACTTTGAGCATGCGCACACCCCAAGGCAAAACCTATAACCTAGTTCTAACTCGAATCCTAAGGCATGTTTCTCAATTAAAAACAGCTATTAAGGATATGTTTGGATACTGTTTTTTTTACTGAAATTAAAAAAATTATTGCTAAAAGTACTGTTGATAAATGTAGTTGAAATAGTATAGTAAGACCTATGAATAGTGCCAAAAAGTACAATGGGGCCTATGAATAGTAGCAAAAATAAGCTGAATAGTGAAATATTTTTCATTTTTCATTCGAACCCAAACGCACACTAAAACGACTAAAACTTATATTAAACTAAACCAGTCAGAGCATATGAAGAACTAGAGTGAAATAAAACTATATAAAAAAAACGAATTTAAAAGAAACAACTCAAACAAGAACTAAAAATTACCGTAAACAAGAGCCAAAAACTTGATTGCTGCTTCACTTAGTCAATCTAACAAAACCAAAAAAATCACAAAGGGTTAATAATATTTAACTAGAGAGCCTAAATTTTATAGAGGTCAAGGCCAAGTAAGAAAATTGAACAGGAAGGAATTTATCTACAAAACTCCTTCTTTAAAACATTTTTGAGGTGATTCCTGTGTGTTAAAAAGTGTGCCAAAAAAGGCTTTTGATAGTACTTAAAAAGAGGTGCAAGGTTAGAGCATTCGCATTAGTTTGGTTAAATTTTTTCATCTATTCTACATTAAGAACCAACTTTTTCTATTTTACACTACCACTTTTCCAAAACACATACATTAGTTTATCTATTTTACAATCTACTCTATTTAAATAATATTATTTATTATTTTATTATTATTATTATTATTATTATTATTATTATTATTATTATTATTATTATTATTATCATCTCTATTTCATTTATATATCTTTCTCTCTTTCATCTGAACCGTATCTCTCAAATATCAATTCCAAAAGTCTCTCTCTCAGTCTTCCCTCAACTATCTTCCTCTCTTAAAAACACACACAGTGGTAGATTCGGCAGTAGAGCAAAAACAAATGAGTGGCAACTGTGGCTTCGTTGAGTTTTTCACATGACTTTTCTGTTGGGTTTGGTTTGGGATGGTTTTCCGATGGATTTGAATTGATTTTGAGTTGAGTTTCTCATGGGGTTTGGACTTTTTTTGAAATGGGTTTCCCGGTGAGTTTTGATTGATTTTGAGTTGGGTTTTTCGATGGGTTTGGCTTGGTTTTGAGTTGGGTTTTCTAATTGCTTGTGTTGATTTTTGTTTAATTTTCTGTTGATTTTGGGTCAACTTTGTGGTGGATTATTGTTCGCGTAAAATGATCTGCAAGCGCACAGAATCGTAACAAGTAGTAGAACTTTTTTAGAAAACGATTGTCGAACCCACATGGATTAACTATGTTATTGAATACCGAAATTCACTAAATTAATTACTATTTGGAAAATCAAAAATAAATGGAACGTTCTACTATCTGAATTAAATTAAACTATTTAATAAAAATAAATCTACGAATAAAAGATTAACAAAATGCAAAAATCTAAAAGTGTAAAAATATGATAGGAATGGATTTAGAGCGGTTGATTTCACCTAACAAATCCCACACAATTTATTCTTCATAATTATTAAATTCTAATAATCTCTTGTTGATGATTAAAAATTCCTTAAGTATTCAATATCTTCTCTCGAATAATATCAAAAATATCTTCAACTAACAATTCCATATCTCTATGTGAATTTAATCAATTGGAGACTCATTACGTACTTTGAATTTTCTGAAAAATCACACTATTCACGGTAAAGCATCTCTACTTTCGCTCAACTAATGATGTTTAATTCTAGAACTAAAATAACAAATCACCTCTCGATCTCATTGTAATTCAATTGATCAAACAATTATTCGTAAAAAATTAGTAAGCATTAAGAATAAGAATTAAACACTCAATCATGGAAATATTAAAAATAAAATAACTCAAAATATAAATTGTGTGTTCATTGCTAGACTACATCAACGCTCTAGAAAATAAATTTAGTTCATAATAATATTGAAAAGAAAACAAATAAAACTTATGTCTTTCATCTGATTTGGTTGATTAACATGAAGCTCTCGCCTTTGTCCTTATATCCTCCTCTTCATAATGACTCCCAAAACAAGTTCTTCTATGCGGCACCCCCTTTTCCTCTCTGGTCTCTTTATTTTTTCCCTAAAGAGCCTTTAAATAAGTCAAGAAATCCTATTCCCGTTTGGAGAAAATCCCAGATTTTTAGGCTTCACTTAACCGATGATTTTGGCCCATTTAACGTCATAATTTAGACTTTTGGTGAACTACAAAGTTGTAGCCCTTTAAGTTAAATTTTCAGCCCAATTTAAATCATCTCAATTGGATATCTGAGCCAAAAGTTATACCAAAAATACTACTGATGTACAGGATGGAATCCTAATCCGAATTGGACTTGGATTTGGTGCAAATTTCCTTTGATTCCTTGCTCCACTTGGACTTGAATTTAATTGGGTTGGTCTTCTCTTGAATTCATGCTTGGCTGGATGAAAGTTGGCTTGATTCAATTGGCTTAGCCCCACTTTGCATGTAAAGCTCTTGTAACCTATAACACAAATATATTATATAATCAGTAACAAAATAATATAAAAGTAGGGCTAAATATGTAGATATGTGAGTACTTTATTGTATATATTTCATGCACATCAATTATCAACTGTTCAAATGTTTTGTGCTGGTGTTGGTTGGGTGGTGGTAGGTTGCGATGGTGGCGGTGGTGATGGATTGGTGGTTGGGTGGTTATCCTCTGCTTCTTCCTTCTTCTTCTTATATTCAGCTAGGTTGTTGCTGAGTTGTTGTGAACGTTAGGGAAGAAGTAGTCTAACAGAGGAGAGATAAAAATAATTATTATACACAGCTACAATAACTATGCAAATATACACGGTTACTATAACTAGCTAATGTGCAAACAGGGCCGGCCCAAGGCCTAGGCAACTTAAGCCTAGGCCTAAGGCTCCCACCACAAAAAATATTTACCTTTTACAAAAAAGGCCCCAATCCCATTGTAAAAGGCCCAAAATTTTATTAAAAAATATGATTTTTTTCAAATTGTTGTGCACTTTTTATTGTTAGTGATGTTAAGGGTATCACAAATTTTATTATAGATTTACAAACTGATTGCCAATCACAAAAAAGTATTTTAAATATTCATTAATTACATTATTAAAGCTCATCAATCACTGTTATTGTCACATTATATTGTAAACATTTTGTAATACTGTTGCGAAATTTAGACCCCAGTTGATCAAATTAACAAATTTTAAATCCAAGTTGTTAATTAGATTTATTATGCATAAACTTGTTAAAACAAACAAATATTAATATCATGTCAAAATCATATGCAGCGGAAAAATAAATAAGACAAGATATGATGACCCAAAAAAACCAATGAAACCAACCAGTTTCACAGTAAAAAACCTGGGGGGAAACCTTCTCGAAAAGCAATCTACTATAGTAAAGAGAAGTTTCAGATCTAGTACAAAACCTTTGTCCCTAGACTCTACAATCCCCATAGATGAACTCACAGCAGAAATCTTCTACCGCTTCAGAACCTCTGAACTCTTCAATATATGAACGCTACCCTTTGATGCACGGATTCTAGTACGTGACTCACTCCTTTGCACGAATTCCAGTACGTGACTCACTCACCAACTTAAGAAAGAAGAATGTTGGCTGCAAATTTCTTCACTTCATCAACAATGAAGATCAAGAAGCACTTGGTTACAAAACCCTAAAGCACAAAGACGCAGTAGTTTCTTTCAGAGAGAATAAGGCTTCGGTCACCTTTTGCATATGTTCTCCTTGTATTCTCTTATGTGACGGCCTCTAAAATAAGCCTTATATATGCCTAGGGTTGTGAGAAAAGAAACCCTACACAAATACAAAAGCCTGGCCCAAAGATCAGATTTGAAAATTCTGATTTCTGTAACCTCGATAGATAGCATCTGTCGAGCTTCATTAAACCTTGATAGATAGCTATCTGTCGAGCAGGTGTCCAGCAGGTGTCCAGCAGCTATCCGCAGGTGTCCAGCAAGTGTCCAGCTTTAGTAAACACATTTTCTTCACTTGTTTCTTGATCCAATCTTCATGGCTTTAATACTAGACTTGAACAACATGTTCTTTGAAGTATTAAACACATCCTAGATCAATCAAAATACAAGTAAAGCGCGTTTTGTCAAAGGATTAGCCAAATACATAAAATATGTCCTTAACAATCTTCCCCTTTAGCAATCCGTGACAAAACCACAACAAACAAATGAACATATGAGAGAAGTCATAAAACACTCAACTCATACTCACTTGTTGAATACAATAAAATCTACCCTAACACAAACTCTTGAAAAACTTTGCAAGAAGAGAGTTCATGGCATGGAAGACTTTGACAACTTGTATTCTGACTTTAAACAAAACTCATCAAGGCATCTTAGTGTGAGATATAAATAATAGATTGCATACAAATAAAGAAACATGTGTATAAAGAGAGAAAAGAAACAACACATGTAGAGGTCGGTGAAGAAAACATACATCATCACATATATATCAAAGATAAGCACAATGTATGTAAACATGGTCACAAGACCTAAGGTACAAGAATCAAGAAGCTAAAAGAAGCTTCTACAACAACACGAAGGTAAACACTCCCCCTAACAAGATGAAACACATCTCCCCCTTACAAAGGCATGTATTTCTTCCCCTAACTTGTAGAATCTTAAAGAAAGAAACCATAAATTCTCCAATTTCTCCCCATTTTTGTCACGATTGACAATGGGTACAAGAAACTAGAAAGCGTCACTGGAGAAACAGAAAGATGATCAAGGATGATCAAGAGGGTACAAAGAATTCATATAAATGCATGAATGTAATGAAACAAGATGCTATGGATGACAAGATAAGAGAAACATGCAAAACATGTGAAAAACAATGCATGCAGAGGATCTCGATGGATCGAGAGGTATCGAGGAGCTATCAAGCAGACCTCGATGGATCGAACAGCTATCGAGAAGCTATCGAGAGGACAGAAACTTTCTCGATCGATCCACCTAGCTATTGAGAGGTGTCGAGATTGCGATAAGATGCAACAGAAAAACTCGACAGATAAGCCAGGTATCGAGAAGGTGTTGAGATGGCTTAAAAACAATTTTTCAAGAAGGGAAAAACATAGATATGAATGCAATCAAACATGCAACTCAGCCAATGAACCAACCAACATTTTAACCTCTTAAAATATCTCTCAAATAACAAAGAGTTAAGCATTTGAGATCCCAAAAACACATACACACACTAAACAAGTCTAACCGATTTTATATTTCAAAAACAAGTCAAGATAGTTTAGTGAGTATACATCAACATATGTAAACCTTGTGATGGCCAAATTACATTGTACCTGCACATGTATCAAGAGTAGCAAAGAATATTGCGTGTTGTGTGTGAAAACATCGCAAGATTACATAAGTGTCTCTATGATATGACGATTTGAGATATGAGAAAACCACTTTAACTCACACACAATCATAACTGTTTGATGGGGACTATCACCTTTGAGGTACATCCTATAACTCCCACATCTCCTAGAAAACATGTTTGCAATCATATTTAAAACATTTTTGATATTTTTGCTTTTATTGTCTTTGCATATTTTCTTTTTATTAAGTAAATCATGCATGAGTATACAAAGGAAAGAAAAGAAATACCCAATTATGTTAAGCCTTTTGACATTGCACTTTTGCTATGCCGAAACATACAAATGTCATATCATGATTGGCGAGTAACAATAGTGAGATGGTTATTTATGCCTTTCTTTTAGGATTTACTAGTCCTATCTGTCAAAAAGAGTGATACGAGTGTTAAGTTCAAGAGATCACTTAACTTTACTCATCACAAACAAAGAGCTACAAAGCTCACTTGCTTAGTTGTGTATAAGAATGCTCATCTAAGTTACAAGAGATACAAAGTTAAGAAAACTCTGTTTCAATGGCCATTTTAAGGTTCACAAGAACCGATGTACACAAACACACACTGTTTTGTATTTTTCAATTTTTTTCAATTTTTTATTTTGAAAAAAAAACAAAATATAAACTAAACAACCAAACAAAAACAGACAAACAATCATGAAAGCATGAAAGAAAGATGCAAATGCATGAAGGCATGATAGAAAGATGCAGATGCATGAAAGCATGATAGAAAAATGTAGATGCATGAAAGCATGATTCTAAAAGCAAAAAAGAAATCAAGCAAAGAAAGTCCTACTTAGATAGAAAGAATTAAAGCAGAGGACAAACAGAAAAGACAATTAAGTCTTAGGCTCCTTTCTCTCCCACATAACACGAATTTTTGGCCGTGAAGATAAAAAGACACGTGTCCTAGTATGTCTACTAAAGGACAAAGAAGAATTAAAATTCTCCTGAAATTGAGTTAAAAAGCTCAAAACTTTTAATAACTCTCCAAACAAAGGTGTAGGTCCTTGAGAGGAAACCTGTAACTGTTTGGACACTTGCTTATGAGGATACAACTTAAAGCAATTATGACGAATGTGTCAAGAAACACTACAATGGTGACAAACATGAGGTCTAACAAAGGATTTAGAATTAGCCGAAACAGTTTTGGATTTCATACCTTTATTACCTTTCTCGGATTGAGGCACAATGACAGTTCTTGATCCAGAAGTCGTGGAAGAGGAGGGGCCGGAGGAGACAGCATATCCTAAGCCAGTCTTATCAGAACTAGGCTTTTAAGCACTCAAGACCTCTTCAAGCTTTGCACTAGACATCCTCTCTATTTGAGTTCTAGCTTGACTAAGCTCAACTTCAATATTCTTGACCTTCTCTTCTAATGAGGTGTTTTCCACAATGAGAGTCTCAATTAACCTTGTAGTCTCATCCAGTTTGACTAACATATCAACCTTGCAGTTTTTACCTCATTAAGCTCTTTTCTACAAAGATGAGAAATCTTTTCAGATTTTATGAATTCAGTGCATAACTTATCATAGGCTTCCTGAAGGGTCATCTTCTTGGGTACTTCTTCATCAGAAGAATCCTCACTGTCACTAGCACTATCCACAATCACCTTATCGGTTAAGGCAACAAAGGCCATAACGTGACTACATTCATCCACATACTCATCAGAAGAGTCATTCTCAGTGTCACTCCAAGTAGCAACCAACCCTTTATCTTCTGACTTCTTGGCCTTTTCCCTCATAAGGTAGTTCGGGCACTCTATCCTCATATGACCAAAACCCTTGCACTCATGGCATTGGATAAGAGGTTTCTCATTCTTACCATTCCTAGAGGATTTAAATTTTTTAGGAGGTTTGCCCTTATCCTTTTTCCTAAACTGAAGAAGCTTGATAATTTCATCAGTTATGAAGGTTAGATCCTCATCCTCATCATCATCATCATCGTCATCTTCAGAGTCCTCAATCTCTTCCTCTATACCCGTAAGAGCCAAGTTTTTACTCTTTCCACCTTTTCCCATTGAGCCTAATCCCATCTCATAGGTTTGGAGGTTCCCTACAGGCTCAGTCAAAGGAATTTGATCAATGTCCTTTGCTTTTTCAATGGCAGTGATCTTGGCATGGAATATTTCAGGTAAGGACCTAAGGATTTTTCTAACAATTTTGGATTCTGCTATAGATTCTCCAAGGTTGAAGGCAGAATTCACAATATCCTTGAGTTTAGCATAGAACTCATCAAATGTCTCATCCTCCTCCATCCTTATTTCTTCAAAATTACTAGTGAGTCTTTGAAACTTCACAGTCTTTACTGCTTGGGTACCTTCATAGGTGGTCTCAAGAATGGTCCATGCTTCCTTGGCAACTTCTGTGGATGATATTTTCTTGAATTCCTCATTGGTCACCCCACAAAACAAGGCATTCAAGGCCCTACTGTTGAAATTTGCCGCTATGATTGTTGCATCATCCCAATCCATTGGCGCTTTCTTTGGCTTAATCCAGCCAACTTCAACAGCTTGCCATACCTGTTCACCTAGAGCCTGCAAAAAAATTTTCATACGAACTTGCCAGTATGCATAGTTAGTGCCATCAAATAAAGGAGGAATCAAAAAAGATTGTCCACGATCTATGACAACGGAGGTCAAGGATCACACTCAGGAAATTAATCCAATCAGAGTGTACCCACTTTGATACCACTTGTTGGGAAATTTAGACTCCGGTTGATCAAATTAACAAGTTTTAAATCCAAGTTGTTAATTAGATTTATTATGGATAAACTTGTTAAACAAACAAACATCAATATCATGTCAAAATCTTATGCAGCGAAAAAATAAATAAGACAAGATATGATGACCTAGGAAAACCAATGAAACCAACCAGTTTCACAGTAAAAAACCTGGGAGGAAACCTTCCCGAAAAGCAATCCACTATAGTAAAGAGAAGTTTCAGATCTAGTATAAAACCTTTGTCCCTAGACTCTACAATCCCCGTAGATCAACTCACAGCAGAAACCTTCTACCGCTTCAGAACCTCTGAACTCTTCAATATATGAATGCCACCCTTTGATGCGCGAATCCCAGTACATGACTCACTCCTTTGCACGAATTCCAGTACGTGACTCACTCACCAACTTAAGAAAGAAGAATGTTGGCTGCAAAGTTCTTCACTTTATCAACAATGAAGATCAATAAGCACTTGGTTACAAAACCCTAAGGCGCAAAGACGCAGTAGCTTCTTGCAGAGAGAATAAGGCTTCGGTCACTTTTTGCATATGTTCTCCGTGTATTCTCTTATGTGACGACCTTTAAAATAAGCCTTATATATATCTAGGGTTGTGAGAAAAGAAACCCTACACAAATACAAAAGCCTGGCCCAAAAATTAGATCTAAAAATTCTGATTTCCGTAACCTCGATAGATAGCCTCGATAGATAGCTATCTGTCGAGCAGCTGTCCACTAGGTGTCTAGCAGGTGTCCAGCAGCTATCCGCAGGTGTCCAGCTTTAGTAAACACCTTTTCTTCACTTGTTTTTTGGTCCAATCTTCATGGCTTTCATACTAGACTTGATCAACATGTTCTTTGAAGTATTGAACACATCTTAGATCAATCCAAATACAAGTAAAATGCGTTTTGTCAAAGGATTAGCCAACTACATAAAATATGTCCTTAACAAATACCTTTAGCATTTTCCTTTTTTATTTCTAACAAGGCTTTAAAAAAAATTTGCAAATGTGTTAGATCATCAATGATAATTAATCTCCCCTAATAGTTTGAAACTTTAATATTTGTAAACTAATTTACTACAAAGCCACACATCAATTAATATCATAGATTATAAGTTAGATTATAAATGTAATAAACTATGTATCGTTATATATCCAAGATAAATTAATTTTCTTTTTAAATTTTTTTTTCTTTTTGTTAAATTAATTTTTCAACTATGATATTCAATTCTCTATATGAAATTAACCTTAGTTTTAGTTAGTATTATTCAATAAATTATGTATTTAATACATCAAATTAACCTAAATTTGATTAATATTAAATAATTTTATTTAATTAATATTTTTATATAAAAGGTCCCACATAAATCTTTTGCCTTAGGTCCCAAATTAGGTTGGGCTAGCCCTGTGTGCAAATATGCACATTTTTACACACACTGATGTGGGCAGTTTTGAAAAAAAATTGTGTAACTTTTGTTACTTTTCATATATTAGAAGCACTGGTGTGGATGCTCTTATTCCTAGTAGATATGAGATTAGCTTTTCTTCGTTTTCACAATAAAATTCTCATGTGAAGCTCCAACAACATTCGTCTATGTACACATGCTTGATAGGCGGGAATCCAAAGTGGCATGTGCAAAGATAGGGTTTCAGTGTTTTTTTTTTTTTTTGTCCATTTTTGAAAGCTTCAAGTTAAATAATTCTCGGCCATGAACTCTTAGAAATGAGTCCCTTAGACTGTTGTTGTTGAGAGGCAAGAATTTAAGTCGTAAGGGACAGAAAATGATGTATCTATTGGTCATTTTGATACACTCACTCAAATACACATTTTCAGTTTTTAAACAACATTGTAAGGCAGTTTGAAGAAGAAGATATTGATGATGATGAAACGCACCGTATCATTTAAACTTCAAGTTCAATACGCAGCGTTTTGGAGCACCAGTTAATGTTTAAGTTTAAACGCATCGTTTTACTATTCAATTTGGTTTACCTTTTCTGTTTAGCATGTGTGGTTGTTAGTTAGTATGTTATAACAGATTCCCTAATTCTATAAACAGATCTGTGGCTCCACAATGTATTCACTAACTCATTTTCAATGAAAAGATCTTTTCTTTAGATTTTCTTCTAGAGCTTTCTTTCATTCTAGAGATTTTCTTTTCATGGTATCAGAGTTGTGCTTCCATGGCTTCCACTAGCTTAGCTTCATCGTCTACCTCCACCACAGTCACAATGACTAATCCACTCACACAGATCAATTCCCCACTGCTTCTACTATCAAATATGTCTTCAATGGTGACAGTCGAGCTAGATTACTCAAACTATATCGTCTAGAAACACCAGATTGAGGTAATTCTAGAAACCTACTCAATGATTGATGCAATTGATGAGAATGTTGTGGCACCTGAACAATTTCTAAAAGATTCCTCTAGGAATGTTACTACTGAGATCAATCTAGTTTTTTTGAGTTGGAAGAATCGTGAGCAGACATTGTTTACATTTCTTAACTCAACACTCTTTCCTTCTGTTCTTGCTCTCACTGTTGGGTAGAAATTAGGGAGAGGAGTGTGGAAAGTCTTGGAAAAGCATTTTGCTTCAGTGTCTAAGTCTAGTGTAATAAGTCTTAGGAATGAATTGAACTCTGTAAAGAAATGCACAGATTCAATTGATGTGTATTTTCAAAGAATTAAGCAAATCTGAGACAAATTGGCTGCTGTGTCAGTTATACTTGATGATGAAGAGCTTCTTTATGTTGCACTTGATGGTTTGCCATCAGAATATGCCTCTTTCAGTTCTTCTATAAGGACTAGGAGTGATGTTCTTACAATGGAGGAGCTTCTCTTCTTAATGCAGAAGAGAGAGAAATCAAGAACAGATCTGGTTTTGTTGAAGCTAATACTATGGCATTGGCTGCAAATTTCCAATCTCAAGGGTTTGGTAGAGGCAGAGGCTGAAATAATAATCAAAGAGGCTGTGGTGTAGAGGTTTCAATGGTAGTTATCATAATACTAGTCCTGCTACCTTTAATAGTGGGAATGTATCTCAATTTCATCAATCTTATCAGCCTAGACCTCTAGGAGTTCAGGGGCAATCAAGTCAAAATGGAGGATTTCAGGGTCAATCAAGCCAGAATCAAAGACCACAGTGCCAAATTTATGGAAAGAATGGCCATACAGGTCTTGACTGCTACCATAGGATGGATTTTTCTTTTCAAGGAAGACATGCTATATCAAAATTGGCAGCAATGGTAGCTAATTCATCTCAGATTCGTGGGGCTAATGGTTGGCTTATAGATACTGGTTGTTCTGATCATGTGACACCTAATTTAGCCAATCTTTCACTGCACCAGCAACCTACTTCTGGTTCGAAAACTGTCACTGTAGGTAATGGTTAAGAGCTTCCTGTTACCCACATTGGTAGTGGTGAGTTGTGTACATCTTTTCATAATTTTAGGCTTGATGGTATACTTAGAGTCTTTGATCTTGCATCCAACTTACTTTCTATTCATAAACTTTGCTTGCAAAACAAGGCTTGTTGTTATTTTGATGCCTATAAGTTTTCCATTCAGGATTTACCTTCAGGGAAGATCCTCTACAAAGGATTGAGTAAAGATGGTGTCTACCCTATTCCATCATCTTCTCTTTCATCTCTTAATCCTACTACTTACATTGCATCTCAGATTGCTAACTTATCCCAGCCTTTTGCTCTATCATCTGGTGGTTCCACTCAAATTCTGCTTTGGCATCAAAGACTTGGACATCCAAGTGCAAAGCTTTTTTCATTCTGCTCTTCATTCTGTACATCCTAAGTTTACTTTCAATAATGTTGATGCATGTTATTCATCTTGTAAATTCTGTATAAGTGCTAAGATGCACAAACTTCCTTTGAACAAACATGAAATACAATCAACTTCCATGCTTCAAATTGTGCATTCTGATGTGTGGGGTCCTGCACCCATCTCTTTATTGATGCCTTTACCCGTTTTACATGGTTCTTTCTTCTTAAACAAAAGAGTGAGTTGTTTTCAGTGTTCAAACATTTTAAGCATCTTGTTAAGAATCAGTACTCCTCTAAAATCAAGATTCTTAGGTCTAATAATGGTGGTGAGTATGTTAATTCTCAATTTCAAGATTTTTGTTCTAAACATGGTATTCTTCGTCAAACTTCTTGTCCACATAGAATGGGGTCTCTGAAAGAAAGCATAGACACATTGCAGAAACAGGTCTAACCATGTTGTATCAGTCTCATCTTCCACTTAACTACTGGTCCTATGCCTTTTCCACAGCCTCCTTTCTCATAAATAGGCTTCCCTCTTCTGTTTTGGGTTTTATTTTTCCTTAGGAAAAGGTAAATTCTATTCCTCCACCTCTTTCAACCCTTAAGACATTTGGTTGTGCTTGTTACACTTATCTTAGACCCTACAATAAGCATAAGCTTTGTTCAGGGGTCTTTTTCGGTTACTCGGCCACATGTGGTCCTTTGGAGGGGTGACCTTGCTAGACCTGGGTTCGTTTGGGGAGTTGCGTCCCGGAACTCAACATTGGGCCACGTGGTCCAACGACTACCGGTGTACTTTTAAGCCTACCAAACCATTAAAGCCAAAGTCTAAGAATCATGATAATGGTCGAATAAATATATAATATGCGTTTGATATGATAGCTTTGATTAGTAGTTGAAATAAAGTAGTATTCATTTAGAAATAGAGTAATTATGTACTCGATGATGTAAATTTAAAGATAAGAAAGCAAAGTCACTTATCTTCATATGGTTTATAGCCCAGCTATGTTGCATCAGTGAGCTGATAGGATTCCAACAGAATGCCAACGGTAGAGGCTAGTTAAGTTTGCCCCTTTATTCTTGTATGATTTGTAGCCCAGCTGTGTAGCATCGGTGAGCTGATAGGATTTCAGCAGAATGCCAATGGTAGAGGCTAGTTAAGCTTACTCCTCTTGTCATGCATTTAAATGAGTTTAAGCCTTAGTTAATAGTTGTAATAGTAGTTGGAATAAAGTAATGTATATTCAAGTGTGAAGTAATCATATATTCAATAACGTAAATTTAAAGATAAGGAAGCAAAATCACTTATCTTTATATGGTTTGTAGTCCAGCTGTACAACTTCTGTGAGTTGATATCCCAGCAGAGTAACCCCAGTGGTAGGGAGGCAGTTTGCCATGATAACTTCAAGATTGAGGGGGAAAAATGGGTGCAACTGGAGGGAGAGAGAGTATGCCCAGCTATGTGTAGGGGCTGGTTAAGCTTGCCCCTCTTATTATGCACTTAAATGAGTTTTTCCCTTTGACAATACTTTTTTAGTTGTTGTGAAGTTATGAATAGTGATGCCTTCCATGAGAAAGGCTTTTGTATAGAGTATTTGTGCCTTCTAAGAGAAGGGTTTTATGTAAGATGGATTTGTGTCTTCCATGAGAAGGGCTTTTAGTATGAGAGATAGAGAAGAGTATCGATATGTGTTTATGAGCAGCAAAATAGTAGAACTTCAAAGTGAGAGAGTATAAGAATGAAGTTTAAAAGAGTGTAGTGAGTCATATGTAATGGTGTAGTAAATGTTTATGAGATTGTGTAAGAGAAGTGGAGAAAGAGATGTTTTGTGAGATGTAGTATTTGTAACATGTATGATGTATGAAAGTGTGAGAGATATGGTAGTTAAAGATAGTAAAAATATGAGATTACAACCGTTGGAGGAGTTGTAGAG
Source organism: Castanea sativa (assembly GCF_040712315.1). Taxonomy (NCBI): domain Eukaryota; kingdom Viridiplantae; phylum Streptophyta; class Magnoliopsida; order Fagales; family Fagaceae; genus Castanea; species Castanea sativa. The sequence continues at coordinate 46,334,254 of NC_134020.1, read as the reverse complement.
ATTGCTTTCCAAGAAGAAAGATTTTGTAAAAGAAGAGTATGGAGATGTGTTTAAGTATTTGGAGATGGGAGCAGTAAGATGAGTCTATTTTTTTAGTATGAAGAGTGAGAGAATGAGTGGGGTAATAGTACTGCAGTGTGTTTAGCAAGGTTGTTGGAATTTTCTGCTGGGGAGGAGCTGTACGTTTTTAAGTAGAGGTATGAGATGTGTTTTTGAGCTAGAAGTAGGGGAACTCAGTGTCCATGTTTGAAACTGAGAGTTTTATGACTTAGAACTTTGCTGGAACTTTGAGAAGCTAAAACAGAAGGGTTTTTTAGAGTTTTTTCCTGTGATGTATCTTTCTTGGTATGTTCTTCTCCCCCCTTGAGGCATTAATGGAGGGTTCTATTTATAGTTGAGATTTAGGGGGCAATTGGCAAATAATTTTTGCTAAACCTTCTCCAATCTTCAGAAAATCCTTAGGGATTTGTTCTTAGAATTTTAGCTAAGAATGGTAAGCTTGACTTCTTGGAAGACTCTTGCTATTTTTGGGTAATATCAGCTAGGATTCTGACTTAGCATTAATGCTGATTGGTCTTGGCTGATGGGGATAGAGCAGCAAAAAAGGAAGGTATTTTGGCAAGAAAAAGATGGTTAGTTTAGCTGGTTTTGGTTTTAGCCAAATGAGAAAAAAAAAGTAATGCTTTGGTTGCTGGGTCAGCTATCATATCTATTCTAAAAAGGCTGTCCCAGCTGTCAAGAAAAGCTGTGACAGCAATTATGAGACAGCTATCACAGCTGTCATAAGACAGCTGTTGCATTGGGCAGAAACAAATGATGTCAGATGAGTGATTTCAGATTGCTGGAGAGGCCATTCAGCATTTACTTTATGAATTTGGCTGAAAATGGTAAGATCTCTTTCAAGGGAATCTTGCTATTTTGGGGATAGCAGCTGGCAGTTGGGATTTTAGCATTAAATGGCTGATGATATCACTTCCAGCCAGGTGTCAAGTGCTAAATATACTATTGGGGTTCTGTTAGAAATGTTTCCTCTTTTAGGCGTTTGTGTTTTTGGTGCAAAGTTCCATTACAACACATTTCTAGTAAGTAATAAAAGGATTGGTTGAAAGGTAATGAAGGTTTAGAGATTTAGTCAATGTCTCATTGTGTTGTAACATAATTTTGCTGAGTAAAAAGAGTATTTAAAGCTCTGTTCTGGCAGCTAGCAGAGAAATATATGGTCAGATTATGGCAGATAGCAGCTGGATATGAGAGATATAATGAATATTTTGCATATAGTTAGAGATAAAGGATAGCCAATCAGAGTAGGCAATGTGATCGAGTTGGATTTTAGCTGAAAGCAGTGATAAGATTTATGTAGAATAATATAATGAAGTTTCTAAATTTGTATAGCAACAGCTGGGGATTGAATGAACAGTTATTTTCCCAGCAGTTAGATGGATAGGGATATTGAATATGTGTAATGTGATGAATATTAAGCTTTAGGAAAAGAGCAATAGGAAATTTTATCATTTTAAGTGCTATGTGATAAGAGATGCTTACCATATGTTACCCGCTACACACGGACTCGTCAGAGTTTAGGGAGTTGAAGAAGACACGCCAAGCAACATGTCTCTTTTATCAACTTTAAACCGCTGGAGCTTTACTGAACATACCTCTTGGCCCTCCAAACCACGACTCCCAAAGTTTACCCAAAGAGACTTATGAGCTTGGATCATAAGTCGAAAATGAGATGACGTACCTCGGGTTTTGTTGTCATTTTGTGTACATATGGGCTCTTGTTGAAGGACCCGCTTGCCATGAGTGTAAGAGAGGTAATATGGGCCATGAGTTTTGATTCATTACTTAAGCCCGATCCATGTAGTTGAATGAGATATGAGCTTATTTTGGGCTTTAAAGAGATTTACCCAAAAAATTAATAACATGTTGATGTGGCATGGGTTGCCAATGAAGTAGTGCCACATGGGGCGAAAAAAGAGTCCTTAACAAGCTTCAACCTAGATTAGTGGAATGTGTGTTTCTTGGTTATCCTCCTCTCTCCAAAGGGTATTTGTGTTTGGATCCTAATGCTAATACTGTGTATACTACCTGCTATGCTTTATTTGATGAGAATGTTTTTCCTTTTGCCCAAAGGTCTAATATCACTAGTCCACATATTCCTTTCTCTAATTCTCTCATTGATTCTGCTTGGTTTCTGTCTACACCTGCAAATACTGATTCTACTCTTGCATGTTCTTCTCCTCACCATCAGTCCATTGATGAATTTCTTTCTTTCCCATATGTTGTTCCCTCTTCTGATCCTTCTTCTTGTCTGCCTAGTTCATCTGTCTCAGCTGCCCCATCTATTCCTAGTGTTCCTATTTCTGATTCCTCTTCTTCTTTATCTTCTATTTCTGATCCTAATGCTTCTGTCCCACCTGTTAATCATCACCCTATGCTTACAAAGTCAAAACTTGGTATTCATAAGCCTAAAGTTCTAAGAATTGGTATTGACTATACCTACCAAGAACCTCCTTCTTATAATGTTGCTATTAGATACCCTCAATGGGTTACTGCTATGGACTCAGAGTTTCAGTCTCACCTTAGACAGAATACTTGGTCCTTTGTTCCTCCACCTGCTAACAAGAACATAGTTACTTGTAAATGGGTTTTTAAGCTGAAAAGGCACAGTGATGGGACTATTGCAAGGTATAAAGCTAGATTAGTGGCTCGGGGTTACCTCCAATAGTATGGTTTGGACTATGAGGAGACCTTCAGCCCTGTTGTGAAACCAACCACTGTGAGATTGCTTCTTGCTTTGGCAGTTAACTGTGGTTGGGATCTTAAACAATTGGATGTAAGCAATACATTCCTTCATGGTTTGCTTAAAGAAGAAGTGTATATGGCACAACCTCAGGGATATGTGGATCCTTCCTGTCCAAATCATGTTTGTCTTTTACATAAGGCTTTATATGGTTTGAAACAGGCTCTTAGGGCCTGATTTGAGAAGTTTAGTACTCAATTACTTCATGTTGAGTTTGTGGCTTCAAGTGCTAATGGTAATTTGTTTATTTCCAATCATGATTTTCATCTGGTTTTCCTTCTACTCTATGTAGATGATATCATTGTTACTGGTAATCACCCCTCCTTTATTTCCTCTCTAATTCACCCCTTAAGCCAAGAATTTGATCTTAAATATTTGGGCAGATTACATTACTTCTTGGGCCTTCAAATTAATTACCCTTTTGGTGGTTTGTTTGTCCGTCAATCCAAATATGCTTTGGATCTTCTTCACAAATTCTCCATCTCAGAATGCAAGCCTTGCAAAACTCCCTGCTCTCCCAATGCTCATCTTGTGCCTTATGATAGTCCCTTACTACCTGATCCTACCTTATATAGGAGCATGGTTGGTGCCCTGCAATACCTCACTTTTACACGGCCTGATTTGTCATTTGCTGTTCAACAGGCTTATCAATTTATGGCTAATCCCACTTCTAATTATCTTCAAGCTGCTAAAAGGATTTTGGGATATTTTAAGGGGACTATTCATCAAGGCTTGTCTTTTACAACAGGTCCTCTTGTTCTATCTGCTTACAGTGATGCAAATTGGGTTGGTGATCCTTTAGACAGGAAATCCATCTCTGCTATTATGGTGTTTCTTGGACATTCACCTATTACATGGTCTGCTAAGAGGCAGCCTATAGTGTCACGTTCTTCAACTGAGGCTGAGTATAGGGCCTTAGCTTCTACTGCTGCAGAGCTTTGCTAGATTAGAATGCTTCTTAAGGACTTAGGGGTTTTTCTTTGTGTTGCTCGTATTCTTTGGTGTGATAACGTGTCTGCTCTTGCCATTGCCTCAAACCCTGTGTTCCATGCTCGCACTAAAACATTGAAGTTGACTATCATTTTGTTAGGGAACGTGTTCTTCGTCATGATCTTCAAGTTAAATTTGTTGCTTCTTAGGATCAGTTGGCTGACCTCTTGACTAAGGGTCTTTCTTCTCCTCGGTTTCATCAATAGTGTTCCAAACTCATGTGGTCTTCTCCCCTGAGTTTGAGGGTGGATGTATGGCAGTCTGAAGAAGAAGATATTGATGAAGATGAAACGCACCATATCATTTAAACTTCAAGTTCAATATTCAGCATTTTGGAGCATCAATTAATGTTTAAGTTTAAACACATCGTTTTGCTGTTTAGTTTGGTTTAACTTTTCTGTTTAGCACGTGTGGTTGTTAGTTAATCTGTTATAGCAGATTCCCGGATTCTATGCTTAGTCTTTGGTTAGTATATAAACAGATTTGTGGCTCCACAATGTATTCACTAACTCATTTTCAATGAAAAGATCTTTTCTTTAGATTTTCTTCTAGAGCTTTCTTTCATTCTAGAGCTTTCCTTTTCAAACATTACATGCATTTTCATACACTTTTTTACCCACACGTATTTTCACACATGTTTTCAAATAATAAAACACATGTTTTTAAACACATGTACGAAACACCCCCTTAATCTCCTAACATTGTGTAGAGTATAAATAATATAGACAACATTGTGTACAACTCATGATTCAAAACAGTGTTCTGTGGCCAGATGAAGCAACACATCTGTGTAGGGTATGAGCTAGGATTAAATCACTAATAGACAACAAGTCTCCTAACATTGTGCAGAGTATAGATACTATAGACAAAATAGTGTGGCTTGTGAGTCAGAACAATAGCCATGCTGAGAGCATCTCCAATAAGCTCTCTAAAGCCAACTATGGAGAGCAAACACACAAAAAAACCCCCTCCAACAGCCTTTCCATCTCCAAATTTTTTTTATAGATTTGCTATAGTAGCTCTCCAGGCATGGAGAGCATTGTAGCAATTACTGTAGCTCCTCTAAACAATATCCTCCCTTAAAATATTACTTGGTTGAATAAAAAATTACTTTTTTCCCTTTCCTCCCTCTCTCTTTCTTCCTCACTCTCTTTCTCTTTTCTTTATCTCAACGGCTACAAAACGCAAAATACAATCCAAACACGAAAATAATTTTTCTCATAAACCAAATGAAATATGAAAAATAAAAGAAAAAAGAGAAAAGAGAGAGACCTATTCATGAGCAAAAGAATTAATTCAGTCTCAATAATCACAACTGATTAAAATATTTAATTTTCACCCAATAATCACAACGGTAACAACAGAACTATTCTTGATCTTTTCTCTCAAACATCTCTAAACTCAGTCTCAATCAAACATTCAAACTCAAGCATAATCAAAATACAAACTCAAAAACACAATCTTAAAATTAATCAAATCATAACAATAAAAGCAAAAAAAAAAAAAAAGAGAGAGAGAGAGAGAGACAAGCCATTTGACCCACGGTGGAGCAAAAAAGAGACAACACCTGCCTGTGTCCTTCGATCAACAGTGGAGCAAGCAATTGCTTGTTCTTAATTTTTTCTGTTTCTTATCCTGCTAGAGAGTGTTCTAGAATCAAGTAGAAATAGAAAAAGTAAAAAAAAAAAAAAAAAGCTATGGTTGTAAACGAGCCAAGCTTTGCTGAGTAGTGTGTGTTTGAGCGTCAATAAAAATCAAATGCTCAAGCTTGGCTTGAGTTTGAGACAAGTCTAAAAACAATGTTTGAACTTGAGCTTGTGAGAATGCCAAAAAGCTTGAGCTCGGCTTGGCTTGGCTTGATTAATTAGTCAAGCCAAGCTCGAACTTAATATCAAACTCAAACTCGAGCTCAAGCCAAGTTTTTTAGCTTGGGATCCAAAAAAATTGCATCATCAAATGCTTATATCACCAAAAATCAAGTAAACAAATATACATACATACATACATACATACATACAATATAATATAATATACTCATTTTATCATGCTTTTAACACCCGTGATTTGTTTATAAAAAAAAAAAAAAAAAAACACCCGTGATTAGGATTTGTTCACATTACAACTTTACATAATTAAATCCATCCATCATCATTTATTGTCTATAGCTGAGTAATTGTTCAAAATACAATTTTTACATCCACATTTGTCATTCGTATAACTATAATCTTCACAAATCTAAATAAATTAATATTCTAAAACATATATGAATAAACAAGCTATAAACTAACATTTCAAAACATATGTGTAATGTCATAATAAGTTTACTTAGTAAACATATATCAAGTTATAAACAAGGTTAAGCTCGGCATGTTTTGTATTGAGCTCTATTGTTTACGAGCTTGTTCACGAACAATTTTTTTTTGCTTGAGCTCGGCTTGTTTATCAAACAAGCCTAAAAATAAGGCTCAAACTTGGCTTATTTGTAAACAAACGAATATGAACGAACTTTTTATCAAGTCGAGCCTGAGTTGTTCATAAACAGCTTGGTTCGTTTACAGCCTTAGAGTTAGAAAAAGAAAGAGAGAGCTGGAGAAAGTGAAAGTGAGATCCAGAATCAACTAGAAAAAGAAAAAGAAGGGTAGATAGAGATGGGAGTGGGATAGGTGTGTGGCGGAGAAAAAACCAAGAGAAGAAAAAAAATGTATGGATGTAATTAAGTTTGGAAAAATAATACTAAAAATTAAGAAATGACAATTAAGAAATGCTACCACAATATTTTCACAATAAATTTTAAGTAATAGATTGTTATTAGCTAATATTGGTGAGTAAAAAAATAATTTTAATGGTGGCTTTAAATTAGAACTAGTAACAACTTTTCACATAAGATTTTGATGTGATTCTTGTGAAAGTATTGCAAAAAATGTTGTGGATATAACACTTTTCATTGAAAAATATAATTGTTGGGAATGAATATAGGAAGAATAAATGATGATAAAAAATGAATAAATAAAAAATATTTAAATGAGATAGAGAAAATGATAAAGAGTCTGTTGAAAAGTGTATTTAAAAAAGTAAATAGGTAAAATGAACTGTTTTAGAGAATACAAAAATTTCCCCCTCAAACAAAAATAAATGGTACAAAATTTTTGAAGAGACTCTGAAGATGCTCTGGGTTCGTTTAGATAGAACTTATTACTGAAAACTGAAAATTGAAAATACTGTAGCAAAATAATTTTTAAATAAGTAAATAGTATCGTGTGTCCTATTTTTAATATTTTTTTTCTGAATAAAGTGTTTGCGGGTCCCATGAATAGTTAAACAGTAATATTCGGTTAAAAGCTGAAAATCCTGAAAAAAAAAAAAAAAAAAAAAAAAAAAAAAAAAAAGTGAAAAAGAGCTTAAAAGGGTTGAAAAGTTAACATATGCGGCTACTGTTCATGCTCATGTATCATGAACAGTAGCATCTGTCCCTAACGCCTACCGCAGCCTAGAAGAAAAAAAAAGAAAAAAAAAAAAAAAAAAAAAACGTGAAAACGCAGCAAATTTAATCCGTATCCAAATGGATACTCCGATGGTTACGTAGGGAAATGCCACAACAGACAAGACGATGAAATCGCCAGCAGGGAGCAGCACTATTAAATTATTAATGCATGAGAAGTAGATATGTCAGGGACAATTAGACGGTTTTGCATGACGATCAGATAATTTAAATCGTTTGGCACTTGGTAGCGACGGGTGCTATTAATTGTTGGGGCAGGATGCTCTGGGAACCAGGCAGTACTGATGCACGTCGGCAAAGTTGCCAAGCATGGATAAGCTTTACTGGAGAGGACAAGAATTGGAGAAAGAAAAAATAGTTCCCAATTTTAAGACTTATGCAAAGTAGTTATTCTAAATTCATTTTTTCATTACGGTAACTTTTACATTGATATTTGGATCTGATTAAAATATATATTATTAAAAAAAAGTAGGAAAATTTATGAAAACATACACTAAAAAAAAAAAAAGCAAATCAAAATAACCTACCTAGAAGCAGAAAGGACCATTAAATCTATCTTATTAAAAGAAAGGGTACAAATGGAAAATGGGAAAAAAAATTTCTAAAATGACTCAAAAAACAAAGTATAATAAAGTAATAGAGAAGGAAAATACTAGGATTATAACATTACCTCTTTAATTACATCCTCTATATATACTTGTAAAATTTCAAGAAAATCAAAGAATAATAGTTATATTATCAATCAAATATTTAAATTTTAAGTGTTTATGATAATAATAATAATAATAATAATAATAATAATAATAATAATAAGTTTATGGATCAAATAGTGTAAATACTCAATTTTACACCCATAATTTAATTTTAGAAGATGACTAAAATGATCTTTCTAAGTACCCCCAAAATCATAATTGTATTTCATGCATTAGATCATTCATCACATATCATAAAAATAATCTTGGGATTCTAACAATCGCAACGGTATGTCCAGTTCTCAAATCAGATTGTCGGATTAAAAGATAACACGAGACTTAGTTTTCACGGTCTGCATGTATTTAATTTGAGTGAAACTGATCACGGGTGGTTAATTGAAATTAATTTTGATTAGTCAATGATTAAAATTAATTAAGTAATTTATGTAATTGGTTGTTGAATTTGATTAAAATGAGTTTGGTTGCATAGGAATAAAAAGGACAATCCAATAATCTAGGAATTATTGATAATTAGGCTTTTAGAAATAATTATCTTTCAAATAATTATCAAGTTAAATGGATTATATTAGGAATACGAGTTTTAAAAAATGTCCAAGTGCAATTCCCGACCTAGAAAATGCCCAAAAAAGAGTTCAAAACAAACCAGAAAGGAAAACCAGGCCGAGCACTAAAGAGTGTCAATCGGCACTTCCACAGTGTTGATTAGCATAGGTTTTAAGTCCAACCCAAAAACTCTTAGCCTAGGTCTAAACTCATCAAATTCAATTTTTTAGCAATAGAACCTGACCTAATTCGTATATGCTAATTTTTTAAGCAACTCTAACTTATTTTTCAAGCAAACACACCTCTAGAAATAGAGGAGAAAAATCAGAATCCAGCATCCCTTTGCCCTTAACGTTAAAGAAACTCTAGAAGTATAATTTAAGATTTTCTTTTCTGTTAAGTAAAAATTCTTTAGGACATAGAGAATCTCACTCTTTCTCTAACTCTAAAGCAATTCCCCCATTCCCCAATAGAATTTGTTGATGCATTGATGCAAGTATTGCTTCTATCCATTTTAATTACATGTTTGTTCTGTCATCAACATGTGCATCCAATTCAATTTTCCATGCATCTATAATATGATTTTTTCTGTTGTTTTGTTTTTGGATCTTTTATTTCATGAAAACATGTAATGATTGCTTCTTTATGTGTATATGTTTGATCATATAGATGTAGACTATGCATGATATAATCTTAGATCTGTTGTTCTTTGTTAATAAAAATCAAATCTAAAAATTCTTTTCAAAATCCATTCTGTTTTTTTAATTAAAAAATCATATTTGAATTTCCTCTTTGAAGTTCATTCTCTTCTTTAATTGAAAAATCAGATTTTGAAATATTTTTTTAAGATCCCTTCTGTTTTCTAATTTAAAAATCAGATCTGAAATTTTATTTTAAAAGTTCATTCTTTTTTAATTTTAAAAAATCAAATCTGAAAATTCTTTTCAAAATCCATTTTGTTTTTGAATTAAAAAAAATCAGATTTGAATTTTCTCTTTGAAGTTCATTTTGTTCTTTAATTAAAAAATCAGATTTGGAAATCTTTTTTAAAATCCCTTCTGTTTTCTAATTTAAAAATCAGATCAGAAATTTTATTTTAAAAGTTCATTCTTTTTAATTTTAAAAAATCAAATCTGAAAATTCTTTTCAAAATCCATTCTATTTTTTAATTAAAAAATCATATTTGAATTTTCTCTTTGAAATTCATTCTGTTCTTTAATTAAAAAAAAGATTTGGAAATCTTTTTTAAAATCTCTTTTGTTTTCTAATTCTGAAAAACAGATCTGAAATTTTATTTTAAAAGTTCATTCTTTTTAATTTCAAAAACTAAAATCTGAAAATTCTTTTCAAAATCCATTCTGTTTTTTAATTAAAAAATCACATTTGAATTTTCTCTTTGAAGTTCATTCTGTTCTTTAATTAAAAAAATCAGATTTAGAAATCTTTTTTAAAAATTCTTCTGTTTTCTAATTCTAAAAATCAGATCTGAAATTTTATTTTAAAAGTTCATTCTTTTTAGATCTGAAAATTCTTTTCAAAATTCATTTTTTTTTAATTAAAAAATCATTTTTGAATTTTCCTTTAAAGTTCATTCTTTTTTAAAATCCATTTTTTATTTTAAAAATCAGATCTGAATTTTATTTAATCAAAAATTTTATTTTGTTTGTTAATTAAAAAAAATTTTGAATTTGAATTTTTTCTTTAAAATTTATTCCCTTTGATAACTAAAAAAGTGGATTTGAAAATTTTGTTTTAAATCATCTTTATTCTGATTTTAAATCTAAAATTTCTCTTATTTAAAAATCATTTTTCTATAATTAAAATTTAGATTTAATTTCTTTCTACATAAGAGCTACAGATCTAAGATTTTTGTATAATATCCAACCCTAGATCTAGGAATATTAATATAACATGTTGCATATCATTATTAAAGGGTACTAAAATGATCATCTAAAAATCTAGAAGACTAGACTCTATCTAGGCAGAATAGGTGTCTAACTCCTTCCCATTTTGTAATCTAACCCCTGAACTTTAGATCTTAGGTTCAAGAGATAGTGCTTTATTTTCTTTTGATATATTGTAACTAGGAAACAAAGTCTTGTACCTCTTCTTTTACTAGATTGTAACTAGGAAACCAAGCTTTGTACAATCTTTATATCACATTGTATTCATTTATTTTATCAATGAAACTTGGAATTATTCAGTCATGTATTTTACAGTCTTTTTTCTTTTTTCTTTTTTTGTATTAAAAAAATAAGTGGCGACTTCACATCAATCCCAAAAAGCGAGGTGCCAATACATTTCTCTTTTTTTTTTAGAGCACCAAAAAGTTCCGGTCTCTCACAAATAGTAAATAACAACTAATTTGAACAATATTGGACATGAGTATTATGAACATAAAGAACATGCAAACTAACAGTTAGATTTTCAAAACTCACATTCAATATAAATGTATAAGAGGAGTTTAAAAAAAAATTTCCCAAACTAATTTGGAGAGAAACTTTCTCCTAAAGATAGGATATAAGATGTAAACATGTTCATCTGTTAAAACGCATTCTATTGGCTAATAGAGGGAGTCTTAAAATTATATTTTCTTTTTTGAAACAACCCTAAATAAAATATTTAGATAAATAAATTAATATTTTATTAATTAATGGGGTCTTCTTTTATTTGGGGGCTTTGGGCCATCGCCTAAGTTGCCCATATGATTGAGGTAGTCCTAAGGAATATGATAATTGTGAAATCACTATAAACCAGTATTATAAATATTGAAGAATATAAGCATACTATTAATAAACTGTACCTCATGTCTCATATGCTACAAAATCATGCACACAGAATATAAGCACACTATTATAGTAAACTTGTTTTCACTTTATTACCTTCTAAATATTGAAGAATTCATGAAACTAGGAATCTATATGCTCAATGCTACAATCGCTCGAAAAAGAAATGCTGCTCTTAATGCTTTAATTTGCTATACTGAAAGTCAATTATCCTCGATCCAGTGTAGGTTGGTCTAAAAGGTAAGCCGAAGCAAATGTAAATTGGCCACATAAAAGTTTTTCCACTTTTGAGGTTTTAATGTTTGGCTAACTTAAGTTCATAATAACTCTTAAATTCTTTCCACATTTGGGCTAGCTGTAAATTTCTGGTTCAAGTTAGCTAGGTTCTGTAAATAGATAATATTCACCATGAAAAATAGAACTGAATTTAGGTCAACAACCACATTGATTAGGGAAATTATTGTGTACTCCCGGAGTACTATAAATGCGTACTCTCCCACTCACATGAATGGTGGGTCTCACTAATTAAATTCATGGTGAGACCCACCATGCATATGAGAGGGAGAGTACAAATTTATGGTATTCCGAAAATACACAATAAATTTCCGTGCATGCATGACATTGATGAAAACTTGGCCACCAGCCTCAAAACTCATTGGCTAGCTGTTCAAATGGCCGTACGTAACAGTATAGTTATTTTGGTATCCCTAATATTAATGGATGTACGTGTAACGTGTACCACATTTACTACATAGTTTGACGTGGGGTACATATCAGTTGAGCAAAAATAATAACGAGCTTATGTACCTATATAATCATAAAGTAATGACTAATGATTATTAAAAAGATGATTTTATAATTTTAACTAAAATTGTATTTTTATAACAAAATTTCAAATGGAGTGTGTATATAATGTATGCAATAACGGGTTTATAACAAGATTTTCTCATAATTATATATAGCTGCAAGCAGCATTTTCTCAATGTTTGCCTAACCAAAATAATGAGAATATGGCGTTTTTTGTATTAAATATTATTTACTTAGGTTTAATTTAGAAGCACGCAAAAGAAGAGGGGGACATTAATACACCATCATTAATCATTAATTATAATTATAAGAATAAGATGATTATGTTTGGTTGTAAAGAAGACGTAGGAAAGAAAATGAAAATTCACAAAAGTGTTTTATCAAACAATCTAACCCTACATAGTTGTGTAAGCACTAATTTTTATTTGGAGGCCAACTTCTAATACTAATTTATTAGCTTATACAAATTAAACTTCCATAAACATGTACAAACACAGATAGCTATACACACATATAACTTAGTATCTTCCATAATGAATCCTTAAAGTTTTTATTTTTAATATAAGTCACCAAATTATCAACCAAAGTGAGTAAAAAATTTTCAGTTGAACTAATAAATGATTTAAAACTTTAACAGATACAAAAGCACATTTTACAATAAAAAATGAATGTGAAAAAAAAAAAAAAAAAACTTTCTCTATAACACTAGAACAATTGGACAATTTTTTTTTAGAGCATTATTAGACTAGGTCAAATATTGGGGGAGTTTATTTTTGTAAGTTAATAATTAAAATGTTAAATATTTATATATAGTATTAAAATATTTTTAAATTTTTTAGGGGCTATAGCACTCATACATGTAGCTCTGCTCCTACCTTTATTTTTTAACCTCGTTTCATCGTCTTATAGGAAGCCAAATTTCACAAAAGAGAAGAAAAAAAGAGTAAATAATAGACAAGAAAAATCTCAACATACAAAACAGAAGATGGAGAAAAACATATAAAAGTTAAAATAAAAAAAAAATAAAAAAAAAAAGAAAAGGAAAAGGCCTAATTAAGGTAGCATAGACAAGTAGATGCTCCATGAAGAACAAGAAAAGAATGGCATGCTACTCTCTCCTCAGTTCCCTCTATTACTCTTGCTGTTTTCTTCTTTGAGGAAATCAAGCAGGACGGTGCTCTTGCATTTCGGGCATTTTGGATCCACCTCGGATAACATGACGTACATTAAGCATCGAGGACACCCTACGAGCACCATTGATGTGGAATCCGGGCTGCTCGGGCACTGCAAAGTCTCTTCAGGCTCTGATGAAACGCATGAGCCCTCAATTGACATGTCTGAAGAAAAAGAAGTCGAAACATTTGGCGACTCATCTGGTGAGTTTGCCCTTGGTGGTGACAAGTTCAGCTTCAAATCCAGCTCTGGACTATTCGGTCTTCGGCTCATGTTTGTATTTGCCAAAACACCTTTTTCTCCAACTCCTTTTCTACAATATTTTACCTGAGGCTATGAGTTTATGATTTAATTAGCTCAATTTATTGTCAAGCAAATCAGCGAACATGCATGGAAGTAACGCTAAAAAGAGATTAGCAAAATAGATAAACTAATGGATTATAGTAACTAAAGTATACCTTGTATTAGGTCAAGGATTATTGTCTTCAAAATGGAAAGTAACGTGGTATGTGAAATTTGATGAGAGAATAGAGCTGGAGAGATTGAGAATGCAGGACAACAGGACGAAGCTTTACTAATAAGGACCTGGCATGTACCTATATTCCACCATCAAAGGTTAGCGTTCACGTTGATGTTGGACCTCTAAGACCATTATATACTAAATTTTAGAGAGAGAGAGAGAGAGATCTTCATAGAAAATTAATTATTGGTAGGAATGGAGGGTGAGGAAAATTTAGAGAGAAAGAGAAGAGGTTTGGATTGGATTGAGTTTGAGTTGAAGATAAGAAATGATGGGTAGGCAGTGTAAGATGGTGATTGTAAATGTATTAATTGAGGGGGAGGAAGTGCCTGATGTTTGTAGGTTGGAAGAAAATTTTAGTGAAGTATGTTGTTTAATTAGTCTTCATTCATGATTGAATCTAGGTGAGTTTTGATTTTGTAGATACATGCTTTATTGAAAGAAGAAAAATGAAAAAAAAAAAATTGAATACCTTTGGGCTATTTGTTTAATTTAAAATACTACAAATAAAATTTGAATTTCTGCAAAATAGATTTTGATAGTATATATTTTTACTGAAAAATTACTATATCGAATGAAATTATTTTGATTATGATATTGGAGAAATTTTTTTTTTACCATAACATGAAAATATACTTTATTAAAATATTTTCTTTTATTATGAATAGGAAATAAAACGTAAAACCTAGCTAAACTTTTTTTTTTTTTGGAGAGAGGTACGTAGTAATTGGGGAAGGGGGAGGAGGGCCTTCTTTTGTTGTTGAAGTTTATGGTCCAGCCTTCACAAGATCAATCACACCATCATTTGTTATATGAAGTTGAACATTGACTTTTATGATATGACTTATTAGCTATTGGAATGGAAATTCAACCAATTTAATTAAATTGAAGATAGTTCAATATACGTATGGTTTCTGAAATTCAAACTTGGGAAGCATTTGACCATCCTCAAGCTGGAAACTCGTGCAAGCAACAAATAGTGACCACATTTGCTCTAAATATCAATCTTGTCATTGAGGAGTTTTGACTATTGTCCTGTTGGACTATTATTGTCTTGATGACCGATATTTTTAGGATATTTGCTAATAGACTATTTTAGAAAAGTTTTATTATCAATTTTATAGTAAATATAAAGGAAGGGTGGAAGCGGGTTTGTGCAGGAAGATTGGGGTCCCTTTAGGCACTGTGGAGGCTGAAGCAAAAATATTTAAGGCTAGATTGCTCTTTGCAAGGGATATTGGTATCGATGACGTGGTTTTGGAGAGAAACTTATTGAATCTAAATAATGCTCTCCGTGGTATATCTCCTCCCCCTTCTTTAGTGACAGGTTGAAAGCAATTGTTTTGGGATGTAAGATCTAAATAGGGAATTTAGACGGATAGAATTTTCTCATATATGGAGACAAGGAAATAAACCAATTCACCTTCTAGCAAAACATGCATCTAGCATTGTTAACAATATTGCTTGGATTGAAGAGGATCTTTACTGTATTAAACAAGCTCTTATCCATGATGTACTTTTTTTTTCACGTTTGAAATAAAATTTTGCAGCATTCTTATCAAAAAAAAATTATGGTAATATAAAAAGTTATCAAAAAAGTTAATTGTTTGTTTCTTTTTTAAAAATTTAAAATTATTTCCTAAATCAATACCTTTAGGACAATCAGTGACTTTCCCTTGTATGTGTGTGTGTATATATATATATATATATATATTAATTGGTATATGCATGTGCGCGTGCCATTTTGCACCTAGATAATTACATTTTTTTTTTTTTTTACTTTGAATTCTTTACGTCAAAAAAAAAAATTCTGAGAAAATTCTCTACATCAAATTGAACTCTGAAATTTCCCTTTCTCAAACAATTTAATTGAAGAGGTGATGCTCCACCTTGGGTTATACCTATTTTAACTACGTACTCACAATATTTTCATAACAATTTTACAACAAATATTTATGCAATAGATAGTTAAAGATAAGTAAAAAAGAAAGAAATTCGGAAATGGGTCTAAATACAAATAACAACTCACCGTCTAAGTTTTTTTGTGAATATAGAACTAATCCCATGTATTTTTATGTCTTTCACCTTATTCCGGCAATGCAATTATGGTGTATAAAATTTAGCTTTCAAGTTCCTGACAGTACTCTCTCAACTCTTGTTTAGCAACAAAAATGTACTCTCTCAACTCTTGTTAAGCAACAAAAAAAAAAAAAAAGTACTCTCCCAAATGGAGGCTCATCATTTGGAAAAATAAAATCAATGTCTAAATGGAAATCCATTGAGAGAGAACAAAAACCGAGTGGAAGAGATAATTTTGTAGAAGTGGATGGAAATTAGAGAGAAAATGGTCATATTTATAGAGCAAGAATGTGACTTGAGTTTGAATTTCAAAAATATGACATTTAGGTTTGAATTTACTATTGGGTTTAAAGTTAAAAAATATGACCTTTAAGTTTGAATTTACCATTGGGTTTAAAGAAAAAAAAAATATGACATTTAGGTTTGAATTTACCATTGGGTTTAAAGTTAGGTTTGACTTTTCCGTTTGAATTTCAAAATTATGACCGGTGGATATAATAATAAAAATTATGACTATTAGGTCAAAAAAATGATCGTTGGTCGAAGACATCGATTTGGCAGTATCGGTTCGGTCACCAATTCTAGCAATATGGCGGTAAGAGACATCAATTCAGCAACGGTCGTCGGAGCCACTATTACAACAATTGGCCCACCGGTGATGGCGGTACAATGGTCAGAGACACCAATCCGGTGAGCGGCCACCAAAGCCACTATTTTGGTAGTTTGGGCGTCGGCAGCGTTCGTCAAAGCCACTATTTTAACAATTCACCCACCGGTGGGTCACTATTCGGCGATATGGTGGGCAGCGAGACCCATCCAGCGGCGTTTGCCGAAGCCACTATTTTGGTAGTTCAACCATCGGACCTCCACCACAAGCGGCTCCATTGGCTGAGCCACCGGTGTTGGTAGTTTACTTAAAATATAAGTTTAAATTAAAAAAGTATGACCATTAGAGAAAATAATAAAAAATTGATGAAGAATGAATATTTTATTGAAAAGTCTTGTAAAATAGATAAACTGATGTGGGTATTTTGTAAAAGTGATGGTGTAAAATGGAAAAAGTAAGTTTTTGTATAAAATAGACGGAATCTTTTTCACGAACTGATGTGGTTGCTCTTAGTCCTTGCCCGGAATAACCGCTACATGAAAATTACCAAGCTCACAAGAAGTACGAGTGATTTATTGTATAAAAATCCTTGGATCGTGATTCAAGATATATATGGAGCTGTCACTTGGATTCAGATATGCTCAAATCTCTAAATTTTTTTTCCATGTAGATTTTTTTTTTTTTTTTGTGTTTTTTTGATGGACCCCCCCCCCCCCCCACACGCGTAGATTTCTTTATCAATTGACACTGTGTAATTAAGGGTCCGTTTAGGATCTGTTCATTTTGTTAAAATTGAAAACTTTTTGCTGAGAGTACTATAGAAGGTAATAAAAGTTAGTCAAAGTAGTACAATGAAACCTATGTATAATACCAAAAAGTACAGTAGGACCCATAAATAATACAAAAAATAAGTTGAATAGTAAAATAAAGGGAAATGCTAATAAATGCCCTTAGGGCATTAGTTAATAATCCATTTAAAAAAAGTTTTTATGGGAAAAGAAAATAAAACAATTAATGTTTTGACAGTTTTTTTTATTTTTCATAAAAATGATGTCAAAACTTTCTTAAATTGGATTGTTAACTAATGCCCTAAGGGCATTCGTTAGCAAGACCCTAAAATAAAATGGTAAAAACAATTTTCGTCAAACCAACACTAAATGTGCCATAAAGGAAACCCAATAGGGGAAAAAGGTAATAATTTAATAGGTAAATGTGGGCAGTTATGTACTCTACAATCTACATGACATGAGAGATGTGGTAGTTATCTAGGTGGCACATCATTGTTTGTGACCAGCATTATATTGATTAAGTATTATGACCACCATTGATTTTCAACAACAACCTTATTAATGCTTATGGAGATAGCTAACTTTCCCAGCTTGTGTTAATAATGGTATAATCATCCCTCATCAACCTCAACTGCTAGATTGAAGGGTGATAATGAACTGATCAATAAGGTGTATGACATTAATTCTTCCCCTATCCAAAGGCTCAGATTAAAGTATTGGTGCCAATGTTGTACTAAAGGAACAAGAAATTAGATATTAGTTGCCGAAAAACTAAGCTCATCTCCAATTAATAATAGCATTTAGATTGGTCCAATATCTTGCCTAAAGTTGACTACCAAACTACAATAAAATAAAAATAAGTCAGTTGGTACTTTGGCCTATTACTTTTAAGGGAGGTGCCCACTAAAATGATGGGTGTGAGTGTTTTGAGGGGACAAGCAAAACAAATGAAAAACGTCACGGTTACTTGTCTCTATAGATAAGTATGGTAGAATTTGTCAAAAATTGATAGAATGTTAGCTAGTAGGATGTAAAGGGCTTCTTTTTTTTTTTTTCATGATCACTAGATTTAAATTTGGCCCAAATTCATATTAAAATTTAAAACATTTGGATGTGAATATTCTAAGCATTTCTCCATTAGAGGTCTCTACAGATTTGATCAATTATTAATCATTGAGGTTTAAAAAAAAAAAAGAAAAAAAAGAGCCCCATCCTTATATGAGTTGGAGGTGTAACAAACTTTAACAACTTCTAACTTAAAAGCCAAAAAATTAAAAGAAACGATTAATTTCCATTAGTCAAATGAACCATAAAAAGATAAGCTATCTAAACCTAGGAAAAAAAGAAGCAAAAACCACTATTTTTTTTTTAAAGCAGTAAAACATATAGATATGCCACTGCACCCCAATGAGAATTGAAAAATATGAACCTCCTTAAACTTTTTACCCAAAAAACTCAGCTACTTTTATAACTTAATAGATTAGGTTTACCAATTCAAGAATAACATTTGTAATTGCACAAAAACACAAGCACATGCTATGCAATAGAGTGGAAGATCATATAAGGGAGAACAAAATCATATAGTGTTTATTAAGAAAACAAATAGGAAAAATAAAAAATCTGCCAATTTAATATCAGAGGATTATTGCTCTGTGTTAGAATTAAAAGAAAAAAAAATCCTTTTGCTTTCCAAAAGCAAAGAAAAAGTCTGTGAAAAAACAACTATTTAAAATGCAAATGAAAAAAAAAAAAAAAATCTTCCCCTTTTCAAATTGAGATTACCCAATGAGTTACTTGAGTTAGACTCTTATAAATCAAAGGAAGATAAGGGTGGCCTAAATCAACATTCTTGTAGCCCAGGTTCTAGCATGGTGATCTTTTTAAATGAATACAGAAATTGTAAACCATACGTAAAATCTTAATTTTAAGAGGCAGCCTTATTGACATGTTTACTCATATTTTTGGATTGTAAGCTTCAGTTTATAGCCCCTTTAATATATATGAAATTTCAATTTTTTTGGAAGTATCATTTTTAAAAGTTGAATCCAAATCAGATCAGACAATTGAAATTAAACGCTCATGACACTTCAAATTATATAAACATTAAAGCTTCATCTTAGAGGTACAAGAAGCCATTTAAATGGGACCAAAGTTGATGCAACTTTTTCACTCAATATATTTGATTTTTAAATGTCAGGTCAGAAAGATATGAAATATTCTTAGAATAATAAAAATACTCAATATATTTGATTTCATTTAATTTTTCTTATAAAATAACTAAAGTTTAAAATAATTAAAAAAAAATGTTGACAATATGACATACCATAATTGGTGGAGCATAAAGTAAAATATAAAAAGTGGGACAAAGGATTGTATTAGTTACACTAAAAAGCAACCATGAAAGTAGTTTTACTTGTGAGTTATTTTAAAACCACAACTTTTATCAAATACTTTTTACAACTATGTTATATGACAAATTGTGATTAGCTGTTTTTCACTTTCATATGAACCCACTACTCTTTTTCCACGTACTACTTACAGTTTGTCACATTATAGTTATGGCAAAGTTATAGTACAAAAGATTTTACTCCTAGAATTTCTATTTACTTGTTGTCCTCATTTATATATTAATTAAGAATAAAAGTAGAACCGTTTAGTTATTTATTTATTTTGGTTAATTTTTAAGCTAATAAGCCCACATTTTCCCACATTCTATTTTTAATTTAATTTTTTAATTTCAAAATTATAACTTATGAAAAGTGGTCAATTGTTTCAAGTCACTTTATAACTAAGATTACTCTATAACTAAACAAAGTTCACTGTATTATTTCATTAAAATAACTCAATATTAAACAAATTCTAATTGAAATATCTTTATGTTCATCATCCTATTTGAGCTGTTAATGTAGGGTAGAGCTAAACAATATCATTGACTTACAAGACTCTTGATAACTAGTAAAATCAATATTAGTTTAACTCAAGGGCAAACATTAAATAAGGTAATACTAGAGCCAACATTTCTCGAATATAGGTGGAAACTTGTTTTTTATAAAATAATTCAACAATTACACTAGGAGAGAGGGAATTTGAACTCTAGACATTTCTATTGAAACCAAGAGGTGTCAATTGAACTATAAGGCTCTTAGCACTATGCATGGTAGAAACTCTAATGGGTAAAACAAATTAAATACATTGATTTTGATGTGGTTTTGTATAGAAAATCATATATATTTTTAAATTAAAAATTCATTATAATTGTATTCGGCAAGTTTTTATATTTTGCAAATTTTAGGTAGTCGCCTAAAAAAAAATGCTACAGAAATAATAATTTAATCAATCTTAATAATTTTTAGTAATTTGAAATAGACAACCTATAAGAAATTTGTAGTACTTAATAAAGATATTAACAAAACTTGTCAAATATTTAAACTAATATGACGTTGGAATTATGTTCCAAAATAAATTATAAAGAAAAAAAAAATTCAAAAGTGTAAGTGTACAATTTGTACCCGGACCCAAAAACAAGTGATGGGCTCAGGCCCAAAGAGTCTTATACAATGAAATTTGTAGAGTATGGGTTTGAAATCTAGGTTTAGGATGTTGGAAAGTTCATCAGCAGGCTAGAATGCCGCTGTCTATGCAAATAATAGATGAACGTAACAAAAAACCCTTCTCGGACGTAAGCCGAGGACAAATTGTATAGCCTTTCTTTCTCTAAGCAAAAGATTACAATTTCTTAGCTTCCAAAAAGAAGGAAAAAGCCCCCCTTTCTCTCTCCTCTCTCGACTTCTTATATCCTTCTTCTTCTTCCCTGTTTTATCCATGTGTAACACAAATCTTCCTCCCAAATACTTGTCCCATCCACCACCTTCTTAAAGTCTTCAAATAATAGCTGGAATGCTGAATTCTACTGTTCAGAGGTCATTTCTCCATTAATGCGGCCAGAGAGGTAGATGTAGGGCCTTTAATGTAGTGGTAGCAGCTTTTTTCTCAAATATTTCTCACACGTTCCTGCTTCTAAAGGGTGCTTAAATCACACCTTTACCCAACAGATCTTCCAGAATTCTGCCTCTAAACCATTTAGCAAGTCCCAGGGCCTTTACTAGGCCTATCCGAGGAGATACTCCTCCTCGGACAACTCCTCGGACCACTATAGTGCGGACTGACCTGTGGGCCTAGAGACCCTGATTGAACAGACTTGTACCAACTAATCAGGCCTAAAGCCCAAACGTTTAGTCAAGCACTTTTACCCCCCACAATAGCCCCTCAAAACTTTATTTTTCCCTCCCATCCGAGGAGAGAAATAGAGTTTTGAACCAAACAGCGCACCCTCCACACACTTTGCAAACTGCTACACATGTAGGGGTCCTTTCGTTCCCTTAAACCGTCTCTGATGCTTCGAAACCCGAAAAGCTCGCATTTATGACTGCAAGTTACGTCTTGTCCCCCACGTTCAACGATGAGATGCGCATCCAATGGCCCAGGTTTGCTCTACAAAATTGGACGGGATAATTTTGATTCAAGGCCGCCTCCCACACGTCAAAACGCCTGGGAACCCGTATCTCCATCCATTCTTTCAGAAATCAATCACATCTAAGTGCTAATCATTACCTTTTCTCTCAAGAAGCTCGTGAAGAATCGCCTAATCAATTCCCGTAAGTTTTCAATTTTCTTTACTCATTCCTTCTCGGCTTCTATCCTCGGCCACCATCTAGATCCCTTTCCTTCTTTAAACTTTCGTTTTCATTCCCACCAAATGGGTAGATTTAAGTGTCTAGTAGATACCGACGCCGGTATGGAGGGTTTTAGGGCCAAATATGAGATTCCTCACAACGTAGGCTTGAAATGTTGCCCAGTAGAAGCCATAGGTGACGCTAGGAGAGAGGGAGAAGTTATCATTCCCATCATCGCCTTCTTAGAAGGTGGGATGACCCTCCCTATGGAAAACGTAACCAGCGAATACCTACGTAACCATAGGTTATGCCCAGACCAGTGCACACCAAACGTATTTAGGGTCTTAGGTTGTGTCGATACTTTAAACGAGCAAATGGATCTGAACCTCACATGGAACGACGTTATCTATATGTACGAGTGCCATAAACTTAAAAGTGTAGGATACTACCTTAAATCCAAGTCTAGCATCGTTAGACGGATATCCTGTCTTCCCAAGTCCAACAAAGGCATGAAAGACGACTATCTCATCGCCTCGGGAAACTGGTTTGACGGTCCTCACTGTCCAGTCGAATGGGGAGAGCCAGGTGTGACTCTAAAGGAGTTAGATTTCCTAACCCATGACTCAATCCCATTACTTTTACCGTTTTTAACTTTATTGCACATTATTGCTTTTTTTCTTGATATTTATCGCTAATCTAACCATGCTCGTCTCCTTGGATGTTTCTTTTCACAAATAAACAACACGTACGTCCGCGTCTAAGCCTTTGCAACGTCACAGACTTGAATCGCGTCCTTCGCTCCGAAGTCTTTGTCAGAGAAGACCTACAAGTGAGGGCGGCCCACCTGATACTAGGATACGATCCTTTATCAGAGGATTTTCAAGAAATTGACAATGCGATCACCGCGGGAGACAAACGACGCAGAAGGATAGACGTGTCACGACCAGGCTTCCTCTCTGACCACGAACTCCCAGACGACCCCTCCATCATACTATACTCTCGTCTTATCGCAGCGATTCCTCTTTTGGCACATTCCCAGACAACCGCCGTCCAAGAAGAGCCAGCGTCCTCACAACAATCGTTGGACAAGGAGATCGACCAGTTTCGACTCGAGGAAGCTGAGAGACCTCGAGAGGATTGACTCGTCATCCTCTCGGACGAAGAGCACGCGCCTGCTGAAACTTCGGGCATACAAGGTCTAAAAATTACACAGCCTGACTCTAGCTCCGAAGAAGACGACATGGCCACTCTACGAAAGCTGATGATGAAGAGGGGCTTGAAAGTCTCTAACAAGGGAGCGGGTGGGTCCCAGGTCCCTCCGTCCTTGCCACCACCCCCTCCTCCCTCCGATCCTAAGCTTCCCATTCCGGAGCCTAAGAAGAAGAGGAAGAATGAGGCCGATGAGGCAGATGCGGAGAGGCAGAAGAAGCTAAAACAACAGCAACAACAACAACAACAACAGAAAACTGGCAAAGGCAAGGGACGCGCCTCTTTAGTGGAAAGTGGGGAGAACCGAGACTTGGCCAAGGTACACCGTACATCGGCCAACTGGTCTCCCGAGCTGAAACTAGACGGGGCGCCAATCTCTTGCCAATCCAGCATTAGGGTGTTCCAGCAAGGTCACACTCACCACCTGGCCGAGGCTTTGGAACGTCCTCTTCTTCTGCCCAAGGACATGGACGCCCTGGACAAGATGAGCCAACCGCATCTGTTTCTCTCGCTAAAAAGGGACTTAGCTTTAGTAAGTGTCTCGGTCTTATCCTCACTTTACTACTTTCATTACACTTTAACAAAAAAAAACATTCTCATGTACTTTAAATTTGCTCTACTAATAATGCATCTATTTTAACATTTCACCACAGGCCATTCAGGAAGTCTTTGTTGCCGAGAAGTGGGTGGAAGACTCTCAGAAGAAAGCTGCAGCTGAACTGGAGGTTAGGCAGGAGACCGAGAAGTCCCTAGGCCAAGCTCTTGCGCAGAACGAGAACCTAACCACGCAGCTGGCAGAGCTGAAAAGGGAGAGGGACGGTGCCGAGGCCAGCCTGAAGACAATGAGGACCCAGGTGGAGGGGCAACACAAGTTTCTGCGTCAGAAGGACGAAGACTTATCCAAAGCTCAACAAGAAAACTCCGACCTGAAAAAGGAGCTTGCTAAGATGAGGGAAGAGGCTCGTACCTTCAAGGACACCATGGAGGCCGCGAAGAAGACCACTTACAAGGAAGGGGTGGAGGCGACAGAAAACCAATTGACTGAGGAGTTCACCAAGCTGTGCCGGGAATATTGTTAACAAGTGTGGGAGGAAGCTTTAAATGTGGCAGGGATTCCCACAACCTCCAAGTTAAGAAAGCCTGAAAACATTTGGCTCCCCTAGGACATCCAGGTGCTCGAAGAACTTCCTCCTGTCGCACCTGCCCCCGAGACGGCGTCTTCCACGCTCCCATCCATGATTCCAGAGTCCATTCCAACTCCTAAAGAACCTAAGGGTTCTAACAAAGAGAAGGAACAGGGCGACGGCGCCGAGAAGCCTACGAGCCAAAATGCTGAGCCCAATGTCCCTCTACCGGTGGCAAGAGATAAAGGGAAACAAGTCCAGACCTCATTTGAAGCAGAGCTGAAATGAAAGAGGTTGCTAGCACTTCCGAGCAGGACCCCCCTTCTAAGGCTTAAGGCTTAGGCTAGTTAGGACTTCTTCCCTTTTTCTTATGTAACAATTTTTATATCAAGGCTTTTGCTTTGAATGTACATTTTAAAAGAAATTAATGAGAAACTTTGACTGGTTTGCTCTTCATCTATCCTCCACTCTTTAATACAAAAATACTCATTCGCCTCTTTTTAGCGCAGAAAATGAACGAATGGAACAACTAACTCCACCTCCAAAATTTCAATTAGTCGTAACTTTAAACAAAAGTACATACACTTAGCGTATACTTGTAAATCATGCCTCAAGAGCATAATACATGTAACACAGCAATACACAAACAAAAATTTAACTTAGGATTCAGTTTAAGGCATAAAGCAATCCATCAAACTTACCGTGGCTCATCAACAAGTCAATACTAATGTGGTATGGTTTCTGGTCATATTCCCAAAGTAAAGGGTCCGAGGACCCGACATAACTAAATTTCTTTTTAACAAAAAATAGGATGTCAATTTCCACAAGCCACGTGGTCCGAGGACCATGCACGTCCAAGTTTCTGTTTGATAATTAGAAGTAGTAAATTGAAATGTTAATTTCCCCCAAGTAGAAGGTCTGAGGACCCGACACAACTAAGGTTCTGTTTAACAAATAATAGGATATCAATTTTCACAAGGCATGTGGTCTGAGGACCACGTATGACCAAGTTTCTGTTTGATACTTAGAAATAATAAATTGAAATGTTAATTTTCCCAAAGTAGAAGGCCTGAGGACCCGACACAACTAAGGTTCTGTTTAACAAATAATAGGATATCAATTTCCACAAGGCATGTGGTCCGAGGACCACGCATGACCAAGTTTCTGTTTGATACTTAGAAGTAGTAAATTGAAATGTTAATTTCTCCAAAGTAGAAGGTCTGAGGACCCGACATAACTAAGGTTCTGTTTAACAAACAATAGGATATCAATTTCCACAAGGCATGTGGTCTGAGGACAACGCATGACCAAGTTTCTATTTGATACTTAGAAATAGTAAATTGAAATGTTAATTTTCCAAAGTAGAAGGTCTGAGGACCCGACACAACTAAGGTTCTGTTTAACAAACAATAGGATATCAATTTCCACAAGGCATGTGATCCGAGGACCACGCATGACCAAGTTTCTATTTGATACTTAGAAGTAGTAAATTGAAATGTTAATTTCCCCAAAGTAGAAGGTCTCAGGACCCGACATAACTAAGGTTCTGTTTAACAAACAATAGGATATCAATTTCCACAAGGCATGTGGTCCGAGGACCATGCATGTCCAAGCTTCTATTTGATACTAAGAAATAATAAATTGAAATGTTAATTTCTCCAAAGTAGAAGGTCTGAGGACCTGACATAACTAAGGTTCTGTTTAACAAACAATAGGATATCAATTTCCACAAGACATGTGGTTCGAGGACCATGCATGTCCAAGTTTATATTTGATACTTAGAAGTAGTAAATTGAAATGTTAATTTCTCCAAAGTAGAAGGTCTCAAGACCCGACATAACTAAGGTTCTGTTTAACAAACAATAGGATATCAATTTTCACAAGGCATGTGGTCCGAGGACCATGCATGTCTAAGTTTCTGTTTGATACTTAGAAGTAGTAAATTGAAATGTTAATTTCTCCAAAGTAGAAGGTCTGAGGACCCGACATAACTAAAGTTCTGTTTAACAAACAATAGGATATCAATTTTCACAAGGCATGTGGTCCGAGGACCATGCATGTCCAAGCTTCTGTTTGATACTCATGAACAGCGATAAATAAACCAAACTGCATAATGATAATTTGAACAACGAACAACAAAAATACTTTTTATTAATAATAATACATTCATAGGTTGTTTACATTCCAGGGACGTTGTACAATTTTTTCATCTAGATCAGCTAAGCGATATGACCCTATACCCGCTACGGAGATGATCCGATATGGTCCTTCCCAATTTGGTGCTAGCTTTCCCCATACTGAATTTTTGGCAGTACCCACGACTTTCCTCAACACCAAATCCCCAGGCGCTAGTTGCCTCAGCTTCACATGAGCATCATATCCTCGTTTAAGCTTCTGCTGATAATAAGCCATTTAGACCATGGCAGCCTCTCGCCGTTCCTCGACCAGATCCAGGCTTTTTCCCAGGAGGCCATCATTATTCCCCGGGCTGAAGGAACTCATCCTTAATGTGGGAAACCCAGATTCTAAAGGTATCACCGCCTCGGCCTCGTAAGTCATAGAGAAGGGTGTTTCTCTCGTGGATCTTCGCGGCGTAGTCCGATATGTCCACAGAACATGTGGCAACTCCTCTATCCATCTACCCTTCGCATCATCCAGCCTCTTCTTAAGTCCATTGACTATAACTTTGTTAACGGCCTCGGCCTGCCCATTTTCCTGGGGATAAGCTGGGGTGGAGTATCTATTTGTGATGCCCAAGTCGTTACAATATTTTCTGAAAGCTTTACTATCAAATTGTACACCATTATCTAAAACAAGTGTGTGAGGTACCCCAAATCTAGTGATAATATTCTTCCATATAAATTTCTTGGAGTCGACATCCCTAATATTTGATAAAGGCTCAACTTCGACTCACTTGGTGAAGTAATCAGTTCCCACGAGCAGCCACCTTTTGTTTCCCACAGCCCTCGAAAAAGGCCCAACTATATCCAGTCCCCCATTGAGCGAATGGCCAAGGATTAGACAAAGGATTAAGGACTCCCCCAGGTTGATGAATATTGGGAGCATACCTTTGGCATTGGTCACACTTTCTTGTGTAGTCTTGAGCTTCCCTCTGTATATTGGGCCACCAATATCCCTGAGTTAGAGCCCTATGGGCTAAGGATCTCCCCCCAGTATGGCTCCCACAAATTCCCTCGTGCAATTCTTCCAAAAGTGCCTCCGTCGCTTCAGGATGTACACACAGCAAGTATGGTCCAGAAAAGGAGCGTTTATACAACTTCTGATCCTCGGACAACCAAAACCGAGGCGCTTTTCGACGAATTTTATCTACTTCAGACTTCTTCTCTGGCAGAACATCGCTTTTTAAAAAAGAAACCACGGGGTCAATCCAGTTAGGCCCGAGCCTTATCAGATGGATATGGATGGCCCCTATGGTGGTTAAAGTTGGTTTCAGCAAGTCTTCGACGAGGATAATCCTAGGCAAACACTGAGCCGAGGACGTCGCCAAAGTGGCCAACGAGTCCGCATGTGTGTTTCCACTTCTAGAAACATGTGAAAGGACGAAAGAATCGAACTCGGATTGTAAACATTTAACCTGGGTCAGGTACTCTTGCATTCTTGGATCCCTAGCCTCCATGGTCCCCGCCACTTGGCCCACAACTAATTGAGAATCCGAGGACATATGAACTGCCTTTCCCCCATTCTCTGTACCATATTCATACCAACCAAGACAGCTAATCTCAACGATTTCTCGAAGGTAATTCCCTCAGGGTATACCAAAACAAGTCCAACGCCAGACCCCTTCTGGTTTGCTGCCCCATCAACATACGCTTTCCAAATCGAAGGTCCTTTGCCCGTGATCATGCCGACTGATTTTTCATCCATGTGCGATTCCTGCACATTTTCTTCTAACGATGGTTCAGCGAATTCTGCCACTAAGTCAACGAGAACCTGGCCCTTCACCGAGGTGCAGGGCATATACTTGATATAGAAAGCTCCCAGAATAGTTCCCTACTTAGCTACCCTCCCCGAGTAGTTAGCGCTTCGTAACACTGACTTGAGAGGCAGTTGAGTCAAAACCACGACGGTGTGGGACTGGAAATAGTAAGGAAGCTTTCGTGTGGCATGGACTACAGCCAGAATTGCCTTCTCCAAAGGCAAATAATGCACCTCAACTTCATTCAGAGATTTGCTGACGTAGTAAACCGGTCTTTGTATCTCGCCGTCGTCCCTTATCAGAACTAGGCTGACTGCATGGATAGCTACAGCTAGGTATGCAAACAGGATTTCATCAACCTCCGGCAGAGACATGATGGGTGGTCGGGAAAGATATTCCTTAATTTGCTGGAAAGCTAAAGCACACTCCTCGGACCATTGGAATCATTTCCATTTATTTAACAGTTGGAAAAAAGGTCTACACCTGTCAGCGGACCGAGAGATAAACCTGCTGAGAGCAGCAGTCATCCCGGTTAATTTTTGAACTTCCTTAGGATTCCGAGGTGGTTGCAAGCCCTGAATGGCTCTAACCTGTGCCGGATTCACCTCTATTCCTTTATGAGTCACCATATAGCCGAGGAACTTTCCGGAGCCCACCCCAAAAGAACACTTCGAGGCGTTAAGGCGCAGCTTATACTTCCTAAGTATTTGAAAGGTGTCGTCCAGATCTTTCACATGCATAGGTACTGTCTTACTCTTCACTACCATATCATCCACATATACCTCAATGGTCTTTCCAAGTTGTGATTCAAACATCCTAGTCATCATCCTTTGGTAAGTAGTCCCTGAATTTTTCAAACCGAACGGCATTACTTTATAGTGATAATTCCCCGTAGGAGTAATGAAGGCAGTCTTCTCCTGATCACCCAACACCAATGGTATTTGGTGATAACCCTGGAAGGCATCTAAAAAACTCGTCTAAGGATGCCCGACCGTGGCATCCACAAGCTGATTGATGCGAGGCATCGGGAACGAGTCCTTTGGGCAGGCTTTGTTTAGGTCTGTGAAGTCCACACATACTCTCCACTTTTCGCTCTTTTTTTTTCACTACGACTGTGTGCGCCAACCATTCCAGGTAGAACACTTTAATAGCCCCAGCCCTTTTGAGCTTAATCGCCTCTTCCTTGACAGCCTCGGAATGCTCTTTTGAAGAACGCCGAGGTGGTTACCTCCTGGGAACAACGGTAAGGTTGACATTCAAATGATGGCAAATAAAGCTTGGGTCAACCCCCGGAGCCTCATAGGGATCCCAGGCAAAGACATCGCTATTGTTTTTCAAAAACTTCACCAATTCCATCTTCTCTTGGTGTGGTAGCCGTATCCCAACTTGGAAGAACCTTTCAAGGTCATCAAATATGAGAAATCTTTCCAAATCTTCACACATGGCATCCTCTGCTATCACCGCACCGAGCGCATCTAGAGTTGTTAATTGCTATAAATCTGCCACAGCCGAGGCCGAGGACTCTATCTTGACTTGATGCAATACTGCGGCGGATATGCACTACCTTGCTATTGATTGGCTACCAAGAATTTCTTCAATGAATCCCCCCAAAGGAAATTTTACTTTGACATGCAAAGTTGAGGAGACGGCACCCAAAGCATGCAGCCAAGGCCTGGCAAGGATGGCCGTGTATGGAGAATATGCGTCAACCACAATGAAATCCGCATCGACCAGTTCCGAGCTAGACTGTACGGGCAATCGAATCTGTCCCTTCGGTATAACAGCCTTCCCTTCAAAACTTATCAACGGCGAGTCATAGGGAGTGAGATCCTCCAGTATCAACTTAAGCCCTTTGAATAAGTTAGGGTACATAATATCCGCACCGCTACCTTGATCAGCCATCACCCTTTTGACGTCATAATTCCCTATCCTCAATGTGACCACCAGGGCGTCGTCATGGGGTTGAATAGTCCCAACCTTATCTTCATCAGAGAATCCTAAAATAGGCGCAAGTCCTTTGATCCTCTTCGGCCTCGAGTCGGACTCCTCGGCCTGGGAATGTGACACCGCCATCACCCTTGTAGGGCAGGAACCGGTCCTATCAAGTGCAGCGAAGATGACATTAATCATTCCTAATGGCAGCCGAGATAAGTTATTCTTCTGATTATTTGAACCTGACTGATTTCCTTGTCTGTTGGGTTGATACAGGTGCTGCATCAATTTTCCTTTGCTAACGAGCTGCTCTAAATGATTCCAAAGGGTCCGACAATTCTCGGTGGTATGACCCACATCCTGATGATACTGGCAAAAAAGGTTCTGATTCCATTTCGTAGGGTCCCCCGCCATCTTACTAGGCCACTTGAAGTAGGGTTCCTTACGGACTTTTTCCAGCAATTGGTGCACTGGTTCTTGGAATACCGTATTAACTACTTGAGGAGTGGCTGAACCAGATTGCCCCGAGAAATCTCTCCTCGGCTTATTGTTATGGTACCTGTCTAACCTGAAATCCCTTCTCTCCTGCGGGATAACCTTCGCCTTACCCTTACCTTGTTGTTGATCTTCCTCAACCCTTTTGTACTTGTCGATGCGATCCATGAGGCGACGTACATTCCGTACGGGCTTTTTGGTTCGGGATTTCCTTAAATCATGATCAGTTGGGAGGCCTACTTTGAAGGTGTTAATCGCCACTTCATCAAAATCTCCATCGATCTCGTTAAACATCTCCCAGTACATGTCGGAGTATGCTTTCAAAGTCTCACCCTCCCTCATGGCCATAGATAATAATGAGTCCAAAGGTCGAGGGACTCTGCTGCATGTAATGAATCGAGACGCGAAGGCCCTGGTAAGTTCCATGAAAGAATCGACGGATCCCGACTTTAGTCCGTTAAACCATCTCATAGCAACAGGTCCCAGGCTAGAAGGAAAGACTTTGCACATCAAGGTTTCGTTCTAAGAATGCACCGCCATCCTCTGATTTAAATGGCTCACATGTTCAACCGGATCTGCCCTGCCATTATAGCTGGTGAAGGTGGGCTGAGTGAACCGTCTAGGGAGCCTTCCCTTCTCGATCCTACATGGGAAGGGCGACTTGGAGAGTTGGTGCAACGCTCGGCTCATAGCATCGTTCCCCAAGCCCCTGAAGGGAAGCTTCCTATGCTTACGACTTGGTAGGTCATCCCTTTCATAAGAGAAGGTTTCGCTAGGGGGAGTCCTGGACCTTGGACTGTAACTGCCTCCCCGGGACCCCCCTAAGGAAGGATTGGATGGGGGTGAAGCCCGCCTTCGTCTGACACGGCGTAGCTTTTTCTTGAGGTGGTCAATCTCCCTCTGCATGGCATTGGCATCATCTTCATGGGTGGCACTGCTTCCACCACGCGAATGGCTTACGTCAGGATATACGGTATGTACGCTTCCCTCTCGATCCCTCCGACGCTCAAGACGCTCAAAAAGATCTTCGCGCTGGGATCCCTGAGATTCTGCATGATGCGAACCTAAGCCTGTCATGATGTTCTAATTCCTTTAACACTAGATTTCCCACAGACGGCGCCAATTGTAAGTGCACAATTTGTACCCGGACCCAAAAACAAGTGATGGGCTCAGGCCTAAAGAGCCTTATACAATGAAATTTGTAGAGTATGAGTTTGAAACCTAGGTTTGGGATGTTGGAAAGTTCATCAGCAGGCTAGAATGCCGCTGTCTGTGCAAATAATAGATGAACGTAACAAAAAACCCTTATCGGACGTAAGCCGAGGACAAATTGTACAGACTTTCTTTCTCTAAGCAAAAGATTACAATTTCTTAGCTTCCAAAAAGAAGGAAAAAGCCCCCCTTTTCTCTCTCCTCTCTCGTCTTCTTATATCCTTCTTCTTCTTCCCTATTTCATCCACGTGTAACACAAATCTTCCTCTCAAATATTTGTCCCATCCACTACCTTCTTAAAGTCTTCAAATAATAGCTGAAAGGTTGAATTCTACTTTTCAGAGGTCATTTCTCCATTAATACGGCCAGGGAGGTAGATGCAAGACCTTTAATGCGGTGGTAGCAGCTTTTTTCTCAGATATTTCTCACATATTCCTGCTTCTAAAGGGTGCTTGAATCACACCTTTACCCAACAGATCTTCCAGAATTCTGCCTCTAAACCGTTTAGCAAGTCCCAGGGCCTTTGCTGGGTCTGTCCGAGGAGATACTTCTCTTCAGACAACTCCTCGGACCACTATAGTGCGGATTGACCTGTGGGCCTAGAGACCCTGATTGAACAGACTTGTACCAACTAATCAGGCCCAAAGCCTAAATGTTTATTCAAGCACTTTTACCCCCCACAAAAGGTTTACAAAATATATTAATTATAATTAAAATAAAAAACTATGGGAAGAAATCGATAAGTTACTATGTAATTTTCACTAAAAAAATAGTACTAAGTTGATTGGTAACGTGAACAAGTAGCTAGGTAAATGGTACAGAAGGTAATAGTAGAGAAGAGATAAGGGTAACTTTTGAAGAACATCGTCCCTAATTATCACACTCTTTAAAAGATATTCCCCTATTCGTTGAAACTATGCAATTACTCACTTAATTTATTTATCTTAAATTGTAAATAGTCATAATGCTAAGAATCATGTAACTTAATTGGTTGTATTTTACTATTTTTAATTGAGGCATTTAAGAATCAAATTTATCCTCCTCTTTTGTAACAATCGAATTATAAATATATTAAAAAAAATGGAAATAGTCCTAACATCACTTGTTGAACATTTGAAGTGAACTATAACTGTGATTAGTGCAAATAAGAGTTTGAAATAGAATGTTAGACTCCATAGTTAGTAAAATACAATACGATTTTAATACGACAAGTATAATGACAGGTATAGTTTGGTATCTCTCAAAAAAGTATATTTCAAAATTCGGCATAAAAATGCGGAAAAAGAGAAAAAACAGTACGTAGATGTTACGAGTATGTTACGTTTGTTTTTAAAAAATTGTAACAAAAATACGTAAACATTTACCACATAATTTTTTAGATAAATATAGTCATATTTGTATCATAACTATTTAACTTCTATCGAGTGTAATTTAATCTTTAGAACATACAAATAATATTTAATTTTTTTGAAAACAATGCCATATAAATTACAAATTTTATTAAATAGGTCATATGAATTGATGTCATAATGTGTCACTAATTATAAAAAGAAATTCAAAAAATCATTATTATTTTGATAAAATGACACCAATCACATTTATTGTCTCATCAATTATTAAATTTTTGTATTAAGAGTAGTGCTATGTTCACAATATTTTTTATAAGAATTTTATAACAAATCATAGATAACAAGCTATTATTGGTGAGTGAGAAATTGATGTCAATAGTGAGTCTAAATTATAATGAGCAACAATTTACAACCTATCATTTGTTGTGAAAGTATTATTAACATTCCAATATATTGCACTAGTTTTAGAGTATTTGATATAATAATAATATTATAATCCTAAACATGATTATTTTGGCACTAGGAACAATGACACGGACTTGGGATATGTGTTTTGTTGGGTTTATATTTTAAATAGAGAAATGTTAATGAATGTCCTTAGAGTCATGGTTAACAATTCATTTAAAAAAAAATTTTATGAAAAAGAAAAAAAAGAAGCAATTATTGTTTTGACACCTTTTTACATTTCTCATAAAAGTGGTGTCAAAATTTTCCTAAAATAAATTTTTAACAATTACCCTAAAGACACTCGTTAGTATGACCCTTTTAAATATATTAAACATGACTCTAGACTCATTTAGTGTTTGACATGTATTCATTTTATTGAAGTTTTTTTTAATATCTTATACTCCTTTTCTAACGCAACAACTAACAAGTTTCAATAAAAAGTTGGTTTTTCTATTTTTTAACAATCCAAATGTAACGAGCCGATTTTTATATTATCCATAGTTAACGCTTGTAGTACGTTTAAACTTAAAAGTAACGTGTTTAGTTATGTAACTTCACAAATAGTACGCAAGAGGTAAGACCAAGTAACTTTGATTTTAACAAACGTTTGGTTGGAGACAATTTTTTTGTTCATGTACTCTATGCGTATTTGGAGCAACCACATTAGTGGTTACAAAAATGTGTAAAATGTAAAAAATTCTCAATTTTTCACATTCTAACCAAAAAAAAAATACCCACATTAGTCTTTGTAAAAATGTACAAATAAACACCATGGTTGTGCAAATGAACAGTAACCGTGCATATATGCACGGTTACTGTTTACCATGTAAATGACTTCTTTATTCTTTTTTCTCTCTGCTCTCTCTACCTCTGACTCACCTCACTCTCTTTTTCTCATTTCCTTTCTCACCTCACTCTCACCAATCAACTCTCTCTCATTTCATCAGATCAACTCTCTCAGATCAACTCTCTTGCCGACCCACGCCAATGACCCAAGCCCCATCGCCGATCTGTTGGTTGCTGGGTTTTTTTTTTTTTCCCCCATCGCTGATCTGTTGGTTGCTGGTTATTTTTGTTGTTGTGGTGGGCTATTTCTGTTGGGTTGTATGGGTTCTGATGGTGGCTGTGTGGTT
The DNA here is from genome assembly GCF_040712315.1 of Castanea sativa. NCBI lineage: Eukaryota > Viridiplantae > Streptophyta > Magnoliopsida > Fagales > Fagaceae > Castanea > Castanea sativa. The sequence continues at coordinate 46,299,435 of NC_134020.1, read as the reverse complement.
GTTTGAGTTGTGTTGGGTCTGTGAGAAAGATGACAGTGTTAAAGAAATAAATATTTTATTTGAATAAATGTGTATAATAGACAAACTGATATGAGTGTCTTCTAAAAATAAACACGTAAAATATAAAAAGTAAGTTTTTTATATGTAAAATAAAAAAGGTTTTGCACATAATTAATATTTACCATCAGAGGCTGACTCCAATATATGACATCGGAATAAATTTTTTGTCATTGGAATTTGGATCCTCATTCTAGGTTGTCACTCACCCACTGGTGTTGAAAGCAATTACACAATTAATTACACCTGCCAAGCTCCTTCAATCAAATGTTATTTATGCAGCATTCAAAGTGCAGTTACATGCTGGTCACATTGTAGGAAACATATAAACAAATATAGTAAATGGTCGTCAAAATATTTATTTTCAATATGAAAAAAAAATTCAAAATTAAAAAATGGCAGCGGCGCCCCTTGGAACGTAGATGCTTTCTTTATATCTAGGACGATGAGCTCTAACGTCAAATTTAGGGTAAAACAAAACTACTGTTAATTTATTTATTTTTGTTTTATAAAAAATTATTTATTTATTATTAACAATATATGTGTCTAGACCTCACTAATATGTATTCTACAAAAAAAAAAAAAAAAAAAAATCTAATATGTATTAATGTTTTTCATGTAAATAGCTATTTTAATAAGTAGATTTTGAGCTCTAAATCTTTGCAGTAATTTTGTTAAATTTGTAGTGTGAGTGATGCATAAGTTAAGAATGAAAAGTCCACAGGCAAAGGAATATAAAGGAGGCATTAAAGTAAACCTCCCAAAAAAAGAAAGTTCTATATTTTGCCTCTCATAAATTGTATAACTTGCCCTTTTGAGAAATTATTAGGTTCATTGGAGGATTGCAAAAATTATTAAGTTCATCGAAAAAATTGTTAAAATAATTCTCTCAACTAATAAAATGATGCCACATATATAAATATGTAATTGAACTTCTTAATTAGTACTAAAAAAAAAATTATTAAATAATATCACATTTAAGTTACAGTATTTTATTGATTGGAACAATCATTTCAACTGTCCTTCAGATAAAGTTAATAATTTTTCAGCAGGGGATTTAATGCCTTGAAAAATCGAAGGACAGAGCAATAGTTTGGTACGCTATACAAAGTAAGGGAAGTTTTATGAACGCCACCAAAGCCAAGCCCCACGCACCGTCTTTAGTCCTTTTCATTTTAAATCTAGTTTAAATAATGGTACTCTCGCGCATTAATTTCAGACATTTGTACCAGAGAGCATAGAGTTCTTCGTCGACGAGTAATTGTATCTGTAAGTCGGAGGGGGCAGAGGCACGTATAAGGGTGGGGCCCAAAATTTTAAATTTTTTTAAAAAATATATACAATTATTTTTATGTTTTCAAAATTTAATCTACAAAAATAAGAGTTCGCCTCCCCCAAATATTTGAATTAGTCTAATAATACTCTTAAAAAAAATAATTAATCTAATAGTTATAGAAATATAACTTTATTTTTCGCAATTTTATTTTTTATTGTAAAATGTGTTTTTATATCTGTTAAATATTTGATAAAATTTGGTATCAAACATGTTTGAATCTATCTTTTTCAACCCGTTATATGACGATTAACAAGTCATTGATTCATTAAAAAAATTGTCACTAAAACTACACATAAAATGTGTCTTTAGTTGGCATATAATGGATTAAAGCAAGGTAGTTTTAAATATGTTTGGAGCTTAACTTATTCCTTCAAATTTTAAATCATTCATGTTTTTGAAAATTTCATTAGTTCAATTGAAAGATTTTTTACTTACTTTAGCATAAAATTTGATAATTTGTATTTAAAATGAAACTTTTTAAGAATTTGACTATGAAAATGAAAAAAAATGAATTTTATTTTATGAAAAATCGCCGTCAAAAGTAATTTTGATTGAAAATACTAAACACTTTTTTTTTTGTTGGGTGTGTGTATATATATAACTTATCAAATAAAAAAGTGTGTGTATATATATGTGTATATATAATAAAAAAGCGCGCATGTGTGTATATATGTGTGTGTGTGTGTGTGTGAAAGTTGTCTTGATAAATATATTAGCGTCGCAACTTGGCCCTCCAAACAAAAATTCCTAGTTTCGCCCCTGTAAGTAGGTATATGCATTGCATGCACAAACTATTGCTACTCGACTGAACTTATTACCATTTTTTGCATATGCATTATGTATATAGTATGGTAGTCAATAGATGAAGATTTTGGTAAAAGACAAAGTTTAGCAACAAACTTGGTTGTAGTTTAAGATTATAACTTCACTTAATATTTTTTTATTGGATGTGAATTTTGAAAAATTTACTATTGAATTACATTTTCTTAATATATTCTCCGTGTTTACAAAATTTCAAGAAAATTATATATCAATAGGTATGGCATCAATCATATATTTAAATTTCAAGTTTTTATAATATAAAACTATATATAAAAAAAATAAGTTTATAGGTCAAATAGTAAATAGTATCGATAGACATGAAATTTGAAATGTGTGTTAAGAATATAAACAACATATAATCTAACGGTTAGATTTTCAAAACATATATAAAGTCTTTTTTTTTTTTTTAATGGAAGCTGTAGCTTTAGGCTACAACAAAGTTTGTAGCCAAACTTTGTCATTTGGAAAATTAAAGAGGTAGAAATTAATTTTTTAGATGTAAAAAAGAAAGAAATGAATTGTTATTTATATCAATTTACTAGCATGCCCTTATTATAATAAAATCATTTTTTTTTTTCATTTTTTTTATAGTATTTGAAGATTTATTATAATAATATAAATATGGAAATCATCTTTGCGTCAACAAATGAATTTAAGAAGTATGTTTCAAATATATAATGGGCTGGTAATTGCCTTCTAAATCCAACTGAACCTTTTCTCATTTAAAAGTTTTTAAAAAAAATTTGTTGATGTATGCATATAATTAAACTATCCTAATCTTCCTAGATATTTTATTAAAAAAATTATTTATTAGTAAGTCAATAATGTTATTGTATATATAATCATAAAGCTCAAAACATGTTATATCTTATATATGTTATATTTGCTTCAATATTTAGCCAAAACACAAAAAGTATGCTTCAAGGAAATGTTACAACTCATTCACACATTAGTTAAAAACGTTGAGTGCCATTTTTTTTTTTTTTTTGAGTGAATATGAAAACATTTTTGTTATTGCATTTTTGCTTTACTACTTGATTTGGCTTGTTTTGGTTTTACAGTTACATTTGTAATTTGATTGTTGTAGCAAGAAGGTTCCTATGTTGGTTTCTTCCCTTCTATGGTTTTGGGGTTTATCATAGGTATTATGTTTTATTTCAATGAATATAAACTAAATTACCCAACAAACAAACAAAAACACTTTTGTTAATTAGTTAAAAAATGATTATGTGCTGCTAAGTTGTTTGTTATTAATTATTATACTATTTTCAATTGAAAAAACGAAGTATAAAGTTTTGAGTTCAGTCATTGCCCTTTCACCCAATCATCTTTCTATATTTTTCCTCTTCAAGTTATTATAATATATAATTATCCACTCACTCTGGTCTCATTATTCCATTTAAGATCATTTCATGGTAATTTTATATACTAATTAAAAGTTTTTTATTTTATTTTCTTTAAATGCATCACATGGACTTGTTTTTCCTGAAATATCCAAAAGACACACAAAAAATATATATTTTGTTTAAAAGTTCGACCATGAGAATTTAATGGATTTCTGACGCAAACCTATAAATTTATATGCTGACTAGTACTGTTAACAGGCATTAACGATTTTGCCTACTATAACAGACACCCAAATAACCTGCACCATTATAATTATAAGAAATGCCAAAAAAATATTTTTACAGTAATTAAGTCGACAAGCAAGGAATGTATCAATTAGTTCAGGTTGGAGTATTTTTTCAATCAAATCCAAGCTTGTAGGGTTGAAAAATTTTCAGCCTAAACTACCGTAAAATAAATGTAGAAACCACCCCAACCCTTTACACATGGATCGGGTTAAATTGAGGTCAATGGGTGCACTTGCATATCCCTTTTCCTTCCCATTTTTTTTTTTTTTTTAATATTATAGTTACAGGGAAAGAGATATTTGAACTAGGCATCTTTGCTAGAAATATTAGGAGGTGTTAGTTTAAATATTAGACTTTTAGTGTGCTTACATGTTTTATGCTTTGTAAATAAATTGGACTTTTATTAATTATTTAATTGTTTTTTTAATAAATTATTACAATCACATAATAAGCCTAAATTATATTGCAAATTTCTAAATTAATTGAAATAATTTCTTAAAATACCAAAATAATTCGAACTAAAAAAAAATAAAGGTAATAAAATGATTTTATATATATATATATATGTAAGGACGTGAACCCAAATGGCTTAGGCAATGGCCTAATAAACCCAAACCAATGAATTTGTTAGAGAGTGGACCTGATATTGAACGTTCAATGAGTTAGAAAATAGGCTAGTTAGTGTTAGGATAAACAAGACAAACAGTTTGAAAAAGAAAAATGCTCCTCGGTTAGGTTTGAGGAAGGTGTGTCTTATATATTTCTTTTAGACTTATCTCAATGTTCAAAGTTCTTGGTTACACCGTGGTTCTTCCTTTTTCTCCTTTTTCTGATCCCCCTTTTATAGTTTTTTCCCTTCTTTCATCTCAGCCTTCCACGTGTAGGTCAGATTGCTAATTTCCTTGATATTTGTCCCATCAGCACATTTCTAAAGTCTTTGTAAGTAGCTGTGAGGCTAAAAGTTACTATTCAGGTATCACTTCTACATTAATGTGGCCAGGGGGTTAGATGCAGAGCATTTAATGCAATGGTACCAGCTTTCTTTCCAGATATTTCTCAATTCTTTGTTGACTTATCTTTCTCTAATGCTTATCCTTCCAAAAATGGTTGTCTGCTGCCCAGTACTTGGTAGGTGGTCGGACTTTAGGCCTCCACTCTATTGGCCGAAGAGGTATCGCTCCTCGGACAATGTCACTTGTTCATTGTGATCTGGCCTCTTCCCTAGCCCAATAATCTATCTATCTTCACTAGTACTTATTTGTCATCAGGAGATTTGACGTCCTCGGGCGCGGCCCATGGCCCAATATCCATATCTGGCCCTTCATCCCTACGATATATATATATATATATATATATATATATATATATATATATATATATATATATATATTAGTTTTTATCTATATCTTCTGCTTCTGATAATAGTTCTTTATTATCAAATCAAAATACTAATCGGTTTTTGGTGTAAGTTTGAATCTCAAATCTCTTATTCAACCATTAGAAATTTTATTAATTGAATTAACTGAAACCCACTCCCTTCCAAGATATATTTGTACGAAAAAGTGACGTGGTTATAAATGAATCGTGGGTGACTCATGGCTTGTGGTTAATCGTCGGTGGTCACTCCACAAGTCTAAGTGTTTGTGGGGTGTGGGGGGGCAAGGGCCGTGGTTTAAGTCTCCAGGAAGGAGTTTCACACACATATACACTTAGATTAGGCTAGAATTTCTATCTTGTATTAAAAAAAAAAAAATTTAAGTCATCCTCCAGAGCAATAAACCCACCACCTCATTACTCCTATGGGCCATGGTGTAAGTTGGTCACTTTAATTTCTTGAGAACTTCTTTTGTCTTTCCTCTTATTGGGTTTTTGTGCAGTGGCTTGGATTTTAGGTTTTTTTTTTTTGTGGTAGGTGGGGGGAAATGGCCTTGAACGACGGATTATCAGTTAGTCAAAGTTACAGGGGAAGATCCTAGTATTTCTAATGTCACTTAGGGGTGTCAATGTTCGACCCAACCCGCGAACACGACACGAACTCGACACGGGTTTTTGCGGGTTAGGGTTGGGCCTTAATGGGTTTGGGTCATAAATGAGTCGACCCAAAATCGACACGATAAGAAACGTGTCATAAGCAGGTCAACCTGCGTAATCCGCAATAGACACGTTTGACACGCTAATTTATTTATGTCAACCTGAAATAACCTACTTAACACAACCCATTTAACTCGTATTACAAATAAATATTCATTTTATTTAGATTTTTCAAATACCTATCCAACATATATTTTTTAAAAAGAAAAGTAAGTAATCACAAAAACTTATAAGGGATATAATTGAAAATTGAAACTTTACAAATCCTTACATATATATTTTTGGCATAAATGAAACTGCATGAGCTTGTGGAAGATGTTATGAATTTGGACATCAATAAAGAATCTATATGATAATCGTAGTCATAGTCAAGATTAGTCTACTGTTTGTTCCAATTCTTTCAATATTGATATTTAGCATTTGGCGAGTTCTAAGGATATAATATTTTTGTTGAACTATGTTATTTCATTTTTGTTAAACTATGTTATTTTGAATTTGGGTTGAAGCGTATGCACTTCTTTTAGAGTGTAAAGAACTTATTTCTAGATGAATGTTATATTTTTGTTGAACTATATTATTTTGAATGTGGGTTGAAGACTTGAAATGTATGCACTGCTTTTGGGATGTAAAAAAAATATTATTTCTAGATGGATGTTATATTTAATATTATGTAGGTTGAAATGATTTGCGTTACATTTGTGTCAACCCAACACAACTTGATTATTAAGTGTGTCAAATGGGTTGGGTCAGATCAACCCGCCTTATTAACAGATCGGGTTAGGGTTGAAGGATCATGACACGATTATTAAATGGGTCGGGTTAGGGTTGAGCCATTTAGTCGAATACTCCTACCTCGACACGACACGAACCCGACACGCTAACCCGAATTGACACCCCTAGTCACTCCCATGTTTTGTAACTATTAAATTATATATAAAATATTGTTATGTAATTTAAAAATCTAACTATTAAATTGCATGTTTTTTACGCTTTTAACATACATGTCAAATTTTGTGCCAATCAAATGTTATTTACTATATGATCCATAAACTTATCTTTATGTGTAATTGTAAAGTACAAAAACTTGCAATTTAAACAATTGATTAATAACATAACTATTGATCTTTGATTTCCTAAAAATTTTGTAAATATGAAGAATTTAAGAAGAAAATATAATCTAAGGACCAAGTTTGTAGCCAAAGACTATATATATATATATATATATATATATATATAAAGGGTTGAGTTCAAGTTACACTCTAAGTAATATTAGACCACTTAATAACTTGTTATTAGATTCATATTTTGAAAATCTCACTGTTAGATAATATGTTCTATAGTTTTTAACATACATGTCTATTTTCATGCCAATTAGATATTATTTATCATTCAATCCATAAACTCATCTTTTATGTACTATTTTAAACTATAAAAATTTGAATTCATACAATTAATTGATAGCATGATTATTGATCTTTGATCGTCTTAAAATTTTGCTAGCATTAAAATATACAAAAATAAAGTAATCCAAACGGTAATTTATCAAAAAATCTCTTCCACTTAAAATTTTTTGGATAATATAATGTTGTTTAAAGTTACACCAGATGTAATTTGAACTTAACCCATAAAAGAAAGGCTACACGCACAACAATCAAGGATGGAACTAGGATTCAAACTTAGGAGGGCCAAAGTTCTTTATTCAAGAATTTTAAAAAGTTAACATATTAATACTAAAGTTTACAACAATGCATTATTAGCATTAATTTTTTTATTTTTTTGTATTTTTTTCTTTTCTTTTAAATCAATAATAGATATTATAATCAAGAATAAATTAATGCTAATAATGCATAATTAAAGAAAATTTTTAAAAGACACCAATTGATCCAAGTGAGCAATAGATCTTTAAAAAAATAAAATTTTTTCATGAATTGAGTTAAAAACACTAACTGATTCAAGTTGCTGGTGACACTAATTGGTGTGTGGATAGAGTGATTAGCATCATAAGAGTTGTCTATGTGACTATGAGGTGGAATTACTTGAGAGGGACAAAAAACTCTCAAACTAAGAGGTAGAAATTGGGTAGAAGTTATTAAATTTTTGTGATTTGTTTTGCTAAGATTTATAATTGATTTGTTATATTTTTTTGTTAACTTAGACCGTGTCCGAAGATTTGTAAATTTTCCTTGTTGTCCGAATTTGTAAATTGTCCAAATATTTAGTTAAATGTTTTTCTTGATATTCTTAGAACAACTAAAAAATGGATGATTTGATAATCTTTTTCATTTTTGTTTCATAGGCTTGTAAATTGTTTAAGAGAGAGACCAAATATATTAATTTTAGAGCCAAAAGTATATTTTTTATACTAAAATATATACTAGGAAATTTTTTTTCAAAGGTTGGGGGGCAGGGCCCTCCTCAGCCCCGAGATAGCTCTGTTCCCGACAACAATTGATAGCCATGAACACTGAAGTTTTCAGTTCTCAAGAAAATATTGATCGCAGAATTTGCAGCTTGTTATTATTTGCAAATGAAAACTCTGCTGACAGCAGTACGGTGTACAGTCTCTACAGTATTGTTTGCATCCGTTCATAGCTTGCTCCAATAGCATTGTAGCTTTAATAACTTTACATTTAATACGGTGTACAGCTATTAATGATTTTCAATTTATGATAATAACCATTATAGTGATCCATAGTGACCCTTAATATGGCATCTTCATACGAATGAAGATTGAAGGGCAAATGGACCTTTAACATCGTGAATATGAAGATGTGGAACTTGCACCAAACTGAAACCTGGGTGAATTTTTACAATTTGAGCATTACCAACAAGAACTTGCATGTTCCCAGCCTAGTTTCCCAGAATCTGCTGTCGCTCAAGCTCAATAACATGTTCAGTCAAAGGGCTTGCATTGTCATTTGAAGTCTCATTACTGTCTCTGCACTGCTGCAATTGTTCTCGGAGACTACGTACAAGTTCATTAAGTCTCTGAATGCTCTTCTCTTGTGATAAAATGATCTGCAGCAAGTTTGACACATCAGAAAATAAGTATCAGAGAGCTTGACACAATACACCGACATACTCAGATTAAGCTAGAGTTGAATTTTTATTTTGTATCAAAAAATAAATAAAAAAAAGTATCAGAGGGCTTGATTAACATGGCACAATAGAAATTGACAAGCGAATTTATAAGCTTGCAACTGCTAAATTAGGAGGTAGAAACTTGTTAACTAAGTAACCAAATTCATAAAAGAAATATGCTCAAGAACCAGCAATGGTATTGATTGTGTAGCATGTGTAGAAAAACATGCATTTCGAAGAATTTCAACTGCCTACCGATAAACTGAAAGCATCTTAAGATTCAAAAGCATTTTGCACAACCACCATCTTCACTCACTAACCAAATTAAAGGGGTACGCATGACAATAAATAAGGTTGGCTGTTAAGTTTTAACCTTCTCTTTTACAACTTCTTCCCGTTTTGAAATTTGGTGCTGCTTCTGTGAGATGCTTGGTGTTGAGTCAAGGTCAATCACAAGCTGTTGTTTCCATTCAAACTGAGAAGTGATTATGAGTACAAGCAACAGGAAAACAAGCAACATGGGTCTTGACATCCTTACACGCAGCTCACAAAACCTGTTCAACATTTAGAGGTGCAAGAAATATCATTGTCCACTCTTGCCATTCAATTAAATCTCCCACAAAAAACCCTCATTTTGACACAAAGAAAACCAGGGAAAAGAAAAATAAAAATAGAGTATAAAAAGAGTTATATATGTCATATACTAATGTTTTAATTAGCATATACTGAATATCTCCTCAATTCAACCTCATAGCCATATGGGGTACCCTTTAGAGTATGTGACTTTCCAACAATGCATCCCCCAAATTTCAAAATTCTAAAATGAATTCAAGTCATTCCTTTCCATAGCAACCAAATAACGTTAACATTAACAGGAAGTCATGTTGTAAACACAAGCCCAGCAGGGGGCTGAACTATTGTGTTAGCTGGGCTGGACAATCAATTAAAGGCCCAAGCCCCTAAAACCCATGGCATGTATAGGTGAGAGACTCAGAGCTGGAGTTATAAACCGGGCTAGTTGATAAACTTGGCAAGATGAGTAAAGAAGAGTTCAGAAGGGTGTGGGCAGTTCAATTAACTGGGGAAAGGAATTTGACCAACCGTTAAGCGTGTTCATAATAGCTTCCGAGGTGATTGGAACACAGATACAGTGGGATCAAGTTGGATCAACAAAATTTCTTGACTCTCAATTGTGCATTCACACTGACCATGTGCCGTAGGCTTCCATAATGATTTCAGCAGCAAGACAAAGCATAACAGTAATTCATAATGAAGGAAGAGAAGATAAAAGTGATGAAATCAGTGGTAGTGATGGGCTCAGTTGGCCAAAGCTATTTTGCAAGATGGAAGTGTTGACGAGAATGGCTTCACAGGTTTGAAAGTGGCACTATATGAAGGTCCCATGGAACTTCAACCATTAGTGACCTACCCACAAAAAGAATTGAGACAGAAGATGACAACCAAGATGTAGATCTCTCTAAATGGGTGATGCTATGAATAAAGAGCTTTAGCAAATTTTTGGGAACATAATTTACAGGATTTTAAGGCAAGATTGTGAGGTTGTTCTCTAAAATTGAATAATATAATAAAGCAAGGTTGCTTAACAGCGTCCAAGAAATGTGGCTAAGGAGGTGTGGGAACCGAAAATTATGGCTTGTTCCCTTAATTACAACACAAAGGAGAGTGAAATGGAGCAGTATCAAGAAAGACAAGAGTCTTTCTATCATAATCATCATGCAACTGAAAACTTTATCCTAGATGTTTGGGGGTTGAATGATGGAGTGAAAAGAACAAGAATTAACAATTGACTGCAGCACTAGAAAACAGTTGTATGCTTTTTCAAGAAACGAAGATGGGGCAAATGATAGAAGTATGGTTAAAAGCATTTGGGGGGATAATTTCATAGATTGGAATCATTTAGACTCATTGTGAGCTTCAAGAAGTATTCTGCTGATATGAGATAAAAGAGTTGTAGAGAAGCTTGAAGATGCAGTTAGGCTGTTAAGGATTATTCTGTTTCATGTAGATTTCAAAGTGTGGATGATGATTTTAAATGTTTTTTTTTTTTTTTTTTGGAGTTTATGGTACTATTGCTAATGCAAATAGAAGGCGGCTTTGGACAGAGTTGGCAGGTATCCAGAGTTGGTGAAGGGTGCTCTGGCGTATAAGGGGGATTTTAACATAATTTGCTTCCCAAGTGAAAGGAGGGGACATTAAGAATAATGACAGGGATTTGGGATTTTTCAGAGGTTATCCACTTACATGGCTTCATAGACTTACCAATAGAGGGAGGTCTTTATTCATGGTCGAATAACCATGATCCACCCTCAATAACCAGATTTGACAGGTTTTTGGCCTCACCCTATTGGGCCGAGCATTTAACAACTAGAGTCAGAGGTTACTTCAAAGACCAATATCAGATCATTTTCCTATTTTACTTGATAACAATGGCGTCAAGAGGTGAGAATTATTTTAATTTTCTGAAATTGATGGGGGAGCTATCATAACCAGGGGTCTCCTGGTTATATACTAGCTCATAAAGTCAAATCCTTGAAAGTGATTTGAAATTTTGGAATAGGGATACTCTTGGAGATGTTGCAGTAAGGAAGGAAAACCTTTTACAGGAAATTAGGAAGCTGCATGGTGTCAAAGATATTATGGCCCAAGAGATCAAACCTAATGTAAGCCCATGTACTTGTAGAGTAAGCAAACTAACCCTAGGGTTAGTCTACAGTTCTCTACTATGTAAACCCTACATTGTGCCATTGTAATAAACACTTCAATAGCTATCAAAGGTTTTCCGCTATGGGTGTAAGGCCCAACCACATTAAATCCTTGCTTTGCTTCCACTTTTCTCTTTTCTCTCCCGCAATCACTCAACAACTATAACATGGTATCGGAGCTAGGCTGATCCATTCCCTTTGAGTTTCCCAATTTCAAAAAGAAAAAAAGAAAAAAAGAAGATCCATAACCATCACAGATAGGCTGCAAGGTGGTGCACAACATCACAAATCTGGACAGCATTGCCACCCACATCCTGCACAAGTAGCAAATATCACCCAGTTGGTCAAGAACCCAACCAAGTCCTTCAATCTTTCTTCTTCTTTTTTTTGTAACCCCAACTCTTTTCTCTTTGTCATGGCCTTGTCAAAGGGCATTGGTTATGAACGCATGCTACAGTCATAAAACACAACAAAATCTCCCATCACCAAACTTGATTCAAGTACCCAAACCCATCCCAAGTTTCTGTCAAAACCCAAATGAAGCCCAAGGCCACCATCACCTTGGCCAAAACCCTAGTGTTGCCACCAAAACTGCTTTAGATCCACCATTCATGGTGCCATTAATGCCACAGCAACCTAGCTTATCAAAACCTTTGCAAGCTTGTCTTTGTTGATGCCAAGCCCAACAAGATATGCTGCGTGGTGCATGATCTCCAACATGTCCACCATGTGTGCTTTGCCTCCAGCAACAACGAAACTGATCATCAATCTTGGATCCTCTGAGCATGGACACCACCAAATCTACTTCCAATAAGCCAATAGTCTTTACATACCTAACTTGACTATACATGTACTGGTGCCAGAACCAGGGCCAAAATAGCTGGCTCCTGAAAGGCTGCTGCTCATGTGTGTGGTTGTTTCAATGTTTCATTATGGGTTGGATACGAGTAGCCCATTCAGAATTCCATTTCTTCAAGAATTGGTGTACTTTGACATGTTGTCATCAGCACGGAAATATGGGCAGATAGTTCTGCTGCACTGAATACACTCTGAAACATGGGAATAGCATACATTAAGGTACTTCTCAAAGTTTTCTCCCCAATTACCAAAGCAATGTCACCAAATCATAGAAATACTGGAGGCTTACAAATCAATACAACTGTTTGCTTGACAAATCTGGTTCCAATCCATAGCCTTCTCCAAGCCCACTTCTTCAACTAAAACAAAGGTGGGTACCTTGCAAACAACAAATGGGCTCCATGTCGCTCCAACAAAACCATAATAATAAATAAAAGGGATGCCAGTATGCCACACATGCATGGCCACATGGCGTTATAGGGTGTTGCCACGTTAGCCCTAGCCATGTCAGTATGCCATGCTCTGCCACATTTTGACACAGGGTCCTGCTATGTCAACCAAACATCAGTGTGTCACATCACCTACCACGTCAACATGGGTGCCACATCAATTTCCATGTGTGCCACACATTTAGCATCATGCAGGCCCACAAGCCTCCAAAATCATACAGACCCACGCTCCATCATGAGACCAAATGCACCAACATCTCGTATCACCCAACATCTTTAACAGATGGATTGGAGGAAGGAAACTTGATTATTGAAGAGAAACTTATAAGGAAAGATGTAAGGTTGAATTTATTCAATCAAGTGTTGGTTTTATTCCGTGCCAAATTTGCTTGTAATTTAGCAATTAGTTACCCTGTATTTAGGTGAGAATTATGTAAGGGTAGTGTGAGAGAGAGTGTGAAGAAACCTCAAATGTGTGCACTCAAGAAGAGCCTCGCGCCAGGATCTCGTGATTGGCAAGTCGCAAAAGGTGACACACGTGTGAAGCATGCAGGGGAGCTGAAGGGTCACGATAGCTATAGCACTATAGGACAAAACTTCCAGCTTGGCCAGGCAGTGAGGTCGAGTCGCCAAAATGCCTTGTTTGGATGAAAACTGATGTTTCACATTCCTCATACACCTTACTATAAATACCTTTATACCCACGAAATGTAGAGAGCTTCTAGAGAGAGAAACCAAGATTGACTCATCTACAATCTTCATCCTTTGATTCTCCAAATTCCTTTACTCTCACCCTCTCCATTGACATATCCTTGAGAAGTACATTTAGCCAAATCGTTATCTCACCATACCCATATCAGTGAGGAGGTATTTTGATGCTTGGGAAGCAGTTGACCAATTCATTTGGTTGATGCAATGGGCGATTGCGGGATCTGATAAGCTAGAGAATACAAGTTTCGGCGTAACCCTATTGGAGCAAGAAGCTTGGAGGGCTTAGGTGCACTGGGTAGATTAGGCTTGGAGAGTCTTCTGCTATTCATGTATCCCAACTTTATTCTCTAGTGGATTATTGACCGCTTGGAGGGCGGCGGAGAGGTTTCTCGCCGAGTGCTTCGGCTTCCTCTTCGATAACACATCGCTGTGTTATCTTTGTGTTTGCATCTCTCTTCCCTTACTCTTACATATTAATTGCTGCTGTGTTGTGATTAATTATGGTTTAGAGTGTTTATTATTTTGGGTATTGTTTGTACTTATCACTCCGCACATCTATTGTTTGAGTATAAGCTTGTGTTGATATTTTTGTAATTGGGGGCCTAAACGTTCATTGGTGTTTTATACGCTATTTGAACTTTCAAAAGACTCTAAAAAGGAGGTTCAAAAGATAATGCTCACAGAGGAGACAGGTTGGAGGTAGAACTTTAAGGGCTCTTTGGCTAAAGGGAGGGGATAAGAAGACTGGATTATTTAATCATTTGGTTGATTCTCACTAAAGGAATAATTTTATTGGAAGCCTAAAAATTGGTGATGCCACCAACCAAGATGAAATCAGGGAGCATATTGAACAATTTTACAATGATCTTTACCAGGAATAGGAAGCTTGGAGACCTAAAATGGATGGGATGTTGTCGATGCAAGAACAGCAGCCTTTTCAGAGTGACAATGAGAGGAAAAGGTTCTACAGGCCTTAAAAAAGCATGAATAGGGACAAAGCACCAAGTCCGGATGGGTTTACCATGACTTTCTTCCAAAACTACTGTAGTGTGGTAATAGAGGACATAATCAACTTCTTCATTGATTTCCATGAAAAAGGAATGGCTGAAAAAAGTCCAAAAGCTTTCTTTGTGGTTTTGATACCAAAAAAAGTGCAAGAACTTTAGGCCCATTAGCCTTGTGGAGTACTTACAAAATTTTGGCCAAACTACTAGCAAATAGATTGAAGGGGGTTTTGTAAGAGATATTGGAATCAATTACTTTCTTGAGAGCTTCATGATCGAGAGCTAGAATAGATGAAACAGTTTTTGGATGACCCCATTGAGATCTGTGGAGAGGAGATAGAAAATTTGGTGATGATGCCATTGAAAAACTATTGTTTTCAAGCAAAGAGTTCCTACAAGGCACTGAGAGAAAGAAGGGGGAATTTTTTCCTTAGCAAAGCATATGGGAAGTTCATGTACCACAGAAGACCTTTTTCTCATGGTGTGTTGCAGTGTGGAAATTTTTTTAAACATATAACCTGAGGAAGTGAACAATAAATATTATGGATTGGAGTTATATGTTTAAAAATCATGAAGAGTCAATGGATCATCTCTTTCTCCATTGTACAGTGGCTTGAGAAACATGGTCTCTAGTATTTTCTTTGTTTGATGTTTCATGGGTAATGCCTAGTCCCATGATAGACTTATTATCTTGTTGGAAAGGACAATTTGGCAAAAGAAAAGAAGCAATGGGGAGACTTTGAAAGTTATTCCATTGTGCTTAATGTGGTGTATTTGAAGATAAATCCTTGTTTTGAAGGGATCGAGTTATATTCAATGAAGCTGAAGTTTTTTTTTTTACTTTAATTTTATTGGCAAGACTTTATACGAGTGGAATTTGGCATCTGTTGTGTTTTCTAGCTCAAACTTACTAGAGTTCTTGGATAGTTTGGGTTTTAGTTAGTTTATTTACTGTATCCCCATATACTAAAGTAACTCAAGGTAATTAAAATATCATTTCAGAATCTAAAGTACCTCTCACAATAATTATACCGAAGATTAGCCAAAACATATAAACAAACAAACAAACAAGTAAGAGATTAATTCTAATCAATAAATAATAAAAGCAAGCAATTAATACTGAAACGAAAGTAATTCAACCATAGAACAGAACAACAGTTACAAAAAATAAAATGCAGAATTTCTGCTTTATCACTTTGAGTCGTGTTAAAATTGGGTTCAGTTCAACTAATTAAATACTTAAGTTTTTTCATTTACTTTAAGCAATTAAAACAAAAAAGAAAAAAAAAATCCCATAAAATTACGGTCCCAACTATATTAAAAACACTAAATTTAATTTTGTTTCGAGCCTGTTTTTCTCAGCTACCAAACAGAAAACAAAACTCATGATCAACAAGCAATACAAAATGGAATGCTAAAAAGAAAGAAAAAAAAAACTCACAAATCAATGTCAGCAAGAAATCCCCAAATTCATGATAGAATTCGTCTGGACTCCTGCTAGTTCTTTGAACTTCTTTTCTGAGTAGCAGAAACGCTATGTGATTGGGTTTGCTTTTTTCTTTTTTCTTTTTTTGGGGTTTTCTTTTTCCTCGGTACTTAAGAAAAAGTCTTTGTGTTTAGGCTGATTGAGTTAAATAAGAGTTTACAGAGGTACTAGGTTTTTGGTTTGTTTGTTTGTTTTTTTTTTTTTTTTTTTTTGGGTGAAGTTAACAGAGGTACTAGTTTGATGTTCGAAGCAAAGGTTTATCTATGAAGTTTCTGTTTTTAGTACTAAGCAAACGGTGACGGTTATTATATTTGAAAATTTCTTTATTAATCTAATTCTTTCCTTATACATATCTATCCCTAGATACTTTTTGTCTTAGACTTGGACACGTCAAAAGACAGATTCAATTTGTTTTGTAGAGTGAAAGACGCCGTTTATAAATTGACAGAAGAAAATGGTTAAGGTGGAGTTTCAACTGTATTATATATTGTTCCCCTAACCCAAGAGATTTGCATAAGTTATCATTTAATTTAATTACAGCTTCTTCTTCTTTTTTTGAGAAAACCTCATATTAACTTAATTACTCTGAGCTTATTATCAGTTCCTTGAAGAGTCAGCATCCTTCTCTTTTGGCCTATAGTCGTTTGATCAAAGAGGCAAAAGACATTGCTAGTTCTTTACTCATTGTAGTTTTTCATGTACTAAAAGACAAACGAATTCTGTCATTCGTTATATTGCTAGACATGTTAGCAATTTTTCGGTGTGAACGAAGAATATTCATCTACATCTTAGTGTTGTATTGGTTGCCAATTTTGACTAATTTTATTAATGAAGATACAACATTTTCTTTAAAAAAAAAAACTTAATTACTAAATAAATAAAATTACAACAAGGCTTAGAAATAAAAATTATATAGCTTTGATGTTAGGTACAATCTAATAAAATAAAGTACAAGATCATTTCTTAGTTACAATCTACTAATCTTTCTTCTTTTTCTTCTTTTATTTTTTGCTGAGAATTTCTTAGTTACAGTCTACTAATCTAGTACAGAAGATCATAAATAAATAAATAAAACAATGCATAAATGATACCTATTATAAGTTCCTTAGACTTATGCTATTTTTGGAACTTTTGATAAAGAGGAGAGTAGAGGGGAGTAGAGGGAAGGAGAGTAGTGGAGATGAGAGTAAAGGGGAATGGTTATTCTCCACCTTATTTAGATGTTTTTAAAATTAAGTAAGGGGAGGAGAATAATTAGTTTTTTCATTTGTAATTTTGTTAATATGGTAAGGGTAAATTTGATAATTCATTTGATCAAGTATTTTTATACTTTACTCTCCCTCCAAATTTCTTCAATTTGGGAGAATTAAAAATGAGAGGTTAGAAGTAGTTCAAACCCCTCTAAATCCCTTCCCCTCCTTCCTTAAAAAACATTCAAACAAGGTAATTAAATTACTCTCTCTCCCTCTACTCTACTCCCCCTCCTTCTCCCAACATCCAAACATAGCATAAGTTAAAATGCTAAGTTGTGGAATAGAAAGGTGTTAAGCTAAGTCACAACAAGGATACTAACAATGGAGGTTGAGGTCAACAAGGCACGGTTCGTGCCTTGGTCCCAATGTGTGACTTGAAATGGGAAAGATGATATTTTTTGTACTTTCGATGGAGTTCCATAAGTGACTATGAAGGAAAATTTGGGGGCTTTTGGCTAAGTTGAGTTGAAGTGACCATGAAGGGAATGTTGAAGGATGGTGAAAGAAGAGGGAAAACGAAAATGACAAAATGATTGAGCAATAGTAAAAAAAAAAAAAAAAGATAATAAATTAAAAAATAATTCAATAGCTGGAAAAGAGAGGATTTGAACTATTAATCTTTTTATTTTTTGGAAATATTAGATGATATCAATTGAGTTACAAAGTTCTTAGTTAAAAAGAAAGTTGAATACATAGTACATATGAAAGTAGAATGTAGGTTAAAAAATAGTTTTAAAAAACCTGTTAAGTTAAAATTTAACTAAATTTGTTAGCTAGGTCAATGCTAAGGCTCTTAAACCTTAGTAAAATAAAACAAAATCCCTAAGCACTAGCATTAGACAAACCAATTGGCTGGTCCAATTAACATGCCTAGCTATACCAATAAAATGATCTATATTGGCTCAGCAACACAATAACAAATCACATTTCGGATATCATGTTTATCCATCCAAAATTAACTAGCAACAAAATAAAATAAATGAATAATCCGTTTAAGTAAATGTATATTTTTTTGTGTGGCATGTAAAACAAAATAAATGAATAATCCGTTTAAGTAAATGTCAATTTTGCCCAAAAAAATGACCATTTTTGACCCGGTCTCAAATAAAAACCGAAAACAATCCGATCAAATCCAAACCCGTTTGACTTTGACCCGACCCATTTGGCAGGAATAATTTTGACGACGACAAGTAGACAAACGCCAGCCAACCCGATGCTCTAATCTCAAATCTCCGGTCTTCCTCACGCTGAGCCCCCTCTCTCACTCTCTCTTCTCGCCGATCTGCTTCCGGCAAGCTCTTTGGTCTTTGCTGTTTTTGTCTTTCATCGCTCTCTCTCTCTCTCTGTTTGTCTCATGTTTGTTTTGCTCTCTATCTCTCTTTGTCAGGTTTCTCGCTTCACTCTCAAATCTATCTCTCTCTGGCTATCAGAGGTAAGTTCTTTCTTTGTCAGATTATTATTATGTATTGGGTTTGTTCGGTAAAATTTACTCATTTACTTTGGGTTTCGATGACTTTGGAGATGCATATATATTAATATCAAGTTCATTAGTTTCATTTTGAATATGGAAAAAGAGCTGAGAACATGTAAATGAGAGAAATTGTATGATTATCCAGCTCCTTCGTATGATTATTTTGTTTATTTTCTGGTTTTTTTGTTTGGGGTTTGTGGGTTTTTTATTTTTGTTATCGTTTGGTTTTGGATATTGAATGTTGGGTCTGTTTGGTCATTGAGAAAATGCGGGAGAGGAAAAGATTATATGGGGATATCTGGATGATAAGATGAGGCAATATAGAAATGGAGAGTGATTTCTAGAAAACTCTATCACCGAATCCGAACACACTGCTAGATGTAGTCATATGGAGTACAAAAATGTTTTATACCTTAGGTACAGTACGTTAGGTTGCCCTGTTAAATTCAAACACATAGCTGCATTGAATTTAATTGTCAATGTAACCAGGTGTTTGAATTTAATTACAAACCTACTGTATTGTACATAAATTATTGTACCTAAGTATTGTATAAATAATTTCAAAATTTTTTTTTTTATAGACAATTCTAATACCAATGGTCTTTTGTTTTTCAATGAAAACTAGGATTTTAGGATCTTCTATCAAACCATTAAGTCCCTCTGCTGATTTTGTGTAGGATCCCGATCATAATAATCTTGCACAAGGCTCTGCTACTAAATAAGTTGGGTCTCTGCTAGGGTTGCACACAGGTTAGAATTGGGCATCTTTGAACTCAGAGGCAAACACTCAGAGGTATGGCGAATCAAGGAGCAAAGAAGCGTAAGGAAGAGAATGCTCGACATATGAAGAATCTCCAGCGCCTCATCATCGCCTGCAATGTATGCCTTCTCATGCTATTATTTCCTTATTTACTACTACGATCAATCACTCAGCTAGCATTGTTCTGTGGGATAGTTTATTGGTTAACCTTGAATATTTGCATCATGATGTTTATTTTGCTAATGCATTACGTTGATGGTCTAATTTGTGCTTATCTAGGTTATCTTTATCTTGGTAAGGATGCTGATCTTCCATTCAACTTTCACCTGGAAGCATTGGATTGGTCTGGTTCTCACATCTGTGGCTTATGCGATTCCCTATCAACAAATTGCCAATATGGCTCAACCTAGTTATGATGATAATGGGGAGCTTCTTGATGGCGGGTTTGATATGAGTACTGGTGGAGTTTGTGGGTGTGTCTCCTTGTGACCTCCTTTGTGTGTGTGCGTGTGTAAAATGCATGCTATGGCTTCATATATATTTTTATCCAAGAGGAACTTAGTTCTTGTAAACTTGCATCACTGCAATTGGTTCTGCTTGCTAAAAATAGGAAATGCAGAGATTTTTAATCTTCAAGATGTTTGTTCCATAAGATATATATCATGATATTTCAAAATTAAAATTGAGGATCTGATAGTGACGTACTCCTCAGACCTTATAATAGAAGGTTGTTTGGTTGCTGAGGCAACTCTATGATGTGGCTCCAAATGACATTCATTTAATGATTAGATGTGTATCTGAAGTTCTGTGCAATGCTGAACTTAGATTTGATGCTAGCTGTTTGCTGACACGGCTTTTGCAAGAGGGTGCACTTAAAGGAGATTGATTTTATTATAGCCCTCAGTTATCTAGCATACTTCTAAGCTCCAGTCTCTATCTAATCAGATATGATCATATGATACTTTTAAGACACTTTTCAATTCTTAAATGATACATGTATCTACATTTTCAAGTTTGAAATTTATAAGTTACTTCTTGGTTACTGATTGACACAATTAGATGCACCTTGAATGTTAGGAGATGATTTTTTAGGTTTAGGATAGGGAGGATACAACCTGACATTTATATAGAATAATGTATATATATATATATATATATATATATATATATATATGAACATATATCCCTGCAATAGTGTATCCTACCTTTGCAAAAAAACTCATGTTGGCTTATCCATATTGTGTAATATTTTTCCCTTAAAACTTATCTAAGCTTCTTTGGTCCTTATTCTCCTTTCTTGTTTTATTCTTAATCTTAGAATTTGACTTGACAGATATGCTAGCAATTTGATATTAGGGGATTCCTTTTGGAATGAGTTTTAAGGCATTTTTTTTTTTCACAGATTAGGTAGTCAGATGATATTTGAATGTATGGTACTGTAGTCTGTATTTTTGTTCTATCAACATTATAAATTGTAATTATGCTCAGTATATGGCCTGCAATGTTTCTTCTTCTTTGTCTACCTTACCCCCATCCCTGCTGCCCCTGTTCTAAATTTCAATTAGGAAATAAATATTTGACTCGAATTTGGTAATGTCTTGCAGCTATTTACATGATATAATTTACATTACGAGCTTTGTACAAGTCATGTCCATCATCTCTGCAAAATTTTGGTATATATACTTGGTGGTAAGATCTCTTTACTCATTTTTTTTGGTAAACATGTATTTAGAAAAATTTTCTTCTGGGTGAGTGAATGTGAATTCACATACACATGCTTGTGTTATGCTTTTGGAATGGGGAAGGGCCACCTTACACAAACATTCTTGATTTGACTCAGAATTTTCTGATATAAAAGCTTAAAAAAAAAATAATAAGAAAAAGGACAGTTGCCGTTTTGTCTTTATTGACTAGAAAAACAAAATACATTTGTGCAATTGGTCTATCTCTCCCATTTGACATGATCTGTATGTACTTGAGGTAAAACTTAATATAAACATGTCTGAGCAGATGTTGATGATTGGGTAACTGTCATATACCAGCAACTGTATTGTGAGGTTACTGTCTTACTGAGGCCCACTAAATGTTGCTGTTGTTTGATGTTGAAATAACCTCAATTTACAGAGCCAGAGTACAGCCTGATGGCACAACCTGGGACACCATGTATATCATTAGCAATTTCACTACTACCTTATGCTGGACCACTTGATATTCATTTGTATGTACATCTCTGATGATCAATCTGTGCTCATGCTGTTTATAGAAGATACAAGCTCAATCATCTCTGATCAACTTATTTTGATTAAGTCGATGTAGTGTTTGCTTGGAGACAAACTGGCTTGGGAAT
Organism: Castanea sativa; assembly: GCF_040712315.1. Lineage (NCBI taxonomy): Eukaryota > Viridiplantae > Streptophyta > Magnoliopsida > Fagales > Fagaceae > Castanea > Castanea sativa. The sequence continues at coordinate 46,277,352 of NC_134020.1, read as the reverse complement.
TTGTTTGTCCCCATTTATTGATCATTTCAGGCCTGTCTACATTATGTGATCTTATATACAGCACAAACCTCTAGGTGGAGGCTTTCTTTATGAATTGTTTGACCTGCTTTTTATGTTTGATATGATATTTTGATCAAATATACAGTACTAACTGCATTGAAAATCTTCCAACCAAAAGGACAGAACTGTATTTTTAATGTTCAGAAGACTTGAAATACATATTTAAGCATTTATAGATTGAAGTTACGCTAATAGTTACTTTTATAGAGGGAGAAAATTATTTAGTGTTATTCTGGAATACTTTTTGAATATCTTAATAGTTAAACAAGGTAGGTTTTGCAAGGACGCGGTTAATCTTCTTGTTTTCCAGATACCAGCATTTGGAGGATATAAATCTTTTGGTTTCATTAGAGGATTCTTGTCGCAAGGATCAGAGGTACCATTTCTTCCCTAGATTTTGTTTTATATTTTAAAAGCAGTAGATAACATTATGTACTCGGTAAATTTATTCTATCCTTGTGTCTGAAATAGGGAGACACGGAGGATGAAAAGACTCGCAAGAAGAGGGAAAAGATGGAGAAAAGGGCGTCTAGGGCCAAGTTTGTCAAGACAAGAACTAGGTAGTCTACTTTTGACAAATATAATTAGTTACGGGGTAGCCAATGAGCTTTAACTTAATTGGCACCTCCTCCCCTTGCAAGTTCTAGAGGTGCAGTGCGAGATCATCGGTTCAAAATCCACTGGTGTGTGTGTAACTTACCAATCAAAAGAACCAATGAATTCTGTCTTCTCTTCCTAGCAATGAGCAAGACATGGCTACACTTAAAATTTATAATACTGGGTAGAAGTTGGACTTTCTGGTCCCAATTTGAATTATATTACTCTGTTTTTTTCTTTTTCTTGTACTATATAACTGCTTTGTGATCTTTTCGCGTGAAGTAATCTTTTTTAATTAATATTTTCTTACTCTTAGTAGAAATTCTCTAAGAGAAAACCATCTACATGCTCAAATTCTCCTCAATACCATCTATGTATTTTTTTCCTAAATATTGCAGTTTTTAGTTAGCTAACAGTTACACATGCAATTTGGGTATGACTGCTGAAAATAATATTTATACTGGAAGTTTTTGGCTAAGTCAGCTAGATGCAACTCTTTTATGCATAGATAATAAATAATCTTGGATTGATTGAAATTTAGGGCAGTTACATCATGCAACTCTTCTTCTTTATTATGACAAATTTACTTTTCAAAAAGAAGTAATTATAACTTTTTCAACTGAGGGATTAAAATTGGACACACCATATAATAGAGGGATTGAGGGGCGAAAATTGTAATGTACGCAGCGTTTAGGAATTATTTTAAAAAGTTTTGCTTTTTTAAAAAAAAAAAATTTGGCTTTTAGCTTTTTCAAAATTAACTAGTTTTTAACTCTTTTTTTTTTTTTTTTACTTATCAAAAAAAAAAAAAAAACTAGTTTTTAACTTTTTGTTACACATTTAGCATAAAAGTTACCGAAAACTGTATCTTTTGATAAATGTTTTGCAAATAGATGATCGAAAAATAAGCTATTCCCAAATTAGAGTATTTCATATTTGCCGCAATCTAGTTTTAATTAAATTTGGTCTAAAGATCTCATTTTGTTAGTTTTGCAAATTTACATTAGACGTAATGTTTATTTTTCTACTTTCTTTAAATATATTTTTTCTCACCCTTCTCTTTCACTTGTTACTCTTCTTCTTCCCACAATTTCTTGGCACCATTACTCGCACAAACCACCTAATCAAGATCGTTGCTCATGATGAGGGAGAGTCATACGTGAGAAAAGAAATAAAAAATGTTTTTTATTTGATGTGTTGGTGAACATGAATAGTGTCTTGATAAGTGGATTACAAGATTGTTCATTTGTATATTTTTTGGACAAATTGTTGAACCTAATGTAAGAGGGTTAGTTGGGTTTAACTATATTTTTGTTGAGGCTGGTTGACATTTAGTCAGCTCACAAATGGTATAGTACTCAGGCCCAAAATCTTACCAATCAATTAAAGATATGCCTCACAATATTCAGGCATGGAAATGTTGTGTTAGAACTTAGAACTTGGCCCGGAGAATTAGTCGGAGAGTTATAATCTGCACTAAGTTTTTAGATCTATAACTCAATTTTCATCGCCCAAAACCCAAAAAATGTGGTGCCCATAAAAAATGGAGTTGTTTGTACTAATTTTTTAATTGAGTTTCCATAACTCAAAATTTTGAGTATGAGTCAAGGAAACTAAAAACACAATTCGTCTATTTTTGAGTTTTGAGTTGAGTGTTTCAATGACACTCTTGTAAATAGAAAAGATATGCAACCAAGATATGAAACCAATTAAGTTATTTTTGGAGCGAGTGAAAAAATAGAGTTAGAGAAATGAGTTATAGGAATTGAGTTTGAGTTATAGTTATGAGATTTGAGTTATAGGAATTGAGATATGGGTGATGAAGGCCAAATTTTTAAGACTTTGAACTATAAAGCGAGTTAGTTGATCGTTACTCGTATGCTGTACATGAGAATGAGACAGAGAGGTATTCATACTTCAGTTAGAAAGCTGGCAGAAAATAAACTCAAAGTGTGAGTAATGTTGAAGTCATATCAGCAAATTTCCACTCCCAAATCTTTTGGAAGGGCGCTGTTCCCACAGTACAAGAAAGCTTTAGTTACATTTCTGGCCTTTAGAGCATCCTAATCCCAAAATCCTGTCATGTCCTATTTTACCATCTCAAAAAACTATTTTATTAATTTTACCATATTATTTTACAATATACTCGATATTCCAACTTTTATTTTACCATATTACACATTAAAATAATATATTTACATAATAAAATAATATATCTACATAATATAATAATATATTCTGAAGAGAGAGAAAATGAGACAGTGGAGAGAAGATATGAGACCGTGCAAAAGTGTTACAGTACTACAATACTGTTATAGTACTGCTATAGATCGTGCAAATGAGATCGTGGAGGGAGTAAAATAATAATTTTTGGATTTGCAATACTGCTACGACGATGGTACTGTAGCAATATTGCAATTTTTTTTAACTTTACCATGCCAGCTGTCACCAGTTGTTGACCTTTTTGTGTGCTGAGATGGTAAATCTTGGTAAGATATGGCATATACCATGCCCAGCTGCGAATACTCTTATTGTGCATTGATTTATGAGTGCAAATCATTGATCCAATCTTTTAAGGAGGCTCATCTTCACAATTTGCATAACGAATGAAACTTTTGTGTAGATCTTTTGGCAAAAAAAAGGAAATAGTTCTACAAAACCTTTTGTATTGTATTTTAATCCTCCTCGTATTGCAAGTAAGCAAATTACTGGCAGACATTTGGGGAGTTGTGTACCCTAAACTTTGTGCCACTTTAGTTTTCTTAGTTGAATTTCCATTTTCCGCCAAGGAAAATAAAAAAGGTAAGATGATACGTGCCTATATGTTGGTCATAAGAGGATTGTTATTGTAAGAAGAACAAGAAAAAAAGTGTTCTTAAGGTGGTTCAAGTTCAACCTTAAATTGCAACTTAAGTTCAGGGCGCACATCTCCAGAAAATCACATAAGAAATCACTATGCCCAGCCACAACTCTCTCTCAACAAGTGGCGTGGCGTCAATACCAAAAGATTGGCAAAACCACTAGGCAAAGACCAAAATTTTAAAACACCATGCTCTTTTGACTATTTAAACCTTCATTTACAATCAACATTAGTTATGAAAAAGACCCAGTCTGAATTTTACATCCGCAGCCAAAAGTGCTCATATAAAGCGGCATATGTTATCCTTTTGACTTGCTTGGATCCTCCCAACAAAGACACAAACAAAGCTAGCAAAAAAGCCAAAATAACAAAAACTACAGATACTCGCCAATGATTGGTTGTTTTAGGAGAAAGTATATCTAACAGACATTTTGGTTGCTTGTCTTGGTTTGGACAATTATCTCTCACTACGACGTAGTTGTCATTGCCAGTTTCCAATGGACAATTATCTTTCGCTACGACGTAGTTGTCATTGCCAGTTTCCAATGATTCCGATACCTCTGCAGCAGAGGTCATTGTTTCTAGCAATCTTAATTGGATTCTCCGATTTGCTGTGCCCTGTATAGGAACCACCCGGGAAACAATTGCTTGCACTGGTTCTTGATCTTTTCTCTCAACCTCAGACTTACCCGTAACCAGTGACAGGGAAGATTCATCAAGCTTAATAATGTCATCGTTCAGTATATCAGCAAACCAGTCTTCTTCAAAGTCAGTTTCCTACAATGTGACAATAAGACAGAGCAGCGTTTTATAGTTAGACAAGTTGTTGGCTACCATGTGGAGATCAAAAATGCAATTAACCAACGACGCGACCTACCTTCTGCAGGCTAGAAGTTTTTGTCAGAGTAACCTCAGTTGACAGTTTCGGTTCAGACTCAGATGTTGAATCAATTTGGTCAATGGAATGAGAATCAGAAAAACTACCAGCTGCCCTGTCTCCCTCCGACAATCCAGTCTGGTCAATACCAACTTCAGAGACTGCACCATTACTAGTAGGAAAAGTTATCCTTTGGCTTGGAGAAGCTCGGTTTGAAGAATCATTTAGACGGAACTCACTGTTCTTCCGGAGGCGACAAATAACCAAAGAATCCTGCACAAATACGAGGGAAGAATTAAACTAATGAACTTTCTCCAGGATGAATACAACAAAGTTAAACAAGATCAAACATCTTACAATTATTAAATGCTAGTACACTGAAAATGCACATTTCAATAAAACCATTCCCATAAAAATCACATCAGCAGCAAGGAAAATAATCCCTAAACTTTTTCAGAAAGGATAAGAATAAGAAATAGATATGTAACAGAACATTCTCAATCCCATTGTTCACAAAATAAATTAGGAAATATTATGATACAAGCCCGATCTCAACAAGGATAAATAGAACAGAAGGGCAATAGGAAGGGAAAGACATGTAATGCAAGGGGGAACTATTTCTTTTTGGTGTTTTATTGTTAAGAAATGAAAGGAACAAAAGATGGAGGATTTTGGGGTGTTAAACAAGAGACATGGTAAATCACTGTCCTTACTACACATGCACTCTATCTTATATAATATTTTATTTTTTATTAATTTATTTTTATATTGAACAATATAAATACATAAAATTAGTAAAAAATGTATATACATTGAAAAGAAATTAAAAAGAAATTCATAAAATTATTTATATAAAAGTTATTTCCCCCCAAAATTATGAAAACATATTTAGTATAAACATAAAGGATACCTGGGGTGGGGCAAGGAAGGGAGAGAGTAATCCCCTCTCTGCCTCAACCCCACTTTGAGAAACATGAACTTCCATATCCGTCCTCGTTTAATGCAGGAAATCACTCTCTCTATTGGGCAGGGCAGGATAGGGCAGGAATGTACTGGACATCCCTGTTAAACGGGCCTAACCGCCTAAGTGGCCAACCCAAGGGTAAGGTGGTAGGTGCATAAATTGTATATACCTAGCAAACAAAGAATTTTTTTTCCTATATAATTCAAATACTTAGCAGAAGAATTACATTCTTAATAATAACAAGTCACCTGAGAAACCCCAGTCATGCAATATTCGTGCATAATCCATTCCGTCCTTTCCCCTTTTGGAGCACGACCTGTATGGAACACTAAAGTCCTCTTCGTACCTATCGCATTGGTACCTGACTTTACAGTTCGTTCTTTTCCTGTAGCTTTCCAGTAACCCATTTCAGTTGCCCTCCTACTTTGTGAGCCATTTGGATACTTTCTTCCACGAGGAGAAAAGAAGAACCACTCATTATCTGATTGCATGATTGATTTGGCTGGTTACAAATACAACAGCAATAATTAGTAACCAAGCCCAAGTAAAAACAACTTTCTCAAGAGAATTGCACCACCATGCATGCATGAATGTGTAACATATTTCAGCACTGCATATTTATATAACAGATGATCAATATGGCCCTGCTTATTTAAAGACCTAAAAGTATTTATACATGTTTACATGTTTCAGCAATCCAGACTTTAATGAACAATTTTTTCTTTGAAGTTCTGTGGCTTCTAGATTCTATCAAGATTCAAAAGTTCCACAGTATCAAGCAAACTCGAAACAAGAGGATAAAACCTCTGGTAATAGTTCAACCTAGAAAAGAATTAAATATCAGAAGAGAACATCAACAAATATTTCAGTAACTAAAAGTATGCTGGACTAATTGCCAGTATGAAACCCCATGACTCCATGTGCAAAAAAAGGTTAAAATCTTCATGTTACAAGGGCAATTTTTGAGCTCCAAATATATTCTAACAAAGACAGAAGGGACAACAAAAGCTCCAGTTTTATAAATCATTGAAAGTATTTTGCTTATACTAACTATGAACAATTATAAAGTCGAAAGAATGAAATGAAATCATATTTTTAAAAAATATATAAAAATCAATTTATTAAAAGAAACTTCTAAAATTCATTAACATAAAACAACATATCACTCACTAGGGATCTGAAACAAAATTGAATGAACCGAAATAAAATCTACAGAACATTCATAAACTGGCAATAAAAGCCTGATGATGGTATTGATCCCATTGGATAGCTCATGCCAAAAAAAGTGCAGTGATGACTTCGTCACTCTGTGCTATAAACTTCAAAAAGTTTAGAATCATTCAAATTTAAATGATCTTGGTACTATTTTAGCTCAACATACCACGTTAAGCACTTATGTCACTACATTCCACACCAGCTAGAGTAATGACTGCCTTAAAGATTTTTAATTTCCCATCCTCTTCAGGTCAAAGTCTTTCAGTGTCTATCCCATATCGAATGACTGCTTAAACTCTCAAAATATAGAAATATGCAAAATTTGCAATATTTTTATCTAAAGCAACCTAACCTGCATAAATTCAGATAAGATATCTAATGTTTTCTGAAAAATTATATCTTGGCTAATGAATTTTAGGCGTATCACACCTGACAAATTTTGAGCCTTGTTAACCATAAAATTGTGTTCAAATGAGACCACCAAATAACTCCCTGCTCAAACAGGACTTGTTCGATGACTGTGTAACAAACAAACAAACAAACAAACAAAAAATGGCAACACCATAGTGTAGAACAAAGTAGAGATCCAATTTCAACTAAACCAAACATTTAAAGACGCTCTACTGGACATGTTGTCAGAAGCTGTTTAAAAAGAAAATTTCTTGAAAACATGTTTTCAGAATAAAACAAATTGTGTGTTCTGAAACTATTTTTAAGGAAAAACCAATGAAACAAGGATCAAGAAAGTCTTCATTTGGCTCAAAATGGAGATGGTTCATTTCATGGTTCAGATTTAGTTTTCATGAATCTAAGGGTAAACATGGTAACACGTTATTTAAAATTTCATTTCAACATATAAAATGAATGACAACTGATATCAAATAACTAAGGGTGTACATTGTGAAACCTTAACAAGATAATAAATGAGTCCAAAGAATAATATCCTAAAGCTTAGCTTACAAAAAAAAAATGATTCTCAAGAAATAAAATATACTGTACTACAAAAAGCTTAGCTTACTACGCACGACAACATGACAACAACCCTGATTGGTGTCACCTCAATAAGATAATAAATGACCGTTTGAATTACATTTTTCAAAAAATAGAAATTTTTGCACAAGATACGGTAAATTTTGCAATATCCTATCATTACTCTCCACGAAAATAGGACTGGCAGGCGATTTTAAACCCAACTTTCTCTTCAAAAACGGTCTGTTATATGTTTTTTGATTATTATTTTTTGGTTAAATTCAACAAACACAACACGTACCGTACATGTGTAACAAGAACACAAAATCTAAATTAGCAAAAAGAACACACAGACAGAGTCACAGAGAGAGATAGAGTAACATGGAAAATATTGGTTTCATGGTTTGCGAGGGCGTAACTAAGAACAGAACAACTAACCTGGTAAGTCCCAAGGCTCGTGTCTACACATCTCAACCTCTGAAATCACTTCCACGCATTGCTCATAACCTTCCAACTTCTTCTTCAGGTAATACGAAATCAATTCCTCGTCTGTCGGAGAAAACCTGAACCCAGGAAACATCGTCGACGCAGCTATCGAGACCTGTACTTCTCTCGATACCCCACCAATCATCAGTGCCTCTCCAGAACTCGAAGTTCCTTCCATATATCTCTCTCTCTCTCTGGGTTATCTTTTCTCTATGTCTGTGTGTTTGTGTTTGTTTGGCAAATGGGGATTATGAAATGAGAGGGAAATAGAATTTAATGGAATCAGCGGAAACTGAAAAGAATGGGAATTCGAAACCCCACTTCTTCGTGTATCCTTTGTTGGCTTTTTATTCGTTTCTTTCTTTCTTTGTTTCTTTCGGTTGCTTTGCTTCTTCGAGTGCTCGATCTCTTGAATTGTCGAGTGGACATGTTGAGTTGTGTTGTGCTGTCGAAGATTGTCTGGGCGCGTGTAATCTTGCGCGCGTGGATTAGAGCTACTTTGCTGAAGGATAGGCATGTTGGATACTTGGTACATATCGTGATTGTCACATGGTGGGTCGACGTGGCTGTCATATGGCTAGACCACGTGGTCTTGCATTTTGACTAGAGGAAACGTAGGATTTACTACTTTTTAATGTTGTCAATTTTTTTTTTTTTAATTTATCGAAATGATAAGGAGGAGAAAAAATGTTTATTTCTAAATTGGTTTGGAGGAAAAATTTCTACAAATTTTAGAGTTTATAAAATGACAAAAATTTAATTATAAAATTGGTTGTAATCTTAAACTATAAACTCACTTAATAAAATAAATATTACTGAATATTTTTAAAATCTAATCGTTGAATTGCATTTTTTTTTTACATTCTTAATATATATGTCAAATTTTGTGTCAATCAAATATTATTTATTATATAATCTATAAACTTATATTTTATGTATAATTTTAAATTAAAAAACTTGCAATTTAAAATTTTATTGATGACATAACTATTGATCTTTAATTTTCTAAAATTTTGCAAATATGGAGTATATAAGAAGAAAATGTAATCTAATAATGAATTTATCAAAATTCACTTCCAATAAAAAGATATTGAGTGAGTTTGTAACCTAAAGTTACAATTAATTTTTTAACTAAATTTTGTCCTTTATAAAATTATTTTACTTTTATAAACCTTGCAACTTAGATGGATTGTTTTTCATCGGGTTTTTTTTTAATCTTTTTTATATTTTTATTTGGCTAACCATGTATTTATAACCATGCAACTCACATTACAAGAGTTATTGGTTGAGCCAATAACCTTAAACTTTCTTCATATTTAATGAATCAAATTTGCCAAATGTGACTTATTTAAAAAATAAGTGTTGATAATTTTATAAATCGTAATGTAATAGATTGGAAGAGATTCCCCAAATCAATTTGGAAGAAAGGTTAAAAAATAAATACAAATTAGAAATAGGCCCGGTGCGTTGCACGCTTTTTCAAAAAAGATTTTTAAAAAAAATTAGTATTATTATTGTGATGTATGAAAACTCAAAAGTATTGCTATTTAAAATATTCGGTAAAAGTAGCAATTTAACAATAACATAATCATAATCCTAGGGAAAAAATTGTTGTTTTTGCTTCCAATCATTGCTAATCAATAGACATTATCAGTAGAACTACAAATAAAATTACATTTCTATTATTTGAGTTAATAATATTACATTAAATTACATTAAAATCTCTTAATATATTAATATTTTTTTTATATAACACTTAGAAAGATTTTTATATAAAATTTGAGACTATACTAGTGTGGGGTCATGGATTTTGGGATTTGGCCAAGAGCATGTGGTTTTGGCCGAGAAGCATGGTGGTCTGAGTCCGAGGATTATTGTCTCCTCGGATAAAACTAAACGCAAATTTGGTATAGATCCTAATGATCAAGGATAACCTTTCAGGAAGTTCTAATGATAGCAACAAGCATCATGAACGTACAAGAGAGATAAGGACTCAAAAATATCTAAGGGAAAGCTACTACCACTGCATTAATAAGGAAGTGACCTCTGAACAGTATTATGGCAGTCTTACAGCCATCCCAGAAGACTTTTAGAGGGGCTAATGGGACAAGTATCAACATAAACCATCAACTGTCCACATGTAGGGTAAGGATAAAAGGGAGAGATGTAATATAAATAAGGGTAGAGATTCCAGAGAAAGGGGGGATGAAAAAAGGAGAAGAGAAAGCACTATAGCAATCTCAACAACTCCTATAACCATTGTCATCCAATATATACTAAAACAGAGCTCCTCGGACTGTGCCGATGACAAACTTTCTCGCACAAACTGGGTTCAATTCTTGTCGGCTCATCATCCACAACCATATTAACTGTTATCCATGCACTAAAACTTAGCTCTTTGACCCACTCTCTACAAATTTATTGTTCTAGGTTCACTAGACCAAGATCCTTTACATTTTGGGCTTGGTCTGAAAATCGTGTCCCTACAACTAGGATATATAAAATATTTATATTATTCTTAATGTAAAGGAAATAAAAAAAGGATAGTAAAATTTATTTGATAATGAGATACAAATTAGGGGAAAGTAAAACATCTAAAAAAAATGTTTTCCCTTAAATGTAGAGTGTTCATTTTTATCATGTATGTTAGTAGTGAGTTTTAATAAGAATATATAAAACAATATGTAACCATTTTTTAGGAATTGCATAAAAACGAAGTTAAGACTTCTGATTTGAAACATGAAAATGGAGTTAAAACTTCTTATTTGAAACATGAAAGGAAAATGTTGTATAATTTAAGGATGAATATAAACAATTCTAACCTAAATAGTAGATACAAAAATGTTGACATGACTATTAAAAACTTTCATATACAAAATAAATTTTATAATCATGAAAACACTAATAAACATTAGGATCACAATTGGACAAAAGTTGTACAAAATAACAAAGTTGAACATCACCTACTAATTGATTCTCCAAAAAAAAAAAAAAAAATCACTTACTAATCAAAACGCCAATATATATAATATCATCAAAATAATAACAACAATTTCTAAACAATAAAAATACATAAATCAATCTTTTGTCTTAAATATTGTTCAATATTTAATTCCACATACAAAAACCAATATGTAAAATGAAAAGTATTAAAGCAAAATAGAGAATAAAGTTAGAGATTAATATATTATAGACAGGTGTACATGAGAGAGAGAGAGAGAGAGAGAGAGAGAGAGAGAGAGAGAGAGAGAGAGAGAGAAGTACCTCTAATAGTGGAGAACAAAAACAAAAATGCAATTGTGAAACAAATTTTTCATCAAAATTTCTAAGCTTTTTGGTTATAGAGAATATATATATATATATATATATATATATATATATATATATATATATATATAGTTGAAAAAAGAGTGAAAAAAAAAAAGACTTATAGGCTTCTTTTCTAGTTGTGATGCTTTAATTATGGTTCCAAAATAAGTTTTTTTATTTTATTTTAAAATCTCAATATCTAATGTATCTAATTTGATTACACATTTACTTCAATAGTCTTTGGTCTGGGAATAGTTAGGAAAATAAATTGTCAAATAAAAAATTAAGAATTAGTGGTCATAAATAAGAATAAAAATGTGAACTTAAATACTATACTAAAGAAATGTATTTATTACATTCCAAATTTTAATTATATGCCACGTGTCTAGTATTATGGCAAGTATATTGACATATACAAATAATATTGGACACGTGGCATTGTTTGTTTAGTCATACCAATTAAATATAAGAAGTTGGCACTTATTATTACAGAATACTTTGAAAATGAATAAATGTTATCATAGCATGCATCCACCGGTTTTAGAATCTAACTTTTATAATATATTATAGATAGGAAACATCTTTAAAAAAAAAAAAAAATCATAAGAGCTTACCAACCGTTTTGTAGTACTTAATTTTTTTAACTTTTTGAAAATGAACTGCTTGAAAGTAGGTTAGTACTTAGAAAATGAAGTTTAAAAATACTATACCTTGAAAAGGGATGATTTCAAAACAGGATGAGATACCCAGAAACAAACCCAACAAATAGGCCCATTGCCCAAGCTACGAGCAACAAAATTAGCAGTTCAGCGATTAGCAAAAACAAAAAGAAGGGAAAAGAAGGGAAAATGAACGTTATAAGACAAAAGTTTCATAAGGTCTAGGCCCATCTCTCTTCATAGAAATTATAATGGTATAAAAAGCCCAAAATGTCATTCTTGGACATTACTACAAGTTTGTTTTGTTGGCCCATTGGGTACTGTCTTTAGTTCCATTGCACCAAGGAGCTCTATTATTGGATTTCATCTCCATTTTTATGTTCAGCACAAGAGAGGAGACCTATTGGGTTCTCTCTTTGGTTCCCTTGGGCCAATCGAGCAAATTAGGTTCTGTTGGATTTCATCTCCATTTTTGTAGGTCAGCACAAGAGATGAGATCGACCTATTGGGTTCGGCCTTTGGTTCCATTGGGCTAGTTTTGAGTTTTGACCAGAGGAAACGTAGGATAAGCAACTTTTTAATGTTTTTTGTAAAAAAAAAAAAAAAAAAAAAAAAGTAAATTACAACTTACTTACTTAAGATTTGACTGAAATTTAAATTGCTTATCTATAATTTAAAATTTGACACTTTACTCAACTAAAGTTTGATCAAAATTTAAGTTGTTTATCTGTAGTTTAAAATCCCATGATGCAAGTGTTTCGTTAGATTCTTTTTTATTTTATTTAATATTGTATTTTTTTTTTTTTGTGTTTTTGGTTTAGAGAAACATAAAAGTGAAGCAAAATCACAGTTTTAGTTATGTCTTTAATAAATGTAGGTTAAGGAAATTTAACTAAATTAATCTCAGGTGGGTAAAATGTTAAGTTTTAAATCACAGGTAGGCAACTTAAATTTTAGCCAAACTACAAGCGGGTAAATTGTAATTTTTTTTAATAGGTGTAAAATAAAGGAAGTTTTTTGAAAGGAAAAAAAGAGAAAAAAATGTTTATTTATAAATTGGTTCAGAGGAAAATTTTCTACAAATCATTTTCGAGTATTTTTATAATCTGTGCAACTTAGATGGATCGTTTTCATATAGTCGGTTGTCTTTCTTTTTAATCTTTTTATTTTATATTTGACCATGTGGTTATAACATATTGCAATCCACATCATAGAGTCATTGGTTGAACAAGTAACCTTAAATTTTCTTCATATTTATTTTATTGAACGTAGGGGTTAGGGATGTGACCTTTGGAGTGATTCCCTAAGCATCTGTAATTCGATCCAGGGTCTGGGTGTGCCCTCCTCCTCTGTTTTTTTTTTTTTTTTGATAAACCAACTGGATAAATTTCATTGCTCAAAAGAAAAGAGAATACAACAAAGCAAAGGAAATAGCTCAACACTGAACAAATTAAATACAATCTTGCTGAACAACCTGAACCACCATAGGAGGACAAACTCCCTCCTAGACATGGGATTCTTCCTTTTGCCTTGCATACTGCGCAAGCTCATGAGCTACCTTGTTGTTTTAGGAATCCTCCACCAAGTTCAGAGTTTAGAACTTTTGTTTTAACACATACTAAGTGTCCGTTTGAAAACAACTTATTTAGCTGAAACTGAAATTTTTTTACTGAAAGTACTGAAGATTAAGGTAAAAGTTAGCTGAAATAGTACAGTGAAACCTATAAACATATAGTACCAAAAAGTGTAGTGGAATTCATAAATAGTAACAAAAATAAACTAAATAATAAAATAAGCTGGCTTTTTAAGTCAATACCAAATGCAACCTAGAAGGCAAGGAATGTCCCTGCCAATTTAGTGGCTCAACATGCTGCAAATGTTGAGGACTTTAGTGTTTGGCTTGAGGAGTGTCCTAGCCAAATAATGCACACGTGTGCTCATAATGTACTTCCTTTCTCGAATTCTAATTAAAATTTAAGTCTTCTTTTATATATATATATAAAAGAGTCATATGACTTATTCAAATAATAGATGTTGATAGTTTTATAAACTTTGTCATATAATAGATTGAAAGGGATTCCCAAATCGATTTGAAGGAAAAATTTAAAAAACAAATACAAATAGGAAACATCTAAAAAAAAAAAAAAGAAAAAAGAAAAAGCTTACCAACTGTTTTCTACCATTTATATTTTTTTTCAACTTTTTGAAAATGAATGGCTTGAAAGAGGATTTGTACTTTGTTTGACCGATCGAACTTGTGAGCTTGTGTGTTCAAAACTCTTTGCCTCTCTTGATTGATGTTTGACCGATTGAAACTGGAAAATTTCAATTTTAGATTCTTGACCGATCAGTCTTTTCGTGCATCATTTGTGTTTGAATTTCACATGCATTGCATTATTTTCTTTATCTATCTTGCATTTTTGTAGTAATATCTCTCATAATTACACACAACACTCATACACTTTGTTAAATTAGGTACTCAACTTGATTTAAGAATTGATTGATTGATTTTTGAGTTCTGTACATTTTAGTATATGCTATTTTTCTTGATTTGTGAACTGTTAAATATTGGATATATATTTTTGAGATATGGTGGATAATAAATGTGCAAATATTTTTCTAATCTTAAGGTTGATTTGAGTTCAAAATATCTTGACAAAAAAAAAAACATTGCATGCTAATTTTTATATCATTGAGATCTATTTTGTACAATCTTAATTGATTGTGCTTGAAATGTTTGCATGCATCTTTTTGTGGGTCACATACTATCAAGTTTGCATATATTGAAAGAGAGAATATTTGTATTAATGTGAATCCTCAGTTTTTTTTTTTTGTTTGGTTTGTGTTTTTTTCCCACCTCCTAAATTTTCCCCAAATTTTTTTTCTCTCAAAACTTGTTTTGTTTTTACCATATTATAGAGGGAGAAAGCTGCTTTTAAAACTTGTTGCTCTTCATAGGGGGAGTTGCCTCTATTTTCTATAGAGCATGATTCTTTTGTGTTCCTTGATTCTCTATGTTCTCTTGCCCTTTGTTGTGTATGTTTTCTGTCTACCTTCTGATTGGGTTGGCTTTGTCAATACGTGACATTGTGACAAAAAAGGAGAGAAATAGATGAAATTTAGGAATCATGTTAAAAAGGTTTTTAAATGTTTTTATTTAGGGGGATATGAAATTGTTTTTGAAATGGAGAGAAAATAAAAGTTTTTATTTTTTATTTTTATGTATCTAACTTAGGAAGAGAGTTGGTTTGCATATTTGTTATTTGTTATTATTGCATATTTTTTATTTGTTATTTATCTGTCTTTATTTCCACGCATGCATTGATGTGCTCTTTTGAGTGTTTCAGGAAAGACAGGTACATTCAGATCAAGACCTTCTGTCTCTTCTTGCAACTTTTGGGTTAAAAGTATTAGATTGAAATTTGTGATGTATTTGGGCATTTTATTGTAATTAGGTTGTTCTTGTAGTTGAGCATTTCATTCTGTATGTAAGTTTTGTCACGAATTGCCAAAGGGGATGATTGTTAGGTTTTAAAAGTTTAAAACAATTGACAAACTATGAACACAAACTTGTCTAGATATAGATTCCTAAATCTATAAGTTTATTAGAAAATGCTAAAGGTGTTGCAAGTTAGAATACAAGAAAAAGGAAGCTGCAGGTTTAAGAAATTTGAAACATGTTAGGTTTGACTGATCGAGACACGAATTTGCATAATTTAATCAAAACCCAACACCTCATTAAGCCCATTAAGTGATGAGGGTTTCAGATCTAATTCTCTTAGTATTTAAAGGAAACCCTAAGACACATTTTATAATGACTTTGGAGGTGCTATTTTGAGATCTAAAAGGTACTGTGCCTTCTCCTTTCAAAATCACAACCAGAATTCCATCTACTCATTATTAAAACTGATAGATCTGAATTTGCTGCAACAAGATCATACATAGTTGATGATTTAAAGTTTTGAGTAGGATCTCAGAGTCACAAACGTGGATGTTTGTGTACAACAAATTTAGATAGAATTGTCCGTGGATTCGGAGCTGCATGTGGTCGTGTGAGTAAGTACTATAATAGATAGCTTTAGATTTAGGGTTTAAATCTGTTGTAAAACTTCCATTTTATCATAGTGAATTTGTTACCTTGAGGATAGATTAAGTCAAATCCTTAGATATTTTTACCTTGAAACTGTTGGTTTCATTGGTTTTCTTAGGTAATCATATCACTTGTCTTCTTTATTTTTCCCGCACTAGTTTATGATATGATTTTTTGTGTTGAACCTAGATCTCATAATAAACCTAAGTATCAACTTGGTTAATTAATTAGGTTAAACAATCTAAGTGTATATTGGTCTAAACAAAACAAACAAGCAATTTTGGAGAAGTCCCACAAATTTCTTGTGTTTCTAAGAAAGATGAAAGAGAAAAAGTGGAGAAGAAGTTACCAAATGAATATGAACCACTATTTATACTCAAAGAATTGAGACCGTTTAATACACACATTTTCATTCAATATGTATATTTTTTGTCAATAGACATATTTTCATTCAATAGGCATTTTTTAATTCAATAGGCTCATTTTCAGTCAATAGACACCTTTTTGGTCAATAGGCACATTTTCATTCATAGGCACATTTTCGGTCAATAAGCACCTTTAATATATATCCAATATAAAGGTTTATGACATTTCAATTGACACCTTTTGATATTTTCAATATGAGGGGTTCTGAAATTTCAAGAGACGTCTTTTGGTATATTCAATTTGAAGGGTTATGACAATTCAATAGGCACCTTTTGGAATATATATTACAACCTATCTTGTATATACCTATATATACAACACAAACTAAACTAGAGACGCAACATTCTGTCTCTAGTTCCTTCCCCAAAACGACTAATAAATAAAACATTTATTTCTTCTACTTAACTAATAAAACTTTATCCTATTTCTTTCAATATATTTTTTTAATTTCATGCATTTTTGCTTACTACTCTAACTAAAAAATAATGGTTTAAAAAAAAAAAAACATCCAGTAGCTACTCCCATGCATTACACAGATTAACAACTAGTCTAAAATAAAATTAAAACTAAAACTAAATAAAATTTGACTTGTTTACAGTCTTATGAATGAAGAGAAAAAATAGTGTAGCAAACTGATGTTTTTTAAGGCAAGAATATAGGTCAACAGTCGGTACTGTAGCCATTGGGACATAGTGCCTTGATGGCTAAGATCATAACCATTATAAGGACACCCGTTAGCATGACCCTTTATAATATTTCATTAAGTCTAAACTCTTTTCCTAAACGGAGATGAGTAATGCTACAACCACAAATTATTTTACAATATTTTTATAAAATATTGATGTGACAATTCTTATTAATTCTACTATGGGTCCACTACTAACATCACATTTATGTTTATCAATGATTATTTGAAAATTACTAAAGTCACGTCAACAATTTGTAAAAATATTATAAAATAGTTTGTGTCTGTAATATTACTCAACGGAGATATAATATCACACCCCAACTTCTTTAATTCCTCATGCAATTAATGTTGATAAAATATATGGGATGGAATGTAACATTTGAGATTCGAAGGGAAAAAAAATGTTGATTTTATTCTGTTATCCCACAATATATGAGTCACAAAGGAAGGGAGAACCCCCATCGATTGAGTCTCTGACCAAATTAAATTTAACAACTAAGCAAAGTAGCTGATGTGGTAAGAATATTTTAACGAAATTCAATTTCTTTTTTGGTGAAATGGAAATCAAGTTTGATACTATATAACTGAGGGATATATATATCTGTGTGTGTGTGTGATTCAAACACAGTCTGAGCATACGCAGAATTTTCGGGATTGATGAATATCCCAATATGACATGACATCTACTACTCCTCTCCTGGTTTTCGGGGTTGATATGAATTATATGATAAGGTAGAGCTTGATGTTCGTAATTTAACGCTTTCTATTTTCTTTGATTCATCGATAAGATTCACATTCATAATAATAAATGTTTTTATTATTATTTCTAGCTAATCTACAATTTCCTAAGACTTTACAAGTTACCTAGAGGCTACTTCTTTTAAAAGAAATTAACCCATGGCCGGCACCTTAAAGCCTTGTGCACCTATGAATCACATTATGAATAACATTATGAGCACTTATTGCTATTAAACCTTCAGGGATGCTGGCGTTAAAACCAAAAAAACAAATGGGCCTCACGACTTGAGAATTTTGCTTTAAACACTGTTGGATCTAATAAAATCAACCATTTAAAAATGTGTAAATCTTGATATATATATATATATATATATATAAATGTTAAATTGATGCCCTAAAGATATTGGTTTAGGATATATTTTTAGAAATTTTTTTTACCACTTTTTATATTTCCTATGAAATTGTGCCAAAACTTTACTAAAATTGTTTATTAACAATTTTCCTAAGGAAAATAATACATCCCTAAAATTGTTAATAAAATCTTTACTACAATCCCATTAAAAAAATCTCTAATTTGCTAAGAAAAGAAGAAAAGATTTCCAACAAAACTGATTGATATCAAGAAGGAATCCAAATCTTTTGTATCACTTTTGTATATCATTATATGTTCCACCAATCACTACTTATCATATATATGATTGCTTTCCATTTTAAATTTTAGTTATTCTATAAAGAAAGTAAAATAAAAACATGGCAAGTAGTGATTGGTGGAATATAGAGTAGTACACAAAAAGCGGTACAAAGGATCTAGACTTATATTTTGAGTATAAATCTTCTGTATCACTATATGTTCCATCAATCACTACTTACCATGTGTATGATTGCTTTCCATTTTAAACTTCAGTTATTCTATAAGGAAAGTAAAATGAAAACATGACAAGTAATGATTGATGGAACATAGAGTGGTACACAAAAAGTGGTACAGAGGATTTGGACTCATCTTGAGTCCAAATCTTTTATACCACTTTTTGTATATCACTATATGTTCCACCAATCACTACTTTACATGTATATGATTGCTTTCCATTTTGAACTTCAGTTATTCTATAAGGAAAGTAAAATGAAAACATGACAAGTAGTGATTGGTGGAACATAGAGCGGTACACAAAAAGTGGTATAGAGAATTTGGACTCATCTTGAGTCCAAATCTTCTGTACCACTTTTTGTATATCACTATATGTTCTACCAATCACTTTTTGTATACCACTTCTTCAAGATGAAGAACCAATAAAGACAATTTGCAATTATGTTCATTTGTCAAGTTCAACCAAATTGCAGGTGCATCTAATACAAGGTCATTTATTAGTAATCTGTTAATCATTTTTTTTCATTTGTCAAGTTCAATCAAATTGTATGTAATAACCAACGCTCCCGTTTGGTGCAAATGTCACTCTACAAGTATAAATGCTTGTGGGGTGTAGGCGGCAAGGGCTGGTTCAAGTCTCCAAGAGAGAGTTTCACATATATATTGTGAGGTGCCGAGGACCCAGGAACCCGAGGACCCGAGGAAGGGAAGACCGACACATAGTAAGCAAGAGGAAATAAAGGAGTAAGGAAATTTACCCGATGATACTCGAAGATGAAGTGGCATGGGCGCTGGTGACATAAAGGACATATTGCAAATATCTGAATGTGGCAGGATAACTTAGAAGATTGCATTAAATGTCCGGCACCAACCTTTCTGGCCGCATTAATTAGAAAATACCAACTTTGTCCGTTGCATTAATGTAGATATGACCTGAACAGTGCAGAACGCAAAGTTAGAACTTTGTTCTATTACCGACAGACAGGTGTTGGGGGAAAAGCTTGATAGATGGCAAGGTGTAAGGCTGAGATGAGAGGAGCCAATGATATAAATAGGAGCCGGAAGATACGGAAATGAGACTTTTGGTTGTTGAACCCTCTCTACCAAATATATTGTATTCGGACCTTTAGTCAAGGAACAAGCAGTGAGATACTTAAGCTGGTTTATGATTTTTAGGTCCTTACAATTGGCGCCGTCTGAGATAGCTTACTTACGCAAGCGCGTGGATAGTAGAAAACGGAGACGTAAGAGTCATGCTTGTTCTTCCAGTGACAGTTCGGAAGCAAACCTTGGAGGAAATGAGCCCCCAGTATTTGAGCCTACTCGAAGTGTGACCCGTGTCAGTGTATCTTCGGGCGTTAGGGCAAAGCAGCAGAAGGAGATAAGGATGCCTGGTACTGATGGGATATATCACGATGAGGGGAGTGATGCAATGGGTAAAGCCCTAAGGCAAATCGCCAAATCCCCTTTTGTGACCAGGATAAATAGGGCAAAGCTACCACGTAGGTTTTCTCAACCCATTTTTACTATGTACAACGGGAGGACTGACCCTGTAGAGCACGTCCGTCATTTTAGTCAAAAAATGACCGTTTATTCGAATAATGAGGCGCTGATGTGCAGAGTTTTTCCCTCCAGTTTGGGGCCTGTGGCCATGAGGTGGTTTGATGCTCTGGCAGAAGGTTCTCTGAGGTCTTTTGAGGAATTGACTAGAGCATTTGGAGCAAGGTTCATAACTTGTACTAGGATTCCAAAACCCTTGGATGCTCTACTGTCTATGTCTATGAGGGAAGGCGAAACACTCAAAACTTATTCCGACCGATATTGGGAAATGTATAATGAAATTGATGGAGATGTGGAGAATGTAGCCGTGAGAACTTTCAAGGTGGGCCTTCCCACGGAGCATGGGTTAAGGAAGTCCTTAACAATGAAGGTCGCGATAGATATGCGTCAACTCATGGACCGGATAGATAAGTATAAACGGGTAGAAGAAGACCAGGTACAAAGCAAAGGAAAAATGAAAGGGTATCTGGAGAGGAAAGATCTTCGGGTAGGGGGGTTTCAAGGTATTCGGCCTAAACGAGACTTTCCAAGCCACCCGAGGACCGCCGAGACTCCTTTAATTAATTCATTATTCAAGGATCCCGTGCATCACATACTGGAGAAAATTCGGCATGAACCATATTTTAGGCCACCCAACAAAATGAGTGGAGATGCATCCATGAGAAATCAAAACCTCCACTGCCATTACCATCAGGATAAGGGACACACCACGGAGGATTGCCGGACATTGCACGATCATCTGAATCAATTGATTAAGGCCGGGAAGATCAATCATTTATTGGCTAAACCGAACGGGAAAGGGGGACAGCAAGGCACTCGGAAATATTGGGGTCAGGCCCCTCAGCCATCGCTAGGCACTATTAACGTCATCTTGGCGCAGCCGAGAGGAGAATTTGGGAAACCTTCACGGGTCATGACCGTTCAAAACAGCTGTGGGAATGAGGTCATGGAGGAAAGTAATCAAGCAAATAAAAGAATGAAGTGCTCGGCGACGCCAGTATTGGGATTCTCCGATAAGGATAAAGAGGGCACGTATCAACCCCACGATGACTCCTTGGTGGTAACGGTTCGTATCGGGGGATATGATGTAAGACAAGTCTTGGTGGATGATGGAAGTGGTGCAGAAATCATGTATCTTGACCTATTTAATGGTTTAAAGTTGAGAAATGAGGATTTGGAAAAATATGATCATCCGTTGGTCGGCTTTGATGGGAAGCAGGTAATCCCACGAGGAATGATTGAGTTACCTGTGCAGGTGGAGGGTTCCAAAGTGCAGGTGAACTTCATAGTTGTTATGGCATACTCCCCGTACACGGCCATTTTGGCTAGGCCTTGGCTTCATGCAATGGAGGCAGTTTCATCTACTTTACACGTAATGGTGAAATATCCTATACGAGGAAGTGTGGGAGTACTACATGGCAGCCAAATGGTAGCTAGGCAATGTCTGACGTCTGCCACTATCCGAACAGGTCAAGGTTCATTGGCGGGGGAGGTTCTGGAGACCTCATAGCAATTAAAGGAGATTGCTCGGGAAGTCGGCGAAGCTGAGGATGGAGGCTCTGCCGAGCAGATAGACAAGGTATTTATAGGAGAAGGGTTTTTTGTTGTTGGCACATCAGACGGGTCAGAAGCAGGGAGGGGCGCAGCTGGTTCACTTGTTGGCATGGGGGGAGCAGGAGCTAAGCGTAATGCTGAAGGATAGTAAATGTTGTCTAAAGTTCGGAGTTCAGTGTCAGCGGCTACCCCGGCAGCATCTAGAGCATGCCCCCATACCTCCAAACAAAACGCTCTAGCGACCCCTTTGAGTTGGGCGGTCAAGCTGTCAACCGCCTTTTTCATCCCAGCGTCGTACGCTGCCTGCTCAGCAGCGACCTGCTCCTGCTCCTTGGTGACTAGCAATCCTTGCACTTGTTTAAGCTCAACAACAGTGAGGGCGAGCCTGTTTTGAGCTTGCTTTTGGGCCTCGAGAGCAAGATTCGCCTGCGACTCATAGCTTTGCAGGGCAGCCTCAGCGTTTTATGAGCCTTCTCTACTTCTGACAAGCGTGTGAGGGTCTCTTTTAAGTTTAGCTCGGCTTCTTTTTGGGCCCTCACAGCCGCCTCGGCATTGTGCTCAGCTTTCTGGGCAAGGTCCAGCGAGTGGTCAACCCATTCTTCAGCCATAAAGGAAGCCTGGACTGCCTATGATACATTTGAATTAACAAAGTTAGTCATAATAAAGAATTAAGGCTCATAAATGGAATGTGCAAAGACTTGGGAAATACCTTGGCTAAATCCTGTTTTAAGGACAGGAAGACTTCCCTCTTGCGGAATGACCGCAACTCAGCCATGTCTTCGGGAAGACATAGAGCCTTCTCTAAACACTTGGCCACCAGGCTCGAGCTTCCCTTCTTCGAGTCCCTCAGGTTGGCGTCATCCAAAACAGGAGTACCCGAGCTGAGGGTAAAGTTGGGTCGCCAGGCTGATGCTTTTCGTGTAGGCTCACTACTGGGGTCCTTGGACGAACCAGTAGGAGCAGACTTCTTGGAAAGGGCTTTTCCAGCCCTAGTATCTTTAGAAGAAGGGTCGAGACTCTCCCCTTCTTCGATTTCTATCACATTTTTATTACTTTGGCCCCTCTTTCATTTTTTGTCCACAACTTCCGAAGAAGGTGCACGAGTCACAGCAGGGGTAACTGGACGAGGAGGGACCGGCATCGCTGGTGAAGAATCGCTTGCGTGCGCTTGAAGTAAGGCCAATAGGTCGGGCTCTTTCTCTTAAAAACCCATTATACTGGTCGAGGGATTGGAACTGGAAGGAGCGTTTTCACGATAGAACACTTCAAAGTCCCTCTCTGTCACCTCGGGTTGAGTTGGCTCGGGAGTGGCAGCTCTTTCCTCGGGGACAAGATTGGCAGTTTGTTCCAGGGGATAAAGTAATTGGGCGGCAAGCGGGGCAGGAAGCTATGCGTCTTGAGTTCCTGCAGGCGGAGGTGTAGGCAATAAGAATCCAGGGGCCACAATGTCAATCTGAGCTAATCGAAGATCCCTTGCTCTGATTACGTTCTTCGGGCTTTGGAAACGTTTGGTGGATGGTGTGTATCCGAGGATGATGTGGGCTGCTCGGAGTTGTCCATCCTTGTGGACAAATATTTCTGACCGAAGAATCCTGTTTAGATCAGCACGGTTCACAGCAGACAAGTTCGGAGCGGTATGGTAATCGTCTGCAATAAGGAATGAAATCGTTAAAATGAATAAGTTAAGCAATACAAAACACATAAAGGGAAGTTGGTCACTCCTAAGTACTAGGTCAGTCCTCAGGAACCCTACCTGGCACCCCTTCTCGGGTAGGGCAGTGTAAGCCGTCATGCCAATTGCCCGAGATGACAAGGTAATCTTCATCCATCCCTTTACTTGAATCAGGTAAGCAAGAGATCAGCCTAACGGAGGGGAATCTACATTTCATATAATATTTAGTCCTGTCTCCTTTTTGGCAGTTGTACACCCAATTTACATCTTGCCAGGTCAAATTGGTCCCCATCTTTCGGTTAAGGGCGTCTAAACATCCTAAAATTCTAAGGACATTTGGGGAACACTGTGAGGGGGTAAGCCTATAGTTTATCAGAAAATCCCTAGTTACTCTACCCATAGAAAGTTCCATGCCCCCATCGATAAACGCAATCATTGGAATCAAAACGGATTCAGGTGGACGAGATACGAGTGGAATCTCTTCTTCCTCACAATACATAATGTCTACGTCATCAGGGATCCTATATCGGTTTTTAAAGGCGGCCTTCGCCTCATCTGTGTTAACTAGCTTAGCGTACATACCCATTAATCCCTGTGACAAGAGGAGAAAAGCAAGCAAGTAGAAAGAAGCAAAAGGAAAATGAACACACCTCTGAAGATCGCTTAAAACTGGTCCTCGGGAGCTCACTCTTCTTTTAATACTTCAAAATGCCAAAATGAACTTCATCCAGCCTGAAGGTTTGCTTTTATAGGGTGGGAAAGTAGAAATAATGAGGTAAAAGAAATAAGGGCGGTAACTTTCCCACTCATAACTAAGAGCGAAATCTGAGCCGTACATTACCCATCCAGTCGTAGAACGTGCGCGGGAAAAGAAATGCCAGACTCCATAAATGCTCCATCGTGGGATACGAGGCGACAGACGCGGGTCATGGGGCAGTGAAAAGACGTCTGTACGTGTGAAAACAAAGGGACAGGTAAGAAGCGTGTATGCGAAGTTAAAACTTGGTTATTAATTTATGGTTAATAACTCAAGTGTTAAAGGGGCTGTTGTGAGGTGCCGAGGACCCAGGAACCCGAGGACCTGAGGAAGGGAAGACCGACACGTAGTAAGCAAGAGGAAATAAATGAATAAGGAAATTTACCCGATGATACCTGAAGATGAAGTGGCATGGGCGCTGGTGACATAAGAGACATATTGCAAATATCTGAATGTGGCAGGATAACTTAGAAGATTGCATTAAATGTCCGGCACCAACTTTTCTGGCCACATTAATTAGAAAATACCAACTTTGTCCGTTGCATTAATGTAGATATGACCTGAACAGTACGGAACGCAAAGTTAGAACTTTGTTCTATTACCGACAGACAGGTGTCGGGGGAAAAGCTTAATAGATGGCAAGGTGTAAGGCTGAGATGAGAGGAGCCAATGATATAAATAGGAACCGGAAGATACGGAAAGGAGACTTTTGGTTGTTGAACCCTCTCTACCAAATATATTGTATTCGGACCTTTAGTCAAGGAACAAGCAGTGAGATACTTAAGCTGGTTTATGATTTTTAGGTCCTTACATATATATACTTAGATTAGGCTAGAGTAGAAATTTTATCTTGTATAAAAAAAAAATTGTATGTAATATATAGGTAGCACACAAATTCAAGGTCACTCATAAGTCATCTAATAAATATGCCCTTTTCTCAGCTGTAAGGAATAACTAAATCATTTTCATGATTTCAGCTAAGCCATAATTTGAAATTTGTTTTTCATTCGGAAGAACTAATAATTAAATCAATCAATCAAATTTGGTGCACTACTTTCATTATAAGCCAACATGAAAGGTATTCAATTTTTGTGGCAAGATGACCAAACTCCAAATCCGATCCTCCAGATAAACAATTTTTTCTAGGACAATCCACCACATGGGATATTAGCCAATTAATTACAGATAATTTGTTATAATAAAAGTAAATTAACAGGACAATTTTGAAAAATTAAAAGTCCAAGTGGTTTTCTTTTGTTGTTGAATTTTTTTATGATATTTTTTCCTTTGCACCATCACCATGTATTCTTTTCACTTTCCTTATAAAATAAGTAATAAGTAAATAAATAAGCACATGATATATTGCAATTGATGAAAAACAAAATAGAAAATATAAAAAGTATGATAGAGAATTTATTTTCATTCTATATTTTGGCCATAAATACAAATAATTTCATTCCATTTTTTATATTCTACTTTATACTCATCCAATTATTATTCCTGTGTCATAATTTTTTTTTTCTATTTTAAACTTTGGTTATGTTATAATGAAAAGGAAAAGGAGTATGTGGGAACTGGAAAGTTGTAATTAGTAGAGTATAAAGTGGAATACAAAAAGTGAGATATAAGACTTTTATTCATTTTCCTTGTATTCTATTTTAGGATATCCCAAAATATATACCTCTTTGAAAAACTAATAGACATAAATTGGTTACTTCTCTAAATTACCCTTTACTTTATTTAAATACCACTCTTTCACTAAAGGTTAAATTAAACAATTTAATTTTAGAAACCTACATCTTCTTTTATTTGGAAGATAATGTTTGGGTTTGTGCCTTAAAATCGAATTTATTGTCATATTTTAAGTAATAGTATTTAATTACATGAGACTATTTTGCACATGAACTAATTGGACATTATCATATAGTCTTTAAGATGCATTGTATGTAATTTTTGTGCTTTAGTTACAAAGAATATAAATCACAAGTTCCTTATAAACTAAAAAACGTAATTCATAGTCGGTGATGAAATCAGGTGTTTTATTTGTGAAGACTATAAAGCCTAGAGTGCAAGTATATTTTCACGGTGGTACTTGTTATGTAATTGATGGTAACTTTAGACTTGTCAAAAAGCTAATAGAAGCCCAAAGCCTATTGGAGTTAGAACTTTATTTGTTCCATTGGTCCCAACTCAAGCCACTTACTAATACCCAATTGCATTAGCCCAAAAAGGCAAGTCTAATTAAATAATCAATTGGTTATTTAATAAAAGTTATTTAATAAAATAAATACCTAGACAGTTAAAATATACATACGATCAAAAGGAAAGAAAACAATTTTTTCTTGTATCTCTCTTCAAACGAACTGTTCATAACACAAGAAAAAGAACTTGTTAAGGTCAGTATGAGGTTAGTTGCGTGAAACTGTTACAAATGAGTGTACTTTAGTTAGGAGGTTACTGATGTGTCAAAGCTGTGCTGATGTTTAATAGATTGAGATGTAATAATTTGTTGTAATTGAGAAAGTAGTTAGTTAGTTAGCTGGGAATAGTAGACTTGAGAAAGTAGTTAGTTCATTAGTTTAAAGTACTTACTTAGTTGGCTAGAATTGGGAATACTAGAATTGAGAAAGTAGTTAGTTCATTAGATTAAAGTACTTAGTTGCTAGAATAGGGAATACTAGAATTGGTTACAAATATCCCACAACTGAATTTAAAGTACTTAGTTGGTTAGGAATACTAGAATTAGTAGTTAGTTGTCTAGAAATACCAGAATTGTTACAAATAGCTAACAACTGAAGTGTATAAAGGGGAACAAGGATCTCAATATTGGAATCATTGAAGAATTAACCCAAACCAGTACCTAATCTCTCTAATTCCCTATCTCATCTCTTCCACACTTCTTGGAGGCCGGGTTGGCCTCAAATTCAACCCAAACTATCTTCCTTTACTACTTAATTTTTAGAAAGATCTTAATGAAAAGTACAAAGAATTGATTGAGAGACTACACATCTTGGGCGCTAAGTGGAATTTGGGTAGAGGTAAAAGGTTTCTTGAGATTGACCTTCTATTTTGTTTTTTAGGATCACTACATTAAGGTATGCTTTATATTCTTTGTTGTTGAATTAAAAATTGTATGTTATCTCTCATGAATAAATTAGATCCTTGTGTTTGCTTCCGCAATTTTGTTGTATGTGATGCAAAACTATGTTTTCCAATAGACAATGCATAACACTATTGATGACTTTGATTGGAGTGAAAATAGGGAAAATAGAAAATGGAGTAGAGAAAATAAGAGAGATTTTAGCCGGGAAGGGTGTTTGATTAGAATGATTTGGGGGGAGAGAAAATGTTGGGTTCGGTTGTTTGGGTTCGGTTGTTTTCTCTTTGAGCCTACCACTTTTTAGCCCTCCAAATCGGAGAGAAAATGGGGAGGAGAAAAGGTTGGTTGGCCCACCAATCTTTTTTTTTTTCTTTCTTTCTTTTTATGGGCTGTTTATCAAATTTTTTACTTGCTTATTTTATTCCAAAATAATAATTTTTTTTTTCATTTATAAAATATTTGTAAAAAAAAAAAATCATGTAATAGGGTCATGAGAGAGTAAATTTAGATAAACTCTATTTTCTATTCCCTGCATTTCTATCCTCTAACCAAACACAAATAAGGAGAATTAAAATCTCTTTTATCTCCCTACTTTTCCATCGTCTTCTCCATTTTCTATTCTCCCGCTTTTCCATTTCCAACCAAACAAACTATATGTTTTAAATGACATTCCTTTATAAAATCGGATTTTCTAAGCCAAACTTAAATAACTTGGTTTTCCTTAATCTCCCAATTAAATGAGTTGGAATATTCTTGGTTTGCCTTAATCTCTCAATTAAATGGTTAAGTTTTAACGGTTGAATAAGTGACCTAAGGTTAAATCATTGCCTATACAAAAAGCCGATTGATATTTGTTCTGATGATCTGATGATAAAGAGCTATCATTAGCAGATGTCATAGGTTGAAATTCTCTCTAAAAAAGAGGTTAAGCTTTGAACAAATGGGCCTATAAAATTAAATTTAAAATTTGCTCATTTTATCTTAAACTCTCAATCAAATGAGTGAGAGTAGATCCAGTGGCTTGACTTTTGACACTGAGAAATTATTAGGTCCACTTGAATGACTATTGATGTAGTCCTCATAGTCTTTCTAACCAATAAAATGCTTTTACTTATGCAAATGTGATATTACTTAGTGGGTTTTAATTTTTGTGCTGGTTAGGCATCTAACTCACATATTTGCATAAATAAAATTATTTCATTGCTTGGGAGGACTACTTTAGCAGATCTCTCAGTGGACTTAATAATTTCTTGATAAGATGTTTTTATCAACTGAAAAATCATTAGATATTCCCAAAATACAGCAACATAATATTTCCTTATTTTGGATGATTTTAATCAGTAACATCCTTAATTACGTGACAGAGAAAATACTACGGGTCACTATAGTTCTAGATAACTGGATAATTACTATTGTAACCATTAGTGAGAAGTTTCTTGTGATGCATTTATGATGCTATGCTGACTATTAACTAAGTTCTGATCCAGGTATCAGTTATTCAGTTGGCTTGCAGGAGGGTCCAATGGTGTTCCAAAGTGTAGTCCTTTTTCTCTTCATGTCCTTACTCATTTTCTCTTCAACCATCACCACTGCCATTGCTGCCTTGCCAAAACAACAAGAGCTAGATCGAATTTCAGCACTGCCTGGACAACCACCAGTAACATTTTCTCAATTTTCTGGCTACGTTACGGTCAACGAGCAAACTGGACGAGCTCTCTTCTACTGGTTGACAGAAGCCACTGCTTTTCCAGAAAAGAAACCTCTTGTTCTTTGGTTCAACGGAGGTTAGTTTAGCTTCTTTCTCACTTTTTATCTTTAATTTCCACCGACTACTCTTCTCCTGTAATTCTAGGGTGCTAGTCTAGCTCTACTAGGAATGAATTACAATGTATCCATCTTGTAGCACTCTTAACAACATTTATATAGGAGACATGAATTACATGGGTTTTTTTTTTTCTTATTTCTCTTTTGGAAAACATAAAAAGTAGAACTTCAGAAAAACATTCCATTCGAAGCAAGAACAGGAATTAATTAGAAGCCATGAATTAATAAGCATTCATAAGTCACAAATGGTGATGATGACATGTTTCTTTCATTAAAGAACAATTCAAAAAAATGAGTTTAAGAATACAACAATTTTAATCAACTTTTGCACAATTGATTTAAAATAACATATGATGTGATTGATGATGTTAATAGTGAATTCAAATGAAAGTGACATTATACTAATTATAATAATTTGACATATGTGAAAAATGACCATGAAAACTATTGCCTCCTAACATTATTTGTTATAAAAGTTGTTAATATCTACTTGTGTATAAATAGTTGAAACCGACATCAACAGCAATCAAACGTGTCACTATTTAATTGTGTTTAAATAATGGAGATCGACATCAAAATTAATATAAAAATATATAGCATAATAACAATTATTAATGAAAAGAGTTAGACTTTTTTGTAGTTGTACTCTAGTTATGTAATGTATTATAAGTCCGGTTTAAAACACTAATATTACTATTTTGTATGTGTTCTAATAAGTATTACAGTTTACTCAGAAACCAAAAAAAAAAAAAAAAAAAAAAAGAAAAGAAGGAAAGGTCATAACCTCATAGGTGAGGTGCTTCAATGTGTATTACTAAGGAGATAAATAATATATTTGTGAAAAGGTTGCACACAACTATAGATACACATAAATAATATATATTTTTTTTAAAAAGTAAATAGGTTATATAGATATTATGTAGTGAAATTCTCAACTACATACCCGGTACGTATTTTGTTATCCCTCATGTGAAATGTTAACAAATGATTGAAGGAAATTAGTTTGGACAAAGTTTGATAAGTCCACCATTGGATTACATCTTTTTCTTTGAACCTCCATACTTTGCAAAATTTCTAGAAAATTAAAGATCAATAGTTATGTCCTTAATAAATTATTTAAATTGCAAGTTTTTGTAGTTTAAAATTATGTATAAAATATAAATTTAGAAATCATATAGTAAATAATATCCAATTGATACAAAATTTGACATGTATTACAAGAGTAAAGAAAATACAGTTCAACGATTAGATTTTTAAAATATGTTGTAATTTTTATTTTATTGAGTAAGGTTGTAGCCTAAGGTTACAACCAATTTTGTAACTAAATTTTATCCAAATATTAATTATATGTTGCATAATTGTGCAGGGCCAGGTTGTTCATCGGTGGCATTTGGAGCATCAGAGGAAATTGGGCCATTTAAGATTAATAGGACTGGTTTATCACTTTATCTCAATGAGTATTCATGGAATAGAGGTAACAACCAATATTCAAATAATTAATATTCAGCAAGTTGGTGAACCTTTATCTTTGCAATTTTGTGGTTAAAATCTATCATGTGTTTACTTTTTGTGCTTACAGAGGCAAATCTTTTATTTCTTGAATCCCCGGCTGGTGTTGGTTTTTCGTACACAAATACAAGGTCCGACCTTAATAATTCCGGAGATAAACGGACTGGTACTAGATTATGATGATTTTGTTATTATTATTATTAGATTACCATAAGATTGTGTTGTAAGCGAATCCTATGCATTACCAATTTTGTGACACAGCTGAGGATGCTCTAGTATTTCTAATTAGATGGATGTCAAGATTTCCACAATACAAATATCGAGAATTCTACATTGCTGGGGAGAGTTATGCTGGTATTTATATATATATATATATATATATATATATATATATATATATATATATATGCAACAAACAACTAATAACTTATTATTACACAATTATGAGAAATTCTAAATAATCACAAGCTAATCTTTTCATTCTTTTTATAGGGCATTATGTTCCCCAGTTGGCAGAGAAAATTGTAGAATATAATAAGGCACTCTTGCAACCTATCCTCAACCTTAAAGGATTTATAGTAAGTAATACATAATTAACACAAATTTGACCACCAAGTTTGATCATAACTCTAATTAAAAATTTTCAATCAAATTATGCAGGTGGGAAATCCAGCTTTTGATAACTACTATGATGAAATTGGAACAATAGAATATTGGTGGAGCCATTCATTGATATCTGATACAAGATACCGATCAGTTCTCAAGAATTGCAATTTCAAGGTTGTAGCAAGTGAAAGACCACAACCATGTAGACAAGCAATGTACCATGTCATTACGGAGCTTGGAAACATAGATCAATACAGTATTTATACACCATCTTGCCCGACATCGCCTGATAAGACTATGAGCCCTATAAGGTTCAAAAATACTCTATTGCGTCGAAGGCTTTCTGAGTATGATCCATGTAGTGCAAATTATGCTGAGAAGTATTATAATCGGCTGGAAGTGCAAAAGGCAATGCATGCAAATGTTAATGGAATTCTTCGCAACTGGACTGTTTGCAGGTTTACTATTTAATGAGTCAATAATTTTTGTTTATGTATTTACTTTTTAATAACAATAATTGGGAAAGAGTGAATTGAACCTGAACATTTTCATTAGAAACATTAAAGAAAATATTAGTTGAGCTATAAGGCTATTAACTTTGTTTGTTTCTAAAATTGAAAACATAATCCTAGGCGTTTGATGATGCATCTAATTCCTATATATACTTTTCTATTGTGTAGTGGTGTTATCGGATTCGGAGCCGACAAAATTTGGACAGATTCTGAATTTTCTATGTTGCCAACATACAAGAAGTTGTTTACAACTGGTTTACGAATCTGGGTTTTCAGGTAAAATTATTTAAATGCTAAGGATAACAATTTTTATAATTAATTAAAGTAATATCGGTTTTATACTAACATTACTTGTATTAATACACATTACAATACTTGTACCTTAAACTTTGAAGTTTTTATAAATAGATAGGAATAAATAAATTATTAATCACAAGGCAGGATAAACTATAAAACTTAGTCACGTGGTAACTGGTAAGCAATTTTTGGCCGGTGACTTGGATTGGGCTACGTACAACTACAAGTGGCAAGACAACACTACAACAATGAACAAAAAGACTATACTTGAGAAAACCTATGTGAATAAAATTTTGACACGACCCAACAAAGAAGAAGAACAATTCTCTAACCTGCTCTTTGATTCAATAACATGCGCACTGTAAAAAGAAGCACTCTACTAGAACTTGTAGGCCTCTCAGTCTCTGAGCAATTTAGAGTCATTGATAGTGATATGGACAATATCCTTACGTAGTCCAATAGTACTTACCCTTTTGTTGAAAATCAATTTCACAATGTCTACTCAAAGAAACATCCCAATGAAAATTTAACACCATTTCTTTTCTTTTTCACCATAACATTTGGAAAAAGTTTAAGATGAGAAAATTTTTCACAACGTCTTGTCATAATTGCAATGTGGCAGAATATGAGTAAGTCTATGCGAGAGCAACAGGTTGTCAATTACAATCTGTGGTTTTTTTTATTAGATTTTAGAATTACTCTAACAGTAGTGTTGGTAGAAGTGCTTCTGTTGCAGTCAGCGACTCCTTCACTTTTAGATTTCATCTCTTGATTTGGAAAGCCTTATATTGCCTAATGAGCATAACCTTGGGCTTGCCTAGCCATCTTCCTTGTAGACTTCTTGTTGTACGAAACTTCAAATTTGTAGCCAGAGTCCTTTATTAACAATTTCTATTTTGAACAACTTGAGATTGAATGCTTTATCCTAATTACGAGAGAATTTTTTGTAAGTTATCACTCTATAGTCTATACTCAATATGTGGCTCTCACCTGTTGATGCAATTTTTTTTGTTTTAATAAAATCTTACGTGCATATTATGATCATCTGTGTTTGCCTTCCATGCATTGTTGATTACTTATTGTTTTTAGCTTAAAGCTTTTGTTTATAAACATAGTCAATTCCATATCGAAACAAACATAAGCATAGTAAAATTCTATTTTTCCAGGCAATTGCTCCTATGTTGATGAGAAGATTAATGGACAGTGTAAATGCAATTGCTTTTGATTTGAGAAGTAATAAAGAAGTATAAACAACGAGAAAGATCTAATTTTTAAGGCTTCTATGTTGATGCAGTGGGGACATAGATGCAGTAGTTCCAGTGACTGCCACAAGGCTATCCCTCAGCCATCTCAATCTCACCATTAAAACTCTGTGGTATCCATGGAACGACGATAATCAGGTAATTAAACACAATTTCTTACCAAAAATCAATCAAAACCTCCAACACACTAACAAAAATTAATTTATAGATACGTAGACAGAAATATTCACAAAGAAATGTCATAATAATCTGAAAGTTAAACTTTTTTTTATAGGTAGGAGGATGGACAGAGGTCTACGATCAGCTAACTTTTGCTACAGTGAGAGGGGCTGGCCACGAGGTTCCAGTACTTCAACCCAAGCGAGCATTCATTCTTTTCAAATCTTTTTTGGCCGGGAAGGAATTGCCAGTTTTACCTAAATATGATAATATAGATTATTGATAATGGAATTGCCAAAATTACCTGGATATTATAACTAAAGAAAATTGGTTATCTTTGAGCAATTTATTAAGTGTAATTGTTTCATGATTCTAATTGATATATTACAAATCCAAATTTAGTGCCTCTATATATGCAACAAGATCCTCTCCATTTCAAATCACAAATCCAATAAATAAATCTTAACTGTGGCATTTTTACAATGGCTTTCCTATGTTGCATGCCATTTAGAAACCAATTGAGTAACCCAATTCAATCCTTAATTAAGGACCAAAAGCATATTTTATTTTTCTTTAAAGCCATTTCACATATTATGAAAAAAACACATTACTAGCACCTGGAAAATGAATGACAATTTCAACAACAAATCTAACCAAATGAAGGAAAAGACATCCTTTACAATTTTAGGAAGACATGCACAGGTAAATTAGCTGCACACTAATTCCAAAGATCTCTACTTATCAATTAGAAAATAACATTTCTGGATTCAAGGTCATAGTACAAGCAAGTAGTCCTGCCTTGGTTTGTAATCGTATACAAAATTGT
The DNA here is from genome assembly GCF_040712315.1 of Castanea sativa. Lineage (NCBI taxonomy): Eukaryota > Viridiplantae > Streptophyta > Magnoliopsida > Fagales > Fagaceae > Castanea > Castanea sativa. The sequence continues at coordinate 46,242,911 of NC_134020.1, read as the reverse complement.
AGTGCATCTCAGATGCTAGTATGAGATGAAGAAATAATTACTTTGAACCCTCACCAATGCCTGGAGGCATTCTCAAGCTCTGAGCAAGATCACTCATCCTCTCCTTCATGGCCTAAAAAATATCAAAGCCAAGAGTTTTGGTTTTATAGCAATTGGCAAAGGTGGAAGAAGAGTTTTGAATACAAAAAACTAAAATTCTCATGACCTGGACACTTCTAATGTGCATCCTTGTTTGCCTCAGTAACTAAAAGTGAGTTTCTACACAGTATCCCACATAGTATCCCATCCATCACTGTAATCAGAACCCCAAACCAATTGGACACCTAAATTATTTCCTACGTCCTTTGAAGATTCTTCACAATTGGAAGGGTGATGGAACCGCATATTACCCAATTAAATATTTTTCTTCTTTTCTAAATATATTTTCAACATATGCACTCTATAACAATTGGATCATTACATAGGCATGTTTTTTAGCCTAAACATCAAATGGTTAAGCATCATTAGATAGTTATCGGGATTTTTTTTTAAGTGTTGCACTGAATAATTTTTACTAAAGGGAAAATCTAAAGGATATTGCCAAGCTCAAATTCCACTTTCTGCAAACCCCCACCCCAATAAAAGGAGCCCGCTATGGTGAGGGAAAGTCCAGTCGAGCTAGGCCATCAAACCAAACCAAAAATTCCCCCTAACTCTAATTCAATGACTAGAAATTTTACCAGCTAATTGGGCTAATTGGAACCCACCTGCAAGTAATTTATCAAAGATCATAAAACAAAGTAGCTCTTTTGGGTTTTTTTTTTCCTGTAATTGCATCAAGAATGCAAGTTCTGAATTGGTTGGATTCAAAGTAGTTTAGGTAAGATGCATATCTGGATATGTTATTATAACTATACGTCTGTACTATAATTGAAATGAAATCCTACCTATGATATAATGTAACGAAATTTCAACATTTTTGGATACTCAAATTCCATTATCTTTTCAACTAGGAGATCAAAGTCTGTTTTTTATGGTTTTCTTTCTGGCTGGACCTTACATCAACAAATTTTCATGCAATACAAAATCATTCCCATATTAATGTGATAGAAATGTGTGTGCACGCATGCGTGCAGGTCTGTGCCTGTAGAATTTTTCATCCCTTTTTATGAAGCTTTTTGTTGATGTATGGCAACTTCAGATCAAGTCATTTTGACCTCATGATAGTTGATATTCAGGTCTTTTGAGTGATTTAAATGAAAAACATCAAGTTGCAGCATAGAACAACAACAAAAAAGTACCTATATTTTCTTGGTCATGCCATTTGGAGGCCTAAATTAGATTTTAACGAGTCCATATAATAATAGATAAGTTTAGTTTTCATTGATTTATTTGATATAATGTAGGTCCTGAAGTTGACCGGTTAGCAGCAATGGCTTGGAAGTATAAGGTATATTTGGTAATGGGTGTGATAGACAGATAGAGAGAGATGGATATACACTCTACTGTACTGTTTTGTTCTTTGATTCTCAGGGTCGTTACCTCGGAAAGCATCGGAAGCTTGTGCCAGCAGCAATGGAGCGTAGTATCTGGGGATTTGGAAATGGATCAACAACTCTAGTCTTTAAAACTCCAATTGGAAAATTAGGTGCTGTCATTTGTTGGGAAAACAGAATGCCCCTTCTAAGGACAGCCATGTATGCTAAAGGTAAGTAATCTTTGATGCTTAATTCAACTCACATTAATAAGAACACTATCTCAACTTTTTTCAAGCTGCTTTTTAACCCTTTCTTTACCTTCCTATCAGTTGGGAACTAATATAATATTTTGATTATTTATTTATGTATTTTGTTATGACTGAATGTTGGAGAGCTAAATTGATATCAGGCCAGGAGCATGAGAATTTCAAGAAAGTTGTAGGCCACCCTGGTTGTCCAATGAGGAATAGTGCTTACTCCCCTCTCTCTCTCTCTCTCTCTCTCTCTCTCTCTCTCCTCTATTTTTGTGTTTGTGTGTTGGATTCTAACGTGGTCCTAAGTATTCAAGTTCAAGCCTTCAAATAATGAAAATTTGATTATTATAGTGAGGGCCTGACTGTGCTGGGCTTAAATTGGCAACAAGGCTTGGTTTTTCACCTTTAGAGACCAACCTCAGTTGCCTAGGCTCATGCTAGAAGTACTTGTGACTTTTTTTTAGCATTTTGTGATTTTCATATCTTCTCTCCAATCTTGGCATACTTTTTGATGGTCAAACAATAATACTTCATTGTCTTCTTTCAGCTGATTATGAGATGTATGTTGTTAAATGATGTGCTCCGCTCCTTGTATTTGCTTTGTTAAGGACCATCTGAATTCATTTTTGTTGAAAATGCTAAACGTGATAATCTATAATGTCTACATGTCTCAGCCTCTTTAGCAAGCAGGCTAAGGCCCCTACTTAATATTCCATTCATAAGGGGAATTTTCTGTTTGTTGGGGACATATTTTTATGTAATTGGCATATCCTTTGACAAAACGTCATTTACTTGTATTTGGGTATATTTAAGTAGGTTCAAGATGATCATTACAAGTGGTTAAATTGAAAACATGAAGATTACTTAAGAACTGGTCAAGAAAAGTGCAAATCTGCGAGTCTCGACACCTCTTGGACATAAGCTCGATCTGTCATGATTCATTAAAGCTCGACAGATATCTCAATCTATCGAGCTTACGGGATTTAGTATATAGCCAGCAACGTTTTTATCTAAAAGACTATCTGTTTATGGGTTTGTATAATTCTTATTGGACTAGGAAAGCTTAAGGTTTGTGTAAACATATTTGGAATAGGAGAGCCCATTAAGCTCCTATTTAAAGGAGGTGGAAAAAGAAAAATCTAACCCTAGAGAGCTTCATAAGGTTTTCTTTTTGAAACCCTAGCTTCCTCCTACAGAAGAAAGAGTTCTTGTTGCGTTTCTTGTATGCCTTTGGGTTTTGTAACCAAGCAAAGTCTCTTGCACCAACATTGAAGATCTTATTGGTGTTTTTATGTGAAGCTGTTGCAAATCAATTACAACAATCAAAAGGTTGCCGTGGAGTTAGTCACGTACTAGGATTCGTGCAAATGAGTAAACCGCGTACTGGGTTTTGCGCATCAGATTGGTTAGTCATGTACTAGGAACCGTGCGTTAAAAAGAGAGATTATCACTACAAAACAAGTCCAATTGGGTATTGGGGTAAGGGTTCAACTGTAGGTTGGTATAAGGTACTAGGATTCCTCTACTTGTAACCGCTTATTGTAATAATAGTGGATTCTCGGGAGTGGTAACCTTAAAATCACCCAGTGGGGTTTTTACCTTGGAGGTTTTCCCTATTCGTAAACAAATCACCATGTCAATTTATTTTCTGCTACACTTTAGTTTATTGGTGATTTGTTTGTGCTATCACACGTTTGCATGTTAAATTGGTTAATTAATTGAACTTGACTAATTAATCAATTAATCCATCATAAGGGGTCAATACGTTTTTAGCCTATCACTGTTGTAGTGACGCTTTGGTTAGACCAACTATACCTATAAGGTACTTCTAGCTTCAATATTGACCCTTTTGCTTGGTGTAGTTGTAGTTTTGTATTGGTAGCTCAAACAAAAACACCCAAATATTGGCTAAAACGGATATGTGTAATTATATGATTTGCTTGGAGGAAATTATAGCTTTGTGTTCTTGTTGCACGATGATTAGTTTTAGATCATCTTTTAATTTTGTTTGTTTGTTTAGACTCCTTAAATCAGATTGTTTAACCTAATATATTAGCCAAGCAATTACTTAAGTTTTTTTATTTGAGAAACACACACACACACACACACACACATAGGGGAAGGGAGATGTGATAAGGGAATATATTTACACGTCAACACCAAAACTGCATGCAGTAGTTACTTAAGTTAATTATTCAGATCTAGGTTAAATAATAATAAATCATATCATGCAAAGCAGCGAAAAATAAAGAACACTACGATATGATGACCCAGGAAAATCAATGAAACCAACAGTTTCAAAGTACAAACCTAGGGTGGATTTGACCTAGCTATCCTCAAGGTAAAACAAATCCACCATATAGGATCAAAGTTTTTACAATCAGATTTCATCCTAAATCTATTGCTACCTCCAATAGTAACTTATTGGCATGACCATGTGCAAGCTCCGAATCCATGGACTCCTTTTCTCTTGAATTTGCAGCACACAAGCACCCACACTTGTGACTTTGAGATCCCACTCAAAGGTTTCAGATCACGGCTTGTTGATCTATGCAGCAACTAGATTCCACCAACACTTGATTGTAAATCTTGTTCCGGTAGATGCTTATAGATTTAGAAGATACAAAACCTCTCAGATCTCACAGTGATAACTTACAAGTCTTCAAAACGTGGCTAGAGTTTCCCTTTTACATGTAGGAGTATTAGACTAAAACCCTAAACGTTTTTACGAGCTTGAGCCTATTTAAAATTCTGCAGAAATTTTTTTTTTTTGTTGTTGTGATTTTCGATCGATCGAGCTTCACCATTCAATTGGTCGAGCTTCACAAAAAAATAAACATTTTTTCATGAAGTTTGTACATTCTTGAGTTTTGACCTGTACAACTTTGAGCAATGTCTAACACCTATTCTAGACATGTTTTTGTTTTCAAGTTGCCAATACATACAAGTTGAAATTCTAAACATTTAATCCTAAGTCTTTAGAACCTAACAGATATCTTGGTTTAATATGTGCAACTATTTTTTGTTTAGGGGTTGAAATATATTGTGCACCTATGGCTAGTTCCAAGGAGATATGGCAAGCATCAATGACCCACATTGCTCTTGAGGGTGGATGTTTTGTTTTATCAGCCAACCAATTCTGTCGAAGGAAAGATTACCCACCTCCTCTTGAATATGTATTTTCAGGCATAGAAGAGGACCTCACACCAGATTCTGTTGTCTGTGCTGGAGGTAGTGTCATTATATCACCATCAAGAACTGTTCTGGCAGAACCAAATTATGATGGGGAGGCACTAATCTCAGCAGATCTAGGTATGCCACTATTATCTACTATTTGTATTTTTTTGGAATTTTCACTCTGGTAGTTTCTCTTTGTAGCATTATTCATGAAAAATCTACATAGATGAATAATTTTAATAGCACTTGATATAAAAGTCTATATTTTTTGAACCATAAAATTACCATTGGATAATCTTTCTCTCCTTAGTTTCCAATTGATCAAAAGTATTCAAGTGAATGGGGCATAAAGAAACCATCTAAAATGGTGCTATATAGACTGAATTACGGGATGCTACCAAAGGAGACCCAAAAAAAAAAAAAAAATCATCTACAATGCATGCTATGCTTTGCTTCCTTCATCTTTTATATTTTTTAATATTAATTCCATTCTCCATTAATAGACAGTAATATTAATAGGGACCGTTGCCCTTGCTATGGATTCCAAGCCATTCCCATATATTTGAGAAAATATATACTGTGCTTTTGGTTTGATACTCAAGCTCTAAATTATGATAATGAAAAAAATATATGTATATGATGCAGTTCTTGGAGAAATAGCGCGGGAGAAATTTGGCTTTGATGTGGTTGGACACCATTCAAGGCCTAAAGTACCAAGCTTGATTGTGAGGGACCATCCAACATGGCTGGTTACTTTCACATCAACATTAGAGAAAACTGATGGCCCTCATAAGTAACTGTAACTTTTGCCAACCAGCAATTATTACACTTCCACAAAATGTAGGCTTTGTTATCAATAACTGGGACTGGAAAAACGTAAATCATATCGTGAATTGATTTTTAATTTTTAATTTTTTGTATTTTTTGTTGTATTGTATTGTTATATTGTAGGATACGCAAACAATTAATAAAATTTATATTAAAATTATAGATATACATATAATAAGGATATATTCATTATAACTTTTGAATATATTCAACTAATGACTAATTTAATTATCACTTATGTAACAATATATATTTAACAAACTGACTAAATAAATCTAACTAGCATGTGTTTATAACAAACACATTTAAATTGATTAAACTTAAAAGTGATAATACATTACAAATAGCCCAAAATTATAATTTCTTTTTATCATATTCATCATATTACCTAATCAAATCCATCTAAGTCAATGCTATCATCATGTTCATCATTCTGCAAACTTATTTTTTCATTGAAATTAATCATCAACATTTACTACTTGCTCTTTTATTTTAATGATTTTTTTAGAAAATTTTCTTTTTGGCGTTCTAGTTTCTTAGACTTATAACAATATAATGACAAAAATAAAAAATAATTATATTGTCAATTAATACCCTATTCATAGTATAGAAAAGAAATTTTGTAAGTGTGTAGTCCAAATTTTGTAGAAGAAAGAGAAAAAAAAATACATCCATGGGCATGCTATTTTATTAGGCTAAATTATGTAACCTAATAATTTTGTGCTAAAAACTAGTCAAATAACTTCATAATTCAAATAAAAGTACAAATTTTAACCAAAAAAAAAAACCTATTCATACAATACGTACAATTTTATGATATAATATGATTCATACGATATACACACTGTATTGTACGATTCATGAGCACTTACGATACAACCTTACAATACGATTCATACGATATACATACTATACGTATAATTTATGAGTACTTACGATACACCCTTACGATAAGAAAATTTACACACAATAGGGCACTGACAACTGTGTTGGGACACTAGTTTTGACGTCTTATTACTTTTTGTGGTCATTATTGTATCCTAAGAAGTTAGTATGAAAAAAATGTAATTTGAACAACTATGGGTCTGTTTGGATACTGTTTATTGCTGAAAACTGAAAACACTATAATAAAATAATTTTTAAATGTGTGAATAGTACCATGAGACTCAGTAAGTAAAATTTGTTGAATATGTACTTGCAGGTCTCGTAAACAGTGCACGAGACTCACACAAAAAACGCAGACGGGCATTTTTAAATGCAGACGCGCAATCCAAACCCATCCAATGTTACATTTTATTTTTCAACTTTTTGAAAATTAACGGCTTGAAAGAGGATTTGTACTTAATAAAATAATACCATACTTTAAAAAGGGATAATTTCAAAACAGGATCAGCTACCCACAAACAAACCAACAAATAGGCCTATTGGCCAAGCTATGAGCAACAAAATTAGCATTCTAGCAATTAACAAAATAAAAATATTGCACTTAAGATTTGAGCTAATTTCAAGTACTACCAAAACGTTTCTAAAATTATTCAAACTAGCATTTAACTCATGCAAATGCATAGATGCATTTAAAAAAAAAACACACAATTTTTATTATAAAAATATAAATAACTAGTCTAATTATTTTTTTAAAAATCATTTAACACATGCACTAATGCATACATATAGATACATTTAAAATTAAACACAATTTTTATCATTAAAATATAAATAATTAGTCAAATTATTTTTTTAAAGTAAACGTAATTAGTCACATATTAAAATTCTTACCTAAATTTAATACTACTTATGATAATTTTTTTCTAATTTTTAATAAGATAAAACAAGTGGTGTTTTTTGTTGTGTGGTGATTTTTATTGAGTATATATGATTTTTTTTAATTTTATAGTTCATTAATATTAGATTCCTAGTATTTTGCACTCATTAACTCACTTAGTAGAGGAGAAAGGGATTGAGATACAATGCAATTGTATTTTTAATAGCTTAGATAGAAAGTTAAAAAGTACTTTAATCTCGACACTTGAATCAAAATTTTTATTTAACCTCTTAACTTCATACATTTTTACTGTAATTGCATGATGCACTAGACGCACACGAGAAAGGGATTTATAAAGACAAAAATGAGTGAAGAGTCTTGTTGCTCAACTAGCACTTCCTACTTTTTCTAGTGTATTGTTGAAACTAGGTGGGAACGCCAAGTGTAAAAGACCCAAAATTATATATATAAAAAATGAATAATTTCAAATTGTCATGCAATTTTTTTATAAGTAATCCTAGGAATACCACAAATTTAATATAGTCTTACAAACTAATATGTTACCTGTGAGGACTAAAAGGACCTAAGTAAGTATTTGGGCATTGGGCTTTGTTGATGGGCGCTAGTTTGTTTTAGATTAAAGTCCCCTAGAACTGTGGGTCGGCCCATGAGTCGAGAGTCCGAGGATTCGTCCGAGGACGAATAGCTTCGAGGACAAACCCACCATGACCCTGGGATTCGCCAAAAAGATCAAGGCAGAGTTCTGGAAAAACCGTTGGTTAAGAGGGGGATCTAAACACCCTCCGGACGCAACGGTGTGAGAGAAATATCTTAGAAAAAGGATGCTACCTCCACATTAAAGACCCTGCACCTACCTCCTTGGCCGCATTAATGGGGGAATGACCTTTGAATAGTAGAAGTTAGCCTTCTTGCTATCATTTAAAGACTTCCAGAGGGTGGTGGAGGGGACAGGTGTCTAATAGGGTGATTTGCGTTACACGTGGATAAAGAGGGAAGAAGAAGAAGTATTTAAGGAGGGAAGAGAGTAAAGAAAAGAGAGGAGAAAAATATTAAAGATTGTAACCTTTGAAAGAAGAAAGAGAAATAATATATAAGTTGTTCTCGGCTTACGTCCGAGGAGGTTCATTTTGCCCTGTTTGTCTATTGTTTGCAAACACTGTAACCTTCAAGCCTGTTCATCAAGCTTCGAGTACCACTAAACTAGATTGCGAACCCACACTCTACAAATTTAATTGTTTAAGGCTCATTGGGCCTGAGCCCACGTGCGTTTTTTGGGTCCAGGTGCAATTGTACACTTACATTACCAATCATTAAAAAGTAATTTAAACATTCATTAATTACGTTATTGAAGTTCATTATTGGGGGCATTTCTTTTCGTCGCCCACATGATGTTAGGGGGGTCAAGATCGAGACTCAACTTTAGGCTTGGAACATGGCCCAAAGGCTATCGGCGAAGTGTGAAAGACCCATTTTGCTCAAGGTCTTGGTTGCATACAACAAAGATTATAATAAGGCCCCAAAAATACCTCCTGCAAAGATAAGCTAGCACAAAGGATGGCCCACCATGGTAAGTGGTTAAATAATAGTCTAGCAGTGAGCAAGAGAAACATCCAATGGTAGATGTTTGGAAAATTAATAAATGTATTTGCATAGTAAAAATTATGCATTTCTTCCATAGTTTGTTTAGTATAAAATTGGGCCCATTATGACAAGTACACAAGATGAATTAAAACAGTCCAGCAAAGAATATGACAGACCTCCAGCAGTAACATCTAATTAGTCAATAAATGTGTTCATATGAAAAAAATCATATAGTTTCTTCATTATTATTAAGTCAACTAAGGGAAAACTTCCATAGTATCCAAAAAATTATGGCTTTCATCATAATAACAATAAACAAGGATTAAAGACTTCATAATTACAAGTAAAAGAGGAAAAAATAGGATTGAATGAAGGGAGAGAGAGATTCCAGCTCAGCACAACAAATATTGAACTAAGATTGTTGGGGAATAATATATGTGGGGCATGAAGGGTTGTTTATGACTAATTGGAAAGCATTTATGGGTTGTGAATATGCAGAAAAAGAAAGGGAATGTTTGAGGCTAAGTGAGTGTGGGCTAAGGGTAATAATTTATGAGCTTGGGAAGAGTTAAACCACAAGCAAAGTGACAAGAAAATCAGAAATTTTAGAGGGAGTTTGGTGTGTCTATTTTAAGGTGCTGGAATTTTCTGAAAAGATAGAATGTGATGTTTATGGATAAGTGTATATGAGCATTTATGGACTAAAAACTAGTTTTTGAACTAAGGGATTGACTTATAGGCTAAAAATAGCATGATGAGTGAGGAATTTTATGATAAGATTTGTTGTCCTCCATAAGTTGATGGTAGTTCCCTTTTATAGTGAAGCTTAAGGGATTGATTAGCAAAAGTCCAAAAAAGTAGGACTGATCAGGGGTAGGACAACAAACTTAATTATCCTAGGATTTATCCTAAAATGGGAGATTTGCTTTTGGGGTTATTTTGCTTCTTTGGGCAATGTCACACATGGGTAAAAATCAGCATAACCTTGCATTAAATACGAAGAATTCTGAGATTGTGTTTAGCCAATGGGATTAAGGCAGGTATTAAGGAGGAATCCTAGTGTTGCAATTGAGATTTGGACCCTAGGAAGTAGGATTCAACACCCCAAGCTAAGTGTCAAAGTTTAAGTCTATTTTTGAGGATTCCGCTAGAAATCCCTTTATGCCCTCCAAACAACATGTTCCCAAATTTTCCCCTTTAGGATTCATGGGCTTGGTTCATGAACCAATTACATACATTTTTAGTAATAAAATAAACTATTTGGTTGAGGATTTCATGAGCTTAGAGATCTTGGTTGTGGCTTTCTTGAGTTGTGACCAAAACTTGGGGAAGAAGGGTATTTATTGCCCATTAACCTTTGGTTTCAGCGTTTAGTACTGTTCACGTTAAAGTTGGCAATGGGACAGGTGGTCAGCTCCTAATTTGGTTTGGGAGCTTGGTTGCTTCTTGAGGTGACCTCCAATGGAAGGCAGAACTGAATGAATTTCTCCAGCGGGGTCAGTTTGCACACATGGGCTATTTTGGCTGAGATTTTATGTTGGGCTTGGCCATGAGGAGTGACTACTGAGTATTTTGTTGGGCCTCTGACTTGGTGGTTCTCTCCACTTAGGCCTATCCTTTTGCTTTCTCATCCCTGCAAAACGGACAAAGCTACCATATATTGTCATGAATTTTTATTCCACATGGGCTTTAGTTGTTAGTAGAAATAAAATGAATCCATGAGCTTTAATAAATATTTATGATAGTTTTTGGATATTAATTTCCATGGGTTTTAAATAACAACTTATATAGTTTCTCATAATTTTTTGCTATGGATTATTTTGTAAATGATATTTTCTTTGGGGCTTTTAAATAATGACCTTCAATATTTTCTTGAGAATAATATTTACCATGGGTTTTAAATAAAGGCAATATTCATGGGTTTCAAATAAAATATGGTAACAACCACTATAGTGGAATAATGTGATATTCTCATGGGTTTTTCTATAGATAATCATAATATGCTTATAAGGTGAATAATTGTCATGAGTTTCGAAAGTAGATATTAAGAATGTATAAGATAAATAGTGACTATGGGTTCTTATATATATTCCATGGGTTTGTAATATGGTATAAATAAACAAATGTCATGGGTTTAAGATAATCATAACTTTCCATGGGTTTTTATATTAGTAACAAAAATTCATAATTCTCCATGGGCTTGATATATGTTTGTCATGGATTTTGGAAAAATGAATAGTGTTACGTAACATAAATAGTTACCATGGGTTATAATATGGTAAGAAATAAATAAATATTATGGGTTTAAAATAAATCATAACTTTCTACGGGTTTTTATATTAGTAACACAAATTCATAATTCTCCAAGGGCTTGATATATGTTTGCTATGGGTTTTGGAAAAATGAATAGTGTCACGTAATATAAACGGTTACCATGGGTTTTATAAGATAGATTTCATAGGCTTTTAGTATTATAGTAATAGGTTTAAGAACTTAAAATATTGCTAATCGTTGGAATTTAAGTGAAATACTTATGATATAGTATTTTGCCAAGTATTGATAATTTTGGACTTTTTACTAGCTTGGGCTTTTAATAATGCCAACGTAAATTAGGCTTTTGATATTGCCAATGAAAATTGGGCTTTTGAAATATTGTCAAGTATAAGTATTCTTGGACTTTAAAAAGAATTGGATATGTGCATTGGGCTCGTAGGGCCGGTTTTGCGCTTAGCTACATAATGATAATAAAATTGGATAAAATATGAGTTTTTTGGGTTTTTTTGTGATAGTTTATATCATGGTCCAATTTAGATAATAGATATAAAATATTTGTGGTTAACATAATAATAGGGCAAAAAAATATTTGTGAAAGCCCAATAACTTATTAGTGGTGTTTGAAAATAAATAGGTGGTACTTAAATAAAATTAGTTGAAAAAAAAATGTACCCTAACATTCATCAATCATAGTGATTGTCATATTATATGTGAACGTTTTGTAGTACCTTTAGCATTATTTTATGAAATTTTTTAATAAGGCCTTCAAAATATGAGGCTATTAGAAACCAAATCCAATTAAAACCCTAAAATGCTTCCAAAAAAAAAGTTGCAAATATGTTAGATCTTCAATGATGATTAATCTCCCTTAATAGTTTGAGATTTTAATTTTTGTAAACTAATTTCCTACAAAGTCATACACAAAATAATATATGTCATTCTCTCAAAAATTAGATTACAAATTTACTTAACTATGTATGGTCATATATCTAAGATAAGATTATTTTATTTTAAAAAAATAATATGTATTTTTTTTCTTTTTGTTAAAATTTATGCTTGAATTATGATATTCAATTCTCCTTATGAAATTAACCTTAGTTTTAATTAGAATTATATATTCATTAAATTATGTATTTAATGCATAAAATTAACCTCAATTTAATTAATATTAAATACTGTATTTAATTAATATTTATACATAAAAGGCTACACATAAATCTTTCACCATATGCCCCCAAATTATGTTGAGCTGACCGTCGCCAAATGGCTCTAGATTTAGGGGCTCCTGCAAGAAAGACAAGAATGAGTGACAAGTGGGAATTTATTTTTGGCCAAAACTTGGAGTTAGGAAAAATTGGGAAGTCTTGATCATATTCGAATATAAGAAATTGATTAGACTTTTAGTCTTTAAAGTTTGAGATTGTTTTCATAATGGCCATTTATGTTCTAATATTTTTATTTTAGCCTTTTATAGTTTTTTTTTTTTTTTTTTTGAGAAAGAAGCCTTTTATAGTTGATTCAATTTTCTATTTGGCTCTTTACATTTCAAAATATTCATATTCATGAAGGACTAAACATAAAACTAAATAAAAAATGAATAGTCAAAATGAAAATTTTAATATATAAAAGACTGAAATGAAAATAACCACAAACTTTAAGGGTTAAGAATCCAAAAAATTCAAGTGAAGAAGATTTGAGAAAAATCCTATAAAATAAGGCAAATATATATTATAATATACAAATTTTTTAGCCAACAAGCATCAACAAGACCAAAAGAAAAAATCGAATTTTTAGATATAAAATCAGTGAGAAATACAATTTGAATAACAAATTCTTTTCTTCTTAGTTTTTTTTTATTCACTTAGATATAAAATCAGTGAGAAATACATTTTGAATAACAAATGCTTTTCCTCTTAGTTTTTTTTTTTTTTTTTGGAGAAAGAAAGCCTTTTATAGTTGATTCAATTTTCTGTTTGGCCCTTTACACTTCAAAATATTCATATTCATGGACTAAACATAAAACTAAATAAAAAATGAATAGTCAAAATGAAACTTTTAATATATAAAAGATTAAAATGAAAATAACCACAAACTTTAAGGGCTAAGAATCCAAAAAATTCAAGTGAAGAAGATTTGAGAAAAATCCTATAAAATAAGGCAAATATATATTATAATATATAAATGTTTTAGCCAACAAACATCAACAAGACCAAAAAAAAAAAATTCGAATTTTTAGATATAAAATCAGTGAGAAATACAATTTGAATAACAAATGCTTTTCTTCTTAGTTTTGTTTTTTATTCACTTATTTTCTTAATTTTGTGTTTTTCTTTCAGTCATGGGCTGCGGCTCATGACATGAAGTGTACACAAAGGAAATTAGTTTGACCATGGATAATACCTTGGTGAACGTAAATTTAGTTTTAACTTTTAACTTTAAGAGTGTGGTAGATGTGCTCATTTAAAATTTTATCATAACATGAGGTGACAATTTTGATTAAAACAAATATTTAAGGTTTTTTTTAGAAAGTTTTAATTTATAACGCCTGTTCTTGATGATAAAAGAGTGTCCATCCATGATAATAAAAAGGTTTCCATTCATGATGACAATCTTTTTTTCTTTTTTTTTATTAAGGTGATTGTAAGTTAGGTGGATTATTAGAATAGTTAAAAATAAATAAATAGTGTAGGTGATTAGGTTCCATAAAAAAGAGTGCAACTCTAATTTTTATCTTACTGGACACAATAGAATAAGCAATGCTTGTCTTTAGACTTAGAGTGTTGTCTTTATCTTTTGATACTAACGTGAACGTAAATTAAGATTTAAGAAGGAGGTTTTATTTGCTAATTTATAAATTTCTCACAGCCATCCTCCCAAGTAAGACTAAAACGAATATTTAGAGTGAAGAAATTGCAGATTTGGTGGATTAGTTAAGAAATAAGAATTAGAGTTTGTCCATCTGATGAGTCATGCATGACCCAAGAAACAATTTTGTGCTGCCAGGAACAACAGAGAACTGAAAATACAGAACTCTATTAAAAAACCAAGTTTCCAAACTGCTAAGTTCAAAAAAGAGATACGAAATCAGCAGCAAGTAGGTACTCTTTTGACTCTTGACTCTTGAGGCCAGAGACATACCTACCCTTTTTTTTAGACAAATTCATGACACAATAGAACTATTTAACGTAGAATAATGTACATTTATTTTATTTGTATTTGTAGATTATGAGACAATATCAACGTTTGATTTTTTCAAGAGAAAAAATATAAATAGTTCGCAAGCCGCCCCTGTTGATGTTCAAACATTGCCAAACTCATTCTTCAAAAAAATTTGAGAAATTAGCACGGCACTAAGTCTCAAACAGGACATGGAGCTTGTACCGGCAGCACATGGACCGGTGATAGCAGAGGTCGACATGGGTGCCGACTCATTCACACCCACGGTGGTCCGAGCCACCGTGGTCCAGGCCTCAACTGTTTTCTACGACACCCCTGCCACACTAGGTCCCTCTTCTTTACTCACTTCTTGTCAACTTTGGTAGTCTGGTTAATTGACTTACTTGGATATTGTTCACTTAATGTTACTGTGGTGTTTTTTTTTTTTTTCTTTAACCTGATATAATTCTGTTGGCTCTGTTGGGTTTCCACTTTCTACTTTCTAAGAAAGTCATCGATTGTGAGTTTGTAACTGTGGAAGTCGAACGAAATTGATGAATATAATTTTCAATTATTTAGTTTCTTTCTATTTTTGTATATATATTCTCAGCAATGAAGTGGAGGGTGATTTCTTTTAATTTATTTAATAACTTATTATTATGGCATGTACGAATAAGAGAAGTTCTATGTGTTCCATGTGACCCAGAATTCCCTTTTTGGGAATATTCACAAAACACAGTTGTTTCCTCATGTGGTATTGTTTTATGTAAAAATGCAATTCTAAATATGGACACGTATCATCAAATTGGTAACTCGGGGTTTATTTGACAGATGTTTAAATTTACGCATAAAACAATATAAAGGGGGTCAAGTGTTACATTCAAAATTTTAGGGGTACGGATTAATCACATGGGGTTCTGTGTACTTATTTTTTTGGTGTGTGTGGCGGTGGTGGGGGTTGAGATGGGATGTTGTTAGTAGTTCTGGTTTTAATTCTCTGATTGAATGTATAGATAAGGCTGAAAGGTTGCTGGCTGAAGCTGCCGGGTATGGAGCCCAGCTTGTTGTGTTTCCAGAAGCATTTGTGGGTGGTTATCCACGAGGTACAAATTTCGGGGTTACAATGGCGAGCCGAACTGCTAAGGGCAAAGAGGATTTCCGCAAGTATCATGCTTCAGCCATTGATGTACCTGGTAAGACTCTGTGTCCAGGTTGATTTGCACTGATTGGATGGATTGATTATGAGTTAGAACCTGGACTTGACGATATTTATTAGGCCACCTTGATCTGGTTAGATTTCAGTGTGGATTGCAATTGATCTTGTGGAAGCATGACTTCAGATAATCAGATAACTTCTTATCAACTATTGGTTTTAATTAATACTACAATTTGTTGAAGTGAAGAATATCATCTTCTGTTATTATTTTATTCCTATGAAGTCTTATTCTGGTTTAGCATTGGACTAATGATTGGTGAGTACTTTGGTGCTACAATAAGAAATTGTGACTATATGTCTTTCTTGGGTAGATCTAACATGACAAGTGCAAATGAGCTCTAACACAAATAGCGTCTCCTTCACTTATAAGAGTAAGGTGAAGTATAAAGTTATGAGTTCAGAACTCATTAGGTGTGTGTATAATTACCAATATAAGAAAATCTAATATGGAAAGTTTCAACAACTATAAAATTTACCAGTTAAGCTAACTGAAATTCACCTGCAAGTAATTTGTGAGGTCATAAAACAAACTATATATTTTGCATTTTTTCCTGTAATTGCATCAAGAATGCAAGTTCTGAACCGGTTGGATTCAAAATAGTTTAGGTAAGATGCATATCTGGATATGTTTATATAACTATATCAAATAATTGAAATGAAATCCTATCTATGATATAATGTAACCAAATTTCAACATTTTTGGATACTTAAATCCCATTGTCTTTTCAACTAGGAGATCAAAGTCTGTTTTTTGTGGTTTTCTTTCTTGCTGGACCTTACATCAACAAATTTTTATGCAATGCAAAATCATTCCCATATTAATGTGATAGATATGTGTGTGCGTGCATGTGTGCAGATGTGTGCCTGTAGAATTTTTCATCCCTTTTTATGAAGCTTTTTGTTGATGTATGGCAACTTAAGATCTAGTCATTTTGACCTCATGATAGTTGGAACTCAGGTCTTTTGAGTGATTTAAATGAAACACATCAAGTTGCAGCATATAACAACAAAAAAAAAATTACCTATACTTTCTTTGTCATGCCATTTGGAGGCCTAAATTAGATTTTAACGAGTCCATATAATAGTAGGTATGTTTAGTTTTCATTGATTTATTTGATGCAATGTAGGTCCTGAAGTTGACCGGTTAGCAGCAATGGCTGGAAAGTATAAGATATATTTGGTAATGGGTGTGATAGAGAGAGATGGATATACACTCTACTGTACTGTTCTGTTCTTTGATTCTCAAGGTCGTTACCTGGGAAAGCATCGGAAGCTTGTGCCAACAGCAATGGAGCGTAGTATCTGGGGATTTGGAGATGGATCAACAACTCCAGTCTTTGAAACTCCAATTGGAAAATTAGGTGCTGTCATTTGTTGGGAAAACAGAATGCCTCTTCTAAGGACTGCCATGTATGCTAAAGGTTAGTAATCTTTGATGCTTAATGCAACTCACATTAATGAGAACACTATCTCAATTTCAAGCTGCTTTTTAACCCTTTCTTTACCTTCTTATCAGTTGGGAACTAATATAATATTTTGATTATTTATTTATGTATTTTGCTATGACTGAATGTCGGAGAGCTAAATTGGTATCAGGCCCGGAGCATAAGAATTTCAAGAAAGTTGTAGGTACCCTAGTGGTCCAATGAAGAATAGTGTTTACAACATCCCCCCCCCCCCCCCCCCTTCTCTCTCTCTCTCTCTCTCTCTCTCTCTCTCTCTCTCGTTTTTGTGTTGGATCCTAACTTAGTCCTAGGTATTCAAGCCTTCAAATAATGAAAATTTGATTATTATAGGGAGGGCCTGACTGTACTGGGCTCAAATTGGCAGCAAGGTTTGGTTGAAAACCTTTAGAGACCAACCTTAATTACCCAGGCTCTTGCTGGAAGTACTTGTGACACGTTTTTTTTTAGCAATTTGTAATATTCATATCTTCTCTCCCATCTTGGCATACGTTTCTACAGTCAAACAATAATACTTCATTGTCTTCTATCAGCTGATTATGAGATGTATGTTGTTAAATGATGTGCTGCCGCTCCTTGTATTTGCTTTGTTGAAGGCCATCTGAATCCATTTTTGTTGAAAATGCTAAATGTGATAATCTATAATGTCTAAATGTCTCAGCCTCTTTGATTGGTAGGCGGGCTGGCTAAGCCCCCTACTTAAGATTCCATTCATAAGGGGAATTTTCTATTGTTGTGACGCTTTGGTTAGACCGATTACTTTACTATAAGCTACTTCTAGCTTCTATAGTGGCCCTTCCACTTTGGAGTAGTTGTAGTTTTATATTGGTAGCTCAAACCAAAACACCCAAATATTGGCTAGAACAGATATGTGTAATTATATGATTTGCTTGGTGGAAATTATAGCTTTGTGTTCTTGTTGCAGGATGATTAATTTTAGATTATCTTTTGATATCTTGGTTTAATTTGTGCAACTATTTTTTGCTTAGGGGTTGAAATATATTGTGCACCTACAGCTGATCCCACGAAAATATGGCAAGCATCAATGACCCACATTGCTCTTGAGGGTGGATGTTTTGTTTTATCAGCCAACCAATTCTGTCAAAGGAAAGATTATCCACCCCCTCCAGAATATGTATTTTCAGGCACAGAAAAGGACCTCACACCAGATTCTGTTGTCTGTGCTGGAGGTAGTGTCATTATATCACCATCAGGGACTGTTCTGGCAGGACCAAATTATGATGGGGAGGCACTCATCTCAGCAGATCTAGGTATGCCACTATTATCTACTAGTACTATCTGTATTTTCCTCAACTTTTCACTCTGGTAGATTCTCTTTGTAGCATTATTCAAGAAAAATCTACATAGATGAATAATTTTATTAGCACTCGATATAAAATTCTCTATATTCTTTTAACCATAAAATTACCATTGGATAATCTCTCTCTCTCCTTAGTTTCCAATTGATCAAAAGTATTCAACTGAATGGGACATAAAGAAACCATCTAAAATGATGCTATACAGACTGAATGATGGGATGCAACCAAAGGAGACCCAAAAAAAATTCATCTAGAATGCATGCTAAAAATATATATTGTGCTTTGATTTGATACTCGAGCTCTAAATTTTGATTACATATATATATGATGCAGATCTTGGAGAAATAGCGCGGGAAAAATTTGGTTTTGATGTGGTTGGACATTATTCAAGGCCTGAAGTACTAAGCTTGATTGTGAGGGACCATCCAACACGGCCAGTTACTTTCACATCAACATCAGAGAAAAATGATGGCCCTCATAAGTAATTGTAATTTTTGCCAGCCATCAATTATTACACTTCCACAAAATGTTGGCTTTGTTATCAATAATTGGGACACAGTTCTCAAAACATGAATTTTTTCTATATTATGTATTGTAAACACACAAACACTTAATAAAATTTATAAATATACCTATATAAAAGGTATATTCATTATGAATTTTGAATGCATTCAACTAATGAGTAATTTATTTATGACTTATGTAATAGTAATATTTAACAAGTTGGCTAAATAAATCAAACTAGCATGTGTTTATAACATACACATTCAAATTGATTAAATTAAAAAGTGATAATACATTTCAAATATCTCAATATAATAATATCTTTTCATCATATTATATAATCAAATCTATTTAAATCAATGCTATCTAAGTTCATCATTTTGCAATCTTATTTATTCATTGAAATTAATCATCAACATTTACTACTTGTTGTTTTATTTTAATAATTTTTTAAAATATTTCTTCTTGGCATTTTAGTTTCTTAGACTTGTAACAATAATGACAAAAATAATTATATTTTCAATTAATACCTTATTCATAGTATAGAAAAGAAAATTTGTAAGTATAAAAATGAAGTGTTAGTGTGTAGTCCAAATTTTATAGAAGAAAGAGAAAAACAATATTATGGATATGTTATTTTATTAGGTGAAACTAAGTAACCTAATAATTTAGTATTAAAAAATAAAAACTAGTCTAATAACTTCTTAATTCAAATAAAAGTACAAATTTTAACAACAAAAACTCATTTTAAAGCATTTGGCTATGTATTGTATGATATGTACGATTTTATAATACGATACTATTTATACAATACACACACTGTATCATACAATTCATAAGCACTTATTAATACGTCCTTCTGTTACAAAACTTTTACACATAATGCAATATGTATCGTGTATCGTAAGATAATAATAATTATGTTAGGACACTAGTTTTGACATTTTATTAAGAAGGTTAATAAAATTACCTAGTTTTGACATTTTAGTTTTTAATTAACCTCAATTTGATTAATAATACATAATTTTATTTAATTAATATTTATATAAAAAAAATTCCACATAAATCTTTTAGTCACATGCATTCAATTGAGCTAGTATTTCATGCACTGAACTCTCACAAGCATATAGGTCCCACATGTGTGGAGTCCTCCTCTCAGAGGCAGGTTTCATGCTCATGGGAGATTTTTCCGTACCCAATTATGCTGAGCTGGCCGTGGCCAAGTGACTAGATTCATGGTCTCTCGCAAGAAAGACAAGAATGAGTGAGAGGTGGGGAATTTTTTTCATCCCATTATCGAAAAAACGAAAGAACCAAAAAAAATCACCAGAAATCAGCAGCAAGCGGATACTCTTGGACTCTTGAGACAAGCAGACAGACGAAGTAGACAACGAAAAGAATACATGGCGCTTATACCCGCAGCTCACGGACCGGTGTTCGCGGAGGTCGACATGGGTGTCGACTCTTCCGCACCCACGGTGGTCCGAGCCACCGTGGTCCAGGCCTCAACTGTTTTCTACGACACCCCTGCCACTCTAGGTCCCTCTTCTTTTTTCACTTGTTGTCACCTTTGGTTAATTGAATTACTTGGATACTGTTCACTCAATACTCTACTCTGTGTGTGTGACGTGTGTGTGTGTGTGTTTTTTTTTTCTCTTTTAACCTGAAATAATTATGTTGGCTCTGTTGGGTTTCTAATTTCTAAGAACATCATCAATTGTGAGTTTGTGACTGTGGTCTCTGGGAAATGAAGAGAATATCAATCTGTGTGTTCCATGTGAGCCATAATTCATTTTTTGGAAAAATACACAAAACCCAGTTGTTTCCTTATGTGGTATTGTTTTATGTGAAAATGCAATTCTAAATATGGACACGTATCATCAAATTGGCAACTCGGGGTTTATTTGACAGATGTTTAAATTTACACATAAAACAATATCAAGGGGGTTAAGTGTTACGTTCAAAATTTGATGGGGTTTTGTGTTTTAAGGATTAATCACATGGGGTTTTGTGTACTTGTTTTTTGGTGTGTGTGTGTGTGTGTGTGTGTGTTTGTGTGTGGTGGGGGGTTGAGATGGGATGTTGTTAGTGGTTCTGGCTTTAATTTTCTGATTGAATCTATAGATAAGGCTGAAAGGTTGCTGGCTGAAGCTGGTGGGTATGGAGCCCAGCTGGTTGTGTTTCCAGAAGCATTTGTGGGTGGTTATCCACGAGGTTCAAATTTCGGCGTTACAATTGGGAACCGAACAGCAAAGGGTAAAGAGGAGTTCCGCAAGTACCATGCTTCAGCCATTGATGTACCTGGTAAGACTCCGTGTCCAGGTTGATTTGCACTGATTGGATGGATTGATTATGAGTTAGAACCTGGATTTGACGAAATTTATTAGGCCACCTTGATCTGGTTGAATGTCAGTGTGGATTGTAATTGAATCATTGATCTTGTGGAAGCACGACTTCAAATAATCAGATAACTCCTTTTTACCTATTGGTTGTAATTAATTCAACAATTTGTTGAGTGAAGAATATCATCTTCAGTTATTCTTTTATTCTTATGAAGTCCTACTCTATTTTAGCATTGGAATAATGATTGGTGAGTACTTTGGTGCAACAAAGAGAAATTGTGATTGTATGTCTTTCTTGGGTAGATCTAACATGACAAGTGCGAATGAGCTCTAACTCAAATAGCGTCTCCTTCACCTATAAGAGTAAGGTGAAGTATGAAGTTGTGACTTTAGTTCTCATCGGGTGTGTGTGTAATTACCAATGTAAGAAAATCTAATATGGAAAGTTTATACCTATTTAAATGGATTCTTTTCTTTCTCAAGGAACTTTGAATTTATCATTTGTATTTGGTGTGAAGAGATGTGAGTACTCAGTCTCTTAGACGACGACATGTATCATTGTATTGTTATTGTGGTATTTTTTGATAGATTGATGCCAATTATGACTTATGATCAATGTTTCCCAAAAAAGATCTTTCGTAAAACTGAGTTTGTTGTAATCTTTTTATTTTGCTTTGATAGATACTATAGATTTTCAACCTATGGGGTCCGCTCTATGATGATTACTTTTTATCATCAGGCTAAGACACCAGTTGGTTTTATAAGTGTATCCGGAGTTTGAACCCCAAATCTCTAATTGAACGACTAGAAACTTTACCAGTTGAGCTAACTAGGATCCATCTGCAAGTAATTTGTGAAAGATCATAAAAAAAACTAGATCTTTTGGGTTTTTTTCTGTAATTGCATCAAGAATGCAAGTTCTGAATCAGTTGGATTCAAAGTAGTTTAGGTAAGATGCATATCTGGATATGTTTATATAACTATATCATAATTGAAATGAAATCCTACCTATGATATAATGTAACCAAATTTCAACATTTTTGGATACTCAAATTCCATTATCTTTTTTTTTTATAATGGTTGTCTTTCTGGCTGAACCTTACATCAACAAATTTTTATGCAATGCAAAATCATTCCCTTATTAATGTAATAGAAAAGTGTGTGCATGCATGCGCATGTGTGCAGGTGTGTGCCTGTAGAATTTTTCATCCCTTTTTATGAAGCTTTTTGTTTATGTATGGCAACTTAAGATCAAGTCATTTTGACCTCATGATAGTTGGAATTCAGGTCTTTTCAGTGATTTAAATGAAAAACATCAAGTTGCAGCATAGAACAACAACAAAAAATTACCTATACTTTCTTTGTCATGCCATTTGGAGGCCTAAATTAGATTTTAATTAGTCCATATAATAATAGGTATGTTTAGTTTTCATTGATTTATTTGATACAATGTAGGTCCTGAAGTTGACCGGTTAGCAGCAATGGCTGGAAAGTATAAGGTATATTTGGTAATGGGTGTGATTGAAAGAGATGGATATACACTCTACTGTACTATTCTGTTCTTTGATTCTCAAGGTCGTTACCTGGGAAAGCATCGGAAAGTTATGCCAACAGCATTGGAGCGTATCATCTGGGGATTTGGAGATGGATCGACAATTCCAGTCTTTGAAACTCCAATTGGAAAATTAGGCGCTGCCATTTGTTGGGAAAACAGAATGCCTCTTCTAAGGACTGCCATGTATGCTAAAGGTTAGTAATTTTTTATTCTTAATGCAAGTCACATTAATAAGAACACTATCTCAATTTTTTTCAAGCTGCTTTTTAACCCTTTCTTTACCTTCCTATCAGTTGGGAACTAATATAATATTTTGATTATTTATTTACGTATTTTGCTATGACTGAATGTTGGAGAGCTAAATTGATATCAGGCCAGGAGCATAAGAATTTCAAAAAAGTTGTAGGCCACCCTGGTGGTCTAATGAAGAATAGTGTTTACAGCCCCCCCCCCCCCCCCTTCTTTATCTCTCTCTCTCTCTCTCTCTTCTGTTTTTGTGTTTGTGTGTTGGATCCTAACTAGGTCCTAGGTATTCAAGCCTTCAAATAAAAATTTGATTATTATAGGGAGGGCCTGACTGTGCTGGGCTCAAATTGGCAACAAGGTTTGGTTGTTCACCTTTAGAGACCAACCTCAGTTGCCCGAGCTCATGCTGAAAGTACTTGTGACATGTTTTTTAGCAATTTGTGATTTTCATATCTTCTCTCCAATCTTCGCATACTTTTTTATGGTCAAACAATAATACTTCATTGTCTTCTGTCAGCTGATTATGAGATGTATGCTGTTAAATGATGTGCTGCCACTCCTTGTATTTACTTTGTTGAAGGCCGTCTGAATCAATTTTTGTTGAAAATGCTAAATGTGATAATCTGTAATGTCTAAATGTTATGTGATTTTCTTGGTGGAAATTATAGTGTTGTGTTCTTGTTGCACGATGATTAATTTTGGATCATCTTTTGATATCTTGGTTTAATTTATGCAACTTTTGTTTAGGGGTTGAAATATACTGTGCACCTACGGCTGATTCCAGGGAAATATGGCAAGCATCAATGACCCACATTGCTCTTGAGGGTGGATGTTTTGTTTTATCAGCCAACCAATTCTGTCGAAGGAAAGATTACCCACCCCCTCCAGAATATGTATTTTCAGGCACAGAAGAGGACCTCACACCGGATTCTGTTGTCTGTGCTGGAGGTAGTGTCATTATATCACCATCAGGGACTGTTCTGGCAGGACCAAATTATGATGGGGAGGCACTCATCTCAGCAGATCTAGGTGTGTCACTATTATCTACTATCTGTACTTTCCTGAACTTTTCACTCTGGTAGTTTCCCTTTGTAGCATTATTCATGAAAATCTACATAGATGAATAATTTTATCAGAACTTGAGATAAAATTCTCTATATTTTTTGAACCATAAAATTACCATTGGATAATCTCTCTCCTTAGTTTCCCATTGATCAAAAGTATTCAACTGAAAGGATCATGAAGAAACCATCAAAATGATGTTATATAGACTGAATTATGGGATGCAACCAAAGGAGACCAAAAAAAAATCATCTAGAATGCATGCTATACTTTGCTTCCTTCATCTTCTATATTTTTAATATTCCATTCTCCATTTGTGTAGAGCCCCTTGGATTCTTTTTTGCGTGCATAGACTTTTCTTAGTTTGTTTTCCCATTTTAAGAAGTACTCTTTAATAAAACATTAGAAGTGAAGTAGTATTAAAAAATTAGAGTCTGTTTGTAAGTTGAAATATGATATAAGGTGAAATATAATGTTAAGGAATGAAAAGCAAACACTTTTGCAATCTCGGTCCAACCTGCTATGCTCCTTTAAATGAGCTGGTGCAACCAAAGGAAACTATCACATGGTTCAGATGTGGGTGTTTTATTGCTTGTTTATACATTCAGTTGTGCTTTTGGTTTGAGACTCAAGCTCTAAATTTTGATAATGAAAAAAAAAATGATGCAGATCTCGGAGAAATAGCGCGGGCAAAATTTGATTTTGATGTGGTTGGACACTATTCAAGGCCTGAAGTACTAAGCTTGATTGTGAGGGACCATCCAACACAACCAGTTACTTTCACATCAAAAGTAGAGAAAACTGATGGCCCTCATAAGTAATTGTAATTTTTGCCAGCCAGCAATTAGTGTACTTCCGGAAAATGTAGGCCTTGTCAATTGTCATCAATAATTGGGACACTAGTTTTGACGTCTGCATTACTGTCTGTGGTCATTGTTGTATCCTGAGGTGTTTATATGAAGAAAAAAAAATGTAATTTGAACAAGATTTGGTCTTTGAAATTTAGTCTCCTTATTACAAGCCAACAAGAAAACTTAGTTGTGTTAGACTACTCTCGCTTCCTAGAAGTGATGTGTTAGTATCTCATAATCACCCTAAGCTCAGTGGTTACTGCCCTGGACCCATTTCCTATATGGCATCATTCAAACTTAGTCTGCCTGCCTCATTTCTCTCCACTCCACACTCTTGATCTTTCCCTCACCATTCATGAGTTCACCGTACTACTACCCAGATAACAAGGACATATGGGCTGCAGGTGTCTGTTTGGCATTGGCATCTAAGCCAGTTTTTTAGTTTTTAGCTTTTATATACGGCTTTTTAAAACCTCACTTTTTTGAAGAATATGTATATCTTAACACACTTTTAGCAAATAGTTTTCAGCAAATAACTAAATAACTTGTTACCAAACAAACAGAAGTGCCTTTGTTAAAAGTTGAGACCGGTGAAGAGAACATTTCGTTGTAGGGAAGGCTAGTTCCCCCTCATTTGTCTTGTTGCAGATGTAGACCAGCTGGATCCTCATTTGTCTTGTTGCAGATTTGGACCCGCTGGATTTAGTAGGAGTTGGTTCAGTGTCACATTATTCTTTTGCAACCCCTAACATATGTTTTTTCTATAGTTTAGGAATGAAAAAAAAAAATCTTTTTAATGTTGAAGGATAGAAAGTGTAACATTTTCATTAGCTTAGCAAAGAAAAAATGACTTTTAAAAGTTGAGATAAAAAATAAAACCCAACATAACCCGTTTTTTAGACACAAAAACCTATTGATGAGCAACCCACCCATTTGAAACCATTCATAAGTGTTTGGGCCGAACTGACTCAAGTCGTGCTAAGTTTACTGTGTCCTTAGCCAGCTAAGGGTCAATGATCTTGGCAAATAAACGTATAAAAAGAAAAAGGAGACATTGATAGCCAAGTGACAAGAGGACATGTTGCCTATATTTGTTTGGCTAAATGTGAGTGGGAGTGCCTGCTAATAGCCAAGTGATCTCTTCTCACCTCAACTTCTATCAAGTTCAAACATATCATTCAATAAACCCGCAGCAATATTCATTGCATTGCTTCTTGCGCATTTCTTGACACTGCATTGCATGGTCTACATGACACACTGAGACATGAATTACCTTTTTTTTATATTATATAATTTGATATTACAACAGGGAATGGAATTTAGATCTTAGATGTCTTCGTTGGAAATACTAGGAGATATTAACCAGTTGAACTACAATGCTCTAAGACACCAATTACCTTTTCATCCCTTGTTTTCGCTATTCCTTAATGTCTTACTCTTACCATTATTGCCCAACTAACTCAATTAAACCTAATGTAATACTTTTTAAGAAAAATAAGTGAGTTTTGGCCCCATGGGGGAAAATCATTTGCAATACTTTTCAAGCTGCATATGATGCCAATATGGCAATATCCACCCTTGACATGGTCGCCAATATTGAATACATGTACATTATTGGACTCTTAGAAACTTGGTTTAAAAAACACTAAAAAAATTTGTTAGAATAAACTCACATGCATGATGGTACTAAGTTAAGACAGCAAAGAATATCTCCTAAATCATAGAATCGATAATAATGTACACAACATTGACTAATAGCGTGCCTCTGCCTACAAAACAAGGAACATCTACCATTCTTATCAAATGTTAGCCTGACCACATGTTGGAGTCGACCTGGCAAAGCCTCTTGTAGATGCTAAACACATCTATCTGCATCATGGTGTGCAATCATAACTTCAAAGCGATTGGACTCATCTATTGGAATTTGGGTTTAGTAAACTCATAAACTGTACTAAAAAATATATCTCTGGCTTGGCAAAAAGTAAAATGCATTTTCCTAAAAGTAATCAGTTCTTCAAAATTTGATTTGGGAGGTCTAATTTTCTAATATTTTGCTCCATTTGTAATTCTTGATACCTGACCTTTCTTGGCGCCAAAACAAGTACCTCACCTTCCTGATTACTCTGCCGAATGGAATTTTCGAATTTATTTTAGAAATATAAGAAACACCTCTAATTGATATCCAGCTTTGTTTGGACGAGTTGAGTGCGAATTTTCTTCTAACCAAGGCTACTCAGAACATTCTAAGTGAAGAAAAATACTGCAAAACTAAGGTACTCTTGGCATATAGCAGGCTTTTTACAGATAAATTTTACCTGGTACATAAAACATCTATGAGATTCTATCTACATTTTTGTTTTGTATCTATTGGCAATTCAATGACACAAATTAAGACATAAGAAAACTTTGAACACCTTTGAGAACATGCGACTGTGCAAGCAATGCATAGGTCAGTGGGAAGAAAGTAAAGGAAAAAAAATATTCATAGTCTTCAATTACTTTTTCTTTGACATTCACCTCTTGTTACTTCTAGCTTAGGCTTTGAATCATCTCCCTGAAACACCATTGAACTCTCCCAAGCTTCGTTGTCAGAACCTTGCAAAGGCAAAGATTGGTCCCACTGCCAGGTTGGAGTGGCAAAGCTTTGCACCAAAGCTATTTTTGAACCAGATAAAATGTGATCTCTAAGATCCTCAACAGATCTGTATCTCTTTATTTCGTCGTCATGATCTTGTGTTTGAGCTTGTGAAAGTAACTCCGATAATCTCTCCTGATCAAACCCATCTGAATTGTCTCTACTTTTTCGCCCCAAGTCCAATTTCCTACCATTGGAAGTTCCCCTGTTTAAGCAAATGCTTCCCCATTGAATTTTCTCAGAAATAGACTTCCTCCCTTTGAATTCATTATCAATTACCCTTTTTGAATCATTTTGAGCATCATCTCCACCAGCATAACTCCACTTGTAAGACTTATTGTCATTGTCCATGCTCAATTCAATGGAATGAAGATCACTGTCAGCTGATTCATCTCCTTCACACTCTTCTCCATCTGCAACTTCCCCTTCATCGTGTTCTTTCTCTACAATTTGAGATGATCCAAATTTGATCTTCTTCAAGTAAGCCTCAAGCTCCTTGATCTTTTCAAACTTTGGAGAACCATCACCATTTTCTTTACATACATTAGTTCTCAAGTAGGCCTCAAGTTCATTTTTCAGCTTTTCCACAGCTGCATTCTTCTCCTCAAAATGATACTTAGCTTCTGAGAGCTTCATCTGCACTCTCTCTTCACGCAAGACATCAGCCAGCTGAAGCATTTCTCTTTCCTTTTCCATTTCTTCCCGAACTTTTACAGACTCTCTCTTTAGTTCTTCTACTTGGGCCCTGTCTTCTCCAATACCTCTGGCTAACTCATTACAAATTTGCTCCAAAATCTCTTTTGCACGCGTCTCCCTCTCGAGCTCTTTCGTTGCTTTTGACAGTGATGACTTTGTATTTGCAAGTTCTTTACCAAGCTTCTTATTCAATCTCTCTGTCTGTCTTCTAAGCTTCTTCTCCACCTCAAGTTCTTCTGCTATGCATGCTAAGGCATTGTGAATCTTCTCTCGCTCCTTTATTTTCCACGATGCCTTTTCTTCTGCAAAATGTCTCATGATATGCTCAATCT
The DNA here is from genome assembly GCF_040712315.1 of Castanea sativa. NCBI lineage: Eukaryota > Viridiplantae > Streptophyta > Magnoliopsida > Fagales > Fagaceae > Castanea > Castanea sativa. The sequence goes on along the minus strand of NC_134020.1, from coordinate 46,214,180 downwards.
CATTGCGATTAGACCTTTGTTCCCGGATCAATTGGTCCACCTGGTTGCGTGCTTGATCAAGCTCAACGTGTAGGGCTGAGAGAACAGACATGCTCGATGAATTCTGTTCTTGAATGCCCCAAACATGACTCAAAACTTTTACAAGCTCCTTAGATGTGGTTAGAACATTGCTGACCTCCTTTAAACGGGTCTTGATTCCATGAGTCCTGCCAAGAGAATGCCTTTCTATCTGCATTTGTGAAATAAATCTTTCTTACGAAGTAACAAGACCCAAGTATCCCACTCCAACACTATCCTAACATGTTATAGATATGCTCACAAATAACAAACTTTGCTATAAACAACAAGATCGTGCTCTAACAACATGCCCAATTTCTCTCAAAATAATATATACATATGACATGCTTAAATACAACTCATACGCATAGAAAATTAAGGGAAAACATATATGGCTATTTGGTTAAACTTGTTAAATGTGAAGTCTTAAATTCAAAGCATTGACAATTAAGATGGTGGAGTTCAAAGGAAGAACCATCCTTATCATTCATCTAAAAAAAAGAAAAAAAGTAAAGGAGCGTATCCTAATCAATGATTTCTTCTCTTTCTTTTTGGGGTGGGAAGAGGGGCTACCCTCTTTTTTTCACTTCACTTAAAACGATTGAAAACGACGATGCGGAAATCTACTGATAATGGACCACTAGCAGAAAAAGTTAGGCAGACAAGTTTTGATTTGAATGGCTATCACAACACGTTATCTATGTCACCTTCATACTATTATTTCTCTCCTAAGAAAAAAACAATAAAGAGTAGCTTTTGAAAGTGACTCGTAAACTTGTCATAAATGAAAAAATGAATACCTCCATCAAACTAGCATTGCTAAGGGAATCCAACCCTCTCAAGCAATAATCACTCAACTGAAGCCTGTGAGATATGGCTGATGTTCTTTTCTGATTGCTACCGCCACCTCCAGATCGCTCCAACCTCTGCACAATTTTACCAAGAATGAAAAACTATTTGATTGTTAGTTCAGTGTCAAAGAAGAACAAATGTAAATATGTGCAACAATCCTATGATCAATCATAATAAATTTCACAACTATTGAAATGACAGATGGTGATTATTACTGTAACGTCTGTTTTAATTACGTTACTTTTGTTGTAAACCAATCACAACCTGCCATCACATCAGGTCGAGAAATTTGTGATGGGACTTGCTGAAATATGAATGGCCAAACTTAAATCTTAAAAAAGAAAAAGGTGAAATGAAACCCACCTCTGGCTCTGAGTTTGAGATAGAACTGTGACATGGATCTGAGAAAGGGTAGGACAATTTAGGCTGTGTCTCTCTGCTTGATTGCTTCTCAATATTACTATTATTATGATTCTTATTCTTAACCCCTTGGAGTGAAGCTGAAGGAACCTCGTTGATTTCCCACAAAGTAGCAGCGAGTTTCCGTGCAGACAGTGACACTTGCTTACCTTTAGAAGAAGAAGTTGGAACCTTTGGAAATTCAGCGTTTTCCATGGCCAATGAAGGTGATCTCGCGCTTGTTTTCCACGTAGGGAACGGCGTGCTAGACCCGCCACGCTTTCCAACCAGAATTGCTCGCTTGAATCTGTACCTACGGACCAAAGAAGACGAGGATGAAGATGAGCAGCCTCGCTTTCTGATCTTGCACACCCTCTCAGCTGACTCTGCAGTCACTGTCTTTCCCTCCAAGTTGTGGCTTTGACAAGACATTATTATTATTATTATTATTATTATTATTTTGTAGAATTCTCACTGAATCTTGAAGACCCAATTCTGGGATTTTCAAGATTTTGCAAGATTTTGGGGTTGGTATTAAAGTTTCATCATGGGGTGGGTTTACATTGACTGTGAACTTTTATTTTTTTTGGTATTTTTGGTAAGTTTGGGACTATTGGCCTTGAGTTTAGCAAACAAAAGTGGCTGTCAAAGATTCTGAGTGTGGAACATCTGGCAGTCTTTAAAGATCTAATAAGGCACCTAGAAAGTTGGGGAAGAGTTTAAGAACTGTCATAAGAGAATGGAATGTGGATGGGATAGATTGAAATGGAAGGCTTTAGAGTGTGTGTACAAGTACCACTCGTCGTTTGCTTTATTTCTCTTTCCCTATTTTTTTTTTTTTTTTTCAGAAATCTTAAGAGGGAAAGAAATGAAAAGAAACGCAAAGCAAAGTGTTTGTTTTGTGCTGTGTTGTGTTTGTGTGTGACACAGAAATGGGGTTGTGGTGTTGCTAATGCTAAATGCTAAGAAGTACTCTATCTTCAACAATGAGTTGGGTTTGGTTTTTGATTAAAAGGGAGAACAGGACGTGGCAGACACGTGAGCCAAAGTGCATTCAATCAGGGACGTGCATGTGAAGGGAATGGACGGTCAGAAATCAGAATCTTGACTAGGTTCTGCGAATTTTTTTTTTCCATGTTTTATATTATAACCACTCTAATCTAATCTAAGCTGGAATGTTCTTTCGGGGTTTCATTTCATGATTACAGCGTATCTTCAGTATTATTGTCAATAAAATATAAATGTGTTTGTCTAAACACTAATCTGACGAGAATAATGCTAGTGCCATATAAAATGATGTAACTTGTGCCACAAATTGTCCATATGAATTTATCATCATATTTCTACTACAGTACTATTTACAACTTGTCCGCATGCTATTTTATGTGACACCAACATTACTAATACGATGAATTCCATAAATACATTGTTTCTGCCAACGTAGAAGGGGGGAAACCCACGTTACATTTAGATGGGTGAGAGAAACAGCATGGACACAAGTGTTGACCAAAATCACATCAATTTCATGTCATTACTATGTGCATAATTAACGGCTGATTTTCTCATTGGTAGGAAAACTAGCATTTACTCCATTCTCCAATTAATTGATAACACTTTGGGGGAAAAGTATTTATATGACGAATTGAACAGAGAAATTGAGTCAACCATTTCATATTCCCTTAATTTTCCCCCCTTCTAATTCCAGCCAAGTATGATTATTGCACAATTATTGACCACAAAAGCCAAAGACAATCATTCATATACATTGTACATGAATCACCTAACCTAAGGTTAGGGAAAAAAAAAAAAAAAAACCTAACCTAAATTAATAGTGAAGGTTCCTCATAAATTATTCAATTTTATAGGAGTCATTCCCTCTCCTCTCACTCGATATATGAGCCTACTTTATGTCCTACACAAGAGCATACACTCCATGTAAGAGAAAAAAATGACTCTTTTTATAAGACTAAATAATTTCCCAAATTTCTTCCTTTTTTTTTGTTGTTGTTAAAATACTAGCTAACAAGTCTTAATCTATTGAATATTATTTGTACTTCACTCCTACTATTTGTACAATATTCATATGCATGTCTACATAACGCATCCTCTTGTATAGTGTTACACAAAGTTCAAAATATATAGACTTTCAGTCTCTACATGTTATTAAGGATTTGCCCTTTTCCTCCAACGTACTACGCCCACTTTTGTTGCCATGCTACTTCAAAAATGTTCCAAGTGAGCCCAAGTTGATCATGTGTCCACTCGAGAAAATAACCACACAACTCAAGTCAACATGTTGGATGACTACATGACATCTCCTATACCGTCCACATTGTTAGTCAGTTCATGGCTATAGTTGTCTCAGTATGTAGTCATTTTATAATTCTTAGGATATATGTTTGTTGAGTTTTGTGAAGCCTAGTTGTGTTTGATCCCAGTGGCAGCTCTTAGAATATTTTTCAGGGTGGTTATTAAGAAACTTAAATTAGAAAAAATTTAATAAAAAATAGAACCTCATATATTGACTATTTAAAAAAAAAAAACACATACACACACAAAGAAAGAAGTCTTACAATTTCTTTTTTGAATTTTTTTATTTTGAAATCTTTGCATGATAGTTTCATTATCAATGCCACAAATTATATATTTTTCAAAATTTTAGTTTCATAAAATTTTCTTGGGCTTTTACTACAACTCTCACTAAACAAATTAACATGGTTACATATTTTGAAAATTAAAATGTTAAATTGTATGTTCTTTATGTTCTTAAAACACATATCAAATTTGATGTCAATCAGAAATTATTTACTATTTAGTCTATAAACTTATTTTTTATATATAGTTTTAGACGACAAAAATTTGAAATTTAAAGATTTGAGTGATGACATAGCTATTGATATTTGATCTTTTTCAAATTTTGCAAGTATGGAGGATTCAAGAAAAAAAATGTAATCCAATAGTGGATTTGCCAAAATTCACATCCAATAAAAAAAATTGAGTGGAGTTGTAGTCTTAATCTACAATTAAGTTTGTTGCTAAATTTTGTCTAAAATATAATTATGTTGAGCCTAAAAAAATTTAGGGTGGTCCCAAATATTTTTTAAGGATAAAAAATTATAAAATTTTTAAAATTTACATATAATAATTAATTTTTTTTCCAAGTCAGGGTGGTCCTGTGACCACCCTACACTCTACGTGGAGCTGCTAGTGTTTGATCCTTAATATGACATGATCCAAAATAATGTTGTTACGGTAAGCCTCCACTCTATGGACTAAGCCTCCTTGGCGGTTTGGGGGCAATGCCCTCGGGAAATTTTTTTGGCCTGTTTTGTAACCTATTGTGAATCCTGTGCGTATGATATAAAAACTGTAGTTTTAGATATTGGGGTTGTATGTTATTTGAGAGAAAAACTGTACTACCGCATCTTGTTTTTTTTTCTTCTGAAAATAGTGAAATCTCTGCAATTTCGTGGACGTAGACAATTTTCTGAGCTACATAAATAGTGTCTTATGTGTGATTATTTTTCTTTGGCATATATTTTTTCTCTATTTTTGCATCTCACAGGTTTGGAAATTTCGTGGATATTCCCTTCAATATTGTTGTTTTCAATATGTTTATTGAAATCACTCGGCTTGTTTCATTAACAAAATAATATATGTAATAAAATTGATTAAAAGAATAATATTATGGATATTTACAAATCAATACATTTAAACAAAAAACATAAAGGTAATTCAAACTTACAAATGACACCCACCACATTCATTAAAATAACATTTTCCTTTAATTTCAAACCAAAAAATTAAAAAAAAAAAAAAAACATTCTCCCTTCATTTCTTTCTCATTTATAAATTGTATATTAGATCCTTTCTTATGATTATGAAATAAAGGAAGGTATCATCATTCACTTACAACATCGATTTTTTTTTTCCCTTTATACTTTTTTTTTTTTTCCCTTTATACTTTTTTTTTTTTGCTAGAAAAACGGCTTTCATAAACTACTCAACAGTTTTAGGGTAGAGCCTCTCATAGTACAAATTAGAAGTGTCATAAAATAAAAGCATACAGAGGTGAGAGGTCCATAGGAAGACTATCAAACACAACAAAGCCCTGCTCCATATCAAGTTATTTCTTAGCAAGTGGGTCAGCATAAAATACTACTCTGAGTCTATTTGAAAACAGTTTATTTAGTTGAAATTGAAATTTTTTTATTAAAAATACTGTAAATAAAGCTAAATGGTAATTGAAAAATATAGTGAGAGAAAAAGAGTAGGAGACTTCAATAGTTCAATTACATTTCACCATTGTAAAAAAGATTATGAACAAAAAAAAATTTGGTATTACTTAATCTACAATAAATGAATGTGCAGGGTATGAGGGAAATAGTAGAAAAGAGAAGGGGGGTTCCTACCAAATAAAGGGTTGGAGAAGTTTTTTTTAAGTACGGAATAATAATTGTGGAGCATCCTTCCCATCCATGACAGTACATCACACCCCTTGAAACAATCAATCAATCAATCAGTTTGCACGAGGGTGGGGCCTTTCGCTAACGGCTCAATGGTATGGGATTCGTAAAAATCGTAGGGATGTCTCTTCGCTGGATTTGGATCCTTTCCAAAGTCTTTATAAAAACACCTACATCCTGTTAGATTTTAAAGGCCCCACCTGGCCCATCATTTTCAGTGCTCTATATATTATCTCTTTTTCCAAATGACGGTGGTCCATGTAATGGATCACTTGGATTTTGGGCTCTCTCTATGTTTCCCTCACTTGCAGACATGTGTTTAAATGCATTGGCTAAAAGGAGAAAAAAGTTGCAATCTTTCGCACCATGCATTTCAATGCTATAGCTAAAAGGAGAAAAAGTTGTGATCTTTCGTGCGTTTGGATCTATTTCCTTGTAAGTTATAGGGAGGGATTTTCTTGTTGTAAAAGAAAATTATTAGGTATTTTCTCAATATAATAACATAGTGTTTGTTTATTTCACAATTATAACAGATTTTATCATGAATTTGATTAATAAAATCTATCATAATTCATAAATGTGGGTGAAAAAAATTCTACTACACTCCGAAAATATCTAATAATTACTTGTAAGAATTACTTGTAAAAAAAATATTGTCGTGGAAAAGTTTGGCCAATCAATATGTGACTGCTAAGTGTTTCAACCAAGTTAGTGGCCAAATGGTATCATTATTGTGCTAACTCTTTCTTGTGGAAGCTAAAGTTAAACAAAGAAGACAATGGGATTTCTTACTAGTTACAAGTAGCTTCATAATTGTGAAGCAATGAAGCATGCTATAGTAGTTTTACTATGGTATGCTAAAACTACTCCTAAATTTACTACAACTAAAACAATTCCTAATTTTACCACAAAACAAACTGAGTAGACAACGTAATTAGTATTACATCAAAATATAATAACATAAATTTCTTAATTTTTTTTAATTATATTTGATAGTTTTGTTACATTGTGATTTAATAAGAAAATATTGACACGTCAATTTATAAAACTTATAAAATACAATTTGAACTATAAAATGTTTAGACCTAGTGCTGCTATTAAGCTATCTCTTCACAAATGGAGTCAAACTGTTTTGATTCACTAAATGTCCCAATTTGTTACTCTTGAAGTTATTAGCTCTGGATTTAGATCCATTTTCCAATTTATGATAGTTCCCATGGGCTGATTAGGTGTCCTAGATGTAGGTTTCTCATTTGCTCTTACTGCTGCTTCATCCCAAATTATTGGACATGCATGAAACTTTTAAAAGAGCAACTTTTTCTTTGCTCCAAGGTATATACTCAGGGATGGTGGGGGTGTGGGGAATACTTAAGTTCAAATTAACATCTTTTTCTTTGCTCCCAAGGTACATCCTTTTGTTCAAATGAGGACAGATTCCAAAATCCTTAGACAATAACATGATTGGAGTAAATGTCATTCAAAGTAAAGTATTGTTTTGTGCTGTTTTTCTTTGGTATTATCAATCATCCTCCTCTGTAAATTTTCACACCCAAAAAAGGAAAAATCTTAATGGGATTTCAAAATAGAATGAGCGGGAAATGGAATTAGGAAACACAGGTACACAACTTTTTGTTTTCACTTAGCAGCTAGGCACAACATGGAGATACAAATATTAAACTACGTTGAAGAAATAAATAGACAGTTTTTCTTATAAACAGGCAGAAGAAAGAGAAAAGGAAGTAGGAATCATAATAAATACAAGAGAAGAGAGACAGAATTGAGAGTCAAGAGAGAGAGAGAGTCAAAAGAGACTAGTTTTAAAAGTAGTCTTCGGTCCTTCCCTTGAACCCAATTTGCCCAAAAGTAAGGCAGACGAACAGACCAAAGTGCCATGTAATCAACCACAACCTGGTCATAAATTAAAATATTAAAAAAAAAAAAAAAAAACCAAGTCGTATGAAACATTAACAGAACTGAAAAGAGGTATTGAATAAAGTTAACGAGGAACATATTTTGTCTATTAATGGGGTCCGATGGAAAGAATTTAAAATATATAAAATTTTGTTAGACACGCTAACAGCAAGGGTCCCATGGTCTAGTGGTCAGGACATTGGACTCTGAATCCAGTAACCCGAGTTCAAATCTCGGTGGGACCTTCTTTTTTACTTTTTCTTTTCTTTTACAATCAATTGGGCTTTCTAATCAGCTTCGTCTATTAGCCCAACAACTTAAGAGTACTGTTTGCATTCAATTAGGCTTGCTATTGTCACCCCGATTTAATATAAAGCCCTAGAAGCATAGCTCTTCTGCCCAAATAAAATAAAATAAACAACACTCTTCTCAACTCTGGCCCGTTGAGGGAAAACACTTTATAATATATCCCAATGTGCAATATTGCACATTGGGATCTATTATAAAGTGTGTTTTTTTTTTTTTTGGGATTAAGTCTCATATAATTATTAAATTATACAGTTATACTTCACTATAATTATTAAATTAAAATTTCCATTCGCTTATACATTAAATTTCATTAACAAAAAAAAAAAAAAAAAAAACTTATTGGGAAATAGGTGAAAGATCTTGAAATTCGGTTACTCTTGTACATAGATATGTTAGAATGTTACCAAATAAAAATTATTTATCCCAATTTTTCTTTTTAATTATATACCGAAATTACATTCAAAATCTTAGTAAATATGTTAATTATTGTTGAACACAGCTATATACACAAGTATGTGAAATCATGTTTTTTTTATGCGTGTTTTCATGTGTATGCGTACAATGTGTGACAATCGTTACTCTAGTTAAAAATAAAAAAAAAAAGACAATAGGGTACTTACCAAAACTGAGAAGTGAGAGCAGGAGGAGTGGGGAAGTGAGCGAGCTCAGCTCCTATGCTGTCGAAGAAGAGGCCAGTCAAACTCTTGCCATTGATTACAGGTATGCTGGATGGTGCTAACCACCCTATTAACCCAAATCCAATCACATTAAAATCCCTGCGCAGCCAATCTCTGTCGAAACTAATTTTCCCAACCAGTCCACACACAAGAGCAAACCATAACCATAATCAGTCACATATATTACTCTATATATTGATTACCATCATCACATAAAACCAATACAAACACAAGTTCACTGCTACTACTTACCATGTATACTTTCCTCCCGAAGCACGTGCCTGCTTCAGAGGGTTTCTCACCGTCACAGTAGACTTCAAAAAGCCTTATGAAATAACATTAAAAACAAATCAACAAATAATAATAATAATAATAATTAATACTAATACTAATACGGACATGGATACACGTGAATATGGGTACAATACGGTAACACGAACAATTTTTGAAAAATTATAACATAAAACAGACAGTGTGACATTGATATAACACAGCTATACACTCTAAATAAAGTGTTTGTGCTTCTTAGACTAACAGAAATAATTGATGGCATAATTTATAAGATTATAATTACAAAGCTTTTTAAACATGTACATGTTTCATGTTCTTATGTTTCATCATGTAAATCTGAAAATAAAATAAACTAAGTTGTTTTTATGGTTCTTGTTGTTCTCCAAATATAATGTAATTTAAAGAGGTTTTGAGGAGAACCTGAAGTGAGGGATGTTGGCTTAGGTGCAGAGACCCGAGAAGGTGATGATAATGAGGAGCTACCCAAGCCTATGACGGTTGATACGGTTGCAGCCATTGTTTCTTTATCTGCTTTTGCTGATGCTTGAGCTAGAGGAGAGTGACTGAATCAGAAATGAAAATTTGGTAATGGTGGTGAGGTTTGGCTTTTCTCAAATGTGATGGAGATATTGTGGCTGATAGATTGCGTGGATGGGATATAGTTCAATGACATTGTGCCACGTTGGAGTTGTATGGATAAACTGGGGTCTGTGTTTGATCTAATACTGATGATACTCTGAAAATGTTATGTTCACGTGCCAGTGCGCGAGTGAGAACATGTTGTGTTGAATTGAGAAGGGCTTATCCATACTTTGCTCTGTTTTGATTTTTTGATACACTGATAGTGATACTGATACTAATATTGGGCTAAACCCTAAGCCTATTGTTTGATTGAACTTTGGATCATGTAAGTTGGCAATGCTTTGTGGCCCATTAAAGAGTTAACAATTTAGCAGAAATCTGCGGCTTTGGTCCAATTAGGTCCATTATGGTCCATTTCGGTCTGTTCGGTCTAATTGGTTCATTTCGGTTCATTCAGTCTTTTTTCGTCTATTCCATTCATTTGGGTCCACTTCGGTCCATTCGGTGCACTTAGTAATGGAAAAAGAAAAGTTTGGTATGAGACTACTACATATTCTAAGTCCGATTATTAAACTTTAAAAAATTAAAAAAAAAAATCTTGTCTATAATTGCAAGCGGGAATCTTGAAAGCTAGGTGGTTTTGTTTTTTTTTTTTAGAGACACACACACATATATATAAGGGAAGGGGATGAGATAAGGGGGATGAAGTGATTTTGTTGTTAAGAAGTTAGAGTAAAAATAGAGACTTTGATGTTATTGTGGTCGTTTCATTTCAAATCTTGCAACGTAGGTTGGATAAGAAAAAAAAAAGAGCCTTATATTTAAAAAAATGTTAAAAACACATCAACAAAAAGTAAAATCAAATAGGATTAAAAAAAAAATTAAATACTATAGTGTCTATCAAAATATTATCAATAAATTGTAAAATCAAATAGGATAGAACAAATATTGAGAAGGAAAATTAAGCCGTTGATAATGTAAAAACCCGAAGGAAAAAAAAACAAACAAACAAACAAAGAAGTTGATAAGAACGTAGATTGCATATTTTTTAAAACACTAGCAGTAGTTTCTTTTGATCTTTTTTTTTTTTTGGAGAAAAACACTAATGGTAGTTGATGAGAATAAATAAGTTGTTTGTTCTTATCTAAAAAATTGCAACTTGGTGCAACTACGGTTTTTAAGCCTAACTTCTTCTTTTTTAAAGATAATTACAACATACTGCTAACCCCGCAGGTTGAACCCTTTCCCTTTTAGACTCTCAAGCACTTTGTGCATGGGGAGGTGCTAATTCAGCTATAAGGCATTTGGCTAAGCCTAACTTTTATAATATAGTATTTATATTTTACATTAAAGGAAATTCTAGTTCCAAATAAAATGGTCCAAATGAAAATGCTTTTATTTTTTTGATTGCTATTAATTTGAATCTAAACAATTTATTATGATTTAGGTTTGGCAGAGTGCTTGGAAAATAATAGGATGAATGATTGGGAGAAACTTGCCGAAGATAAAATATCTTTCTAATAGCACCCTGCTCCCCCCCAAAAAAAAAAAAAAATGAAGAAGAAGAAGAAGAAATACCTTAAGTTATTGTATTCTCAGATCATGTCTTAAATGTAGAACTTTTTTATCTTCTTACTTTAGTTTGGACATATGTGAGCTTATTTTCAAGTCCAATAATATATGGGCCGCGCAACCAGCCCATCAGGAAAAGGTTCAAAAATAGATATTTTGTTCCAAATATGGGCCCAAACTTGGGCTGCCTGTGTTCTTAACCGAGTCGCTTTGTGTGGTGGAAGACAGGCAACAATTTTCAGGGTTTAAAATGCTTTCTTTGCTAAGTGTTCCAATATCATCGTTAAGGGTGATTCTGCTAATGTCTTGAACCCTCTCATAAATCCGGAGGAGTTCCTAGATTGGAAGATAAAGCCCAAAAAAAGATGACAGTTTGTTTTGCCTCAATTGTTGTTGGAATGTCTTTGTAAATCAATAAATACTTGAATTTTGTGTCAAAGAAATTGATAATAATAATAATAATAAAATAAAAAATAATGTAGCTTTACAGTGTGCTAAAAGAGATTGTGACCGAGTTAAGAGCAAGCTTTTCAGGCTTTTAATTTATATACCATTAAGATTTATGACTCCCCATTTTAATTGACAATTTTTCTGAAAATGACTTTTTAAGAGCATCCACATCAGTTGGTGGATAGTCATGTATAATACAAAAATCCCTCAATTTTACACATTTTGAGCAAAAAATCTCCTACATCAGTGGAGCTAAAACTGTTTAAAATCTTGCAAAACCATCCACGAGCTACAGTAACCATGTAAATACACACGGCTACTGTAGCTCGTTTATACAATATTTTATCATTTTATCGTTCGCTCCTTTTTTTTTTTTATCTCTGATCCGTGCTCAACAAACTCAATTCTCTCATCTTTTTCTCAACACAGAATATACACAGAGAAACACTTTGCTCAACAAAAAAAAAAAACACAGACATACACAAACACAGATCGGTGCTTGACTGGTCGGAGCTCGTGGGTCTTGCCGTGGATCGGAGCTCGTGGACGTGGATCAGAGCTCGCGGACGCTGGATTGGAGCTCGCGGATCACGGATAGGAGCTCGCGAATCGTGATCAGAGCTCGCGAATCGGGATCGGAACTCGCAGATCGTGATCGGAGCTCATGATCGGAGAGGGAGAGCTAATTTGAGTTCGTGATCAGAGAGGGAGTTGATCGAGAGGGAGAGGGAGAGGGAGAGTTGGAGAGATGGGTATAGAGAGAGAGAGAGAGAGAGAGAGCAAAAATCAGAAATGAGTAGGGAGAGAGAGAGCGCGCTAATTATATCGGGATAGTTGGGAAAATAATAAAAAATTGAAGAAAAATGATTATTTAATTAAAAAATGTGGTAGAATAGATGAACTGATGTGGGTGTTTTGTAAAATTAGATGTGTAAAATAGAAAAAGTGGGTTTTTAGTGTAAAAGTGGATGTGTAAAATGAAAGAACTGATATGGATGCTCTTGGGTTGTGCTACTTTATGTACCTGTTAAAAATTTGTAAACTGACAAGCCTTAAAACACAAATTCACTTCTATCCCTCCATATCACAATCTACAACATATATTTCTTAACGTCCATAATCTTGCATTCTTGCTCAATGAGCTTCTGTTTGTTTTAGGACCGACCCTAGCTTTGTTCAGATCTAACTTTAGTACTTTATGTTCAAATAGGAGAGGTTATTAAAGCTCAATCTATCCTCTTTTTTTCTTATAGTAAAATTATTTAACAAATAAAAGTCATTAATAAGCCAAAAGTTTTATAGCTGAGTCGTATTATCTGCTCTCACTTATGAGGATAACCATAGTACAAATATTTCATCTCTCATTATTGTAACTGTTGAATTATTTAAATAAATTTATAAAAATTAAAAATTAAAAAAAAAAACCCAACTAGGAAACCCCAGTTCTAGCCAATAGCATATTTCCATATACAATAAACATTTTAAATTATAAATTACACCCTCTAATTTTGACAGTCCCATCTCCCCTTTATTGTCACTTTAATATGTTTTGAATCTAGTTTATCTAGTTTTAGTATTTTTCACTTTGCAAAACAACATTGTTTTGGCGTACTTAAAGATACAAATTGAATGAAGGTGAACGAAAGGATTACATTAAAAAAAAAAAAAAATGAATGAATGAAAATTAAAGAACTATATAAATAAATAAATAAATTTAAAAAAAAAAAAAAAACCTTGAAAGACTATGTTAATGTTGTTGACTGATTGTGGGTAATTGATTGATGAGTGGAGGTTTACTTCGTCCAGGATGAAAAGCTCTTAGCCGGTTATATATTTACTGTCAAGGACTAATTTATAATAAAACCAATATAGGTTTTCAATACTAAAGAACCATAGACTAACTATAAATTAACTTATTGTTAATTTTTCTTTGTTTACACGTGCTTAGACCTACAATTGGTTTGGGTCAAACGGAAAATAATATATATGTTTAACAAATTATAGGTCAAAGTTAAATGTTGTAATTTGTAATTTAGCCTAATTAATAAAATCAGGAGAGTCTTGTGTACTTGTGTTTGTTAGCAGAGAGTGGTTTACAACGAAACAAGCTCATTGTTATGACCCAGGTATTAAATAAATTATTTGAATTTAATTCAGTAATAGAATAAATAGTATTCTTATTTATTTGTATTCAATTTAATTTCTATGTTTTAGGATAGCATTAGTTCTCTTGTTTTAAGATTTGTTGATGAGGTTATCTCATCATTAACTATTTATGTACATTAAATGCATTAATGAAAATTAAGTAGAAAATTAACCAAAATTGTCTATTTTCTATCTCATGTTCAGGAGATTAGTCATTTCGAATTGACTACACTATCATTTAGTTCTTAGTTCACACCACTCACAATGACCAAGTTTACTAGCTTTACCAAGAAAAAATTCTAGGAACACAACAAATCTCACAAATTTTGTCACAACTCCCTGTATGATGAGTTGTGAATAATAGAAGTCAAATAATGAATTCATACATTCACCGCTCGTAACTCGCCACGTGTCAAATTATGGTACAATAAAATGGTCAAACATTTTGTACCACTAAAGCAGGGTGTTACAAGGGACAAAGCCAAGATACATTAGAGCATCAGCCCCGAGTGTGAGATATGCCAAATGCAAGGCACTTTTCCTATTTAGTCTCATTTAGGCCCAACAGCGAGTGTGGTAAACTATAACTATTGTAAAAAAAATATACAATCGAGCTACAGTGCGGTTCTAAATGTAGAACCGCACTGTAGCTCAAATGGTATACGTTTTAATCTATTTTATTCCTTCTTTTCTCTCTCCTTCTCTCTCCATCTTCCAGCTCTTCTCTCCCTTGTTCTTGTTCTTGGTCTGCCCTCTCTAGATCGGCATGGTGGGTTTCTAGATCGGCGGTAGTGGGTCTCCGCGTTTTTCCTTCTCCGGCAACTCTCTCTCTCTCTTTCATTTTTCCTTCTTTGCATGGTGGGTTTCTAGATTGGCGGTGGTGGGTCTCCGCTTTTTTCCTTCTCCGAAAACTCTCTCTCTCTCTTTCATTTTTCCTTCTCTGCGTGGGTCAACAAAATCAACTTCCTTCAAGCTTCCCAGTGGCGAATCCACTTCCTTCGAGCTTCAACAAAATCGAGCTACCTAGCGGCGAATTGAACAATCCGATTTTCATAAACTTTTGTTGTATTTGTGGGTGAAGATTGTGTGGCTTCACAGTGGTTAGTGATGGAGATTGTGGTGGGTTAGTGTTGGGTCAGGTGGGTTGTGTGGGTCTGGTGGTGCAGCGGCATGGGTTTGTTGGTGATGGCTCTGATGGGTTGCTGTGTTTGACGGTGGGTTGTTGCGTTTTTTTTTTTTGTGTTGTTATGGTCTGGGATTTTTTTTTTTTTTTTTTTGGTGTTGACTGTAGATTATGTGCTGCCGGTGGTGGAGGTGGTGTTAAGTTTTTGTAGTGCAGCGGTGGTGGTAATTGTGTTTATTGTAAATAAGGGTGATTATGGTATATATTATTTTATCGTGTAAAAATATTATTTCAACAAGTAAGATAGAAAAATAAAAGTTTGAATACTGAAAGTAGTGTAAAATTATATTGTATAATTGATAAAGTAACTTTTTAAATACTAAAATAGGAGAAAAATCAATGCAGATGCTATTAGACATACGTATTGCGAGCTATATATGGAAATTTGCAGGGGATTCTTGCAATAATTTCAAAGCTTTATCTTCATCCGATGTTCACGTTTTTGTCGGGTGAATTTTTTAAGCTTTAATCTTGGCCCCAGTTGTAGTAAACTGTAATAATACACTCTGCGACTGTTTTGGCTTTAGTGGCAAATGATAGAGAGTATGGTTCCCCATGATTTGATTAGTACTGCGTGGAAGAATATATTCCTTTCATTGTACAGGTTTTGGCTAATCAAAGAAGAGAGAAGTTCACAAAAAGCTTGTCAAAATGTTCTTAAACAGGGTTTGACACATGCTAAATACGCCTATTATTGAAATTTGAAAGTGATACCAAGACTAGGAAGAGTGGAAGTTAGGTGTGTGGGCGGTGGGTGAGCTTTTTTCCACAAGGCCTGGAAAAAGAAGTCACGAGGGAGAGCTCATGGCATCATGGACCCCAAATTAAATCTTAAGAAATTCAAACCTCTTTTCACATTCATTTCAAGAAAAAATCATGTTTGTAAACTGTAGACAAGGCCACTGTGTTACTTTTTTTTTTTTTTTTTTGAAGTTTTCCGAGGCTGCTAATATATCATTTGGTATTTGGTCATAAAGCAAGAATATTTATGGGGATTGAGCACCGATGCAATTACCTTTAATGGTTGAGATTGAGAATTGAAAAAAAAAAAATTTTTAATCTCAACTATTGTAATTAGATAGAGTCACCCTAATTACACAGCTTCTCTTTAATCTCTATCTTATTTCTTTTTTTATACCTATACGTACTGAGTGACTTTTGACTAAGAAAATGACACTCAATAATACAAATTCAATCTCATGTGTCATGTCAAGGTTTGTGACCAAATCTTAAATTATATGCAGTGTCATCAGATTTCATTCTGAATAATTCTACGAGATTGACACAAAACTACAAATTAAGGGGCTGGATTGGTTTTTTCTTTTTTCTTTTATAATTTTCAAGAATTTATTAAAAAATATGCTTAGATCAAAGGAACTATAAAATTTGAAGGCAAAATTTTTTCGTACACTAAGAGTTCGTTTAGATATCGTTTATTTTGCTGAAAACTGAAAACACTTAAACAAAATAATTTTTAAATGTGTGAATAGTACTGTGGACCCATTTTTAATATTTTTTTTCTGAATAAAGTGGTAGTGGGTCCCATGAACAGTGCATGAACAATGAGTGAACAGTGCGTGATGTCTCTTGAACAGTGTAATCCGCGTGCATCAAAAAAAAAAAAGGAAACGCTAGACGCAAACGCTGGCTTAGTGAGCATTCTGTAGCGTGGGTCCCTTGCGTTTGCAAACGCAAACGCAGAAAACATTAAATCCAAACGCTCGATAACACAACATTAGTTTTCTCTTTTATTGCAACTTAAAATGTCTATCTTCGTTTGAAAGTCGCAGATATTATTTTCTTTTGTCAATTGAAACAGAAAAAGGGAAAACATGTTAACATTACATATATTTAAAGATAATAAAATGTGAGTAAGTGCTTGACTTGAGACTTTAGTGATCAAGCACCATCATATCCTTCAAGAATTCACAAAATTTGTTGATTCAAGGGAAAGGAAAGGTTAGGTCTTATATGACCAAAAGGAAAAAAAAATTGTCATCACAAATTTGTTGATTGATGGAAATCATGGAATGTGAAACCTACCCAAAAGCAAGAGGCAATTGGGGAAGTAAGGCTCCACCTAATTAAATTAATGCCCCACATATTCATGCACTAGAAGATAGGGAGAAGCTAAAAGCTCGCTACCACTAGTGGCCAAACGTAACTTGTAAAATTTGAGCATCTGAAAGCGGCCTTATAACTTATTCAAACTCATTTTTCCAAAAAAAAAAATTTATTCAAAGTCAAAGTGTTGACCAGCCTGCTGCCGCCCCTTTTTAACATTTTTTTTTTCTCTTCTAATCTTTTTACCACGCCAATGGATTCTTGTTAACAAGATTCTCACACCTACCCTTTTCTAATTTAAGAGGCCCAAAAAAAAAAAATTAAGAATACAAAAAAAATCTATTTACCAAAACTTGTCCAGCACTTTTTTTAATGGGAAAAAGACAGCGTAGTTTATATTAAATGAAAGTGACTAAATCAACCGAAACTACTAAAGAAATTTGTGATGGAACATCCACACAACAATGTCTAAGATATGTAAAGCATATTAAGCTAGATTATAAACAACACTATCACCTTCTCTCTTAGTATGACTCAAAAACTTATCCAACGCAGAATTTGACTCCAAAACAGCAAGCAATGTCAAAGTCATAAATATAGTGCTGCAATTAATCTATTATAGAAAGTTAGAAACACTATAATAGATAAACTAATATAATTCTGACTTTAAGGTTTTGAATTTGAGATTTTGACATGGTAGCTATGGGCGGCGCTATGTATATTTGAGGGTGGTCACAGGACCACCCTCAACTTGGAAAATAAATATATTTTATATCTTAAGAGAATGAAAATCTAAATTAATATAGGTTGTTGACCACCCTAAAAAAAAACTTGACCACCCTAAAAAAAGCTTATACATCATAAATAAAAATTTACCCATTAAAAATAAAATTTTACCTCTCCAAAATTTTGGTCCATTGAAGATTGAACAAAAAAATTTCGAGAAATGCTATGTTCATAATATGTCTTCAACAACAAATCTTAAGTGGCAGGTTGTTACTAATGGACAATTTTTTTTTTTAATGATATGTAAATTAGAATTAGGAACTATTGCCAACTAAAATTTGTTGTGAAAATATTGTGGACGTATTTTTTTTTAAAAAATTGTCCAAACAAAAAAATTAGCCTAAATCAAATGTTTAATTGTAATATTTTAAATTGTGTATTCAAAAGGCATATTTCAAAATTGCTATTTAAAAAAATTCATATTTTCCAATAGCTAGTAAGTTAGTAAGCACTTTAGTCTTTAGTTGAATTTATTGGATTTATGTGATACATCTTGTACATACACATATGCACTAAAATAATACCTCAATACTTTGTTGAACATGATTAATGTAACGATTTAATGCCTAAGTTGAATATGTTGGATGAACTTGTAGTTTACCCTTTATTTTTTTGTTAGCAATATGGACAAAATTCTTATAAGGAAATCACTTTTATTGCAAAATTTATCTTCTAAGCAAATTCTTATTCACTTGAATAATCTTCTTTTAGATCCTAAACTATGAGAAAATGTCTCATCTTTTCATTCTAATGATCGAGAGAAAATAAAAAGAGCATATTTACAAAGATGTTCTTGTCAACCTCTTAGCAATGATTTCCCTAAAAAAGAAATTAGTGGAGCATTACATTGATTTAATCCTGATTAGTTTAAAGAATACAAAATATTGGTTGGAACATATCATAAAAAAGAATGCTGCATTTTGTTTATATTGTTACTTATTTAGGCAATATGTTGGTAATTGAAAGGGTGATCAGTAGTTTAATGATTACTTGGTTGTGTATATTGAATAAGATGTAGCTAATAACATTGATAATGAAGTTATCATACAACAATTTCAAAATATGAAAAACCTGTAGAAGGAAGTTTTAAAACTTTATGTATTTGCGACTTTTTTAAAAAAAAAAATTATGTCAATATATTAAGACTTATTTTTATTACATTTTGTCTAATTTAAATTTCTTAATGACCATCCTCAGCAAAATTTCTGGAGTCGCAGCAAAACTAGATTTTCAAACCTCACTGATCAATCTTGTATGTCTAATATTTTGATTTTTGCTGGATATAAGGCTCGTTTATCTTAGTTACTATATCTTTTGGATTGAGAGAGGATATTATGGATACTAATTTAACAATCCAATTGCTAATGAAGAAATACATTACAATAAGAAGCCAATAAAAATGGAGCATTAAACTTTGATATATAATGGTGATAAAAACACCACATCCACATGTATCATATATCCCACGCATTACATTTTATCAGGATTAAAATAAAAAAAAAATTGTAATGAGTATCAATGAAATAATCCCTAAACTACATTTCCATCTTATTTCAATTTTAACTTTTTAATTCAAAAGAATTTAAAAAAAAAAAAAAATTAAAAACCTATTTTATGGTTTGAATTATCTCCGTTTCCTTACCAATAATATCAACGGTAAGAACAACCAACATAACTGTAGCGGTTAATTTAGTTTTCCTCTCTCTATCTGAACAAAAGAAACGACCAGAAAGCCACGAAAATAGTGAGTCCAGCGGCAATGCAAGCCATGTCCAACGCTCTCTCTCTCCTCTGCTTTCTTTCCTTTCTCTCTCTCTTCATTTTCAGAAACTCTTCGAACCTCTCTTTCCCTTCCCCCCCTTTCCTCTCCTTCTTCCTCTTCCCACTTTCCATCGCCCCTTGCAAAATTACCAAACTCTCCTTCCCGTTCAAATGCTTCCCCTCCAAGTCTTCCACTTGCATGCTCACTTCCCGCACGTGCATCTCCCCTCCCACCTTTCCCTCGCACGTGACCACCACCGCGCACTGGACTAGCTCCGACGAGTCTTCGCCGCCGGATACGAAGGTGGCGTATCGGAGCTGGACGTCTCCGGTCAGCCAGTGTCGCTGGACCGAGACGGGGCTCCGGCTCGAGACGTTCACTGCTCTGTTTCGGGTCGGGTCGATCAGGATCCAGCTTAGCTTGAGGTTCTCCTCGAGGTGGTCCAGCCAGGCTTGGTGCTCTCCGACGTGTCGTATCGGTGTCTGAACCGACTCTTTCTGTCCAAGCAAGTCGAACCGAAACGGCGAGCAGAGGAACCAATCGGACTTGGTCTCGTTCTCTTGGACTTTCGAGAAAATGAGACTCTCCTTGTAGTGAACATCAACGGCTGAGATTACCTCTGCGAGAAACGGACGGTCATGATGACGACGGTGGTGATGGTGCTTCGGCGGAGAGCGGTGGTGGAGGAATGGGAATGAGTCGGAGAAAAAAGAGCGGTAACCACCAGGGAACGAGGAGATGACGTGGCGGACACGTGGGTCGTCGATGGAAGGCCACGTGGAGGAGCAGATTACCCGCCAGAGCTGTTCTTCGGCGGAGAGAGCGTGCAAGTGGGAGGAGGCGCAGGAGGCGGAGGCGAGGGTGGCGCCGTCGAGCCTGGTGAGGATGTGGGTCTTGATGATGTCCTGATGGACGTCTGAGATTGCAGTGCCACCGCCGTGATCGTGATCGACGGTCGTGATTGTGATTGTGGCTGTGCCAGATTCCATGAGGGTCAACCGGGACTTTTTAGAGCTAAATTCAAAGTTATGAGGTAGTGACAAGGAGAAAGGTGTATATGGAGGCTTTTATAGCGAGAGATAGAGAGAGTGTGTCAAACCAATGTAAACGGTCCACACCGTGTTCTCATGTCTATATATTTTTTTTCTTAGGTGTTCTCATGCCTATCTAATTTTGTTAGTTAAAGAAACAATGAAATATCCACTTCACTTCCTTAGTTGACTGCTTTTTATAACTTATTTTAACTGGATTTTCAATTTTCCGCTTATGTGTTATTTTTAATTTTGTATCATTATTGAATGTAAAAATTAAAAAATTTAAGTCCAATTAGATTCTGAATTGAATTTTAATTGCAGTTCATTTTTTTACCACGTGTCTATTTAAGTTTTTAATTTTTGTAATAAGTGAACTATTAAGTACAAAAATCGAAGAACTTAAATCCAATTAAATTCTAAATTATAGGAGAAACCATTACATCTTTTGAAAATTTATGGTTTGAGAAAAGTGTAAACTAAGACCATATATAATTTAAACCTCTTCTAAAAAAGGGTAAAATTTGAATTATATAATTATGATTGTTTTTAATTGTACCTTGCATATGTACTGAGTTACACACTGGTGACTGTTTTATAATACCAAACTAGTTTTTTTTTTTTTTTTTTGAAGGTAAAAATTTATTTTGCACTCTAGTTTTGGTAATATTTATATTGGTTTATAAAATATTAGTAATTGAATCTATTTAGCAATCTGTATTTGCAACCTTTGTCCTTAGGAGAAAATAGAAAAGAGGGAAAATTGCCGCAAGGTCCTGCATCAACCAGCGCACGGTGGCAACTGGCAGAAACATAGTAGTCAATTGCTTTTGGAATTTTTTATTTAATGAACACTTTTTTTTTCTTCAACCATAGTTTACACGGTCTAAGTTTGGAGCATTTTACATTTTTAAAGTTTAATTTTGTTCAAATTCAACTCTAATCTTCTAGATCATGTTTCTTAGTCTTTCTATTCATTTCTGTTATCAAGACTGCCATTAATCCTTCAAAACGAACTTAGATTTGTAAATTATTTTCCATGTTACCTTTGGCAATTTATTTTTCACTTGACGGATCTTTGAGAGATCTTCATTTTTAAATATTGGTCTTTTGGAGCTTTCTTAGAGTATTTATTCTTTTGAAAAGAAAATAAGAACTTTTGCCAAGGACCTTCACGGTCAATTGGTATTTTCTGGTCTCTCCAATAAGGAGGTAGGTAGAGGATAAAAGTCCAAGGTTCAATCCCCCTTCCCCAATTGAATGTAGCCAAAAAAAAAATAATAATAATTTAACCATGGAAAGGTTTAGAGTTTTAATGGTTTGAATGTTTGTATATATATTTTTTATTAAAAAAAAATTGCCTCATAGTGTGTGTAATGAAATTAATCATTTATTAGTGAGATGCAAAAAATCTAGTGCCTATTGCAAATCTCTAATGCAAATTTAGTGACTCTTTTATTAATTAAGTCATTTTTTTTAAGAAACTGACAGTCATATTTTGAAAAATTGACAAATCTTACTGAACCCTAACAACTCATCATACATTACAAATAATACTTGTAATTTTATTTTCTAAAGTGTATCCTGATAGCTTTTAATTGGATTTGGACAAATGTATACCATGGACAAGAATTAATTCTCCTTGCCATTATAAAAGAGACAATAACCCAAAGGAACACAATAAGTTTCGAGCTCAATACACATAACAAGTTTCTGAACTTCAAGCTATAAGTTAAGCTCTTCAACAGCAACCCATAAATTATCAACATTCCATCCTCCATCAAAGCCTGAAATCACCTTGATCAAGAAGCTAAAACCTTAGAACACTGCATGAGCTTCATGGTCCCATGGTATGCACCATTCAAACTCACTCTCTCCCACAAAACCCACTCACTTGTCAGGTTTTTTTGGTGAACAAAACAAACCTAAGAAAAACTTTGCACATTATTGGCTTGGGATGAGTATTGTCTTTAAGTCAATTCCAGGGGGGGGGGGGGGGGGGGGGTTGGAGTTCATGCTCCTAAGTCTTGACAACCAAAGGTTATACTAGCCCCAAATGAATTATTCGGATGCTATTTGAGAAACAAATTCATGTTTTGTGTGTAATTAATTTTTTTTTAAATGAATAATATAATCCAATGATTGGTTCGTTAAAACTTAAAACACTCTTCTAATGAAAAATTATGAAGTGTTGTAACATTGCACCAAGAGAAAATAGGAATAGCAATTAGCAAATACCTCCAACTTGCCATGCCCTTAACTTGCTCCACTCTTTTCTTGAAGAGAAAATGGGGGCGGAGGCAAAGCACCCTCATATCACCCTCATATTGCGCTTGCTGCCATCCCAACATAGAGATGTAATCTAGGTTAAAGAGGTTTTACACTTACTTGATAGCGTAAATTGATCTCTGGAAGGAAAGACAAACATTTTTTTTTTTAATTTAAAAAAAGTATATTTAATTTGTCCTGTTAAATAAAATCTATCCTATGGTACAAATCAAAAGGTATCATTTTCTATTAGAATCAGTCATGCCTGTCTCACTATATAATTTTTTCTGACTTTGTCACGGCCGATAGTCTTTTTTGGCCGACGGGTCTTCATTAATTTAGTTGTCCCTAGCTAATAGTCAACATATATAATTGGTATTAATCAATACTCAATAGTCAATACTACTTCTAAGAAACTCCAGTGAACAAATAATTCATGTATTAATGTAATGTGATACCTAATTAATACAAGTTGTCCCTTCTATTCAAAGAGACCAGTGAACAATTTTTTAAAATTAAAAACTCCAATGTTTCGTACGTTAACTGTGATTTTCTTTTTCTTTTTCTTCTCTTTTTAAATTTCCATTGCCGTCCCTTTTATTCTGCTTCTTGGTCCAAGAGGTTATGTTATATACATCACTTTTGTATAAAATCTTTTTCTTCTCTTTTTAAATTTCCATTGCCGTCCCTTTTATTCTGCTTCTTGGTCCAAGAGGTTCTGTTATATACATCACTTTTGTATAAAATTTCAAAACAGGAAAAAAAAAAAAAAAAAAAACAAGTGGTGCTTTCAGATTATGATATACCCATCTACATATGAATCCATTATATATTTGGAATAAAATATTATATATAATGAGAAATGGGTACGAATTGACCAATGAAAAGGATTGTGTCCCCCAGTTTAGGTCATTGGTGGTAGGCTGGTAGCAAATTGCAAGTAGATTGTTTTAGTGGACTTTACAATTAATTGTCTAATTTGTTGTGCAGTGCAGTCTCTTTAATTTAAAGTTGAACTTTATTTTTATTTAATTTTTGAGAATCTAAGGTATAATTTTTTTTTTTAATATATAAGGTATGAGAAAGTTTTTATTTATTTATTTTGGAAATAGGGTATGAGAAAGTTAAATGCATATATGTGTCACACACTCACATTTAATATATATTTTTTATTTGAGAAATCACATTTAATATATTATTAATATTTTGTGTTAGTAAGTTAGATAGAGCTATAATCAAATTGAGGGGTCAAGTGCAATATTGAAGTTCAAGATTGTTTGGCTTAGTATTTAGTTTTATTTGTTTACTTTTTAAATGAAAAATGTTAGAAGTATTGTCAATTTTATTGTAATTTTTTTTCCAAAATAAGGTGAAAATGTATGCGATTGATGCCATTTATGAATGTGTTGAGATCGATTTCAAAAGTTGTTCACAAATCTATATAATATATTAAAGTAAAAGCTTAATAAGATTTAAGTTTTATTTCAAAAAATAACAGGGATAAAGTAATTTGCTCTAATTTCATATCAAGTGTTCCAAATTAGATTTCAAAGCTATTCTAATTTTGTGCTAAGTGAATTGTGTGTACCAAAATTTAATACTACGTATATTTGTTTTCTTAAAGAATCTTAAACAAAAATTGAAATCCATTTATTTTTATTTATTATTTCCTAAGTTGCTATGTAGCATTTTGATAGTTTACATTTTTCGGCATCTTATTATAATATAATCTGTTATTTTGATAGTTTACATTTTTGGGCATCATTTTATAATATAATCTGTTATTTTGATATTTGTTAGTACATGTTAGTTAAAACCAGTTAAAACTCATTGTTTTAAGTTTTAACGCTAAACAATATTTGATTAAATTATGTTAGATCCTTTTTACCCAAGTTTAATTTAATTATTTTGCATCGTTTTTATACGTTATTTATTTATCTATTAATAGATTTAAATATATAACCATTTATAGATATATTTTTTTATGTAGTTTTATTCAGGGGTTAAAAGCTTTGAGTTGAAACTTATTAATTAATCAACAATTAGAAAGATTTGAGTTTGATTTGTTTCCTATATAAAACATTCAAAAGCAAGCCCCTTGCGGCCTGTCAATGTTGCCACGGTTGACCCGCAGCTATACGTGTTTACACTTATTTTTTTCTTTTTGAGAGAGATATGTGTTTACATTTGACAGGCCTTTTTTTTTTTTTTTTTTTTAATGAAAAACCTCATAACTTTATTATTAAGAATAAGATAAAAACATTACATTTTGGGTTAAAGTTGACTCAATCATAATAAAAAATTTCTCTATCTAAGCTATATAACCATCAGTTCCATTAGCATGCTGAAATTCTTTTTTGGATGAAAAACCTCATAACTTTATTATTAAGAATAAAATAATTAAAAACATTACATCTTCAGTTATAGCTGTCTCAATCATAATAAGATTTTTCTCTATCCAAGCTATATAACCATCAATTCCCTTAGCATGCTAAGCGCCTAAGCCAACTAGCCAAGAGATGAGCAGGAGGATTACCTTGCCCTTTGACATAAGACACTTGTACTTTTCTAAACTCCCTCAATCTTAGACATCTATGTGTATATAATAGAATAGAAAAGTTAATATTATACATTTAAGCCAAAACATTACCCTCATTCTATAAAATGTGTATACATAGGGAGAAAGAAGCAATTTGAGTTGTCTCTCAAAAAACAAAACAAAAAAACGATTTGAGAGAGCAATAAAAAATTTGATATATAAAATAATATTTTAGGATATGTGTGTATGTGTTTCTCAAAAAAAATTACAACTTACCTGTGGGGAATAAAAGGACCTAAGTAAGCATTTGGGCCTTGGGCTTTATTGATGAGTGCTAGTTCGTTTTAAACTAAAAGCCTCTAGAGCTGCAGGTCGGCCCATAGGTCGAGAGTCCGAGGATTCGTCCGATGACGAATCTCTCCTCAGAAAGACCCGCGAAGACCCTGGGATTTGCCAAAAAGATCAAGGCAGTGTTCTGGACGAACTGTTGGTTAAGAGGGGGATCTAAATACCCTTTGGACACCACGGAGTGAAAGAAATATCTTAGAAAAATGCTACTACCTCCACATTAAAGACCCTGCACCTACCTCCCTGGCCGCATTAATGGGAAAATGACCCCTGAATAGTAGAAGTCAGCCTTCTTGCTATCATTTGAAGACTTCCAGAGGGTGGTGGATGGGACAGGTGTCTAATGGGGTGATTTGCGTTACATGTGGATAAGGAGGGAAGAAGAAGAAGTATTTAAGGAAGGAAGAGAGTAAAGAAAAGGGGGGTGGTGAGAAAAATACTAAGAACTGTAACATTTGAAAGAAAAAAGAGAAATAATAAATAAATCGTCCTCGGCTTACGTCCGAGGAGGTTCATTTGCCTTATTCGTCCGTTGTTTGCAAATACTGTAACATTCTAGCATGTTCATCAAACTTCGAATATCACTAAACTAGATTGCGAGCCCACACTCTACAAATTTCATTGTTTAAGGCTCATTGGGCCTGAGCCCACGTGTGTTTTTGAGTCCAGGCGCAATTGTGCACTTACATTACCCACATATGGTTTGACCGAAATTTAAGTTGTTTACCTATAGTTTGAAATTTGACACTTTACCACTTGAGATTTGACTGAAATTTAAGTTTTTTACCTATGATTTAAAATCTTATGATGCAAGTGTTCTATTGGATTCTTTTTAATCTTATTTGATCTTATATTTTTATGGTTTTTGTGTTTTTTGTAATATTGCTCTACTTTTATATAAAAATGGAGTAAAATTACTTATTTAACTATGTTTTTTACATAAATGAGTTATGGAATTCTTACTGAGCTAATCTCTAGTGGGTAAAGCGTCAAATTTCAAATTACAGGTAGGTAACTTAAATTTAGTACTACAGTGGACAATTTGGTATTCCAAATTTTCAAGTTTGAGACAAAAATTAAAAGTTGGTCTGGTTATTATGTGACTGAATTGGCCAGGAAAAAAAAAAAAAAAAAAGCAATCTAATTGAGTCACCAGTGTATCCTATTGACTATTTATATCTAGTTGGATTATAGTATGCAAATTATGAATGATTTTTATTGTTTCCAGAAACTGACTTTTTTTAAAAAAGAATTTTGCAATACACATTCAAATTATGAGGGTCTTCCCTCCCCACCAATAAAAAAGGAATCAATGTAAGATGTGAGAAAAAACAAGAGTAATTGTAGTATCATATATATATAACTATCTATTACAAAGTTACCGACTTATCATTTTTGGGAAATAAAAATTACAGGTAGGCTTTATTGGTATTGTCAAAATAATTTAGGTCTCAGTGTTTGCCAATTGCCAGTGATAATTGTGGAGGGCTTCACTCTATGCACAAGAGATTGTGCAACTTTTTTTTTTGGGCAGATATTATTTGGAAATGTAATAAATAAATAAAGCTACGCATTCCTGATGACCCTTTGCTTCAGAGATCGATGTAGCATAAGTTTTGTCGGAGGGAACTCTTCCCCTATTGCAAAATTTACCTTTGAAGATGAAACTGAGTTATAAATAATAAGTAATTTTACTTTTCTTTAAGATTTAAAAAAAATAAAAAGTTAAGTATGGGGTTTATTATTATGGGTCTATCTAATGGGTGTCTTTTTTCTTTTTTCTTATAAAAAGTTTCTAAAAATATTTTCTAAACCAATACTTTTAGGGCATACAGTTGTTTTTATTTTTTATTTTTTCATATTTTGTAATGGCTACCCATCCTTTGTAGGTGGGAGGTACCCTTTAACCCAAAAGCAAGGAGGCACACTGAAGATTGACTCAATGGTAAACAAACCAAGGAAGTCAATACCGTACCAAAGGCTGTACCGGTTTGCCCACCGGTACGATATATTTCGGATACCGGTCAATACCGGTGTACCGTTTCGGGTTTACCGTTATTATATATATATATATATATATATATATATATATATATATATATATATATATATTGTAAGTGCACAATTGTACCCGGACCCAAAAACAATTGTTGGGCTCGGGCCAAATGAGCCTTATACAATAAAATTTGTAGAGTATGGATTTGAAATCTAAGTTCGGGAAGTTGAAAATTTGACTAACAGACTAGAGTGCCACAATCTATGCAAATGGTAAACGAATATGACAAAGAGACCTCCTCGGACGTAAGCTGAGGATGATTTGTATATATATTCTCTTTCTATGCCAAAGTTTACAATTATTAATTCCTGTTTTCTCTCAGCAGAAAGTGCAGATGCCCCTTCTCTTTCCTCTCTTGTTTCCTTATATACTTCTTCTTCACTAGTTCATCCACGTGTCATACAAATCTTCCCCTTGGCTACTTGTCCCATCCACCACCTTCTTGAAGTCTTCAAATAATAGCAGGGAGACTGAATCTTACTGTTCAGAGGTCATTTTCTCATCAATGCGGCCAGGGAGGTAGATGCAGGGCCTTTAATGTGGTGGTAGCAGCTTTTTCCTTAGATATTTCTCACATGTCTCTGCTTCTAAAGGGTGCTTGGATCACCCTCTTACCCACTAGTTCTTCTAGAGTTCTGTCTCTAACTCACTTAGCAAGTCCCAGGGTCATTGCTGGACCTGTCCGAGGAGACACTCCTCCTCGGACAACTCCTCGGACTACTACAATGCGGATTGACTTGTGGGCCTAGAGGCCCTGATCAAAACAAACTGGTACCAACCGACCAGGCCCAAAGCCCAAGCGTTTATTCAATAGCTTTTACCCCCCCCCACATATATATATATATATATATATATATATATATATATTATACACACACCAAAATCTCTAGAACCATGTTTATAAACATATAATATTTTACGTATATTATAGTAAATATAAAAGTTTATCATAAAACATTACCTCAATTCAGAACAAATTATTCATAATTTTAGACTTTAGTATTAATTAAAAGGAAAAAAAAAAACACAATATAAAACATAGAAAGCTTAGTTGTTCATTGCATACTAAGAAAACAAATAATACTAATAAGTTAATGTAAATAAGTTACCATTATGCCCTTACAAAAATTCAAAAATTACAAAACTAAAAATAAAAAATAAAAAAAGTTTTTTTCTGTACCGGTCGGTATTGCCCGAAATTGGCCGGTATGGCCGGTACGGCCAGTATTTTTTTCAGTACAAAATAGAAGTGTACCGGTACCGGTGCACTGGCCGATATGGTATGTACCGACCGGTACCGGTACGGTATCGACCACCCTGAAACAAACAAATAGACTAACCACATTCACCTTATCCAATCATAACATACATGCAACCACTTTAATGTCCCAACTTAGTTATAAGCTTACATTATTAAGCTCGACTAAGCTATATAATATATTAAAGTAAAAGCTTAATAAGAGTTAAGTTTTATTTCAAAATATAACAGGGATAATGTTAATTAGCTCTAATTTCATATCAAGTGTTCCAAATTAGATTTCAAAGCTATTCTAATTCTGTGCTAAGTGAAATGTGTGTACCTAAATTAATACTATTTATATTTGTTTTTTTAATGAATTTTAAACAAAAAATTGAAATCCTTTTATTTTTGTTTATTAATTTATTATTTCCTATGTAGCAGTTTGATAGTTTACATTTTTTGGCATCTTATTATAATATAATCTGTTATTTTGATATTTGTTAGTACATGTTAGTGTTTTTTTTTTTTTTTTTTAATACAAGATAGAATTTCTATTCTAACCTAATCTAAGTGTATATGTGTGTGAGTCTCCTTCCTGGAGACTTGAACCCCTGCCCTTACCCCCACACCCCACAAGTATTAATACTTGTGGAGTGATCACTGCACCGAGGGTGAGCGGTGGTCTAGTACATATTAGTTAAAACTCATTATTTTAAGTTTTAACGCTAAACAATAGTATTTGATTAAATTATGTTAGATCCTTTTTACCCAAATTTTAATTTAATTATTTTGCATCGTTTTTATTAGTTATTTATGTATTTATTAATAGATTTAAATATATAATCATTTATAGATATATTTTTTATGTAGTTTTATTTAGGGGTCAAAAGCTTTGAGTTGAAACTTATTAATTAATCAACAATTATAAAGATTTGAGTTTGATTTGTTTCCTATATAAAACGTTCAAAATCAAGCCTTTTGGGGCTTGCCACAGTTGACCCGCAGCTATATGTGTTTACACTTGATAGCCCTTTTTTTCTCTCTATTTTACTCTTATTATAAAAAACAATCACATCTGTATGAGTGTGTGTGTGTGTATATATATATATATAGGGAAAAACTTCATAACTTTATTGTTAAGAATAAGATAAAAATATTACATCTTGAGTCAAAGCTGACTCAATCATAATAAAATTTTCCTCTATCTAAGCTATATAACCATCAATTCCCTTAGCATGCTGAGTTTTTTTTTTTTTTTTTTTTTTATTTTATGAAAAATCTCATAACTTTATTATTAAGAATTAGATAAAAACATTACATCTTGGGTCAAAGCTGACTCAAATAATAAGATTTTCCTCTATCCAAGCTATATAACGATCAATTCTCTTAGCATGTTGAGCCAAGAGATGAGTGAGGCGATTATATACCTTGCCATTTGATATGAGACACTTGTACTTTTCTAAATTATACAATTAAGCCAAAACATTTCCCTCATTCTATAAAATGTGTATACATAGGGAGAAAGAAGCGATTTGAGATAGCAATAAAAAATTGATATATAAAATAATATTTTAGGGTAAATTACAACTTACCCATATATGGATTAACCGAAATTTAAGTTGCTTACTTATAGTTTGACCGAAATTTAAGTTGCCTACCTATGGTTTGATAAATAAAATAATATTTTAGGGTAAATTACAACTTACTTACATATGGTTTGACTGAAATTTAAGTTTCTTACTTATGATTTGAAATTTAACATTTTATCACCTAAGATTTGACTGAAATTTAAGCTGCCACTTATGATTTGAAATTTTATGATGCAAGTGTTTTGTCAGATTCTTTTTAATCTTATTTGATTTTGTATTTTTATGTTTTTGTGTTTTTTTTTATAATTTTGCTCCACTTTTATATAAATGTGAGGCAAAATTACATATTTAGTCATGTTTTTCAACATAAATGAGTTATAGAACTCTAACTGAGCTAATCTTAGGTGGGTAAAGTGTCAAATTTCAAACTATAGGTAGACAACTTAAATTTCGGTCAAATCATAGGTGAGTAAGTTATAGTTTGCCCAATATTTTAATGAAATTCAATTTAAAATAAATAATACGATGTAAGTGTCTTTGAAATGTAGTTGTGTAAAATAGAAAAGGTACGATTTTATATTAAAATAGATAGAAATTTTTGCACCAAATAATATAAATATGAAGTATTATTTTTAATCCAAGTAATTTTTTTTTTTTTTTTGGAATAGGTTGGTCTGCGAGATTGACGCATTCACTATGGCATTTTTCAGGAGGGAATTTCTCTTAGCGTGCCGTACTAAAATTTTGTATTTTCACACTTCGGCTCAGGCCGGTTAGTTGTATTTAGTACTTGTGGGGGGGTAAAAATGCTTAAATGCACGTTTGGCCTTAGGCCTAGTTTGTTGGTATAAGTCTGTTCAGTCAGAATCTTCAAGGCCCACAGGTCAATCTGCGCTACAAGGGGCCGAGGAGTTTTCCGAGGAGGAGTATCTCCTCGGACAAGCCCAGTAAAGGCCAAGGGACTTGCTAAAGGGATTAGAGACAGAATTCTGGAAGATCTATTGGGTAAAGGCGTGATCCAAGCACCCGTTAGAAACAGGAACGTGTGAGAAATATCTGAGGAAAAAGCTGCTACCACTGCATTAAAGACCCTGCATCTACCTCCCTGGCCGCATTAATGGGAAAATGACCTCTGAACAATAGTATTCAGCCTTCCAGCTATTATTTGAAGACTTTAAGAAGGTGGTGGATGGGACAAGTATCTAGGAGGAAGATCTGTGGTACACGTGGATGAAACAGGGAAGAAGAAGAAGATTATAAGAGGACGAGAGAGAAGACAAGGGGGGGATCTCTTTTTGAAAAACAAAAATTGTAACCTTTTGCTTAGAGAAAGAAATGCTATACAAATTGTCCTTGGCTCACGTCCGAGGAGAGTTTTTTGTCATATTCATCCATTACTTGCATAAATTACGGCATTCTAGCCTGTTTATCAACTTTTCAATATCCCTAACCTAGGTTTCAAATCCATACTCTACAAATTTTATTGTATAAGGCTCTTTGGGCCTGAGCCCATCACTCGTTTGGGTCTGAGTACAAATTGTGCACTTACAATACTACAGTGGACAATTTGGTATTCCAAGTTTGAGACAAAAATTAAAAGTCGGTCTGGTTATTATGTGCTTGAATTGGCTAAAAGAAAAAAAGCAATCTAATTGAGTCACCAGTGTATCCTATTGGCTATTTATATCTAGTTGGATTATAATATGCAAATTATGAATAATTTTTATTTATTTTTATTGTATCCAGAAATTGACTTTTTTTCAAAGAATTTTCAAAACACATTCAAATTATGAGGGTCTTCCCTCCCACCAATAAAAAAGGAATCAATGTAAGTTGTGAGAAAAAACAAGAGTAATTACAGGTAGGTTTTATTGATCTTGTCAAAATATTTTAGGTCTCAGTGTTTGCCAATTGCTAGTGATAATTGTGGAGGGCTTCACTATGCACAAGACATTGTGCAAGTTTTTTTTGGCTAGATATCATTTGGAAATGAACTCCCTCCGTTCCAGTTTGTTTGTCCTCTATTCCATTTTGGGATGTCCCAAAATAATTTTCTGTTTCTAAAAATAAAATTAATTAATTTGCTAATGTTTCCATTATACCCCTACTTTATTTTCAAAACTATTTGAAAAGAAAACTAACAAATATTTAAAAAATAATCTAATTGGGACACATTTTTAGTTGCCTTATTAAAAATAACTCTTTAAAAAAAAACTGATAAACTAAAACTTATTTAAGGATAGTTTTGTAAACTTATACATTTTTCTAAGGCAGACAAGACTATAAATGATGTTCTATTAAAAAGTTTGACTTTTCAAACAAGACAAACAAATTGGGACGGAGGGAGTAATAAATAAAGTTACACATTCCTGACCCTTTGCTTCAGAGATCGATGTAGCATAAGTGTTGTTGGAGGGAACTCTTCCCCTATTGCAAAATTTACCTTTAAAGAAGTATACTGAGTTATAAACAATAAGTAATTTTACTTTTCTTTAAAGATTTAAAAAAAAATAAAAAGTTAAGCAATTGGTTTATTATTATGGGTCCACCTAATGGGCATCTTTTTCTTTTTTCCTTATAAAAAGTTTATAAAAATATTTTTTAAACCAATACTCTTAGAGCATACGATTGTTTTTATTTTATTTTTTCATATTTTGTAATGGCTGCCCATCCAATGTGGGTGGGAGGTGCCCTTTAACCCAAGAGCAACCAGACACATTGAAGATTGACTCAATGGTAAACAAACAAGTAGACTAACCACATTCACCCTATCCAATCATAACATACATGCAACCACTTTTATGTTCCAACTTAGTTATAAGCTTACGTTACTAAGCTCGACTCTTAATAATATTTTTTTTGGGTGAATATGAGACCAAATATTTGGGATTGAGTTGCTGAAGATATACATGAATTGATTAGCACCGCTTATAGTTGGCAACAAAGCTGAGTACCATTGGCAAAAGGACAAGGATTTTTTTTTATTTCTCCTATAAGAAGTAGGGTTATAAATATTGGGAAATGTTAACAAGCACCATGTGGTGCTTGTTAAGGTTTCCTTAATGTGAGTTTTATGTAATAAAAAAAAATGAGATAAATGAAAGAAAAAGACATAAAAGTACTTATAAAGCTGAAAAAATGTCATAAAACTTCAAAAAAGACAAAAAAGTTATCAGGAAAAAAAAAAGTCGAAAAAATTGTTGTTAATGGTAAAGGTGGCAATTCGTGTTCGAGTGTCAGGTTTATGTCGTATCAACTCATGAGTATCCGACTATATAAGTCAACACTAATCCGGCATGTTTATTAAACAGATCAAGATTTCTCAACCCTAACACGACCTATTTATTAAACGGATCACTCGTGTTGACCTATTTATCAGATTTTATCAAAATGAAGAAAAAAATTATGCCAAAACAAACAAATAAATATTTTTAATATAAAATATAGAACTAATGAGTAACTGCATCTCAAATAATCATTTAAAACTAAAATATATCTCAATATCACAAATAATAAATCATAATATGTAGTAAGTTTATATGCATAGAATTTGAAAGGTATATTGGTAAAATGTCATTAAATTAAACGGGTCAGATAAGTCAACTTGTTTATTAAACGGATCAGTCATGTCAACCCAAATATGACACGAACCCATTAAATTTTAATTCATAACCTACTAATTTTATGTCGTATCGTATCGTATTGAATTCACAAATTGTGTAGCGCCTAATTAACGGGCACCTTGTCCTGCATTATAACTCGTGCACATTGTTATGATTACAACGCTGACGGGGATGGAACGATAACTTCAAATTTGTCCCCACATTTTAAATGTCTCATCTTATCCAAATTTAGATACAACAAAGGGTCATTTTGACAGTCTAGTAACAGCACCGCAATTGCTGACTTCCTGTGCCACATATTATGAGATATTTGTCATGATATCCTAGCAGTGAGAAAAGGTTGAACAAAGTCAACAAACTAACGAGGAAATTATCAGAGTGAGCCAAAAATTTTTGTTTGGGGCGAGGTGTATTTATCAAGACAACTCCAAACACACACACACACACATATATATATATATATATATATATATATATATATATATATTCAACCAAAAAAAAAATTTAGTATTTTCAATTAAAATTATGTTTGATAGCAATCATTCATAAAATAAAATTCATTTTTATCATTTTCAATACAAATTATCAAATTTTATACTTAAGTAAGTAAAAAAAATATTTTAATTGAACTAATGAAATTTTCAAAAATGTGAATGATTCAACACTTGGAGGAATAAGTTAAGTTTCAAACATATTTGAAACTATCTTGCTCTAACCTATTATGGGGTAACTAAAGAGACATTTCGTGTGTAGTTTTAATGACAAATTTTTTTTTTAATGAGTCAATTACTTGTTAATCGCCACATAACAGGTTAAAAAAAAGATAAATTCAAACATATTTAGTGCCAAACTTTATCATATATTTAACAGATTTAAAAACACATTTTACAATAAAAAATAGAATTGAAAAAAAATAAAATTATATCTATATAACTATTAGACTAATTATTTTTTATAAAAGCATCATTGGTCTAATTCAAATATTGGGGGGCCAATTCTTATTTTTTAGACTAAATTTTAAAAATATTAAAATAATTATATATATTTTTAAAAAATTCAAAATTTGGGGGGGCCATGGCCCCCCACCCCATTGCATAGCTCCGCCCTGGAAATAGTCATGATCTACGAGCTTAAAATTCTGTTGGGTGCATAAAAAATAATCACGAACTACTAGTATTTCTAAAATGGCAATATTATTATTTAGTTGAATATTTTCTTTGTTTAAGTGGGATATGTTTTTACGGTATTTTTTTGTGTGAAATAGTAATAATAATTGTAGGGATAAATAACCCATAGTTGTATATTGGGTCGTGGGCCTTGTCCGAGGACGTCTATTAGTCCAAGGACCAGAAGATAATAGGGAAAAAGTGCGAATCAAAGCGCCACGAACAAATTATGAGTGGGAAAGCTTGGGGAGGTAGTCCAAGGAGGAATGCCTCCTCGGCTAATCAAGACAAAGGTCAGAGGGTTCGATCTGCCATTAAGAGCAACCGTCCGAAAGATTCTACTGGTAAGGATGAGTATCAGGGGAGCATAGGACAAAGGAGAACTGAAAAATATCAAAAGAAAAGTTGCTACCACCGCATTAAATACTCTGCAACTAACTCTCTAACTGCATTAATGTGGAGGTGATACCTAAGCAGTAGCCAGCAACCTTATAACTACTCTCAAAGACTCCAAAAAGGTGCTGATGGGACAAGGATAAAATCCAGCAGCTCGCCCTACACATGGAGGGTGAAGATAAAGAAAAACAGAGTATATAATAGAGAAAGAAGTTCCTTATAAAGGGATGGGGATAAAAAAAGGAAAGAAAGAGAACATCGTAGTACCAAGAACTGTACTTGTAACCAAATTCAAAGGATATATATATAAGACTTGGTCTTCTCGAATAGTGTCGAAGACGATTTACTTTGAGCAAAACTATTTTATTATTGTTTTCTTTTCATCTAAGCTCACTACAACTATTGTTTGATTCATTAGAGCCTAGTTTTTCAGTCTACTCTCTACAAATTCATTATATTAGGCTCTTTGGGCCTAGATCATTTTCCATTTAGGCGTAGGCACCAGGCTGCGTCATTACAATAATAATAATAATAATAATAATAATAATATTGTAAATGCAAATTTTGTTTTTGGAAATATCCCTCTCGAGCATTGTTCACACACAATCTGTGTGTTTTAAATGCATAAATTTGTTCGGAGCATGTTTGTTAGAACCGCTTATTACTTAATGGAGACCAGAATGACATGTGTAGACTAGTGGTTGGCTCGTGCCAAGTAGCTTTTTAAAAAATTAAAAAAAAAAGAAGAAGATGAAGCTCGTGCCAATTAGCTGATTTGCAACTTTGGCTCGTGCCAACTAATCAAGAATGATATGTAAATAAAATAATTCATCATTATAAAAGAAAAAAGTGAACAAACGTGATCAATACACGTAAGTATCACTCAGTTCTTATCAAAACCACAGATTATAATAGATTATAAGATACTTTTTTAAAAAACAGATTTTAAATATGTTAGAACTTTTTGATAATATTTTAATATGTTGATAATATTTATTTTGGATATAATAAGGTCGGTGGGACTAGTGCTCAGTGCTCACGGACACTCGAACCCAGACTGACCCACAAGGGGAGAGGTACCATTCTAGTTGGGTGGTTGAAACTTTTGACATTGAGTTGTAACTTTTAAACTAAATAATAAGTAATTAAGTTTATAGAAACTTTGGTAATAGAGTTTCGTTTAGAATAAACTTTCATCTATACCATGTATATAGGAGGATTCATCTCTATCAATTGAACTTTTACGTGCATTCTCAAAAAGGGGAAAAAAAAAAAAAAAAAAAAAAACTTTTATATAGTTCAAAAACATATTTATTAATGAATTGTTAACTTCATTTAAAAATATAATCATAAATGTCAAATAACTAATTTCATTTTGAATTCAAAAAAAAAATTCTTAAAACTTAGAATTTTTTTTTTCCTTTCATGTTCAAAGAAAAAATTACAACTGTTTATTTCTAAATTTTATATTTTTATTTGTTTAAGGGTAACAAATAACAATTTTTATTTTGAATTAAAAAAAAATACCTAAAAT
The DNA here is from genome assembly GCF_040712315.1 of Castanea sativa. Taxonomy (NCBI): domain Eukaryota; kingdom Viridiplantae; phylum Streptophyta; class Magnoliopsida; order Fagales; family Fagaceae; genus Castanea; species Castanea sativa. The sequence continues at coordinate 46,176,884 of NC_134020.1, read as the reverse complement.
ATAAAATTTTTTTCCTTCACTTTCAAAAAAGAAATTACAGTTATTACTTATTTCTAAAGTTTATCTTTTTTATGTGTTTAAAAAAATAATAAAAATATATATTTCTAAATTGTAATAAATGTAAATCATTAATCTTTACTAAATAAAAAATTAAAAAAAATCCACGCATGCTCGGAGGATAATATTCTTGTAACAAAATTATAGTATCATACTTGCAATTGGTCACAGTGCGAGTATGATGTGTACGGTGCAACTCAACTTTTGAGTCATGAGCCCATTTTTAAACAAGACAATGAATTCAAAGCTCGCCCAACATGTCAAAGGAGTAGCCAATTTCCAAAAGCATTTGCAAACCCCTTCACAGTGCAGTCATTCGTCACCCCATGTTGAAGGTCCACCAAGTCCAATTTCAAGTGTGGGGGATATGTGGGGTGCAGTGTCAACACCATGGCTTTTAGCTCTCTTTTTCTTTACGGAGATGGAAACTAAGCCATCCAACGTCTTCATGTCTTTAATAGCTTTGTTAGCTATCTTCCTATTATCATCATATTTGGAATTTTCTGCATTGTCAGGTGCAAAGATCTCCATAAATGAAGCTTCTGGATCATCAATAACATCAAGTGCACCTTGCCTTGTATTCGTTTTCTTTAGTTTCTTTTCAACCTTGGCATCAACCTCCTCATGGACTGGAACTTGTTTCTTTGAGAGCTTGTCACTCTTCTGCTTCTTATGCCTAGATTCTTTCTCTACATGAACATCTTCGGCATTGTCTTTACTTAGTTCCACAACGTGATGTTCAGAGTTGAGTTTCTTAATATCATCTCTTCTCTCATCCTCGCACACGAAAGTTTCTTTTTCTGACGAAATGTCATTTGTGTTCGGCCTTTTCTTCTTCAATTTCTTCTCAACATCACCACCTATAGCATTATCAAGAGGACTATCTTCGCCTAGATCCTTGAGATGATAGTTGGAGTTCTTTTTCTTGATGTCACCTCTTTTCTCATCCTCGTGAACCAAAACTACTTTTTCAGACACGTTGTCACTAGTTTTCTGCCTTTTTCGCTTCAACTTCTCCACATTTATACCTTCAACATTATCAATCTCAATAGGACCATCTTTGCTTTGAGCCATTACATGATGTTTGTTCTTCATGAAGTCGTCTCTTTTCTTGTCCTTCTGAACTTCCGCCTTGTTAGTAGAATTTACATAAGAATCATCAGCTTTATCAACTCCATCACTGTTACTGGTGTACTTATCTGCCAGTTTAGTGTTGAATATCTTCAAATTTGGTAGAACTTCTTTGATCTGCAGATTAAATTGCTTCAATAAGAATCATGCCAAGGCAGAAATATTTGATTTAAATACAGATCAGAGAGGAGAAAGGGGGAGGTGGGCAGCTTGAGAAATGACAGATTATTACCTTTTTTGCTAATTTATCCTTTTCAGCAACAGGGTTTCCTTGTAGATTGAGATTTTTCAGATTAACTAATGAAGCCAGCACCTACAATTTTAGCAAAAAAAAAAAAAAAGGTGGTAAAATGTTTTCCAAAGGAAAAAGGCAAAACAGAGAAGAGACAATTTCAGCTCCCTGTATCTGACCTCCAGATCTGACCACCTTATGATGGCATTATTCCCCAAGTCCAAATTCTGGAGTTTCTCATTCCGAGCCAACTCAGCCGGAAGAGTCTGAGCAGTTCAGAGAGGACAAAAATGTGGTTAGAATTTAAGGAGCAAAATAAGCTACAGCAAAGTAGAGATACATCAAAGGAAAAAAACAACAAAGATGACAAAAGCAATTACATGAGGATAACTTTGAAGAAGTTTTCATTTGAGGAAAGCATGCTTGGTAGAAGAGATAGAATGATCTGGAATGCATACCCTGATATTATTGTGGGAAAGTCGGAGCTCTTTCAATTCAGTACAGTACTTGAGTGAAGAGCCAATAGTATGAAGTTGACAATTAGAGAGGGAGAGCTGGAACCAAAGAAAGGTTGTAAGAGCGAAAGCCATATCAGGTGAAGTTACTGCTGAGGCCATAGAAACTTCTTACCTTTGTGATAGACTTCACCTTCACTAGAGATTCCCCAATTTCATGGATTGGATTTCTAGAAAGAACTGCATCATAATCCCAAAGGCCAAAAAAGTATTATTTTTTCAGTTGGTAAGTAACATGACCTCACCCTCCCATGCTCTTACAATGGGGGAGGTCCCATTTGAGTTAGAGCTCATTGGTGAAAGGCTACCAAGTATTATTCAACTTCCCCAAACCAAATTATCTGTATTTATTAAGCAATTAAACTATTAATCAAGAATGTTTTTTGTAGAATAAGAGAGCAATTAACTTTAAAGTATTGAATTAAAAAGAAGTAAATGACTCAAGTTCCCAAACCTGAATTGACCTAGACCAGCCCTACCAACCAACTACAAAGTATCACATTCCTATCCACCTGAAAGTGAAAGATTTTATTTTATTTTTATCTTTTTTATAAGTTAAATTAGTTGGGAAACATGTGACTTGGGCAGCTTTTGCCTACAAATACCAGCCCATAACTTTTTTGTGTAAGAGTGAAAATTTTCTAAGGGACTTCTCTATACTACAAATCATGCCAAAACCAAAGATGACTACCACCCTTGATTTGATATCTGATAAATTTAGAAAATATACTTCAAACCACTTCTAATGATCTACCTCCCCATGTGACCTCAACCAATCCACTGATTACCCCATATTTTGCCTGAATACCTGCCTCCAGAGGTGGTCCCACTCTATTGCAGAACACCAAAGACAGATGCATAAGAAGACTTATGATACCCAGTCACAGCATAGTCCTGAGTCCCACTTTGGCCGTATACTAGATCAATTTGCACTATATAAGCAAGTAAAAGAATCCCTAAATACACTTTTCTGCTTTGATAAATGGCACTCCAAGTGGTTTCTTCAATTGATCTTGTGGATTGAGACAAGGCGATCCATGTCTCCTTTACTTTTTCTCATTGTCATGAGGCCTTGAGTAGGATGATGTCAACAGCAGGGGTTTACCTTTCTGGTTTTACAATGCTTGTATGAGTAATGATATGTTAACCATATCCCATCTGCTATTTGCAGATGACACATACATATGTCAGATACATATCATATTTGTTACTTGAGATGTGTATTCCTACATTTCAAAGTCGTTTCAAGGCCTATGTGGATATATAGGCTCTCATTCGGGATGGAAGGTCTCCAACTTAATCATGAAATCTTGGGTCTTCCATTGGGTGCTTCTTTCAAAGCAATATCAGGATGAAATTATTGTGAATATAGAACGAAGGTCGGCTGGTTGGAAGAGGATCTATCCATCCAAGAGAGGAAGAATTACAGGAATTATGCATTGGGTGGTTGCCATTGCCTGTTTTTCCTTTTCTACCTTGCTTGTATTTCTTGATACTTTTTACTTTTTCTTCAGCTTTTACTTGCAATGTTGGTGTATCTCATGTATACTTTCTGTGTATTTGAATTGTGCCTCTTCACATTTTATGACATTAACAATAAAAAAAATCACTCCAAACAAAAACAAATCAAAATAAATGTCAATCAAATATAGATTGTTAATTGCCAGTAAAGTGCAAGAAAATTACGAACATTAAACAAAATTTAGACATCATATTTAAGAATCATGAAGTCATACCAAGAGTATTCAAGTCGCTCATTCGATCAAGCTTGCAAATGGAGATAATCTCATTATCTGTGCAACCCAGAATAAAAGGCATTGGTGAAAATAAATAAAGACACAGAGAAAAATTATGTTTCTCATCACATTCATATATATATATATATATATATAGATAATGTAGGGAACCTTTCTAAAGAAAGGCCCATTGTACTTGCCTTTAGCTAGTAAAACCTAATGGCAACTAACCCAACCGCATTCAACTATAAACTTGCAAAACTACTACAACAATGCAATTGGTTACATTAAGTTTCACAAAGCTCACCATTCAAAATTAATGCACGTAAGCTCACAAGAGATTTGATCCCATCCATTGATCTAAGCTTATTTTTGCCTGCATTTAATACCTGTTTTACAAAAAGATGGAACACGGTGACTTTTAGAACATAACATAATTGAAAATTCTAAAATTAGATCAGTAAAGAAGGCAGGTTAGGTTGGCCACAAGGTTGCCACTCATCTCTTGAAAGATTAAAAAAGAAAGTTCTTAAATAATAAAAAATGCTCAAATGTGCTCACTTCAGAGCCAAAGGAGAGTGTTCCTTGCCTTAAAGCTCAAAAGGCATCACAGGTGCATCCCTCACCTTGCCTTAGCACCTGGTGACTACCTCTTTTACATTTGACAACTCTGTTTACTTTTTTTCCCCCACAGGTCATAATAAATTACAAATATATGTTGTAATTCGTGGTGAAGGGTGGAAGCTTTTAAAACATGCAAACCATCCTTCCAAAAGTAGCTTTGAGTATTGACTGATATACCTCATTTTAAGCATGTTACCAAGAATAAACAAAGAAGAAAACAACTTCCACAATTTAATTAAAGTAATTTGAATTTGCTATGCAACATCAACGATTGATGTGATCGCTATGGATTAAAAGTTATGTTATCAAGTTTATATTATGACATGCTAATAGGAACCGATGTTCCAAACTTCCAATCCTATATCATCTTCTTATCGAACAATGAACTTGATTAACAACTATAAAATCTCAAACTTGAATAATGCATTCACAATCATAAGAATAAACGCATTGACAATTTTTATTTTCAATTTTTGAATTAAATTTTCAAGGTCACTGCACAGTTTTCTGAAAAATTCAATTTCAAGTCCCCACTCAATCAAAACCACTAAAGGGTACATTGAGGTTGAATTTATGTTAGAATTTCCATGGTCCAAGCACAAGTGGGCCTTCCATTGATAAATATATCAATTATATTAGTAAAACTATTAACATTACCCTCACAACAAATGCCACTGACCTCTAAGTCAAATGGCATTTCTTGGTCTTTCCAACGGAGACGTCTAGGGTTTGAATCCCCCCTCCCCCACCTAAAATGTATCCAAAAAGACATAAACCCTCACAAGAAATGTTTTTGAATCAAAGATGTATGTGAGCTAAAACCATAAGTCATGCTCTTATTCTTCTTACTTGCAAAACAAAACTTGATTCAACATTAATTTGGCTTAGTATAATAAAAGATTTATATTTATTGCTTGGGATTTTTACAAATTTCACCTTGGGTCTTTGATGACAGTGTCAATTTGGTCCTCATATTTTCAATTTCAACAATTAACCCCCTGGACATTATATATGTGACAAATCAAACCTTATATTAATAATTTTTATAACAACATAAAGAATTTAATGACATGATGCACTCATGGTAATAATGGCATTTTAAAGTTATTAATGATGTGGCAAAAACCATGCACATTTCATGTGATTAAATCCATTACGTTAATGAAAAATAACAATAGAAAATAGATTTGTAATAAACCTAATATCCAAGAGGTTAATTTTTTTTTTATTAAGTATATAAATGTGTGTGTGTATATTATGTATGCCACAGCATGCATAGCTATTCTCATATAGCAAAAGGAAAAACTGAAATACAAGGTGGCATTGGTAAATGTAGCTTATGATAATGTTATGTTGCTGATGGAAGAACAAATCAGCACAAGACCGTCAATAAGCACATCAAAAAGGTTAATTTTTCAATAAAAAATCAAAGGACCAAATTAAAAACTCATGTCAAAATTGAAAAATCCACTACGCTTTCATGAAAAATACCAACAGAAAAATAGATTTGTGATAAACCTAATATCCAAGAGGTTAATTTTTTTTATTAAGTATATAATTGTGTGTGTGTATATTATGTATGCCACAACACGAATAGCTATCCTCATATAGCAAAAGACAAAACTGAAATACAAGGTGGCGCTGGTAAATGTAGCTTATGATTATGTTATGTCGCTGATGGAAGAACAAATCAGCACAAGACCGTCAATAAGCACATCAAAGAGGCTAATTGTTCAATCAGAAGTCCAAGGAAAAAACTGAAACACATTTGAAAATAGAACAAATAATACTTTTACCGAGACAGTATAAATTTTTTTTGGATAAATCCCGAGATGGTATAATTAAAATTGAATCAATTGGGTAGCTTGAATGAGTTCTTAAACACCACCTCGGTACAATTCGAAACATTCCATTCTACAAATTTCAACATTCAAATGCTTCATAGTGATTCAAAAATTAACATCATTATACTACAAACCAAACCAAGATGGTAAATAAATTTTTTTTTTTTTTTAAATGAGCAATGAAATATTTGAAAATTGAAAAGAAATTGTTACTACTTACAGTGAGCTTAGAAAGAGCTTCAATTCCATTTAAGCTTTCAAGTTTGTTCTGTACAACTGCTAACCACTTCAAATTTACACAAGCCTCCAACACCTGACTTGTATATATTTTTTCAGAAATCAATGTCAAAAATTTCCGATTCATATATATAAATATGTTAGGGTTTAGAGAGAAGTGGACCTGGAGAGAAGTGAGATTGTTGAAGCTGAGGTCGAGTCTCTCCAAGTTGGTGAAGTCGCTCAAGCACGACACCTGAGAAATTGTTAGAGGAGATTTGAATTCAGAATAGTGAAAATGATACTGTGATAGGGTTTTAGAGAGAGAGAGAGAGAGAGGTGGTACATCGGAGAGAGCTTTGCAACTGAGCTTGAGAGATGTGACGGAGTTTGGGTCGCTGGTTTTGCTTTCCTTCAAGGCCTGCTCCGAGCTCAACCGAGTCATGGTTTTATCGGTCTGGTGCTCTGGCTCTCGTCGTGGACGACGAATACAAAACCCTAGCTCGCCTCGTCTGATATAACGTTTCTATTTGAAGGTGGTTTGGTTCCGGGTTCTCGGGTCGGGCAAAGAAACAAGCTTAGCTGGTATTCTGGGCAGATATAAGATATGAGATCCTTTTTCTTTTTTTTCTTTTTTTTTCCATATCATTGTGCTGAACTTTTAATTTTTTTTAAAAAATATTTCATGGGTAAAAAAAAGGGATAGCATTTGTGGTTATTGCACACCACCTACTTAAACTTAACTCATCATATTATTGGGTCATCTGCACAATAATGAGACTTGTCACTACTCCAATTTACAACTCTCAAACTTACAAGTATGATAAGTCACAAAAACTTTCTACCATTAAGTTAATTTTACAAAAAATCTTGTAAATTTTTTTTATTTGGCACCAATTTCAATTTTTTTTTAACAATTTTCTTAGGTTTTGCATCAAAGGAATGTTTAATAACTCCTAAGTCATTACAAACTTTGTTAATGAACCCTACTTTAAATGGTTTTTTTCCTTCTTTTTTCAATATAAGGGGGTGCAATTGTGGATTTAAATCAACTAGGTATGTGAATAATATATTAATAATAGAAATAGTAAATATCTTAACATGTATTATTAAAAAAAATCTCTTAGGTGGAAATGACGACTTCTTGGAAAAAAGTGCAACATTCTTGAAAGTGGTTGGGCAAGAGAGTGTTAATATGACCTAGCCACACTGCTAAAGTTGAGAGGGTTTTCGAGCATTTCACCACCCCAAGAGATGCAGCTGTTGTGGATGCCGCCATAGAAGCCACTTATGGTTTGTCAGATTGAAGCTTTGATAGTGGTGGGGCTGGGGTGAAAGTAAGTGACAAGGAGGGATGGGGAGAGCAATGTGGTTAGCGTGAAGAGGGAGAGAGTGAGAGAAAGGGGTCGAGTAAAAAAAAATGAAAACACATTAAAGAATTTTTTGGGTTTTGGTATTTGCATAATAAAATTGAGTGAGCATTTTTAAGTTTGTGTAATTGAAATGACCTGGCCAAACTTTTTTTTTTCTCCCTAAATATAAGAAAATAATCTTTCAACTCTTTAGACAAGTTCGGATGATTATGTCCTGCAATACTCTCCACACATAACCCTTAAGAATGTCTTTGTGCAAAGGAATGAAAGGATGCATACTATCTCATTCACCATCAAAACCAAATTATTAGTTTTTCCTTCTTTCATAATTTCAGGAAACCCACATTTGATGTTGAAATTGGACTTATATATAATAATGGTTGAACAACTCGAGCAATATATATATATCTATATATATATCTCTCTTCCAATTTACCCTTAATCACTATTTCTTCAAGTAGCACGTGAAGCACAGGAGTCAGGACGAAAATATAAAGCAATGGCTACTTACATGCTGTAAATAAAGCTCACACAGATTCGCATAAAAATTGTTAAATAAAGTTGAGAATTAGTGATCATCACATAACTGGGTTAGTAATTTTCCAGGGTAAATATGGTGTATTTGAAAGCTTAGTTCCATACATAGATGTATTCATTAACAGAATGGTGCAACAACTAAAGTTCCACCACTTACTTGCATTGCTGCTGACAGCATAACCATGACACTACTCATGACAAATACAAATTTCCCGTAGCTTGGAACACTTCCGAAACATTTCGCCTTTACACACATTAATTATCAACAAAGCCAAAGTCTTTGACCAAAACCTCCTGCTCTTTCAAAACCCACGACAGAGAAGCTAACCGAACCTAAATAATGCTACTTCCAAATTCAGACTACCTTTGACATTCAGGGAAAATTGTTTAGAATTATCATGAAATGTATTTTTCCTGCTGCGCTTGAAGAAGTCTTGCTGAAGACTTTGCATCCATATAGAGAGCTTTCACTTCCTCAATATCTGCCTATAAATCATATTAAATTGAAACAAAATTACTAATGTAGCTGATGGAAGAAGAATTCTGCAATATTTTAAATCATCTTCAATCACATTGATTACAGATTAATCCAAATCATATTAATACCTTGCAGATATTGTCCCGGCCATTCATTTTTGCCATAATACTGGAGGGCGATAACAGCTGAACTGCATGCCTGAAGAGATGACAGAAGCGTCACTAAATATCTTTTGAGGGATGGGACTCAGAAACAGCAAATCTAAAGATTAAGTCAAACCTTAAGGATGCTTGTAGACCAATGTCACCCAGGTAAGCCAAACTTTCCTCATCTATAACTAGGTCCTCCACATTTGCACGGAGAGCCAAAATCTGACAGTAACAAAGACCACAAATATCAGTATGTTGGACAATGATAATATGGTTAGGAGTTGAAGAGAAATTCTAGACAGTGAGAGAAAACAAAATTTGGGTTGAACCTTTATCATGTCAGCAACATCATAAGTTTGTGTTCGGATAATAACCAACCGGTCCAACAAGTCAACAGGTATGCCATGAGGACAGTTCATATCAGTCCCTCTGCATGAAAACATATTCATATTCAGAAATTTTTTATAAGATTCATGTTCATAATTTAAAACATCAAAGTAACTTAAGTCAAGGTTCCTAGGCAATTATGTGGTAAAGCCCAGATGACAAAAGCATTATTGTTTGTAGACCACTATAAACACAAAAGATCAAAGTAATTAAAGCATCACCAACAAGAATATATATATATATATATATATATATATATATATATATATATATAAATTAAAGCAACCGCTGTCACACATGCCACCAACCTCCATCACTTGCACAAAATCAATTGAACCACCATTTTCATCCAAGCAAGTAAACCCCCACCACTGAGCCCATCTACAACAGAACTTAGCCCAACACACAATTGCTCAATAAGATTGCTAAAAAACCCCCAATTATTTTTTTGATAAGTAAATAAGAATTCTATTGAACGAGACTACTTCATGCACATGGAAAAGTACACAAAGGAGTCTAAAGAATTACAAGATGTTATGTACAGAAGTATAATGATTCTAAAAACTTAAGAATGGAGTTACAATTAGTAAAACCCCATGCCTGATACCAATCAAACCAATAAAATAAAATTAAAATTAAAAAAAAAAAAAAAACAATTCTATCAAATGTGTCCTTGAAATTCCCAAATACTCAAATTTATGACGGTTACACTCCTACAATAGAGTCCACATCAAATGTAATAGAGTCAGATTACAAATATGTGAAAAACGCTCACCTATTCAATTCCACCATCCAAACAAAATCCACAGCTTGAATGCAGCGTTACAGTGTAACAAAAGATGCTCCACAATCTCCCCACTATGGTGCTTACAACACCACCCTACTAGCATGAATACTCTCTTAATGAGATTATTGCAGGGATCCTCCCCTATGCTACCGTCTAAACAAAAAAGAAATTTTCCTGGGGCCATGACACATGAAATACTTTTCCGAGGAAAACTCTTAGAACAGGGACCCCTTAAGGCATCACAAACAGAACGCACATCAAAATCTACATTCCCTTTCAATTGCCAAATCAATCTATCTCTACTTTCTCAATGAGGGATATTGAAATAAAGGAGATTAAAGAAGGAGGTTACCACCTCTATCTCCCAATCAATAGTCATGCTCAAATCTGACACCCCTATTCCTATGTTCCCTTCTGTCTCCCCGGCAAGGAGCCAATAAAGGCATCTCTAACTAATGAACAATCATATAAATCTGGAAAAATCATCCTCAATCGTTGGTCACCACACCACTTATAATGTCAAAACTAAACACAACTACCCTCCCCTATATCAAAGCGGGTATATATACAGTAGAAACCCTTCCCACCCATGCTTATGCTTTTCCATAAGCCACAACCATGAGTTCCTCAAACAGACTCTGTGCACCAACCTCCCCACTCTTCTCCATATTCTATGGCTACCACATGTCTCCATAGAAGCATTTCCTTCAACCCAAAATGCCATAACCATTTACCCAAAATGTTCTCGTTAAGGTCGCTAACTTTTTTTCACCCAATCCACCATTAGCAATTGGGGTGCAAGCCGTATCCTACCCCACCAAATGCAGCTTTAAGATCATCGATCAATCCAAACATTTGACATTTTACTACATTGAGAAATGTGGAACCACCATGGCATCATCCTAGGAAAAGGCCTAGTTAATCATGGACAGACAACAGAAGCCATGAAGACCATATTTTTTTAACTTTGTGTTTACATTAGCAGATCAAATGAAAATGAATAAACAATATAAAAGCTCTATATATCAGATTGACAAAGTTCCTAGGTATGGATCCTCTAGCAGTGGGCAGCTTGGTTTAAAATATTTCACAAACCCATGTCCCACAAAACACATACAATACCTAGTTGTTAAACTCTTTGTTACTTAGGCATCAGCACAGCTTCACTTTCTTATCCCTTGACCACCATTGCAAGCCAAAGAAAACATCTACAAGTTGCTCCAGTTATAAGCCATAAAGGAAAAATAGTGCTCAAAAGAAATTTGTGATGCACTCTTTTGTATGGCTTAAGTATCAAGTCTGATGCCTTAACAATGCAATACGGATGGCAGATTTATTGGTTTAGGCCTGAATGATGATAACACCAACCACAATAATAACACATTAAGAGAAGTATATCATGCATATCTATTAATCAATTACAAATGCATTCAATTTCTGCTTTAAGATTTATGACTTGACAACTGGCAACGGTGACTTTCATATGTATCAAGTTGCTTATTAAGGTTAAAAAGATGGTAAAGGAAGACGCACTCCAAAATTTTCAAGGTGCCCAAGAATTTCATACCTCACATTGCAAAACCCTCTGTTTGTGGCAAAGATTACTATTGGAGATAGTGAGCTCTCTAAAGCACGATTCAAGTATGAAAAGCATTCCATATCCAGCATATGTACCTGCAAATAAGGATAGATAAACAAATAAATAAATAATAAAGAGCAACCATGAAACATTTAAAACATGGACAGACATAATAGAGAAAAGAACCTCATCAATGAATAGAACTCCAGGGACAAGTTCTGCTACACCTTCATCAATGTACCGGTTTACAACCTGTCAATTAAAAAAAAAAAAAGTTACCTCCAAAACTAGACAAAAACATAAATTTGGGAACAAACATACACCATCTCATCTTTAATGCATCATAGTGGGATAAAGACAAAGTATAGAATGATTTTTTATGTATTATTGGTGAAAAGAAGAATGGACTGTGTCAATGTCTTGGAATTTTCAACTTAATCAGAGAACTGTTAAGAAAAATAATAACTTAAGAAAAGGATTTCCCAAAATAATTGCAGAAATTTTTGAGAAACTTCGTATGTCTTGCTGACCATGATTTAAGCTTCTATCAAAAGAAAATAATACGTTGAAATTTATATCTGATATAAATTTATGAAGTAGATTAATTTATTCACTTTATTATTAATTCTTATAAAAAAAAATTATGAAGTAGTACCTTATTAATTTCTTGTCTTAACTTGTCAGTGATTTCTGTTTTCCTAGGCTTCATCATCTGCCCCATTAGTGACAGTATATCTTGCCCACCTTGAGGCCGTGCATTTGCAGCATCCAGATCATGTAGTGTTACATCCTGTTAGAGATTGGATAAGCAAACATAAAACTGAACATCAAAATAGGAAGCCCATTACATAGCAAAAAAGATTAGTTTATGAGTCTTCTGATAAGTATAAACTTCCAGTACCAACAGTCAACATCAACATAATCTAAGAAAACCAAAAGAAAATTCTATCAGAAGCACAACAATACATATATATATACACACACACATATGAACCGAAAGCAATGCTTATATACATTAAGCTCAGTCTCACTCTTTCTCTCTCTCTTAGTTCTCTTTTTCTTTCCCTTTTTTTCTTTGGCTGAGCAAAATATGATTGTGTGAACCACCCAACTCCACCCCCCACTTTACCACTTAGAACAGGCCTAATGGTTACAAATCCTATAAGAAGCTCAACAACTTACTAAGCCACCAAGAGTCACAAGGTGATAAGTTCAACCAACTTAAGAGGCATTAAATTATAGCTATATCATCCTTGGGTCGGCTGCAGTCATAAGAGAAATTCAAGCAACTTCAAGAGTCAGTTACGTCTCGTCAGATAATTTTTGTAATGCATTTCCCTAATAATTCAAACACATGCAGCTTAAATTCTTTATATTTTGATGGCATATGCTTCACACAATGTCGATATGGCATTTATGAAAGAAATGCTGCAATTACTAACTACACTGACAGTCAAAAAATTGAAATGTGCAACTATCTTGAATCCTGATCTCATATGGAACACACATAGTCAGGAAATGTCCAACACTATTATTATAAATTAGTATGTCACTTATGAGTTTAAGAATATGCAAAATACACAAAAAAAAACTAGTAGCTGAATGAAAACAGACCTGAACTATCTCCTTCTTTTTGTGAACCTCTCCTTTAGGAAGTGGAACATACTCCTCTGCTTCAAGGTCAAATTCTGTAGCAAAAGCGTCACTTCTGCCCACCCTCTTTACTGCTCCACTATTTGCTTCAATATATATAACATCACCAACAGCCACCTGCAACATTGTATCAGGTAAACCAAAAAGGGATCAAACTATAATCAATTTTTAAATTAGATTCTCCTTTGAGCACGCCAAACCCCAGGTTAAAAGTTCTAAAAAAAATAAATAAAAACAGCAGGAAAATGAAGAACAGGGATCAAAGTGACCTGACATCAGATTGAGTTGCCTGTCCTAAGTTAAAAAAAAAAATTTTAAAATAAAACAGAAATTAGCCCCAAAAACAAATGACCTGGCATAATCAAGCACACGTTGCAACACTAGTAATACTGAATTTTTTATTAGGAAAAAAAGGGACATAAAGTATACAGAAGATGTGTACAAAGGTTCACCTAAGGACCACATTTAAGATTCATCTCGTCTAGAAAATCTATTTATAAACCAAAAAAATGAGGATGCAGCCAAAAGCAAGCAAGCATTCACTCATACTGTTATCATTTTGTTCTCTACAAATCACCCATGTTATACGTAGAGTAGCATTCAATATTGATCCGCTACTTTGCCCTCCAAACATAAGGAACCAATCAGTAACCTTTGAAGCTATCACCCACTCAAAGTAAGGAAAAGGTAAAAGACCACAAATCTCTAGCAATAAAACAATAAAGCCTTAGATATTCAACTAATTTGCCACTAGCTTTACACATACAACACCAATCCACAAGGATCGTATTCCTTTTGATGGAAGAACATTTTGCATGGTGACAATAATAAATGAACACAGTCATTAAAAATTTTGCATATAACAGCTTCACACACTCCATGGATAAGAAGGATGAGTAAATTTAATATACTTTGCAAAGAGATTATACAAAGTAAAGGAATATATCAAAAAAGCAAATATATTTCTATCATTGCAACAATAACAGCAAATAAATAAAAGGAACCTACCTTCTCCTTGATCAAGGCATCATAAATGGTTGGGTCCAACTTCAGTTGCTTGGTTCCTTTCACAGTTTTTAATCCAATGATCACATGGCTAATACTTTTACCATAGCCACCTGTCACACTCTCAGCTTCTTCCGGGGAAAGTTCAGTAATCTATGACAAGAACAGCAACATATCAAAAATTAAGAAGTAAAGATAAAAATAACACAAAGAGATTATGGTCACATCAGACTAATATCAAAGAAGCATTAGTAACTTGCCTCTCCTTCATAGACTTCTTTATTTTCCTTGATACGTAGACCAATGGCCCGTCGAAAGTTTTCCATCAAAATCTCAGTTTTCTTTACTTCTGATGAGTACACTTCTGACCCAACCATTGGGCAGAATGGAACCTGCAAAATATCAAAGAAGAGTTTTATTTAATAAGCCTGAAGGACCATCAATCATCTAATATCATAATGGGGGAAAAACATGAAACATCAACAGAGAACTCTCACCAAGGAAACACAAAAAATGTTGATAAAAAAAATAAAAATAAAAAACAAGTTACCAAGATAAAATGTGAGAAGTACCTTGCTCCCAAGTTCCTGCGCTATTCCAAGAGCCAGAGCTGTCTTTCCAGTACCAGGAGGCCCAGCCAGTAGAAGTGCCCGCCCAGCCATTTTCTTCTGCCGTATCATATCAACTACAAGACCAGATGCTTCCCTTGCCTCTGCCTGACCCACAAACCCAGCAGCCAAGGGCAATGCTCTTCCACTGGCCTGGAAATTAATGACCAAAAATCCAACATAGAATTACCAGTTATTCACATGAAGATCAAACCAGAAAACCAGCCATAATCTATTCAATATCAATTCAAGCAAGGATCTATTTAGGCCTCTAGGATTTGGTCTTCTGACAAGTGACCCCTTTTCCCACCTTTGGTGCCCGTAAACAGGTGTATATACTTGACATTCACAAGCTCTATTTCAAATGTTGTTTTCTTGCCCACAAAACAAAGGTCTGCCACTTTATAATAATAATAAAACAAACAAACACGCACGCACACACATCAACATATAGGCGAGAGAGGACAGTACAAAGAAAATTAAGCAGAGCATGACAATGCACTATCCATATGTCCATACAACCATTAAAATCCTCAGAATCATATAGTCCTAAAGAACTAATCTCAGCATCATATTCAGTGACCAAACAAGTATAACAACTACCAATCACATAATAATTCATAATAAAGTGACTAAATTTCACAAATGACAACAACCTGCCACAACCCTCCTCTTTTTCCGGGCTTGGAACAAAATATATGATACTAAGGGTCCATTTGGTTAGGCGTTTTGGAAAATCAAAGCTCATTTTAAACTCAAAACACAATTTTCCAACAGCTTATATAAACGCACCCTAAGCACAGCTAGAGCAAACTACCGTATCATTTTTTTAAAAAAAAACGATTATTTGAAAATAAATTCATATAAAGAAAATGTAAGTAGATGACAGCAATAGATTATAGAAATTTAAACACCAAGAAAAACAAAAACAAAAAACCCTTAAAGCGTCTAAAAGTGGAAAATTAGAGTGTGAAACTTATATACCTCAAGGCCAAGACCTTTGATGTGAGTGTGAGTAGCGATGCGCTGCTTCTTCGTAGTGGACTGGACCTCTTCTATCCTCACTTTATCCATCTCTCTCTCTCTCTCTCTCGCTCGCTCGCTCTGTGTGTTCAATTTGGGTTTTGCTGAAACAGCTTGGTGGTGGTGAGCAAGGTGTGTGTGAGGGTTTAAGCGGAAGAGAACGAAGAGGCAACGCGCCTTCGCGGCTGGACTTAAATTTGGGACTTGGATATGGAAATGGATCTTTTGGTTTTGAATGGGGCTCCGCCTGAGTTACGACCCTTTGTTATTTTAATGGTTTTTGGAGTTTAAATAGTGTCATGGGCCGGATTTAGTTGGGTTTGTGGTCTTAATGTCGACCCAGTAGAAATCCAGCTCATTTGTAACCCATACAAAAAGGAAATTGTTACGAGTATATTGATCGATTGGAGTATATATTATTAATGGTAAAAGAGATGTTAATAAAATCTAAATACCAAAACTTAAAAGTAATCATTTTACACCTTATAAAACAATAAGAATGGTTTTAAATAAAAATATATATAGGTAAAAATATAAATTATATTATTTAACTTTGACCAAAATTCATTTCAGGCCTTTAATTATACTTTGTTCACTTTAGTCTGCTAAATAAATTGCGAGTTTATTCAATTGAGATATTTCTATCAATTTCTATTAAATGTGGTCATTAACTTATTATAATTTTAACAACATTGATACTTTTGGTATGTCGTTTTGCTTATGGTATGAGTTATCGAGCTCATATGGCCGTGGGGTTGAAATATTGCAATGTAAAAATTGAGTTTTTAAATGTGTATTATGGTCAAATATCAAGTTTCGGAGGAAACAAATATCATGCTTAGTTACAGTTTGTTGTTGATATTTCGATAGTTACAACAATAAAAGAGAATTTAAATTATGATTTTTTTTTTTTTTTGATGGGATGAAAAATTTTAGTTGGTAACACTAAATAGTGCTAGTTGAGACTATGATATGATTGCCAATTTATCTCTGAAAGTTATTTAAAAAGTTTGTAAGTTTCTTAAAGGGAGGGTGAGTTTTGCATGTTCAACTATATTTTGATGTTGGCGTATGAATGTATTTTCTTATCTTATTCTCTTTCTTATATATATATATATATATATGTGTGTGTGTGTGTGTTTCTCAAAAAAAGAAAACTATATCTTGTCTTTTGAAGAGACAAGATCCACCTAGATCGTAGACCAAACTATTAAAATGGACGAGAAATGTGAATGGAAAGAGGGATAAACAAATTAAAATATAATGGAATTGAAAATATATCAAATGGAATGAAGAGAGGAGAGCAAAAAAAAAAAAAGTGGAATTTAGATATTAAGCATCCAGATTCACAGGTGAGAGGGACAAAATATAGTAGTTAATTTGAATCCAAATGTTGATAAACATCGAAATTCCACTTCTTTTTTTGTTGTTTTGAGGAAAAAAAATTCCACTTTATAGTTTATATTACTTTCAAACGTGATAACATTGAATTATAACTCATATAATATGGTTTTTAAATGATTGGATTTCATGCATTTTGACACTTCAATATTTGGATTCCTCCTCACACATTATACTTATTATGGTGTGTTTATAACATTTAGGATCAAATTTACTCTCATTAGTTGCAATTATTGAGATATTAATATAAATAAATAAATTAGATTCCTCTAATTTTTTGTCATCAAAAATTCTAAAATCTCTCACTCTCTCTTATTTTATTATCAATACGAAACAATAAATTGCTAATATGTCCCATGAGACTGGGAAAAAAGCCAATTTTTACACAATTTTGAATGTCCTTTTCAGTTTTGCCCACACCCCCAATCAACATCATCCACACAGATAGATTACTTCCATATTTTTTGTATGGAAAGATATTTGTTCATCATTTCATAGGAAGAGCCTGGACGGGATTGCACAATCACAATGGATACCCTTTCAAGAGTTAGGTGCTTCACTACCACTACCAGCTCTTCCAACATCCCATTTCCAAGAATTTCTCCAACTCCTCGTTCCACACTTCCCACTGTTTCAGTCCTAAGAACAAGTCCTCGCCCAGGTAAGTCAGTGTAGTATAATTATAGTACCTTTTCTTCACTTTGATTACATTGAATAGAATCACTCAGATAACAATGCAACTCTTCTCAGTTTCCTTGAAAATGGAAGACCCAATTCAAACTCTTATTTTTCCTTTTTTCATACAAAGACTTTATCTTTGTAGTAAATTATGGTTTTTTTTTTTCTTGGGTGTCATTGGATATTGGACTAATAGTTATAGTTACTCTTATATAGGTTGCATGATGTTTTTACAAAGTGCACAAATTTGGGGTTCTGGGTAACATTTGAGGACTTTTGCCAGTGAGCTCTAGCTAAAATGGCACCTCATTCCCTTGTAATTGGCACTTGGATATGTATTCTGACAGCAGATTTTGTTGGGCCAAACATACTTTTGAAACTACTAATTGTGATGTGACTAAGAATATGCTGTTTATAAGAGCCAAGTTATTCACTTTTTTTGG
This sequence comes from Castanea sativa, assembly GCF_040712315.1. Taxonomy (NCBI): domain Eukaryota; kingdom Viridiplantae; phylum Streptophyta; class Magnoliopsida; order Fagales; family Fagaceae; genus Castanea; species Castanea sativa. Next base: position 46,158,428 of record NC_134020.1, on the reverse strand, counting down.
TCTTTTGTAGATGGATGTTACGACTAGAATTCTAGAGATTGAGAGCTCTTTCTAGTTACACTTAATGATTTATGTATGCATTTTTCATTGACCTAGTAAATTGTCAGGACTTGTTTCTTTTTATAGTACTTCATCATGTACTAGTTTTTAGCTACTTGTGTTGAGTTGCATGTGCCTTGTGATCATGGTTGCTGGTTGGCTCCCTAACCAACTCACCAGTGTAATTACTGCAACCTTATCTTTTTTGTTATTTTATTTTTTGACTTCCAGTGAGTGGAGTAGCAGAGGAGGATGTTTTGCAAATGTTCTTTAAGGAGAGAAAATTAAGCGGAGATTTTATATCAAAAGCTTCTGATATATTTTGGCAGAGGGAGGTCCAGCAATTTGTAGATGCTGATGCTGGCGAACCTGCTGACACTCCTCAACAAGCAGAGCAGGTACACTAAGTTCTTTTAATGTTCCTTTTTTTTTAGCTAGCATAAAAAGATACTTTCTTTGCAGGATTACTTGATTTTAACTTAAAGGAATATATCATTGTTTGGTCAACTGTGTTCCAAAAAAAAAAAGTGAATGGGAAGAATGAAATTCAACTCTTAAGCTGCACTTATGATCAGCAATTTTATGAAATCAGGGTTCAGCTTTGTATCCTTGTCGAGAACATGGCATAACCATAATTTTAGCATATCAAACTGTTTGGGATTTGTAAATGATTATAAAATGTGGTCCTTGTGCATTCTGCATAAATAATGAACATTTCTAATGTAGGTTCCAGAAATCCTTTTTTCATTTGAAATAGAAATTGTATCAAGATAGTTGTTTTTCTGCAAAACTGTTTCTCTGACCATTTGTCATCACCGTCAACAAACTGATTTTGACTCCCATCATCCTTTCTTCCACACATCCAGATTTTATACATCTCCTATGCCTCATATGACTATTTGCAATTGGAAAGAGTGGTCTGATTACTGATTGTGGGTTGAGAATATAATGCTTCAAAGTATCTGAAGTATAGCGAACCTGTCAGGCTATCTCAGCACTTCTGATCATTTCTAGAGCCCCCTAGATTACTAGATGAAATTTTTTGTTAGGAATTAATAGAAATTATTGTGTAAGATAATTGTGTATTAAAGCTCTGAGAATTTGACAGGACAATTTGTCTAACTTGAAGGAATCCCAAAGCTCATACATGCCTATTTTACAATATTTATGATGACATTCCCTCGTTCTTGGTTCATCTTTTTTGGAAAGTTTATGATGGATCCATTAGTTTAAAACACAATTTTAATGTGTGGGTTCCTGAAGCAAAAATAGTCAGATGCATGTATCTTGAAGCATAAGCTTTTGGGGAATGACTTGTAAATAAATAAATCAGTTGCTGGATTTAATGAAATCAAGAGAGGGAAGGAGGATCCTCATCAAATGTGGAAAGTATTTAATTGCACTGCCAGACAAACAGAGACTTTTTGCATCTTCTGGTCCTTGATAAGTTCAAATTTTAGCTTTATTTAGTGACAACCTTCACCTTTGATTTATATTTAATTTAATCTCTAAAACTTGTGACTGATACCATAAACTAAAATGTGCCTTCCTACTTTGGTAGTTCTTTGCCCTTTTATTCTTCCAAAACTCTAATTGCAAAATCTTGCTATATTAGTGTTTCATGTTTATATTTGTGAACAAGCAAATTCATTCACCATTTCACCTTTTTAATGACCCTTTATTTATAGGTAATGGAAAGTGATAACGATGGTGGGTTTTTGAAACTGTCAAGAACCCATCAATGGGTATCAGGTGACAACTCTGCACCAGTCAATAAGAAAGCCATTGCTAAGGTATGCTTTTAGTTGTTTTTATTATGTTGACACTGTTGCTTTATGTTTGCTATTAAAACCCACCACCATCACCTTCCAACCCCTAAGAAATACAAAAGATTTCCGTCATGGAATTTTTTTTTATTACTTATCTATGCATTCAATTTCAGTTGTTTCTTATCTATATATGCATTACAGGCATTGCAGGATGATAGTGAAAGAAGAAAGAAACTGAACCTCCTCAAATATGAAGCTGTATGATACTTTTCTTGACTCAGTATGTTCCTTGGTTTTTTATGCAAAGTCTGTGATGTTGGGAATTAAAATTTGTTTATGCAGCTGAATTTTTCTCTTTTGATGGGTTTTAATTTTCATGAAATCAATGATGTTGGGTTTTGTATTTTATAGTTTATCAAGAGTGCATATATAAATTTACTTGCTCAAATGTTATCACCTTGCATTGTAAGAGCAAGGTGGAGGATGAGGTGGTGGATTCAAGACTCTCCGAGTGTGTGGACTCATCAATAAAAAAGCGTACATAGATGAGCTTTATTATGTTCACCTAAAACATAACCTTCACGTTCTATGAGGTTGTAACTCTATATTACCCTCCCCACCTCCCCTCTTTTTGTCTCTTTTCTGGGGAAGACAAAAAACCTCAATAGTAGAAGTAATAAAGAAAGGATTAACCAGGCCCATTTTGATTTCTTTTATATCTTTTTTACTTTGCTGCATCATTTCCAAAACCAAAATTATTCAGATATTGTAGAGGATGCTGATTTTTTTGCGCCTTCTCTTGTAGCTCAAAAGGGAGATGATGCTTTTATCTGTTGGTATTGGAACCGCATGCAGTGGGTATTGTTTGATAGTTTTATCAGCCCAGGTAACATTTCACAGGGAAGAATAAAGAGCTAGTCTTCAAAGTTAAGCAATACAGTCGCTCTGAGTCATGAGAAATAAAAAAATTTCCATTAAAACTTTAAAGACTTTACCTTGTACACTACAATTTCAAACAGTTTTTATACTATGTTAATTGTGCTTTGTTTAACTGCTGATAGGATTGGAATATACATGAATACCTGGAATCTTACTGGAATGATTCTGACTCATCTTGTTTTTAAAAGTTATTTTCCTTTTCTTTTGTCCTGACAGCAACTAAATCAACTAATCAAGCATCTTTTAATTTTTTCCAAGTATTTCTGGAAATAATGTAGTTTTATGTGCTTAAAGAGTACTGACCCGCCTCTTTCACTTTTACAGGCTGCTGTTAGTTATGGGACAGGAGTTCTTTTCAGGTTGAAACATTTGTACTTCATATGTTTAGATTGTTTAATTGAAGTAATGGCCTGATTGAGTGACTGTTCCTCAAAATTTAAAGATTCCCCATAACTTGAATATGACCCAAAACGGGGAGTTCCATAACAATTACTGAATCGTTTTTCTTTTTGGATGATGTGTTAACCAAGCCATTTTCTTTAGACTTTCACATGACTGATTTGATTTTTTCCCTTTGCTGCAAAGATTCAGTAATTGAATTCTTTTTGGAGTTAAAGATTTTCTATGGAATTATTGGAATCTTGTGCTGAACCTAATTAATATCTTTCACATAAAATTTTAAGAAAAAGAACAAAGGGACAACTTCCTTAATATTTTTACAATGTTTTAGCAGCCCAAGTTATTCATGTTTATTCTTGTATTTTAACTGACATCGTTTTCAGTGCAGTTGCTTGTACCTTCAGCTCTTATACAAACATGTAGACAACCTATCCAGAGAAATTGTTCCTCAAGTTTTCATGCAAAAGAAGAAGAAGAAGTAGAACCCAAAACTTCAGCCTTGATCTCTCCATACTCTGTGTTGTTATTTTCTGTAGTCAAACACTCTTTATTCTCTTTTATGGCTAAATTAACATTATTCTCTGTCTCCGACTCAGAATTGGAATCAGAAGTGAGGACCTTAAGGATTCGATAGAGAAATCCATCAAGGGTAGTGGAGTTGCTCTTTCATCTCCTAGGCTTGTGATCCCAGCAGCAATATATGGATTGTGGATCCTGTCTCATCAGTATTTTGTCAATGACTTATTTGATTTCCAGGTAACCCTTGAAATGACTTGTACAGGAATGATTTTTTTTATTTTTTATTCTGGATTCATGTATTGTGACTGCTAAAAAATTTGCCTAGAGCCTGGCCATTGTAGCTTAAGTGCTTAACTAGTTGGCACTTCCTGATGTTTCCAAATGAGACATCCAGCCTTCAAATTCTCCCTCCCTCAATTATTGAATTATCTAAAAAAAAATTGACTGAAAAGAAATTTCCATGAAGCTTAATAGGAAGATTTGTCATTTTATAGTTGTTTTGTTTCATCACAGCTTGTGCCAGCCATGGTTGGGATGTTTGTCTATAAAGCTGCTGCTCTCGTTCAAGTCTATAGAGATAATGAGGACCTGCAATTTGTCTTTCCAGAAAATGGGGATGGTTCAAGTGATTAAATATCATCTTCATTAGCAATTATTTTAATAGAGCTGGATGCTTTGCGGAAGTTCACTGTCATTTGGGTTATAAATTCACTTCCTTTTGCAAGCCTACCTATGTTGACTTCAGTACCTAGATTCAGCCAAGGAAAGCAACTACAAGATGTCCAAAGTGAAATACTGCATTTCTTTTAGATCTGGTTCCAGCATGGTTAGCTGGTTCATATTAAAACTATGCAAGTTCTACTAGTAAGGCCTGAACCTCTATTCTCAAGCATGAAGACCTGCTCAGTGAGGGTAATACTAACATCTGTTCCAAATTCGAGTATGGTGCCTAAAGCATGTATGTGCCTATTTTTATGACGATCGTTACTGTCAGAAGTTATTTTTGGGTGATTATGTCATATGTTCTTTCACAATGGTGTCAATAACTTTTCCTATATTCATCCAAAAGAGAGAGAGAGAGGAAGTTTTTCCTATGAATCGATGGAATTAAATCTATTGGTGTTAATCTTATCGTACTGTTTCCACCCCCCATTAATCGCCTCCATTATTCTTCTTTCCAACATGGTTGCAGTAAAATTTTCACTATATAGTATGTAGCAAAGAATGCAGGCTGCTATGTACTACAGTGAAGATTTTACTATAGTATTAGCTTTCTATTTGCAACTGTAAAGTCTGGAATTATATTAATGGTCATTTGCCAAATTATGGCTAAAGGAACAAGCAGCAAGTGTCACAAAGAAATGATGGATACAATTCTGAGATATTTAGGGTACGTGTGATAATTGTTTTTCCCCTTTATTTTCTGTTTCCAAAAATAATTTGTTTTTCCCCTTTATTTTCAGTTTCCAAAAATAATTTGTTTTTCCCATTTATTTTCTGTTTCCAAAAATAAGTTTCTATTTTTGAGATTAAAAAACTTGTTTGGCAACTGAAAATGGACAAAAAACAAAAATTGTTCTCAATACTCAATTTGTGAAGGAAACTGAAAACATGCAAAAGGCTGTTTTCAGTTTTTAATTTTTAAAAGTCAATGAAAACACGCATTTAATTTAATGAATCTGTTTCATTTAATGAGTTAGTATTAGATTTCAAATACTAGTAACAACATATTTTAGTATTTTCTATTTATTCTCTAAAAAACTATTTTTTTAATTTTAATTAACCAAACATGTTTTTTATTTCAAAAATACAAGAAATTTTTTTTCCTTCATGTTTTCAAAAACAAAATTTTGAAAATAGAAAATAAAAACTATTACCAAACGTAGCCTTATTTTTGCATAAAAACTTCCTCAGTTTCATCAACCTTCAATCTAGCTCAACTCAAGTACTTAACTTAGGTCACCTAATATGATTAATATATGCATGATTTTATTTATACAAAAATCCACTTTTATGATAATAAGCACTGTATAAGGCCAGGAAGAGGGCAGGCCTATCTCAATTGACGACTCATGTTGATCCTTTCTTTTTTTTTGCTGACATGATACATGTTGATCAAAAAAACATTAAAAAATCTTTGTTATACGTCAGAAAAGGACAACGAACTTCGAATAGCCTTATTTCAGCATCCTAGAATGACAAATCAGCAAGGGACAAAAAGCTGAGGTTGAACTTGGGTACATAGGGGTCCAATCGCTTTAAGTCCCAAAACATAGGATTGCTCATCTTGGGGCTCAGGGCGGCTTAAGATCAAGACATTGCTAATCAGGGATTGAGATTGATAGTTGAGATTGATAGATGCAAAAAGTAACTTTAAATCTCAGCTATTATTAAAAAAAGTTAAGAAAAAAATTTAAAGATGTAAAAGGGTGAAAGTCAAAAAAAGTGTAAAGTTAAAAAAATTTGTGAGTAAAAATGGTGAATTGCACCCGGTGCATCAGATCTGATCCACTAATCAGGGCCTTTTTCTTTTGTCTGCCCATTATTGTTATTGTTTTTTTTTTTTATAAGACATTATTGTTATTGTTAAATATGCACTTATGGTTTTATTTTTTATTAGAGGTGATTTCAAATTTCGTTCTCAATAATATTTTGAACTGAAAATATATTAGCTTTGTTTCAATTGAGTTCCACGATTAAATTTAATCTTATACAACACATGCATTTAAAAAAAAAAAAAACATGCAAATGGAGGAAAAAAAAGAGAGGACGCAGCTTGAGTCTAATGCATTATTGCACTGGACATGTTGGGATTCGAACACATGTTCAAATTTAGATACATGTCTAAACTCTAACGTGTCACATAAATGAGTGCATTGGACACATACTCCACTAAAAAAAATATAACGATTTTATTTTGATCAAACCTATAATTTGATTTCTAAAAGTTAGGATCGCAATTTGAAATTATTTTAGCCATTAAGAAGTAATGTATAATCATTCCTAAATTGTATCTTTTTCTTGCTAGGAATTGAGTGAGTAACAATTAAAAACTGAAGGAAAAATGCTTTAAAAAAAATTGTGATCCTTTTAACTTTTGGGTTGCCATTGTTATTTATTACTTGAGTATCAACCATCACCGTCCATGTAGTCATTTTGTCAAAAATTTATTAATTTACATTCCCCAAAGTCACTTCGCATTTTACCCTAAAAAAAAAAATTGTATATTGTGTAGTAAAATAAAAAAATGGGTAAACTACGTATTTGGTCCCTATCTTATACACCATATTTCAATTTGATCCCTAACCTTTTAATTGTGTCAATTTGGTCCCTAACCTTTCTTTACCATGTCAATTTAATCCTTACAGTTATCTTTTAGATGAAAATTAATGACATGTCTAATGGCCAAAATAAAAATTAGCTTCTGTTGATGTGATAATAAACTAAAATTTTATTTTGACTATTTGCTATGTAAACAATTTTCATCTAATATATAATGGCAAAGACTAAATTGACACAACATTAAAAAGTTAAGGACTAAATTGACACAATTGAAAGGTTAAGGACCAAATCAAAATATGGTGTAAAAATTAGAGACTAAATATATAGTTTACCCTAAAAAAATGGATAGATCTTTAAGTCTTATGCTCCGTTTGTTTCAATGGAAAACTTTATGTAAAGATAGTTTTCCTTATTTTTCAATGTTTGGTAACATAAAAAAAATATGAGTCAAAGGAAAACTATTTTTGGTTAATCTAAAAAGTATGGCTTATTTTTAGAAATTATTTTCCATTAAATTTTTTTAGAAAACAACTCTATCTCACAGCAAGCTAAATAAGAGAAGTTAAGAAGTTGTTTTTCAACTTATTTAAAGTTGCTACCAAACATTAGAAAATGAGATAGTTTTATAGAAAATACTTTTTAGAAAATAACCCATTTTCTAGAAAACATCGTTATTAAAACAAATAGAGCGTTAATTAACAATGATTTTTTATTAAAGTTGAAGGTGGTAATTTATTATAGTTAATAATAATTTAAAAAGTTGGTAATTAATAATTAATAATTATTGAAGATATTGACAACCCCAATGAAACGACAGCAACAGAAAATGATTTTAGAAAAAAAAAATAAAGAAAATAAAAAGCAACTGCAAACAAAACTAAACTAATACCGAACTTGCAGTGAGAGCTATTCCACTGTAAACAAATCTCTCTCTCTTTCTCTCTCTAATTTAACTATAAAACACTCTCAAAATTTTTATAAACCAAAAAAGCAAAATAATCGAATCTATATCTGAATCCCGAAACCCTAGATCTTCTTCATCGATGGGTTCGCGAAAAGCTCGCGAGCGAGAAATGCTGGACTCGGTGTGCTCGATGATCGCGCTCGTCTTCTTCCTCGTGACCTGCGTCGAGCTCTGCGACGCCGCCACCGTCGTCGACGTTTACCGTCTCATCCAGTACGACATCTCCGGCGCCCCCTTCGGATCTCGCCTCGCCAAGCTCAACCACCACGCCGGCTCTCTCCACTTCCCTCCCGGCGCCGATCTCTCCCGCACCGTCCTCATGATCCCAGTCCGCGACCTCAACATCACTTTTCTTCAAGGTACTCATTTCTCTGATGCACAATTAAGCTTCTCTGGCTTGCTTAGCTAGCTAGTTCAAGTGCTTTTTTCCATTAATGGGTTTTGCAAGTGCTTGGCTTTGGAAGAAAGTTTCTTTTTACTTTTTTGTAGTTTTGTAATTTATGTATAATAAGTCAACTGGGTAAGATTTTGTACTTTTAGGACAATTGAACTGCTACAATTGGACACAGACTATTCACGTCTTGTAACTTAAAAGAGAGGTTTTATCGGAAACAAATGCTTTTTGTTTTTTAAAGAGTATATGGTAAGTTTATTATGATATTATGATTTCAATAAAATTGAGTTGTTTCATGGAATATTATAACTATCTCAAAAAAAAAAAAAAACTGAATTTCATGGAATATTGTAAGCTTAGTACTTAGATGTGCTATTCATTTAATATATCCCATGTGTATTTGATGCATTAATTTTCTCATTAATAAAACATATCGCTTATCAAAAAAAAATAAAAAACTGGCTTTTAGATCCTGACCTGCTTTAAGGTCACTGAGAAGTGGGAACCAAAAAAAAAAAAAAAATCCTGTTTTTTTTTTTTATTATAAAAGATTTGTATTTGATTTGCCCCATTATAATAATGAAGTGTAATCTTGTTGAGCATGCACTTTTTTTTTTTTTGGATTGGTAAGTTACAAAGGCACCCAATGAGTCTTCAACTCATGAGTGACCTCACCCTCCAACAAATTATTATGGGAGAAGGAAGTGTGAGTTAAGCTATAGCTCATTGGCAATATGCTGCATGCACCCTTATTAATAAGAGCAATAAGTAATAAAGTCCAACACCTTCATGTATCCATGATGGTTAAATATTACTGCAGATATGATACTAATTCACCTTTTTACTTCTTAATCCATTGATTAGATTTTGTTTTATTTATAGCTGGTATGGATCTCTTATTTACAAAATGGTTAGATAATATATGTCTCCAATTCCATTTGTTTCTGAAGTTGAAGATTTACCACCTAGTATTTTTACTTCCTGATCAAGATTGTTATTATTTTTGACATACATATGGCAGACTATATTGCTCAAAGACAGCCTTTGGGGGGCTTATTGTTTTTGCTTCCCCGGATGTTTAGTTTTGAAAATAAAGATGACATGAGAACTAATCATCAAAATCAAGAGAGCGACCTGTTAAAGAGTGTAGTGGCAGAACTTGAACAGTTACTCATCCATTCCAATGTTCCTGTAAGTGTAACCTTTATAATCTCTTTTGTTCTTTCTTTATGCACTACATCGTTGTTGCAGCTGTTTATTTATTGTTACATCTCTCATTTAGTGGTTCATGATGCCTATCTGCTCAGTGCTGTTCTATTGAGTTCTTTATTGCTCAAGAACTACTTGTGTGTAGCCTTTCACTTGCTCATTTTGGCAGTTACATTCTTAATCTATCTCAGCTGTTAAACTCTTTCATCCCCCCAATGTGCTGTCTTGGGGTCTCCTTTACATGCAGTGATTGGGTTGGATAGTTTTGGAGAGGAATTTTACATGGACTCGACTGAGTGGGGTTTAAAAATTTCAAACCAATGCTGATCCAAAGCACCCATAAATGTGATTTCACATGAGTCAGTTTGAACTCAGTTGGGTGGCGTCTCCATTTGTCTTCAATCCTCCCCTTGCAAGTGCTAGGTGTAGCTGTGGGGGGTAAGGTTGTGGGTTCAAGACCCGCTGCTACAACAATCACCAGAGCCTACTGATTTTTTTGGGTTTTTATTGGTTTTAACATGGATGTTTTTACTTTTGGGTGTGAGTTGGGTGATGCCTCAAACGGTGGGTGACTTGCTGTGTGGATGGGCTGGCCTTACAGTCAAACAAGGCTTGCTGCCTGTTCGGAGTGTAGTTCCTTCATGTTTACTAGTAAAAAAACCTTTTCTCTATCTTTAAGTTAATTTTTGGAAATGCCTATTAATATGTTGCTATGCTTTTTTTACAGTATCCTGTGTATTTTGCTTTTGAGGATGATGATATTGATGCTGTATTGGCTGATGTGAAGAGGACTGATGCCATTGGTCAGCCTGCTACTGCAACTACTGGCGGGTATAATTGTTATATGTCCTTGAACTTTTATTAGGTTTTGAATGCCGTTGTGACACATGTTCCTTGAATATGTTCTGTGGATTCATTTGAGTGAGAAATATTTGCCGCTCCTTGGGACGTTTATGGAAAAACTTGAATCCCCTCTCTTCCACTTGATTTTTTTTGGGATAAGTCCCTCTTCCACTTGTTGTAACAATTGAATTATAAAAAAAATCGTTTTGCTTCTTATATTGTAATGACCTTTTCAGTGTAGTCAAAGGTGAGCCGGGCGCTCGCCTAGGCGCCTTTAGTGAGGCGCTCGCCTTTAGAGCCTAGGCGAGCAAGGCGACTGCCTTAAGCCATGAAAAAGGCGCTAAGGCGAGAGCCTCAAGTTTTTTTATTTTTTATTTTTTATAGAAGTTTGTTGTGAAACCTATTTTTAGACTATTAATTTCAAAAGGCATGTTATAAAACCTATTGTTAGTTAAATTAATTTACAAATTTGTTTTGTAAGACTTATTGTTATATAGAAGCCTATTGTAAAATGTATTGTTAGAACTAACTAATAGAGCCTAAACCATGTTAATCCTATTTTGAAATAATTTGATAGACCTAATTTCTTCATGCTACACATTGAAAAACACTTCATTATAATATTATAATACACTACGTACATATGATTGAAGTTCTATATGTAAAATAAATATATTAAGAATTTGGTGCCTCACTTTACTCGGGCTAGCGCCTTTTTGTCGCCTCACGCCTTGGGCGATACAAGGCCTTGGCGCCTCAAGGTCGCCTTTCGCCTTTGACTACCTTGGACCTTTTAGAAGCTTGTTACAGCAAAGGAAAAGGGGGCTTGGCAATTTAATCATGTTTATGGAAGCTTGTTTTTAAACTTACATAAAGAGATGAAATAAAGGAAATGTTCCCTGATTTCGCACCTATCACCTTCCATAGACAAAGGGAGGAGTGTATAACTAGCATCTTGCTGAATTTTAAAGGCCAAAAAATCTTATGTAAACCGTGCCCTGTTCTGTTTATTTTTCCTTTTGAAGCTTATCACATTTTCTACTGATTTGATTGTTGCTGCTTCTCTCTTTTAGTTAATCTTATTTGTCTATTAAATAATGCCAAGAGCCTCTTGGCTCAGTGGCATGTCTGGCTCGCCATGGGAGTGATTTTGGGGTTGAAGCGTGTCTGGGACAAAGTCCCTCACCTTATTGTCCCACAAAATAAAAAAATGTCTGTTAAGTGGTCAACGTAATTTCATACTTAAATGTATATTTAATGTCATTGTCTGCAATGCACTAGTCTGTTTTTACTGTCATTGAACTTTTCTGATCTCATCTTTTCTTATGAAATGTTGCAGATTCAAGCTTGTTGTCTCTGCACCAGAACCTAAGAAACTCATTTCTCCCACAATCACAAACATTCAGGTTCCCATTTAACCTTCCTTTTCCAATTGAGAATGGATAGAATCATGATGGAAGTGAGAGAAGCAGTTTGTGCTTGGAATTACAAGTTTAAGGTCCATTAAGTTCTCAGGACCTTCAGTACTTGCCAAAAAAAGAGTTCTTGGGACCTTAAGTAATTCTGCGTCATGCTCAATGCTACTTCTTTGTAAAGCATGCGGATTGGATAAACAATTGGGGAGTCAAACAGGCCTTTTTGAATCTCTCTTTGATTGATCAATGTGTGATTTTCCAAATCCTCATTACTAATGGAAGAAAGCCCCCACCCTTATAATTATAATTCCCAAGGTCAACATTACGCAAGTTGCTCAAACAATCTCAATCATCCTGTCATAGTCATAATGGATCTTTAAATATAGATATTTTTGAAATCAGACCAGTATATCCTAAATTCTTTATAGGATTGCATCATTTGGTGGGGGGGGGGGGGTGCAACTTGAGGCATGTTTTAGCTTGGAAGTAGATAGCTGTGTGCGGGAAAAGTGTTTAGGGTTTATTATTTTATCCTAACACACATGCTTAGTATTTATACTAATAATCTTAATGTTATTAGACATTTACCCCTTAATACTCCTCTTTAATCTGGGACATCTGTATCATATAATTCCAGTTTATTACATTATAAATCCAATCTAGTTTTTTTTTTATAGGTAATCAAAGAAGTAATATTAATAAGAAAAGTAGTACAGGATGTTCATGATGATGAACAGAAAGATACAAAGAAAGAAAACTAAGGGAAGGAAACTCTAAGGGAAAACATAAACTCTGAAAGAGACGGAGAATCCGTAAAACCCCAACAACGAGACCACTCGAAGAGGCTTCTCTGACATAACACCTTTAACTCATCCAATGTCTTCTCCATGTTCTCAAAGGAGCGACGATTTCATTCCAACCAAATAATCCACAATAAACACCCTGGAATCAAATTCCAAATATTCGAGTTGTGCTTCCCTAACCACTGATGCCAACAAGATAACAACCCCGACACTGATCTAGGCATAACCCAGTGGATACCAAAAGCCTGAAGCATAACAGACCATAATGTATGAGAAACAGTACAATGAAGAAGAAGATGGTCAACCGACTCCCCATCACAACAACACATACAACACCGATTTGCCAAAGGACGCCGACCCCTAATCATGAGATTATCCAAAGTGAGAATCCGACCATGAGCGGCTGTCCACAAGAAGAAAGCTACTCGCTTAGGAACCTTTGGTTTCCAAACACCCTTCCAAGGAAACAAAAAATCCGAGGAACCCCAGATTGCTTGGTAATAAGAGCGGGTGTCGAACATACCATTGCCTTTGAGCCGCCAACAAAGAATATCCCTCCTATCCCCCCGAGGGATATGAGGTTTATAAATCCAATCTAGTAAACATAATATACAGTTTGGACTGCAGTCAAAGGTAACTAGACATTAATTCTCAACTCCCAAGTATGTGCTTAATCCACATAAGCTCACATAGCTATGAGCCAGGGCTCTATCTATACTCTTCTACACTAGATCGGGACACAACACTTAACTTCTTTTTCAATCAATCAAGTTTCCTCTTACAAAGGTGCAATATCGAGTAGTTTACCTTCTATATGAGTGTGATCCTACTCAATTTAAATGTGTGAATGTTTCTACCTGTAAGTGACCATTAATCTTGTATAAAAATCCCCAACCTGGATGTGCTTTTAGAAACTTCACTATTTGGCCTCCCAATGTGGAAGACGAGAAGCTGACATATATTGGCTCACAACACTCACTACAGAGGACATTTTTGGACGAGTGATGTTGAGATAGTTCAACTTGTCAATTAGGTGACAATATCTCTCAGGATTAGACAACTTCCCTTGATCCATTTACAGTTTAGCACAAGGATCCATAAGATCCTCTACAGGTTTAGAGCCTAACAGTCCTATATTTTCCAAAATACCCAACATATATTTCCTCTGTCCATTGTGACAAGCTAATTTGTCCCTTAGATCAAGCTCTCTCAGTCCCCAAATAATAATTTAGCTTGCCCAGATCTGTAGTTTGAAATGAACTTTGAAGAAACTCTTTTAACTCTTCTACCCCCTCTTATAATCCCCGGTGATAATCATATCAATAACGTTTATTAATAACAAATTTCTCAGAAGTGGAAGATAGTACTTAATGATTATGTTGGCAGTGATGAAGGTTTAACTAGACTAATCCTTCATTAAATTTACCAGACCAAGTTCCAGGAGAATGTTTAAGGTCATGGATAGCTTTGCTTAATCTGCACATCTTACTGCTCCCCTTGAGCAACAAACCTGGTGGTTGCCTCATGTATACTTCCTCTTGCAAATCATGTAAGATTGCATTTTGATGTTCAATTGAAACAATAGCCAACCAATATTGTTAGCCAAGGATATCAAAAATTTGGAAGAAGAAAGTGTTTAAGGTTTATTCTTATACCCTAACACACGTACTGATTATATAAACTAATAACCTTATTACATTGTTACACATTTATCCCTTAATATGTAAACGCTACTCATAACAAGACATTACTTATCAAGGATTTAATTTGGAAGTGCATTTTGAGTAATATACAAACTTTCATATGCATGTTGCCGACTATGATACTGTTTTCCTACTTAACATAACATAATCTTTTTTTATAATGTTGATGTCAAGACTCATATGGGAACCTGCTGACATTTGTTTGCCTTCACTTGCCATCCTAAGAAACAAAGACCACCTACATAACCATTGTTCTTTAGGGGTTCAAAGGGTACCCCAGTGGTTTCAGCACCTCTTAGGCACCTGGGCATTGAGGTTTGAACCCCACCAGTCCCCCCTCCCCCATATTTACCTACCAAAAAAAAAAAAAAACGTTGTTCCTTACCAACTCCATCTTAGTACAATACAAGTGGTTGATTCTAATAGATGATGATAGGATAGTTACAGGGATTTGTGGAAATATTGCAATTCATTGGTCCATCAACTCCATCTAAATTCTATAGGAGTGGTTGATTGGAATTTGTTACATGGAAAAGATGGTTTATTGGGGAGCTAAATGGACACTTTTCAATTGTAGTCCAAGGTATATTGAACTATTTTGCTTGTGTTGACAATCATGGTCAGCAGTATTCTCCTTTACAGCAGAAGCTTTGAAACAGTGGTATCAGTTGGGCTCGCATTGTACCTGCCAGGAATACTAGTTAATCATATATTAATAAATTTAAGATCTGTGCTTGATTTTTATAGCTGATCATCATTTATATAGATTATCTTGTAGTAATTAAGATATTTCCTAGGAGATGTTTGCATTGTTGTTTTTTCTTGCGTTGCAAGACCATGGAAAGATGGTGGTGGCCTTTCTATTCCATCTCAAATCTGAAATGCTATATTACTGTCTACAGGAGCTATTGCTCTCTTTATTATTTTTTATTTCTAAATTCTTATGTCACTTGTGCCAATGAGCTCTAGCTCAAATGGCACTTCCTTACTTGAATAACAGGAAGGTGGTTGAGCTTGTGTATTTTAGACCCACTAGACATGTATTTAAGTTACCATTTAAATAATAACGCACTCCACTTCTGAACTTGCAAGCTGCTGACATCTCAGCATCTGTTCATTTGACAAGGTTGACCCAGTCACCTTTCGTTTCTCTACAGTTACATGATTTCTTTATTTATGCCAACTTTATATGATTTATTAGTTACTTTTAAGATAGAAGGTTTTTTTTCTTGTTACTTTATCATTGACCTGTCCCCTGTACTTTCAGAATTCTTTTTCTTTTTCTCCTTCTCTTTTTGGAAGATCACAACTTGCACAGTTGACTATCTCAGCTGCCTCCATGTTTGTTCAAATGAATAATACATGCTCTTGTTTGGGAAGCCAATGTGGACTCTAATTTTTTGTTTTTTGTTTTTTAACAAGTAAAGAGCATAATTTATCAGAATGAAGTGTCCCTCAAATGGGAGTGCCCTTGAAGAATTACAAAAATACACGCATTAGGTCCAAAAAATTAATGATGGAAGTACATGAAGCCAATGCAGACTCTTAACTTCCAATCATTAGTTGATACTAATTTGAATCTAAAAGATGTTGGAAGAAAATCAAATATGTTTTTAAGAAGATGATGTGAGAATATTGTGGCACAAATTATGGAATGAGTGGTCTGTCTCAAGATCATGAGATTCACAAATTGTAGGCTGTAGTGTTTGAATCAGCATTGTGGGTTGATATCAAATGTTAATTGTATTTTTTTTCTACATATCCTGCTACTGCTGCTTGGTCTACCAAAACCTGTACTTCAATCGCATGTTTTCTTTGATTGGTGACAGGGATGGTTGCCAGGGCTGAAGACAGATGGAGATGCAAGTCAACTCCCAACCATTGCTATAGTGGCATCGTATGATACGTTTGGGGCTGCTCCTGTAAGTCATGTTATCAAATTTAATCTATAAAATCAAATAATGTGAACCATACAAAGGTGTGAGAAAATTTATGTTTGTAGGCATTATCAGTGGGAAGTGATAGCAATGGAAGCGGCATTGTGGCACTTCTTGAAATAGCTAGGTTATTTTCTCTTCTGTATTCAAATCCTAAGACAAGAGGAAGGTATAATATACTCTTTGGGCTAACGTCTGGTGGACCTTACAACTACAATGGAACTCAAAAGGTGCTTATCTCCTCTAAGTTGATTATAATTATCATTATCCTTAAATTTTTTTTAATGTCTTTCCACTAACGTAATCTTGTTGTCATTTTTTTTTTTTTTGCGGCCCCTTGATCTTAATATTCTACCTTTTGCAGTGGCTTCGCAGCTTTGATCAACGATTGCGTGAGAGTATTGACTATGCTATTTGCTTAAATAGTATCGGTTCATGGGATAATGAATTATGGATTCATGTGTCTAAGCCTGCAGAAAATGCTTACATAAAACAAATATTTGAGGTAAGCTACTTTAGTTTCACAAAAATAAATTTTTGATGCATTATCATATTACTTTTTGTGCTGTTTTATAATTGATTTTAGTGTAGGATTTCTCAAGTGTAGCAGAAGGGTTGGGCTTTAAAGTTGGTTTGAAGCACAAGAAGATAAACATTTCAAATCCCCGAGTAAGTAGATATACCTGAAATTTTGTACTTCTTTATTGACAAGAGATAATTATTTATTCTTGTCTTCTCACACAATCTTTTCATGATACTGTCTTGAGAAAAGTAACAATAGTTTAGTTCAATGTGAAAATTGGGATTGTATTATTTATTGAGATTTTAATGAGTAATATTTTTTAAGTTGTAAGGGACAATGTGCTGTTTTGTACCGTGGGGTTAACCTATAAATAATTTGGTTTCTGTTGTGATTGAAAATAATATTATAATCATTTTTCACTGTGAAGAACACCATTGCAGGGATATAGTTAGTCAAAAGTAGGAATTAGACTGCCAATGAGCTCTAGCTCAACTGGCACCTTCTCCCCTTAAAAGTTTATAGGTGTAGGGTGAGGTCTTGAGTTCAATACACCAATTGGGTGTGTGTGTTACTTACCAATCAAAATAAAAGTAGGCATTAGAATGTTGATGAAACCAGATGTGGGAATTGATACTGTTTTCTTGGTTTTTTATTGTTTTGGGAGTTCTGCTTGAAAGTTTGGTAGAGAATACTCTTATGCAGAAATTATGATGTCTACTATTTTTTACCACTTTTATTATTATGTCGATGCCCTGTTTCTTCAAATGTACTTTGAATTCTTTTGATAAAATATAGTTCACAACTTGAGAAAATTAAAGAATTCATAAAAATTAACGTTGTTTTATTCGAACTCTCTTTTTTATAGTTATGCACATTGCACTTAGCATATAGGTGGATATTTTTTCCATCATCTTCAGCAAAGAAACATCAAATCCTCTATACTTTGTCCAGCCTATGCTGATTTAAAATTTTTGTTAGATGAGCTTTTGACCTGTTCATGAAGGAGACTTTTTCTGTTTTTCTCCTGTTGCATTTGATTCAACATATGGATACTTGGTTTATATTGATTGTGCACACCTAATCAATCTGGGAACACTCTGAATTTTATAAGCATGCTGTACCCTGAACTTGTGCCCAGATTCTACTGTTGGGCCAGGTAATGAATCTGTTTACCTGCTATAGGTAGCTTGGGAGCATGAACAGTTTTCAAGGTTGAGGGTTACTGCTGCCACACTTTCGCAACTCTTCACAGCTCCTGAACTGTTGGAAAGCACTGGAGGGTTGGTTGATAGCAGGTTATCCTTCTGGAACTAAAGCATATTTATCTTATTGCTCTAGTATCTGTTTTGTTTAGAAGGCCATTTGCTGAGAGCTTGGGATTTTACAGACATTTTGTGAGTGAAACTGCAATTATCAGAAGTGTCAAGTTAGTTGCAGAGAGTCTTGCGGTAAGGTTGTATATCTTGGGATATATGTTTTTTTGATGTTTATATTTGATCAGACAGATATAAATGTTCTTGTAATTGTAGTGTGCATTTATTTGTATTAACTTTTTTTAGGATTATAAACATTGTTTTACATATCACTGCTTGTGTCACATGAACAACTTTAAGAATTATATAAAAGTTGTCTTTTGGATGACACAAAATAGCTGTAGGTACATCTTCCTAGTTTACTGAGAGAAAGATGTGGACACTTAATTTCTATGTTCATAGAAGGAAGCAAGCACATTTGTAGTTTTTATAAAGATGGAGTTGATTGGGGGTTTTTTTTTTTTTTGGTCCAAGTTTGAGTTATGTTTTATTTTTTATTTTATAAGTAATAAGATTTATTGATATAAAAAAAAGGACACCTTTGTACACGGGTTAACAAATCTCCAAGTTTGAGTTATGTATGCGAAGCATCCTGTGTCAAATCAAAACTGCAGTTAAAAAATATTGTTATTATGTATTTACGTGCTATGAATGATTGAATGGCCGCCTTAAGTAGTCATTCTTAATATGCTGGAATTTTTGGATTTGTGTACTTTAAGATGATATTCAAGCAACCATTGTACATGGGTTGAGAAGTCTCTTTTCTTTTGAATAAAATATTTCAGTTACTTATATATACATAAAAAAAGACTAGTGTTTAGATACTTGAAATCCACACTTGCGTGTGTATGTCCATTTGACTTTACAACTTCTAGTTTTCGGATGTCTAACATGTTCTTTTCCTCTATTTTATGCAGAGACATATCTATGGTTATCAGGGAAATGACATCCAAATCTTTGCAGATGACAGTAGTTTGGCCGTCAATCCTTCTTATATACAGTCATGGTTGGATTTTTTGTCACGGACACCTAGAGTGGCACCATTCCTCTCAAAGAATGACCCATTTGTCATGGCATTAAAAAAGGTTTTCAACTGTTTTTATTTTTAATGCAAGTTATGGTTTTCCTTTGAATTTCCTGCTGTTTCTTTTATTGCAATGGTTTTCACTTGAAGATTACACTAAAATTCATGAACTACACATTTATATATTTATCTGATATGTTCTCTACTTTTCCTAGATTATCACTAGATTATCTGCTGTTTCTTTTTTTGGTTTCAATGCAACTCCATGCCTTAATTGGCTATTATACTTCTGAAGCAGCCATTGGATAAGAGTCAAGTTGTTGACTTTAGAGGGATTTTCAGTTTTGATAACTTAAAACTTTTTATATGGTGTACCAATATGATTGAAGTAAGAGCCATATGGTTTTAATGTTTAGTCTTAAGTTATTTACTTAAAAAAAAAATGTTATTTATCAAAAAATAAAATAAAATTTAGTCATAAGTACTCTAGGCTTAAATCAGATTTTAATTCATGTTTTTATTTGATAAGTTATGATTAGTTTTATAATGAACATTTCAGTAAATTTCTATACCTCCTACATATTGAATTTTGGTGATGGATTTGAGTCTAGAAATTTCTAGAAGATTCAAAGTGTCTCCCTTTTATCGGGGGGGGGGGGTGTCCAGCCACTGAGCTCTAGCTCAAAGTACACTTCCTTCCCCTATAAGAGCAATGTAAAGAGTTTGTAACTTACCAAGTAAAAAAATTCTTTTGCGGGTGATTCTTGAGTTTTGTGCTTTTTGTTCATGAGGTAGTTTTTCTGGAATAAAATCGCTAAGTATAAAAAAATAAAAATGTGATTCCCGAAGTTTGAAGCATATTGTGGTCATTTGGGAGGTGATTTCGCCATTTTGATGATTATGGAGGGTATTTTTTTCATTTTGGTGGTTTTAGGGTATTTTAGTTATATTGGAGGTTTTTGAAGTTATTTTGGAGGTTTCAATTTTCTTTTGGTTAATTTAGGTTTGGGAATATTGTAGTCATTGTAGAAGTTTTGAGGGTATTTTGATCATTATGTAGATTTTAGGGTTATTTATATCATTTTAGAGATTTCCATGGTATTTTGGTCATTTTATTTTGGAGATTTTATGTCATTTGGGAGAATCTAGATGAAAATGTTGATTAAATGTGGAGTTTAGCGGTCAGTTATATTAAAAATTTAAAAGAGTGGCTAAAGCCGTACTTGGAGAATCTAAAGGATGTGAGCGACTGACTAAGGAGACTAGTTCACGGAGCAATTAGACCAAAGTGAGAGCTACAGAAGCTTACCTAGACGTAGAGACAATCCCACTTGTAAAAATTATAAAATGGTGAAAAGGGAAGCAATAAAGATTGTCCAAGAAGCTACATGTAAAAACTTATGATGAATTATATTTATATAGCTAGAAGGGGACAAAGGATGGAGAAATAATACTTCTAAATTTGCTAAGACATGGGAAGAAAACAAGAGATCTACAACTTTGATGCAATTGTGATTTAACGTCTATTATGCTAAATAATTCATTATTTTATTTCTAAAGCTTATTTACTTAATAGTTTTATGTGCTACATTTTGTATGATAGCAATAACTTATTTAAAAGAAAAATCGTATGATATTAATATTTATGTGCTGCATCTAAAAAAATGATAAAACTTTCCCCTAAACTGGGTCAGAGCCTGGAAGAGACTTCTACATGGCAGTTCATAAGACTATTTATGTATATTCAATTACTTAACTCATTAAACCATTTAAACGAGTCATGTGCTTAATAAAGTCATGATGGTGGAATGCTCGTTTGAGTTGTCAGTTTGTCACATGTTGGGTTAGAGGAAAGTCCTGTAAAAAAAAAAAAAAAAAGTTCCTGAAAGTGTGCCTTGAGCTTTTAATATTACTGTTTCGGCCTAAAAAATTCATGGTGATGTTCATGACATATCCAGCATTAGTACAATTCATCTTTGGAATTGACATATTTGTTAACTCATTGAATTGTGTTATTGATTTAGAATTTAACGGAATTGTAGTGGAAGTTATGACGATCTGAATCCCAATTGTTGAATCTCATTACAGGAGTTGAGGCTTAGTCTTAAAACGCTGATGTGGTTTTATTTTCTGATAAATAATCATACAAAATAAAAAATGCCTTTTTTTTTTTTTTTTTTTTTTTTGTGGCAAGTGGTACGAAACTGCAGCTAGATAATTTTAGGCAAGAAGTTGTGGAAAGTCAGAATGTAGGGAGCTGTTTTTTGAAAAGTAGTAAACTTCATTGAAAAATCATAGAAGAAAATATAGAGAAAACAAGGCACACAGGCAGTGTGCTAAAAGGGGCAACAGAGAAAACAAACTAAATAACAATGAATGAAAGTACAAAAATCATGCATATCAGACAGAGAATTGAAAGTAACTACGCCCGAAGCATTTGCCCATTTAAACAAAGTCTGAAAGAAGAAAAGCCTCAACTCATGAATTGATCTTTCATTCCCTTCAAATGTAGCTGTTTGGTTATCTGTTTTAAAAACAAATTTCATATTTTAAAAACGAAAGGGGGTGGGTCCCACTAGGGTTTGATTTGGGTTAGTTGTGGATTTACTGCGTGCCATTTTTCTAGTTAATGTGAGAGCAACTGTTCTTTTCAGTGATAAAATCCTTCTACTATTCTCATCAGTGAATTTTATTCACAATTTCCTTTTTGTTGGCAGGAATTAGAAGATCATACTCATGAGGTGAATGTGCAACATGAAGTGCTTGACGGGATGTTCACCTTTTATGATTTGACTAAAGCTAGACTTGCCATATATCAGGTATCAATCTTAAGTTAGTTATCTATTTTTCTTTATGCTGTATGTAAATGTTGCTTTTGTGTGTTAGGTATTTTATTTTATTTATTGTTTTTTAAGTAGTTAAGTTCAATTAATTTAAGAGGAATTACCACATGTACATAGATGTATACGTTTGATAACCTAAAGAATTAAAAAAAAAAGGTGTGAATTACAATCGAAATGAACAAGAATCAATTAAGTTTACAATAGAAACAGTAGCCCTAGGACATAGAACTTGAGACCATTCAAGCAATGATCTAGTGATAAAACACTTCAGATACACCATCCAGGGTTCCACATCTTCAAAAGTATGACAATTTCTCTCTCAATAATTTCCACAATAGGTATAAGGGGCTAAATTCCAATAAAAAAAAGAGTGTTTGCCAAACCAATTCCTACAACCCGATAAAAGATCAGCAACACTTCATGGAAAATCCCATTGAACATAATCTAATGTCTCTTTGTTGAAGTCAAATGATAAATCTCTGTTTTTTATTGGGAAGGTAATATTTTTTTTGTCTGCCCACAAAATATCTTTATGCCTTATATTTCTACACTATACAATCTGAATTATTTGTCAGCATGACACTCAGTTTCTTACCCTGCTCTTTTGTGGCATCATTTAATTTATTTTGTCTTCTTTTTGTTATGCTTGAACCTATGCAAATTTTTCCTACATTGAGAATATATGAAGAAAACAGATTATCTGAGAATTGTTCATTTATGAATCTATTGATTTCTTTATTATTTAGTGGCTCGGGAGGTAACGACCTCATGCATAATTTGCAGGTAGCCAGTGTAACATTTGACTTACTGTTGCTTCTAGTGTTGGGATCATATTTGATAGTGCTGTTCAGTTTTCTTGTCATCACTACTAGGGTATTGACTCTTTCGTTCTTTTTTTAATTTGCTTTACTCATTCACTTGCCGGAAAATAATGGATATCTGATTGTGCTAAAATTGCTGATGATGCCATCAAACAGGGTCTTGATGATCTAATCAGTATATTTCGACGACCTCCATCTCGCAAGGTGAAAACAGCTTAAGATGACTGAAGACTGGATTCAAACCCAACTTGCTTGCTTCAGCAGTGAATCTTTCTTATGTAGCTTTAGATTGAATCTACAATGGAGGATTTGCTAGTAATCCTCTGTTGGTTAGTCTAGTACTCTAGTGTCACGTGGAAAGATGTTTTAATTTGTTGTGCCAAAATGAGAATCATCTTGTGCGAGAAAAATTTTGTGAGATTCATTTTTGCGTTGCAGCCTTGTTATTGCCGGCTTTTTTGCAAATGACTATGTATTCATTGCTTGCATCTACACATGGTGACTCAATGTGTATTGGTTGAGTGCAACTGCACATGGTGACGGAATTTGACCTAAACTGCCGAAAGAAACTTTGTATAACTTATGCTACTCTGTAGATAATCCTAATTTATGGTTCTGCAAAACATCAATTTTTTAATAAAGCAAATAAGCCAAACAACCCAAATAGTTGGAATGAGATTTTGTTTAGTTCCCTGTAATTTTTTGTTCCCCCCCCCCTGTTTGACATGTGAGGATCATTATGCTTGGGCTTTTGATTCAGTTGAGGACTGGTACTTGTTTTAAGATGTGCGGAAAAACAGAAGGGTAGTAAAAGGCAACCTACAAAAGTAAGAAATAAATGAGAGGTAATCAGCCATGTTAATCTCTCTTTTTGAAAAACTCAAGGGAAAAAAATTTGTTTGAACAAGGAAAGGCTAAGAAATAGTAAATCAAATCCAACTATTTTCCTAAAAAAGTGGTAAACTAATCCTTGAAAAACAAATGCTTCAGACAATAGTTGGGATGCATCATACATCTTAAATGCAATAGCTGAAAGGTTGAAAGATGAGCATCATACTCAACAAATTCATATGGGAATTAGATCTAGAACATATTTTATGCTTCAAAAAAAAGAGGAATTGATTTCTGGATGTAATTTTGAAAATTTTAATCCAAATTGATCGACTGATAGTTTTTTATAATGTCGCATTTCAAGATTCCATTATCGGAACAGATGATGAAATTTGTTTATCACAACAAATTATATTCCTAAAAATTCATTTGGGAACTACATTTAGAATAAATCCTATTCCTCAAAAGCTTCAAAAGGAGGAATGATGTACATTCAATGTACACAATTTTTCAAATAATGTACACAAAAGGGAACTTAGACTTACCAATCAATTTTTATTTTTATTATTATTATTTTTTTCAGTTTGGTCAGTTGACGTATACCAAAGCCTCCGGTAATTTGAGCATGCTTTACTTCATCTTCACTTTTTAAAACCTAACCTCCCTATGGTTTGTAGTTGCATTAATTTTTTCATCTAAATTAAGGGAAAATGACAAAGTACCAGAAAGAATCCCTTGATTTGAATTTCTTCGATGAATAGAAAGGTTGACATACAGGTTTTCAACCATGTTGCTGTGTTGTTGGTGGAGGCGTGTGGGTTGGAGTAGGTGGCTAGTTGCTTCGGGAGAGCGTAAATAGATGGAAAACGAGTATTTTTCTTATTTTCTGCTAATTTGGAAAAAAAAAAAAATCACTTTGCAATTTAGTCCAAACTATAGGAGTGTAAACTTTACATTTGAAATATGTCCAAACAACCTATATTATAATTTTCCCTTAATAAAAACTAAAAAGTACTATCATTGGAAAGGTGATCAGATGTAAATGCTATACAATCTCCTTGCACACTTCCAGAAAGGTTATTTATAAAATAAAATAAAAAGGAAAAAACCAACAATATAAAAACTAAATAATAAACAAAATTCCAGCATGTGGATCACAAAGCCTCTTCCAATTGATTATGAGTGGTGTGCATTCAAAAGAGCTCGATACACCATGTCAATGAATTGATTGTCCTATATCACAAATACAAAGTTGATCAGAACAATGCAAGAAGCAGCTTAACACAAGTAGGAAGGCTTTTTTTTTTTTTAGCAAGATTTACTTGAAAATTAGAGCATGATGAGAAGTATGATAGAAGAAATCCCCACTATCCAATTCTAACAAATAGAAGAGAATATTCCATAATAGAACAAGCAAAGTTAGTCGGAAAAAGTAAACAGCACTTGAGATTTGCTTGTTTCCTAACAATCATATGGGTGTGTTAAGGTTATGACAACTACATGAGTTAACTCAGATGATAAAAAGAAGAGTTCCTAGGTCAATTTGACTAAGCTGACCAATCTAAACCATCTATAACTCGTCATTTGTAGACCCAAGTTCCGGGTGATTAGAATGCCGCACATCAATGATCAACACAAATTAAATCCCAGAAAAGGCAATAACAAGAGGGAGCCTGTGAAGATTGTGGAAATAATAGAAGGGCATGGAAAGAATATATATATATATCAGAAACAGATAGTTCCTTAAGTGATGTACTTTTTTCTTTTCTAGTCACATAATATATGAACTACAGATGTTTTACTCCCCTTTAATTTTGTCACTTTACACACTTAAGGTTAGTTTCATAAAAAATTCTAACAAACAGCAGTCAGTGACACAATGCCTCAAGAAGGTAACATCAATATTCCATCAATTACAGAAGGAAATATAGCAAACAATAGGGAAGTGGCACTTCCTAAGCACCAGAACTTCCAAAGCAAACATAAGGGCTGTAAGGTTAAAACTGGTCATACCATTACGTGGCATCAGGTTGTTTACACAACTTTCTCTTTCAGAAGGTTGTGAAGTAGCAATTGAATACAACAAAGCAATTCCATGTGCAACAAACACTAGTGACAAGTATGTCATAAATTGAGTCCCACACAATGTTCAATAAGCAGAAAAACCAGTTGCATGCAAGCTCAATTATAAGAAAGCCACCAAAAGATGACGATTACAGACACAGTCTGGAACTTAAATTACACCCATACAACCTTAACTCCAATTCCTTTAATTAATAACCATGTTTTAAGTACCAGGGGATACCTATTTTACTGAGGAAGTGACAGCATGAAATCAATATCCATATAAATATATTTGACTCCTGATTATTTATTTAACCTCAAAATTCCACATTCTTCCATGTAAAATGTCCAGAAAGCATTCAAAATTTCAAATAGCAAGTTTATGATCTATCAGCAATCAAAGAAGTATAATGATTTCATGCAAACACAAAACATGACTATTTTGATAATTAACAAAAATTTTAACCACAACCACCAGAGTCATGTAACTAAACAAACTAACCTGAACAAGCACCAAAAGTGCATCTCTTACTTTATCTCGGTTTATAACTGGTCCATAGTTTGGAGTTGGAATGGGAGGAGGAGCGAGAGATGGTGGAGGAGTGGGAGGTGGAAAAGGTTGTAACAACGGTGCACCATAGGGGCGTTGTAGGTTGTGAAGTGGAGGAGCAGAAGGCATGGATGAAGAGACAAGTGGGATCATTATTGCAGAGGAGGAAGGAGGAACAGAAAATGAAGAAGGCTTTACAAGATTAGTGTTCAGGTTGCTGTTGCTGTTGGATTCAGGAGTATCAAGGTGGGGCATTAAAGGAATAGATGATGACAAAGGAGGGGATGGTATTTGCAAGGTGGGCATGGTTGGAGCAGCAACACTGACAGGACGGGAAGGTGGAGGGACCATTGGAGGGAACTGGTAAGCTTGTCCAGATATTGCAGCATTTGAAGAATTACCAATAGTCATAGCTGCCTGCAATATGGTAATCAATAGACTCAGTACTACTCAAAATCAAAGAAATTATATATGAGAGAGAGAGATTTGTGTTTGTTCGTAAAGCAGAAGTTGAAGTTTAAATCCATGAAACAAGCAAATAAAATCAGCGTACCAACAAATACAGATATGAAGAATGCATCTATATAAACATTAAGGCATCCATTTTTGGGTAAATGAGACAGAAGTCGAATCTAGAATACAAATATCTTGTCTATAAAGAAAAGAGTGATACATCTACATGCATTAAATACAAGTTGCTCTTAGCAAACAATTAAATCAATAGAAGTCCTTCCACTGAATTTGTTTCATATCCCAAAACAGTGATTTGCACATCTATGATGCAGATTAGGCAACTTCCTTGTCATACCATGTGTCAACATGGGATCTGTGTCCGACCTTTACTTAACCATGACACTTTTTGATCTGATCTAAACAGAGGAGCTTTCTTTAAAAAGAGAGGAAAATTTTCAAAATATCATTAGCAAGCAAGAAGAGGATTTTTATACCAAAAGCTGAAATGAATTTATTTATTTATTTTTTCTATGTGGAATAAAGCTGAAATAACTTTGATAGAAGACTATATTTGATTTTTGAGAATATGATGTGGCTGTAGATCATATTTATGATGCTTACACCACAGTTTATTTAAGGCATGATATACAGTTGAACATAAAAAATGCCATGAAATAATTCACAGAACCAGATAACATAGTCCAGGAGAGTACAACATACGTACACTGAAGAAGTTCACAAAGGAAGGATCATCAGGAACATCTGTGACATTGGAGACAGTTGATGATGATGGCTCTAGAGGACCGTCCATAACTGCCAAAGTTGGGACTGCTTCGAGTTCCTCGAACTCACTGCAGTGAAATATAACTTAAAAATTATTTCTCGTTTTTTTAATTGTGTTTATTTTATAACAATTATACATCTAACAGATTACACAGGCCGTGAAGAATAAATATTAAGGGTGTCAGCCAAAGAAAACATTAGAATATTACCAATAAAAATGATGGATGCATGGAGGCTTTTATTGCAATTCTAGGCCATGACAACATCATGAACCATTCATTCAAATTTACAAGATCTGAAACTTTAAAAAAATTTGTTAAACTGGAAAGTTCTGGTTATTACACATTTCATAGATAGAAAAACCATAATCTCAGGTATGAAAAATTTAACAAGGAAACTTCACAACTAGAAAGAAGTAAAACTACAGGTATAGAAACTCTGCAACCATTAGAAAAATGCAGATGCAAGTCCAACAATATCAGAATGAAATGAGGAAAATATTATTATTATTTTTTAAAAGGGGAGACGCAAGTGATGATCAACGTAAAAGCACAATGCTTTCTACAGGTTTTTGTTACTTAAATGTGTAATTTACATTTCATTCAACAATATTTATATATAATAATAGAAGTCGTAGAAGATCCTATACAGATTGCCACATAGGCCATGATATACATCAGAAATGACCGTCACTCAAATGAAAAAAATTAATATGACAGCCAAAATTTAAAGTCAAATAAATATTAAAACATCATCACTCTTTCTTAGTTCAAAATAATTTTGAAAAAATCCATAGAATGGATTGCCAATTAATACCTTTTGTTGGAAGACACCTTTGACTTTTGAGGAACCTTGGAGTATGCATTAAGTATCCTGCAAGCATAAAAGAAAATAAACAAGTGAAATAAATAAAGTGTTTGAGGAATTTTTTTTTTTTTTTTTGATGGATAAGTTGAGAATAAAATTATACATGAAGACAATTCTATACATCATAAGTTTTTTGTTAAATGGATAATATACATGCATTTCAGTTAAAACCACACAAACACCCTAACAATAACATCAGGAGGCCTATGAATTACAAAAAATTATCTAGAACCAAATGCAAATGGCACTTTGACGTTTATTTGACATCAAAGTAATTGTTTGTTCAAAACATAGATACAGATCCAGTAAGACACATACTCTAATATGTCAAGGATAAGATCCTACAGGAATATGCTAATAACTAATTGAATTCATTAAGATGTGCGTGTGCGTACTTAAGCACACATGCATGTATAACTACATTTTCAAATATTCTATTATTTAGATGTATTGATTAATTATGTAAAAAATTCACAATTAATACATTAGTACAAATGTGTGGCATGAACCCTTCATGTGTTTTTAGACATAATTTACATTTCTATTCTATACTTAAGAAGGTCACATGTATCTGGTACTTATCCAAGAGTTAAATTCACAACGTGTAACTTTTATATCAAATATTTAATAAATATGTTCAAATGAGAGTGATTAATGCACCAGTAAGAAAGAGTGGGTTGATCCATATCGAGTGAACGAAAAAAGGCAGAGGAGGATAAACATAACATTAGAAGTAATAAAAAAGAACATCAATTAAGGAAGTAGCAAAGTGTATAAATTCAGATAGAATAGGATAGAGTAAAAAAATACATGTGGCCGACCCTAACTAATCTGTTGAGGATCTATTACTGGCCCAAAATTTTGGGACTAAGACTTTGGTTTTGTTGTTAATTGATAAATTTGTGAAGTAAAGGATAAGTATCAGAAAGGATCCAAAAAGATAACTTTCTCGACCTTTTAGCGAAGATCGAGTGTAGAAAGCATCCAAAGACATATGTAGCACAGATAAGAATAAACTCTCCTAAAGAAGTATCTGTGCAATATAGCCTTTATATATGTATGTTCACATTCATAAATTTATAAGATAAATTGAAGTGAGTGAAATCAACCATATCCAGTAATCAGAATTTGGAAAAACAAAATGCTACAATTACTTCTCATCACAAGACCAAATTCAACGTGCTATGACTATTTTTCATCAAGTGACAGAGTTAGTATTTGTAAAAATACAATCCATTAGAACCTTTGAAAAAATTTTATTGATAATCTATGGTAAATTGATCTGATATCCATCAAATAGAACAAATCAGATGTATACAGCACCTTTATACATAGGACTGAACGCATAGCATTGTCAACCATCTAGTTCCTCTAGCCTCCTCCTAGCAATGTTGGACATATAATTTCATGGCAAGCCACAAGATCAACAATTCACAGGCTGGTAAAGAAAGCTGTTGATGAAAATGAAACTTTAGAAATTTTCTAGCTCAGTTTTCCACTCATAAGTTTCCAAGAATGGACTCCATCCAGAATTTTATCCTCTCCACAAAACTAACAGTTTATTCATGACATCCTTAAAAACAGCTTCCCATAACATTCAGTTATATATAGATGTGTGTTCCTTAAAAAAGCTTACCATGACACTCAGTTCAATATAGATGTGTGTTAAGCTGTTAACAGTAAAAGTAGAAAATGACCCAAATTCAGAAGCCAACACTATTCCAACTATTTAATTAAGATGAATGAAAACCAAAGTTTTCTGAAATGCTGCATCCACTTTCTGCTAAACGGAACAACCAATGAAATATTTTCATACAACAATTTTCTCAAGGACAACTCCTTGTAACAAAATCCTAACATGCGAAGTGATCCCAAAAGTCATCCCACCAAATTAGAAGACCCTTGTGCTTGTCCAAAAAAATTTATGTCCTAGAAGACAGACACATCTAGTCATGCAACACACCAAATATTTCTGAACTGGTGGTGTAAATCCACAAACCTCAACATAATGGGTGCAATCAAACATGGGTATATTAAATATCCTAATATACTTACATTAAATGCACAAATAAAAATCATCCACCATTGCAATTTGAGAAATAAATAAATGCTCAATTGCTGAAAAAATGACAAGGGGCTGACCTAACAAAAGATCCCAAGGAGCAGCTTCTCAATCATTCAAGTTTTTATTTTTTGGCAAAATTGCAATGATTGTGTAAAATTTCTGGTAACTATCTCTATGATCTACATCCCCGAACAATAATCCTCCAAAAATGCATTAATGATTTGAGTTCACACTATACACCATACCAGTTGCAATCAAGACATTCCTACAACCTTGCCATGCTCCTACTTAGATGTCACATAAGAACCCCAAAACTCATTGCAGTCTGGCCTTTGGCCTGATAGGGAGTTTCCATTTACTGATAAAAAGCCACCTCTTGCACATTATGAGTCACTTGTGACTTCACAAAACAGTCCTAACATTATGCTAAAAAGACCCTCACTCCATGAGCAGCATAGCCAGTTAACCACTCTAACGAACCAAATGGTTTTAGTATCATGTCATTTCTTTTAGATATAAAGGTGTTACAACTCTATTGGATCAAGTTATATCATTTGCCTTTTACTACAATTTTTCTATGGTAGAGACTATGCTCTATTTCAGAGAACGGACTCTCTTACTGTAATTAGCAAAAGCAATGTAGCTTCACCTTCGGTCACTTTCAAGACAAACAATGGTAACCGAAAAAAGGAACTCGACGGCTGAATTGGATAAAGAACTTGGCATCAAAGTTAAATATCTCGCTTAAAGTACACCAAGTTACAAAAGATTATATTTTTCCTTACATGCCCCACTGAAACATATCCAAGATGAATAATAACAAAAAGATATACTCCAAGAAAACAAGATATGACAACCATGCTATGCTAACTAATTTGAAAACTAGACTGAGTACCAGATTATGAGGCTTCAGGCCTTCACAAATATAACAACCCAGGATCTTTGACCTTAAATCAATACTTTATAGGCAAATTGGCTTTTCACATCCTTTGAGACAACATTTAATCAACAAGCACAGCCTATTAATATAGTACTTCATTTTAGGAATATATGAAATAAGTAGAATATACAAGTACAAGTAGATAGAAAAAGAGATTAAATAACATTAAATATATCTCGTACCATTTAGAAGGACGCTAGAAAATTAAATACAGAATCATGGCCAAGGCCAACAACTGCCTAAGATTGAATAGCAATGTAAAGATTGCACTAAGTAATATTTTGGGATAAGCAGCATTCAGTACACTGCAATGACCTATGATCCACGCAAATTTACTATGACCTTCCTAATCTTCTATTGGGTACAAACAGTTTCACTGCAATTTATAATAGAAATACTGCACCAGATTAAGATTAGGAGGTAGGGGGAGAAAAAGAAAGAAAGAAAAAGATTATGTAATGTTCATACATATCTCCACATTAGCGCACAAGAAAAGCTGCAACAAAACATTCAAGACAATAATTGCATCAAATAAAAGTCCAGTTCATACAGTTCCTCCACAGACCATAAAATGGTGGAACAACTTAAGGCCAGATCCCCAGAAAGGGTCTTATTTGAAGTAATGATTCCATGAAGGTCCGTCAAAAAATGTTCTGCTTAAAAAATAAACATGACTCTTGATTATGTCAAATTAACAAAGTGTTACGAGATTGTGAATTACTGTATAATTAGTGACTATGGGAAAATTTCATTTTTTTTTTACCTGTTAAACAGATTTGCAACGTCTTCACATTCGCGTGCATTGTAAAACCAAATGCCATTCACTTCTTGGGAGGCATTTCGATATAATAAATATGGAGCCTGGACTTCATACTCGAAATCTCCCAATAGATTCTCCACCAAATTATCTGTTTATATCAACATACTTAAGTTCTTCAGTTCAACAAATGGAGGAACATATATGCCTGTGACACAAAAGCAATCTAGTAACTCTGAACCAAATTGTTAGCAGCAACATGTGAAACTTAATCCTACTTAAGGAAATGATATTGAAAATGGTGCATAATCGTATCAAATGATCAATTTCAATCCCCAAATCAACGTACTCATATCATTGCCATTCTACCTTCCATAAATAAGCTCAAAATCAAGGTGGGTAAAAGTCAATAATTATCTTATGCATCAGATATCTGAATCCTCCCTCTGACAATGTGTGGGACCCACATACCATGAGAGGGAGGATGCATGTATCCTATACAAGAGATACCTTCTCTAGGCAAACTAAAACCAAACCCAAAAACAAAATATGATAGAGATCATATTAGTATTACTTTGCCTCAATGCCACAGCAAATGCCACACAAAATTGTTAAAAATTAAAACTTGATGCACCCCAAAAGGCAATTCTTTAACCTTTTTTTTTTAGTAACATATGGAACTTTTCTAAAGAAGAGACCTTTGGACTTGTCTCTAGCCAGTAAAACCTATGGGTACCCAACCCCACCCGCGAGAACCAGTTGGCATTCTCCCCTGAGTCCCTGACAGACTATGCAGTTTATCAACTCTATTAACCATATCACAATTGGACCTAAGATAATATAAATACTACCAAACAAACAAGTAATTAGGAAGTTCAATCAGCAAAATTAGACAGCATAGAAATTCACTAACCCGTATTACGCCGGTTCATCACAATGAACTGAAACCGAGGTTGCGTATTCCTAAAATTCACATAGCAACAAAAAAAATTTAAAATTTTTACAAAAAATTCTTAACGAAAGCACACAATTAACATTAACAACAACCCACAGATACAAAAAGTCACAAACATTTTACCTCTTGACGACAAAGAGAGATCCCTCGACGTCCTTGCGGCTCTGAAAATGAACCAAAAGAAGAAAAAAAAAATCAGAGAAAGCGAAGAATTTTGAAATTGAGAGAGAGAGAGAGAGTGGCGAACCCATTGGCTAAGGTCGATGTTGAACTCGTAGAAGGTAACGTGAGCAGCAGTGATGAGGATCTCCTCGACGAAGGGATCGATTCGCTGGAGGACGGTGAGGTTGAGGAGCTTCGTGCTCTGTTGGTCCAGATTTGGCATTAGCTTCCCACTCTGCTGTGCCATTTCTTGTTTGGTACTGTGTGTCTGTGCCAAACAAAAACCAAAACCCTAGAGTTTGGGGTCTCAATTGCAGAGACAGAGAGAGTGAAGAAGAAGAAGAAGAAGAAGAAAGAGTTGCGTGTGTCAATTTCAATAGTCGATGCTTATTACGATTTACGACCACCACCACTCAGCTAAAGCTTGCTTTCTAAGTTTATTCTGCCAAGTTACTATATTACCCTTTATTTTTAACCAGACCCAACGACTATTTACCGTTGGAAGAACAAAAAAAAAAACACAAAGCAAAAACAACAAAAGAAAATCTCTTTAGCTTTAAAGCTTTTGTCCTGAACATCTCCACACCAGACATGATCCAATACAAATAAGTGACTAAAACTGAACATGTGTCCGTGTTGTATTATGTCCAGTGCACAGGTGTACTCTGGACACAAGCTGTGTTCAAATCAATTAATATATCTATAAGTAATTTGTTTGCTGGTCATAAAATATGAGCTCTTCCTTAATTTACAATAATAATTACTTTAATTATTTTCGTAGTTTTTGAGAAGAACATTGTTATAATTCAATGTTCAAGTTGTATAAAATATCCAGCTCTTTGGAGTAACGGTTATAATATAAAACTCATCTATTTATTGAATAAAAAATAAATGATATCTGATTGATATAAAATTTATCATGAGTGTTAAAGATATAGAAAATATATAATTCAAAGGTAAAATTTTTAAAATATTAATTTAATAAAAAAATTATCAGACAATGTAACTTTAGTTAAAGCTGTGTATAACTTAATCTCGACTTAATGAAATTTACTTTAAACCCTAAAATTTAAGGGTAGTACAAAATTAAATACCATAAGTTTTCAAAATTTACAATATAAACCCTAGAGATAAAATTGGTGATAGTATAATACCTAAAAGACGTTTGAAGTCACAAGACTGGGATAAAAATATGAACTTTACGGCTCTTTTTTCTCAATAAAACATAATCACACATCTGTAGTTTTTATAGCTTTTCTCTATCAATCAAAACACAAACACACATTTATGGGTTTTGAACGCTACAAAATTTTCTGATGGAATTAAAGGGATCAAAATAAGAAACGATACTCGCTGTTCATTTCTTTTCTTTCCATTGAATGATTTAATTTTCAATCAAAGTTTATAAAAAACAAAATGATTACTATTTACTATTTAAGATCCAAATTGAATCAGGGGTACTACGGAGTAGATATTGATTAGTTTTGTTCATTGAAATTTGTTGCAATTGCATAATATCTATGCTATCTTTAGTTTTTCTTAGAGTTTTATTATGTCAAGATTAACACATTAATTCCCACATATGTATTATATCCACCCAACCAACTTATTATTTTAGACATTATGGTAAGATGAATATTACAAAAGAATCTTCAAATTAGGATGTAGTATCTAACATTTGATTATATGTATACATATCTAACAAGACTAATTAGGACACGAAATTAGAGTGTAATTTAAAACTACAATTATAAACGACAACATAATTTTAGTGTATTAACTAAACTAACACCTTTTTTTTAGCTAAACCTTAGCTAAACCTTCTTTGGCCCCGGACGCGAGAGTTAGTTCCTTGATTGACCAAGACAGTGCTGCGTGGAAAACAGAGGAAGTGCAGCAATTGTTTCTGCCCCATGAAGCCGACATGATATTGGGGATTCCTTTAAGTGTTCGACGACCTGAAGATCGCATTCTTTGGGCGCACACACCAACTGGTATGTTTACCACTTGCAGTGCTTATAAGATGTTAGTTTCCCATGATATGTCTTCTAGTGCAGGTGTCTCAAATCGGGAAGGTCAGAGTAAATTCTGGAAGGGCATCTGGCAGGTCCGGGTGCCCAACAAAATAAAGCATTTTGTTTGGAGATTGTGTAACAATGGTCTGCCAACCATGGTTAATCTCCATAGGCGTCACATTGTTCCTAGTGAGACTTGTGCTCAGTATAATGTTCTGCCTGAAGATGCTCTTCATGCGATTTGGTATTGTGAAGTCGTTGCTGGAGTGTGGTCAACGATGGATTGGTTTCATCAAATTGCTCCTTCACATCCCTCCTCATTTTGTGAGTTATTAGCTAGCTTTTTGTTCAACAGAGAAGAGTTTAGAGCAGAGATATTTGTGGTCATTGCGTGGTTCCTTTGGAATAGGCGTAATGCAATTCAATTTGGTCGCCCCCTTCTGCCTGTGGATAGTGTTTGCAGTAAAGCTGGGAGTTATCTGCAAGAATTTTTGCAAGCTCAGACCGAAGAGCCAGCCCCACCACGTCCTCCTCCCATGCACCAGTGGCGCCCTCCGAACCCTCATTGCTTCAAGGTTAATTTTGATGCTGCGGTGTTTCGTCGCACAAGTTTGGCGGGTATCGGTGTTGTTTTCCGTAACAGTGGAGGGGAGGTGGTAGGTGCTCTGTCTTCACCCATTCCCATGGCCCATTCAGTGGCAGATTTAGAAGCTTTGGCTTGCTTGAAGGCAGTTCAGTTTGCCTTGGAAATCGGCCTCACTCGAGCTGTGTTTGAAAGTGATTCTGCAGTCATTATTAACGCTTTGCTTCATGGTGCGGGTTCGTTGGCTCGCTTTGGGAACATTTTGGATGATATAAGAATGAATTCCTCTGTTTTTCAGTATGTGGAATTTGTTTCTGTTAGTCGTCAATGTAATTCTGTGGCTGACGCTCTTGCTAAGAAGGCCAAGTTAGTTGATGGGGTTCAGGTTTGGCTGCATGAATTGCCACCTGATATTGCCCCACTAGTTTTCCATGATGTTCATTGAGGTTGAGTTTATTTTTGAATAAATTGCCCAAGTCTGTGATCTGGCTTCTCAAAAAAAAAAAACCTTAGGATTTTAAATTTCAGAATTCTTATGTAATTGTCCTAAAATATATTATAAGATAAATAACACAACACTACAGAAAACCGAATGGGAAGAGTATCATTTCAACTAAAATATAGAAAGGAGATTTTTGTAATTTACCTAATGTTTTAACTAACTGGTCATCACACAAGAAGCTTCTTTCCTCAAAATTCTAGTGCGGCTGGTGTAACTTATTTTTCATAGTTTATTTTGTCTAGAACAATTAGAAATGAATGATGTTATAAAAACCATACTCGAAGCCTTCAAGGTGATCAATCATTAAATCAACCTAACAGCAACCACAGTAGTCCTTGTATAGTCTTCTAAAATAGAAAAAAGTATTTATTTTACATATTTTGAAAAAAAAAAATACCCATGTCAATGGGTGTAAAAATGTATAAATATACACCTTAACTACAATAACCGTGTATATTTATACACGGTTACTGTAGCTCGTCTATCTATTATTTTAGATTTTTTTTCTCTCTCCTCTCCTTACCTCTGACTCTCACCTCTCTTTTTCTCATTTCCTCTCTCACCGATCAACTCTCTCACATGCCATCAGATCAACTCTCTCATTTCATCAGATCACCTCACTCTCACCAACCCACGCCGACTCAAGCCTTATCGCCAATCTGTTGTAAATCAGATCAACTCTAGCCGACCCATGCTGTCGATTTGCCGTGATAGTGATTGTGGGTGTGGTTTGATGGTATCAGTGACCCACGCCACAGATCAACTCTCACCAACCCATGCCGCAGATTAACTCTCTCCGACCCTGGCGATGAGCTGTTGATGGATCAGATCAACTCTCTTTTTTTGGTTTTTTGGGTAGCCGATCGGTGGGGTTTTTTTTTTGTTTTTTTATTGGATGGTGGTGTCGATCTTGTTGCTTGGAGGGAGGCCGAAGGCTGGGTTGATGATGGTAGTTGCTTGATGATGGTGGCTGTGGGGTTGTGTTGAAAGATGACAGTATTAAAAGAAATAATTATTTTATTGAATAAATGTGTAGTATAGATAAACTGATATGAAAGTTTTGTAAAAGTGAGTGCGTAAAATAGAAAAAGTAAATTTTTTCTTGCAAAATAGATGAAAATTTTACACTAACTGATGTGGTTGCTCTAATCTAACATATTGTACCTATCAATAGGCCAGCATTACTATCACAGAGATCTTACCATTGTGGCCCTGACTGTTGCTATCACCACACCACTAGTCTTAAGACATTTTCATTTCAGAAGGCTTATTCAAACTAATGACTTAATTGCATATAGGAGTTAAGACTTCTATATAGTATTACACTAGTAGATACATTTTATTTGACTAAATTCAGAGGACATTAATAGAGCTCACAGGCCTCTTGTTTATAGAAATGGTTTTTTTAAACCAATGCTACGATTTTCAGCATGATGAATTAAAATTCACATGCAGCCCATGTCTTGGTTTGGAAACTCATTCAGTTGCCTTTCCTTTGCGTCTGCCGCTGCTGCCAGTTTCCACCAAGTAATTTACCATAGAATCAACATCCTCCCCAAATAAGCTATAGGCCTCGATCATCTGCAGATAACTGAACCCCATTGACAGAACTGTCTCCATGCTGTTGCTAAGGACAGAACTCTGCACACCACGCTCTCTTCCACATTCCACCTTGGTCTCACTGCCTGACAAGCCAATTATTCACAAGGCACACTTCAGTTAGAAAGGCAGTCTACTTCAAGTTAATCACCAAGATTTTAACACTGAAATTATGGATAAATATTATGTTTTCCAATTTTCTGTACAACCAAAAAATTACAAATCAATAAAAACATTTTCATAACCCACCTCCCTCACCTCACACTCCTCCAGGCCACTACAATCACCTCCCTCACCCTTCTTTGTGCTGTCGCCACCACCTCCTCTCTCTTCACCGCCGCCACCACCACCGCCTCTTTTCCTCCTCTCATCACCTAACTGCTATAGGCCAATACCAACACCTCCTCCCCTCCCACTCGTACCACCACCTCTCTCACACCACTACCACAACTAGAACTGCATACCAACTTTTTGTGGGTTTCTTGGTTTTAACTTATGGCCTATTTGGATTGAGAAAGAGGGGGGGGGGCGGGGGGGGAGTAGAGTTGAGTTCAATAGAAATTAGGCTAAATTCTAGCCAACTCTACTCTACTCCCTCTCAATCCAAATGGACCATTAGAGATTTTTAGTGAAATTAAACACTCAAATTATCCTCAAGGCCTAAAGCAAACAATAAAATTCAAATCATTTTCCCTAAAGTTAGGTTGGTACATTTAGATTCCATTTTGTCCCAATGCTATTAACAAGTCATAGAATTTATATACTTATTGGAAGTGAAGTCCATCTGGTATAGATAGATATACTCACTAGCTCCAGAAGATGATGGTTCAGCACCAGAAGTAGAAGATTCTCTGCAGCCAAGTTGCTGCTTGTATGAGTCATCTGCAAGATACTCGGCCCGAGAGGCTTCCATCACCATGCGTTCAATTTCCTTCTCGGTGAGCTCAAGGTCAGAGTTAAATCGACCCTCAGCTAGAAGTGCCTGTCAATAGAAAAGTTGGGAAGCAATTAAGATTATGTTGTTAGCATACTGTTGTTGAACATTCTAGTAGATCATAATGCTAATGATCAAGAAACTTACATTATCAATCTGTTGGTCCTGTTGAGCTTTAATTGCAGCCTTGACTTGATCCTTATCAACATTTCTCTGCAGAGACAACCACAAACATACTGCCATATGTAAGTCAACCAATCAAGAAACAACATTGCTTGCACAAGTATCCCTTCTTTGAGTTCTCCAGCTGTTCCGCTAATTATTAGTTAATACCCACTAAATAAAAGGTTCTTTCTCTCTCTCTCTCTCTCTCTATTTATTTGTTCATTCAAAAAATAAAATTCTGAATGTCATCAGCATATAGTAACAAGTAAGATAAGAAAAATAAAGTTATGTTAGACAAATACAATGCCTAGCACATAGACGCACCCCACGAAGACAGCTGAATCCAAGTCCTGCACCAATGGTCAAACGGCGTGGGTCAACAAGAGAGTTGTAATGATTCCCATGATGATAA
Source organism: Castanea sativa (assembly GCF_040712315.1). Taxonomy (NCBI): domain Eukaryota; kingdom Viridiplantae; phylum Streptophyta; class Magnoliopsida; order Fagales; family Fagaceae; genus Castanea; species Castanea sativa. The sequence continues at coordinate 46,119,052 of NC_134020.1, read as the reverse complement.
CTTAGCCGAATGGGTGGTGTGTCCGTGTTATAGCTTCCATGAAAGATGTTGATAGGTTCTGCATTCAAATGTAAGTTAAGTCAGCAAAAATGCTAGAACAAGTATATGGCAAAAGTTCACAGGAGAATGTCAATATCATTAATCATATTAACAGAGTATCACCTGTGCTATAGGAATAAATATGGATTGGCCGATTATACATTTCAGATAAGGATTGGATCTCCATGTTGTTTCCATAGACCTGCCACCAATGATAAAAAGAGTATAAACATTCACTTTGTCATTGGAAAAGACAAGAAATTGACCTGGAACACAACTAGGCCATGATGGTTAGTGGACCATCATAACTAACGATTTAAAATAAGGACTGAGTCACTGCCATGTAACATTTTAGAAACAGAAATTAACTGTTAAAAGATAAATAATCTTACAAACTTGACCTTGTCATCTTGAGTGCATAATTGATTATAAAAAATGGTCACATGCTTGTTGATGATATGCTATACACCACCCTTCCAAGATTCATAACATCATGATATATAATGACAATGAGATTCACCCAAACCAAAAGCAGAACAGGATAAGAGATAACATACAGACTCAAGGTGCACGAGAACAAAGGGTTGGTCATATGTGATGAGGAAACCCTATAAATGTTGAAAACTTGTGCTCTAAAACTGACAGATCAAAAAAATAAACTACTTAAATTGCAAAAGTACATACCTTGTCTCTTCTCTTCCGCTTACAATAAGATGTAAAACCTTCTGTTATAAATTGAGAAAAGTGATCTCGTTCCCGCTCCTGAATAAAGTTAAAGCTGGTAAGTATTACCCCATGCTTCAGTTTAAAAAGTATCTACAGAAGTCAGAAACTCCAATTCCCCAGGTAGTAACAATAAGCCCCAATTCCCCCCCTGTCCCCCTCCCTCTTTCTTTTTTAATTTCCTTTCATAAAAAGGCAGCTGTGGTAATTGAAGCACCTGAAATACACTTGCATGACACGTGCCAATTTTAACCAACCCACAATTGAACAAATCTTTATTCCTTCCTTAGAACCACAATATGATCCTAAACATAGTCTGACTAATATGAATGTTGCAACATACAAGTACTTACATAATTTCCTCAGTGGATATAGACAACAAGAATCCAAAAGTAAATTTAAAATAACCCTACTTTAGACAACAAGAATCCAAGAGGTTTATGTTAAAAATTGAACTTCTACTTTAGGAAAGTATTTAGTTATTCAGAGAAAGCACATCAGTTGTCAAGAGGTGAAAGGAGTAATATCCCAAGAAAGATATCCACTAGTTCAGCACATGCAAGGGGTATTATTGTGGTTTTATATACTGGACCACTCAAACAGTCAAAAAAGTGTGGTTTAAAGATTAGAGGCCCAACCAAGGTTGGACCATCACATCAAATTAATGATATTAAAATTATAAATAAAGCATATTTGTTATAGGTTCATTGATGAGTCAATTTAGACCAAAGATTTCTAGCTCAAATGACATCTCACTACAAAAGAAAAGGGTGGAGGGTAAGGTTGTGGATTCAAAACCCGCTAAGTGTGTGAGTAAACTTACCAATAGTAGAATAATGACCCAATTTAAGTAAATATAAAAAAACAAAGATAATCTTGTTGACTTTTCTCCTATAAGCCAATAGAATTTAATTAATTGCTTGAATATATTGGACATGATTATATGTTATTATTACTTTTTTAATTTAAATACCATAATTGTCCACACAAAAATCATTACAACTAATACACATCTCAACACACTATTCGTTACCCAAAAAATTATTTGTTTTACAGTCCCAACATTCAAAATCTCTTACCTACATTCCCAACATGCTATCTTACTTGATATCTTTACTCTTTTTTGGTGCACCAAAGATAACATACTCTACTCTTTTTTCCCTTTCTTTTTTTTAATATTTAATTCCCTAATTTTTTTCCTCCACTTTCAGGACACATAAATTATTGCAACTCACCAACAGCAAATTGCAATGCAGGACGAGATGGCCACTTACATAATATATGACAGTCAACCAATCAAAATTTGATAAATTATCTACAAGTACAATTAACAAATGCAACACCAATTACTAATGAAGAGTGGTCAGCTTAGGGAACAATGCTAATTTATCCAATGTTTACTTACAAAGTTTGATAAAGTATTCTCCCAATAAAGACATTTTTTTTTTCAACTTTATTCTTTTAAGATCTTTCAAATTCTTATCATTATATGTAAATCACATAATTACATTAACAGCTTCAATTAGTATCTAATGAATTACCATGTAGCTAACACATAGTTATTACAATTAGACCTTCAGCAGTGCATAGACATGTTAAAAAGAAGAAAATGCACATAAGAATTATCTTACCATATAGTCGATGCACATTTGTCTGATCAAATCATACGCTTCTGAGTCCCCATAAACCTGATCTGCTACAGCACGGAAGAGACAATTTCCATCCTCCAGCATTCTCTTGACTTCAAACCCTTTTGCTCTTCTAATATCAATCTCAAATTGCCGTTCTCTTTCCTGAAAAAAGATGCATATGGAAATTTACAATACTGTGTCTGATTAAGCCAAAAATCAAAACATCAAAGTTAGGGTTACAACTTCAACACAGAATATGCAACCTGCTAAGCTTCACATTAAGACACGGCAATAAAGATAAATGAAACAAAACAAAAACAAAATTAGCACTAACAAGTTCCCTAGGCAAGATAGAAGGATACAACTAAATAAAATGTAGAGGTAGCAAAGATTTTGGCAATAAAGCAGTGAAAAGTTCAACGTTCTACACAGAATTGGGGTGGCTTGTGTAATTCAAAATAGTTACAAACTTCAACATTGTAAATAAGGTGGGGGCTGGCAAATTTTATTATTTGAACTTAAATTGTCCAAACCACAAGAGGAAAGACATGCAACACTTGTTTACTTGATAGTAAATATAAAACCTTCAACTTACGTTATCATCATAGGATGAAACATAGCAAGGATTCTGCTCATCAGAGCTATTGTACCCCTCGCTTTCACCATGAGACCTGGGAGAACTAGGCCGTGACCCAGTGGGTGAAGTCCTTGTTGAAACAACAGGCCAGGCAACTGCTCTTCTGGACGATCCAATACGCATTGCATTTGAATTTCCCGGTACACATCTCCTAGAAGTCGAGTTTCCTGATGAAGGTTTCGGAGGTGGGACAGGCGGAGGGGGTGGATGCGAACTACCACAAACTGTCACCGAAGAATCCCCACTTGAACCCTCCGTTTCAACAGCAAGCCTCTCTGAAATTCTCAGCCCTCCCATCCCTTTCGTCAACTCTCCTAAACCCATACCTTCATCACTGCCAGTTTTCTCACTATCTGCACTTTCATCACTCAGCCCCTCATTCTGATCATTACAAAAGCTTTCCCTTTCCATCGAAAGATCATCACTTTTTGCTGTCTTATTGTCACTACTCCCACAAAACTCCAAGAGCTCCTCCACCACAACTTGTTCTTGCACCTCATCCCTAATTTCCTCAGGAGCAGGAGCAGGCTGAGACTGTGGCTCTGGCCGAGCCGAAGAAGAGCCAGGCAAGGAAGCATTAGAATTCCTATTCGGGTTCGAAGAAGAAGAAGAACCAGCATTCGAAGCAGAACCACCTCGCTGAACCAAAATCCGAGTCATTTTATATATTCGAATTCACGTATAAATTCTTTAATCTGTCCTGACCCTTCCTGAACACTCTCACACGCAAGCAAGCAAGCAAGCACACACCCCAAAAGCCCCCCAAAAGCTTTTAGAGACTTGAGAACCAAGTCATGGGTTTGTCACGCGTTCTAGCTTTGGGCGCGGTGACGCCAATCCCACGGCTGAATGACTTATTCTTCCAGCCAAGTGTCCTGTGCTCCTCGCCAATGCCAAACGATCTCTGCATTCCCCTGACAATTCTCATGAGACCCAGACCAGACCCTCCTACTACTTTAAACTTACAACAATTTTTAACCCTCTTAAGTAGTCGAATTTTACCGGATTATCCACCACAAGGATTAGCCCTCACACACAAGCTCTAGCTGCAAATTCACACCACACATTTCCAATAACCAAAAAAAAGAAAAAACAAATAAATCAAGGAACCCAAAAAACACACAAATTTTATAGCTTTCTCTGCCAAATCCCTAATAAAATTAACAAAATTAAAAATTGGCTACCAAGAATATGGGAATGTTCACTATAGTATAGCTAATTCCACTATTTTACTTAATTTTAAAGAAAATTTTCCATTATAATAGGAACATAAACAAGAAAGACGCACAAAATTGAAAGGTTTTTTTTTTTTTTTTTTTGTCTAATCAAACGAAAGATCAAGAGGCAAGAAAGGCGATCAAAGATCAAAACGAGAGCCAAAAGTGTAAACAGAATTAGAAGATGATCGAAAAAACCCTAGGGTTGACTCAGGATCGAGTTAGGACGACTCACCTGGTAGAGAGAGAGAGACAGAGAGAGATGAAAAAACCTCGAAGACAACAAAGACCGATGATGATGATGATGGTGTAAAGATCTGCAAAAGAAAAGCCGCGAAACGAAATCGTGTGAATTAGGAAGAAGAAACGGATTGTTTTGATTTGGGGGAAAAATCTTTCTTAGGGTTTTTGAAAAGGGAAAGGAAAGCACCGAAGAATAGTGAAGAGAGAAAAAATAAAAAAAGAGAGAGAAAACTTAGGTGCAAAGGAGAGTATTTTTGAGAGAGAGAGAGACGCGTTTTAATGGTGGGTGGAGGAGAGAGAGTGAGAGTGAGAGAGAGAGAGAGAGAGAGGAGGGGGGCAGGTGGTGACGTGGAATTCAGCAGCGACGGCCCGTAGAGGAGGGGATACACGTGGCGGAACCAGGACGGTTAGTGGCACGTGTGATTTGCACGTGTGGGGTGGGGTGGAGGGTATTTCCAGGTAAAAAGGAAAAGGGGTACAAGTGGGTAGTAAAGAAGCAGTTGGGGGAAGTGGTGAATAATAGTGATGTGTATGTGATTATGTGATTGGATGGGCGTGCGTGTGAACTAGTCACTGCTTGCTTTTTTTTTTTTTCTTTTTTTTTTTTTGTTAGTCTCTCCCGCCCTATACTTCACTCAACTAGTTCACTTTTTTGTTCTTATATTATGTTCCTAGATGGTTCACAAAAAAAAAAGTTAGGAATACACACTTTTACATAACTTTAGTCACAACTCACCGTATAGCGAGTTGTGATTGGTTAGAATGTGTCTCCACATAACCCACTAATATATTCTAATCAATCATAACTTACCATGTGGCGAGTTGTGCAAAAGTATGTCCCCACAATTCTAGGTACATAAAAATATATAATTTTTTGTCACAATTCATTATGTGATAAATTGTAAGTGGTGGAATTGTGTCCCCACATGGCCCACCATCACACATTCACAAATCACAACTTGCCATGTGGCAAGTTGTGGCACAAAATAGTGCATTTTTATGTGTCCATAGCAATTCTTATGATATAATGGATTTGGGACCTCATCTCATCACTCCCATGGGAAAAATATAACATGTTTCGGGTATATGTATTTTATCTTTCACAGTAAATGGTCCCACTTTTTACAGAGAGACTCACCTGCTTTGAGAGAAGATACATATATGATGTATTTGAAACATGGTATACCTTCTTCCTCTCTTGAGTCTTTGATGATGCTGATTGGTTGGTTGTCTTAGGCTTTTGCATCCTTTAAGAAGGAAAAAAAAAAATTCTTGATTTACTTTAATTAAATTCAAACGCATACTTGTATTGGATTTAATTATTTTAGGGAAAAAAAAACACAAATTAGTTTTATGTATTTCAATCTATTATACCTAAGTTCTACCCTATATATCCTCATTTCTCTTGTATTGATCCCTCTTATGAGAAATCAAAGTATTTAAAAATGGTTTATATGGGGACCCGAAAACCGAGATGAAGTTTAAAAGTCACAGTATAGGGTGACACGGCCACGGGCCCGAAGAGGAGGGCTGCTTGGGGAGATGTAGAGGTAAATCCAAAAGCACTCTATGGCCTACCAAGTGGGAGCCAAAGGTCAAGGGGGGAAGTTTCTAATTTAAGGTAGCATGTGGCCTTCGCATTGAATGCCCTGCATTTAGCAACCTGACCACATTAAATGGTGGGCAACAGCTTTATCAGCTACATTGATAAGGAAGTAACCTGAGCAGTGCAAGTCACAACTAAGCAGGCTCTTTCCACCACCTTCTCCAAACTGTGGGAAGGGACAAGTGTCAAGGGAGGGGACTAGTTAGGTGAGAAATGGATGGTTGAGATGTGAGGAATGGAGGAGTATATATATGAGAAAGAGAGATTGCAGAAGGGAGGTGGAAAAAATATGAGGATAGAGGAGAGAAACGAGAAGAACGTTGAGAGAAAGAAGAGTGAACGGTACTACTTACACTGTAATTTTAACCTCCTCGGGAATGCTTGAAGGGATAGATTGGTTCACCTAATAAACGTATTTTGCCTTTTTCTTTCTTGTCTGAACCCTCGAACTGAGCCATTTCTTTGTTGTGTTGTTCCCTCTCTACAAATTCTTTGTTTTGGACCATAGATGAATTGATCTAGCCACTGTTCTAAGTGGGCCGCGGGCCTTGAGTTTTTCTTGCCTTTATAGTTTCAATTATAATTTTCAGTTAAAATGATTTGAATAAAGTATAACACAACAAGTTTTTTATTTTATTTAAACATTATATATAAAGAATTAAGGTTTATTAATAAGGTGATTTAAAATCATTAAATATAGGATGCTATTTAAAATTGATAACAATATAAGTGCTTTTCTTGGAGAAAAATTATGAAATCTCAAATTCATCATGCTTTGATAAAATTTATATAAATTATTTTATATTAAGAATGGCTTATGATATCTGGTAAAAAGAGGTCCCCAAATCCAAATGTTACCATATAGATAGGATGGAATATCTTTGGCTCATCACTATTTATAGCACATACTATTTACAACACTTTAATAACTGGAAGTGCCTCATTATGAGAACACTTTAACAACACTTTGAGAAAGTAGATTCTCAAAGTACTTGAAGGTCTAGGGGGGAAAGAGTTTGAGTTTCGAGCAACGGAGTTAGCAACATGATGTAATTATCTCTCAAAAAAAGAGAAAAACTTTCTCAATAGTAACAACGCTTCTCTTTACCCCATTTGGTGTGCTTAGAAAAAATGCCATTTTATTACACCAAAAACTTACTTTTACTATTTAACAATACATTCTATATCACATCTTCTATTCTAGTACACAACATATTAAAATAATCTAAAATAAATGAATAAAAAGAGAAGAAAGGAGAAATGAATAAAAAAAAGTGAAGAGAGTAGAAATGAATAAAAAAAGAATAACAAGATGAGGTAGAATAAAAGAATAAAAAAGAATAGTATTGCTATAGACTATAGTGAGATATGCTTAGCAAATGCTAAATTTTTTAGCAAATAGCAATTCAGATGGAGGTTACTTTTTTGATATTTAGTGTGTTAAAATAACATTCGGGGTGTTCTAGCACACCTAAGAGCATCCACATCAGTTGGTGGATACTCTTCTATAATACAAAAATTCTTTCATTTTATACATTTTGGCCAAAAAAACACCCACATCAGTGGATGTAAAGCAGTGCAAAATTGTGGAAATTTATCCACGAGCTATAGTTACTGTGTAAATATACACGGCTACTGTAGCTCGTTCATATATTATTTTATCAATTTTCGATTCGCTCGTTTTTTTTCTCTCTCTTCTCTGTGCTCAACAAACTCAATAATGTCTCTCCTCATCTTCTTCTTTTTCCTCAGATGCACACAAACACACCCATACACAAACACATCCACACAAACAAATCAACACAGAGAATCAATAGAGATACACTTGCTCAGAAAAAAAAAAAACACAGAAATACACAAACACAGATTGGTGCTTGATCGAAACGATCGGTGCTTGTGGAACGATTGATGCTTGACTAGATCGGAGCTCATGGGTCTTGCCTGATCGGAGCTAGGGAGATCTCGGATCTGATCGGTGCTTGTGGATCGGAGCTAGGGAAATCGGTGCTCGTCGGTTGGGGGTGGAAGGCGAAGGGTCGATGGTGGAGGAGAGAGGGAGGGGCGAAGGAAAGAGGGAGGCTGAATAGGTAGAGGGCTGAGGCGACGAGCTGGATCGGCGGCGACGGCGGGTTGGGTGAGGCAGCTGTGAGGGAGAGAGTGAGGGAAGGAGAGGAACGGGTGAGACTTTTTTTTTATTATACAGAACAGGTGAGACTTGAGAGAGCTGAAAAAGTAAAATGGTAGAGGAACCGGTGAGAGAGTAGTATTAATAAATAATAATAAAAAATAATAAATAATATTATTTAATTAGAATAGATGTGTAAAGTAGATAAACTGATGTGAGTGTTTTGGAAATGTACTATAAAATAGAAAAAGTAGGTTTTTAGTGTAAAATAGACGAAAATTTTTAAACGGATTGATGTGGTTGCTCTAATACTAGTGCATTTAAAAGTAAAACATCAAAAAAGAGATTTATGGGGGTTATTAATAGGGGAAATGTTAATGGATGCCCCTAGAGCAATTATTAACAAATCATTTTTAAAAAGTTGTTTATGAAAAAAGGAAAAAAAATTTATATTTTAACAGTATTTTCTATTTTTCATAAAAATAATTTCAAAACTTTTTAAAAATAGATTATTAACAATTGCCCTAAAAACACTAGTTACCATGACCCTATTAATATTATGTCAAGCAAGGTTTGCCTTTTGGGAGGTGAAACAGCTAGGGATGCCAAAATCTTGTTATTAAATTATTAAACCAAAGGGGCACCCACAGCAAATGAAGGGGCTAAAACATGCAACAATATGGTTGTTTGTGTAGGTGGAATCGAGTTTCAAATCATAAGATGACAAAAAGTGACTACACCAACCAAACTTTGATCCACTCTACATTGAAACCGTAACCAAAACCAAACACCTCCTATTTAAAAGTAACCAAAACCAAAACCAAATTGTTACAGCACTATGGTACTATTTTGTTTAATTTATTACATTTTTCAAATAAGTTATAAAAACTAAATTATAATGAAAAATATAGGAATTATTAGGTTCAGTGCAATGCACCATTGTAGCCACAACACTTCCAGACAAGAGGTTGATGATGTTTTCCTCGATAGCACCATAACCTCTAGGGATTTGTTAATTTATAAAAGGTTAAAGGTTCTTTTTTAGGAAGGGACCACAAATATGAATGGATTCTTCTTCTTTTTTTTTTTTCTTTTTTTTTTTTGGGGAAAAGTCTTAATGATTCACCCATTTTTCACATCCTCCATTGTCTTTTTGTGTTGTGGGGAGTCTAGCAAAACTGTTTTATTTTAAGTTCAGTTATTAATTAATTTGGTCCTCCAATTATTGGATAAAGTTTAAACTATTTTATAATTTAGTTTATTTTTACTACTATTCATAGGTTCTACGGCACTTTTTAGTATTATTTATGAGTCTTACTGTACTATTTCAGCTAGTTTTACTTTTATCAACAGTATTTTTAGCAAAAAGTTTTCAATTTCAATTAAATAAGTTATTCCCAAACGAACTCTTAGTTCATCAACTTTTAAAATCAAGTTAATTTCATTATTGAATATTCTTGTTTAAATTTTAACAAAATTAATTGATGTGACAATGAGACATGTTACAAGCTTATTTATGAAAACTTTAAAACTTTCAAACCAAATTGATTTCAACTATTAATGTTGTTAAAAATTTAACGAAGAAGAGATTCAATGATGAAATTGCCTTGATTTTGAAAATTGAGAGACCAAATTGAATTTTACCCAATAGTCCTCATGTTAATTTGGCTAGAGAGAGGAGACAAAATGAGAAAGGAAGATTGTTGAAATATATTAATTTTAGTATATTCTGACAAGGTTCCCCTCTCTTCTTCAGTCCAAATATATGAACGTGTAGGCATTATATATATATATATATATATATATATATATATATATATATATATATATAAAACTTTATTTTTTATAATTAAAAAAATGGGGGAGGGGTATTGGCCCCTTGTTTATACAATATTTCTTCTTTGAATTTACCTGTTTTCCAAATAAATTGAATTACGAGTGGTTAATATAGTATAATAGAGCTCAATAATTTAATACTTTTGGATCAATCATACTTTAAAAAAAAATGATTTGGGCTTCAAAAGAAACATGAAGATCAATACATTATACATCATACATCACAGAAACACTCAAAAACCAAGCTTGTAAGGCAAACAAACTAAAAGAGCAAATTCTTCTTACTTAATTCAAGAAATTAGACAACAAACAACACAACACAACATAACACAAGCCCAGTACAGCACACACCACAAGTTGTTGGAAGGCACGTACAACATCAGACACTTCTTATGTACACAGCAAAACACAGACTTAGCTAGCTTCATGATGGTCTAGCATCTCTCAGTTTCTACGCAGAGCCAAAGAGGAGAAAACAACCAGCAAGATGAAGATGACTGCTACGGCAAAGGAACTCTGAACAGCCTCAGTGATACTCTGGCAAAAGTCATCGAACTGCTGGCAAATAGGGGCCCAATTGGCGTTTGAATTCCCATTCTGAGCTAAGTCCGCAATGGTAGCAGCCGAGGCAGCTGCAGCCATGGCAAGGCCAATCATCAGCTGCAGTATATGAACAATGTTATCAATTGGTCAAATACTGATATATATATATATATATATATATATATATATATATAGAAATAAACAACAACTACAAAGGAATGAGGATTATATTGTATATGGTCATAGTGGTCCAAGCTCAAGCTTACTGTATCGAGGATGATAAGGAGGATCCTTAGTCCTCTTAAATGTGGCCGAACGATGCAGATTATAGAGAAGGGCAAGGAGAGGACAAGGTATCCGCTAGCTATTGCATTTGCAATCACAAAAAACCTGCATGCATGAATGGTAGTTAGTATAATCTAACATCAAAAAAGGAAAATGACAGAAAGAATGGTAGTATAAACTAACACCAAAAAAGGAAAGTGACACAGCAAGATGGTCCAACGACTTCTAATATCTTTTACTAATTTCGAATTGTTATAAATGCAGCTGTCATATGTGTTCAAATACCCAAGCATATGTTCTTGACAAAATTTAGTTTTTAAAAACTAAACTAAAATAAAAAATGCTAGAGACAACTTTTTTCACGACTGCTAATATGACTTGTTTTAGAATTAAATAACATATTTTTTACCTAAGTTCCCACTAATATCACTTTTATTATGCATAAATCATAATAGGACATTCAACAGTTGTGAAAGATATATATAGTATCTGTAGACTTTTTGTTTAAGAAAATATATGAAGCTAGCATACGTGAAAGTTGGAAGATCATTGTATTGAGCTTGGAACTGGAAGAACTGTGTGAAGAAGGGAAGAGTTTGTTGAGTAGTTCCCATTATGGCAGTGGCAGCTAAAGCAACCGCAATGCCACAAAGCCTTAAAACAAGATCAAAAATGGCAAAGCCTCTTCTCCATCCTCCTTTTGGGTTTGAAGTAGTAGTAGCTTTTGTGGAAATTACAACAGGGGGAGGAGGAGCAGCCCCAGCAACAGCTTTTCCTCTGGGATTGGCCTTTGGCTCTTGAACAGAAACCTCTGTCAGAACACCACTCCTGTCTGAGTCCATTAGGTGTGTAAAATATGGAAATCTTCTTTGAAGGATACCATACAAGATTGGGTTGAGATGCAATTAATGGAGAGTACTGTGAGTGTTATATATAGGGGTGAAAGAAGTGAGACTCCGTTAATGGGTTAGTTAGTTTAGGGTGTTTAATATGGTGGGAAGTTAGGTGCTTGTGTAAGGCTTAATATAGCAGAGGAGTTGTTGATGAGAGCTCACTTGCTCCACTTCAAACACAAATAGGGTATGTATGCAAGTTATTATAATAAGTATGGAATAATAAACAAGTAAAATGTCTCTTTGTTCAAGTGCCATATTAATCACTTTTTTGAGATAGTTCATGTGTGACAAAATTTTCAAGTTAAATCATATTAAGCTTGATGCCACCTTCCTTTCTATTATTAGAAATAGTTTGCTTTTAGCAATCTTTATCTTGTGACTGCTCATTATTTATTGCAGTATATTTCCTGAATATTATCTTGCTCAATCAATGAATAACAAAAGTGGTGTGATTGATTTTTTAACATAAATGTAGATTCAGTTGTAATGGATAAGTGCTAGTTTGGGTGGCATAGATTTTCTTTCTTTCTTTCTTTCTTTTTTTTTTTTTTTCTAAAGAGTTTTGATTATTTCACATCCAAACACTGTTCACACTTTTTTTACATCACATGTAATATGTGAAAGTGAGGACACTGTAAGAAAAAATTCACATTTAGATATGTGAAACAATAATTATCTTTTCTGTAACATCTGAAGGCATATATAATTGATAAGGATAATTAATTATTTAATTATTTTTTCTAAAAAAAACCTTCTTTGTGGTAGGCAAGGAAGGACTGTACTTGAACTAAAAAAAGAAAAAGGCAAAAAAGTATATGAAGCAATGTTTCTCATGAATATACAAATATAGCGTACCAATCACAATCATCACTATAGCAGTTTACAAGTCTTTTGTAATAAAATTGACTTTTAATACTTTTCTTGAAGATATAAATACAACTAATGACAACAATTTTGAACTTCCAGTTATCATTATTAATGACAATTTGTTATTTGTCATTACTATCACATCATGGGCTTGGTTTTGATTGTTGTTATGTTGTTATCCTCGTCAGCATCAGCTAGGTTCTAATTGTTATTATGTGGAATACAGTACTTCCAACGGTTCCCCTTGCCAATACAATATGGCAAAAGAATTTAAAAGGAAAAAAACATCACGTCAGCTAACCAAGAAGCTGTAGAGGGGCATAGATGTTACAAAAATGAAAAACTATGGATCAAATCGAACATTTTTTTTTTTGGTAACAATAAGACTAATGTCAATCAATTTTAAAGTATTTTCACAACTAATGAGATAGAAGATAGTGGTTGGTGTACAATAAAAAATGATGTCAATGAAAATAATGTTGAATTAATTATAATCTGTCATCTCAATAAATTGTAGAAAAATTATAAAATTTGTTGTGCATGTAGCATTAGCAAATTTTATATAAGGTCTCTCGAGCATAAAAACTTCGGTGCTCAGCTGGAATACTGCACCTTGTGTCAATGGCGATAACCTTCATACAAAATGAATGTTGCTGTGATTTTGGGTAGACCAAAGGATCAGGGTGGAGTGAGAATTTTGATCCAGGATGAGATGGGGCAGATTAAGGCTGCTTTTATGGAATCTATTATTTTTTCATGATGTCGTCCAGTTACATGCTATTGCTGTGCTACATGCTGTTTGGTCTGCACATGATCTGGGATTTCATCAAGTTGTCATTTGAAGGCAACTGTTGCCTTGTAGTTTGCATTCTGCTCTTATAGATCCTTATTTCAAATCTTTTGGGGTTTTCCTGAAATTTGGTTTTCTGCTACAAGGTTGTGTGATTTTAATTTTGAGTGTATTTGTTCCTGTTGCAATAAGGCAGCTTCTGTCTGAGCAAAAGAAGAATGTCCTAGTTTTTTTCTGCCTCTTGTAATCCAAGATAGGGTTATGAACTAATCCAAGCAAGCATTATAGTAGAAATGGAAAAACATAAGCAGAAAAGAAAATCAGCCACAGCAAAGAAAATTTCAATAAATATGGAAGGATTTTGATATTGCATAATCAATTTGACGTACAAAAACATTTTCAGCACAAAATATATTTCTTAACCAAAACCACCCATCAAAAGGGCTTTTAGTAGAGCTGAAACAGACATGCCTGTGTGCCTCTGCCTATTTTTACAAGCCGAAATAATACAGCAAGCCTTTATTCCACATACCTCAAAACTCCACGGTGAGAAAGAATTATATTCAAAAAGCTTTGAATGCTTGTAGCTGTAGTTCCTATACGTGCTAATGAAGAAACTAAATTTTCAATGGCTACACCCTTTTAAGCAAACAATTGGACAATGTGCTTACAACAACAATTATTAACAGGTTTTTTATGGCCGCAATCTCCAGCCACGCTCAGCAACCGCTTCATGCACCCGTCTAGCTGCTTCTGCAGTGTCATTAAGAGGAGGATAACTCCAGCTCTCAGAAATCTGAAAATTAACACAGGCACAAATATGTAATAATTGGTTCAAGGAAAAAGAAATTTCATTCCAACGAGTTGTTCACTTATAATTAGTGTCAAATAAAAATTCACCAAATAACACCTTCATTTACTAAGCATGAAGACAAAATTGATGTGGTTAATACTTAATAGCCCAACCCCTATGAAAGTTGCCAGACAAACCTTTCTATCAAATTCCAAAAGGGAAAAAAAAATGCACAAAAAATAAATATGGAGATAATAGAAATCATTCTTGTAGCCAACAGGTCATTAAGCAAGCTGGAATGAGACTATCACATACCTTAATATATATAAAAGTTTATTAAGAAAACAGAAGTGAAATGCTGCCTAACAATGTGATGGCAACTTAGGGCCCGTTTGGATGGAGGGGGGAAGAAGGGAGAGTGGAGGAGAGTAGAGTAGAGTTTGCTAAAAATAGGCTAATTTTAGGCCAAATCTACTCTACTTCCCCCTCTGTCTCCCTCAATCCAAACGGACCATTAGTTTTTTATGACCTGGATTCTATGAGCCAGCACCTGCCCACCCCTCCCCCCAACCCCCCCACTCTTCCCCCTTTTTCTTTTGTTTGTGTGGATAAGTTTGAGCATAAGACCAACCCCAATGTCACTCCCACCCCAACTACCAACTGAACCAAGACCCAGGGGCACTATTTAAAGTTGGGTTTAAAAGAAGCACCAAATGAAAATATAACAGTAATGTTTCAATGGAAATAAAGGAACATTTAAAATACAGTAAATAATTTTCTAAAGACAGAATTATTATATCCAACATTTGACATAAAGCACAACATCACAAAGTGCCAAATCAAGACTTTATTTTCATATTTAAAGATAAATCAGGGCCCAAAGAGTTAGGGTTATCCTAAATGGCAGAATGACTTCCCCTTTGCAATGTTAGAACCAACAATTATCCTTACAGACGGTAAAGGTAACAATTATCAAGTATTTATTTAATTTAGATATATTTCATATATAAAAAAAAAAAAAAAAATTTGAAGTACATAAAACAGAAGCATACAAGGAATTAAGGAAACTATCATGCTGTGGATGGGCCAATGAGCCCTGGCCCAAATGGCACTTCCTCCTCTCACTAGTGTAGGTGAAGGGTGAGGTCGTGGCCTCATGAGTTCGAAACTCATTAGGTGCATGGGTAACCAACAAAGAAAGTAACTATCATGCAATTGATAGAGCAACATATGGATAGTTATTTATTTATTCAATGCTGTGAAATAAAAATGCTTGAGGAGGAATTATAAGCAACTTTTTTTTTTGACAAGTCAGAAAGATGCATATTCAAAAGGCTACTTTATGAATATACATATTCATGTATATTCATGTTAATGTAATGCTTTGTGAATTACATATGGTTCATAAGATAGTTGGCTACTGGGGCGTGGGAACAATCAGCAGAAACTTGTTCAATGAGAGTGGGGGTGAAAACAAGCAAGAAAAGTTGCCACCAGCAACAGAACAGCACAACTTTGGCTCTATTGGATCCAGCTTACAAATATTTGGAGATTCGTTACTCTTAAGAAAGCAAATTGGTAATGATTAGCCACCCCAACCCCACCGAAATTAACCCATGCACTTCAGTGAGAATGTATGAAAATCTAAATAAGGGAAATCATCTACAATATTCTTGATCCTTATATCCACAGGGTTAAAGAAGTAGAAAAGATTTTCACTTACATCCTCAGATCCTGTAAATGGCCGAACCACTCCCCTTTCACTCAAGGATTTATGGAATTCTGATAATTTCCACGTACAACGCTCAGCTCCCATTAAATATACAGGTTTCCTGCAAAACATAATTGGAAATATTTATGTGTTGACTATCTATCTATCTATCTAGCTATATATATTTGAAACCAAAAAGTAAATCAATATGTTCTAAGAATCAATAATAGAGGTAAGCCTTCAAAAGCTTACCCAGTGCTGCAAGCTTCACTTATCAAACTAACTGAATCTGCTGTGACAACAAATGCATCAGCCCAAGCTAGATGCCCCATATTCGGATTTGGTTCTGAAGAAAGAAGAAAGCCATACATAAACTCGGGTTTAATCACCTATTCTTCATAAAATTGAATTTCAAATCAATACTTACCCTCACCATCCCAGATGTAAACTTTTGGATTATTTCCAAGTTCCTTTGCAACAATGTTAGATACCTATTGATACCAATCAAAAAATTTTAGATACCTGTGAACGTAAAGGGAATAAAGAGTGCTACTCAATATAAAATATTTATCAGAAACTTGATGTCTGCGGGGAGCACCTTTTCAGGAGTCCTATCTGAGAAAGATATTCTGACACTCCCACAGCTTTGAAGAACACTGAGCAAATAAGCTGTTAACTGCTTCGCAAGGTCAGCACCATAACGACAGTGACCTATATAAGTGATTGGGATGAATAAACGTATAAAAATCATATCTCATATACTTTTTCTTTATAAGTATATCTCATATACTTCAAACATGGTGAGAAGTGACAATAATAAAATTGAAAATAGAGAACATTATTCCAATTATCAATAGAATCAAACAGTGATCCCAAGCTCAAGAAAGACAGACTTGACACTAATATTTATTTGGCACAAATGTGCTTACAGTGACAGGTCATTAATGACAATTCTAGTCAATTTAGGTAGTGAGAAACAGATAACAAAATTGAACGGAATACCAAGAAGCCCCTGTATGGCTAAAAAACTTTTCATTATGTTCATAATCTGTACACATTATCACACAAACTGCTCTAAGTCACACCAGCCCTAGTATTCACTATATATATTCAATTGTCTCATAACAATCTCTAGACCCATAAAAATTAACATCCTTGATGTTGATACTCTTGAAAAGTGCATGGATGCATATAACTCGCCA
The DNA here is from genome assembly GCF_040712315.1 of Castanea sativa. Taxonomy (NCBI): domain Eukaryota; kingdom Viridiplantae; phylum Streptophyta; class Magnoliopsida; order Fagales; family Fagaceae; genus Castanea; species Castanea sativa. Next base: position 46,101,908 of record NC_134020.1, on the reverse strand, counting down.
ACACTCATTAGTAAAAGACAATCCCATCTCAAATAAACAGACAATGTTTCTAATATTAGAAAACAAGCAGAAGAATGTTTCAACAGCCATCCTAGAGGGCAATCAGAGGATTAACCGACTCTACCTGAATAAAATTACTACCAAAATAACATTATGTGAATTTTTTTATAAGTTTTGGCCTCAAGGGGAGAGGAATATTTGAGTTAGTGACCTTCACTTCATGAGGTGTGGCCCCAGCCAATTATGCTACCCCTTGGGGTTGAACATTATGTGCATGTTCTTATGTCATTAAAGAACTTAACAATAAAAAAAATGTCTCCACAACACGAACAATCTGATGCACTTCCTCCAAAATACACTATTTCAGTTTTAGATGATCTTGATACTCGAGTAAAAGAACAGATATTGACAATCGTAGAGAGTCACCCCCACAAAATGGCCAATAGTGAAATTTCTATTTGAAAAGGCTAAATCCTACAGGTAAATATGTATTTCAAAGCAAGGAGTCCTATGTCAAATAGGTATGCATGATAGTGCTGATGGAGAATTGACAAAAATAAAAGTAGATGCATATATACATAAAGTAGATTAATCTCACACAAATGAAGCTGATGTTGAAATACACATAAATTTGAGCATACAACATTCAAAAACAAATAGCCAGTTAGGTACAACAAAGCATCAAACATTAAAGGACTGAGTATGATATGAAAATTACGTGTGGGTCCTCCGATGTTGACCACTAGAAGGGGCTTTGGAAGGGGTGCAAATTCATCATGCCATGTGCTAGCTGCACTACGAAGAGCAGCAGAATCTATTTGATGCAGAGCTCCCACAGTGAGGACCTGAATCCAAAAGTTCTTAGCATAGACTACAGTAACAACCCAGAAGTAGATGAGGCTAATATTAAATCAAGAGCAAAGTTTCTCAAATAGAATAAACTTTTGCACAGAATGTAAGTCATGATACATACCACATGCCTGTCAGGAGGTTCACGTGGAGTTATCCAACTACGAAGAAACCGAGGAACCTTCTCCTGTGCATGAGGAGTCAAAGGATAATAATCATGATGAGGGGTAATCACCAAGTCAAACCTATTCAAGTTTGACCTTGGATGTTGTATCTGCAAAACAAAAGCCAAAATCAAGAACAACCTCAGAGGTCTAAATATCACATCAAAAATATTTAAGCATTCAAAAGTGAACTCCATGCCCACAACAATTAGCACAGAAACACAAATATTCCATCAAACTAACAGTGAATGTTAGGCTACAGCAGAAGAAGACATTGAACATTAGGCTACTAAAGAACCTATATACGCTAAGAAGTATTTTAGAACAGTGTTGGTAAAAGCATGCTTAAAGCTCAAAACACAAAGTGCCAAACCTTAAGTTATTTTTGCACCTAAAGAAGAACCTTCGGAAAAGCAAACTTTTTTGAGCTTTTTCAATAAGTGCAAAGTGCAAAAAAGTGCATTTCTTTTTTTAAACCTATTAAATTTAATCGTTACATCTTAATGCCATTGATACGGACCTCGTATTCGCTATGTAGAGACCAGTTTTATGGTGTGATACTATACATGAAAGCCGGCCCCTCAACCCTCATAACAAATTTTAGAAGAAGACATTCAAAATATCAATTGAGCATGTAAGTCACTACTTACCATTCTAGTACTTTTTGGTCTTTGACTCAACCATGTACTCCATTTTGATCAATGGCTATCAAATATCATATTTGTGTATTTTTGTAGAACATAAGAGATTTTAAGAGAAATCTATAAAGTGCAATATTTATATTTTATATAATTAAATTGATCACTTGATAAGCATATTGTCCATTAATAATTGGTTTTGAATTTACTATATCATTTTAAAAAAATTATGTTCTATTCTTCAATCGGGCATGAACAACCGCAAGGGGTACCCTTCCTTTCTCTTGGGGCCAAACTTGTAAAAATTAAATAAAATGCATGCTTGCACTTTGTGCAAAGGCTCTAGGAGGCCTTGGCATTTTAGTGCATCTCATGTTTTGACCAATGTTGGTTCAAGAAGAGTATATAGTTATAAAGTTAGCTTCCATCAACTAAACTACACTGATGGAACCTATCAAAAAAAGAAAAACCAAACTAAATTGATGGCACGTAAAATGAACTTACTACCACTATCCAAAAAGCTAGAAATTATTTATAGCAATATAAAGACTCTTGAACCAAATAGGAGGGAACGAGAAGGAAACAATGTAGAAGAAAAAAATGAAAATTTTTGTTCAAATTTTCCTTGTAAGCTCAGAATAGGAAACAATACACTCCTCTATGACCAAAAGGGGCCTAGGGGGCACCTTTCTGCCAACAAGTACTTCAAGAGTCCAAGTCCTTCTACATCCAAGTTAGCAGGACTAGGAACCAAAGGAAACAAACATTCAATTTTCAACTAAAGTTAACTTTTTCTCTTAATGGTGTTCAAATGCCTCTAGCACTTAATAAAATGAAAAATATGCCGTCAAAAAATAAAATGAAATTCATTAAATCATCTACGTATTCAACCACACAAGTCCAAGGAAGCAGCTTCTTTGCTTAAGCACAAACTAATACAAAAAAATTAGGCTCCATTCACATACCTGAACAACAAAAACATTCTGCGATGCTAAACGTTTGATGGAACTTGCAATAGATATGGTATCTCTGCCAGAAGCAACCACCAACAAAGGCCCATCCCTGAAAAAGATATAATTATGAAATCAATCTCATATTCAGCGTAGAGCTACAAAAACTTAACCAATTTCCTACCTCGCAAAGGCTACAAACAGAATCTTAAAACGCAAGGAGCTGAACTTCGTTTAATAAAAAATTCAATTTTCGGTGTTAACAACAGACTTTCCAAGGAAATTGCTTTAAACATTTATACTCACACATTGAGGAATACAATGTAAACTTTGAACATGGTTTTCTTAAAATCCGCAATAATTCAATGTAACAGTGCAAGACATTACATTTCAGCCCAGCTATATAAATTCAAACTGCAACAAAGTTGATTCATTTTCTGTTTTTCGTTTCTCCAATGAACAACAACAACAACAACTAACTAGGCAAGTTAAATAAACAGTAACAGAAAAATAAAAAGAAGAAAGTACTTGTCATAGGACTGGCGAGCAATGGTGACAATCTGGTGCACATCGGCTTCTAAAACAGACGCCAAGCCTACAGCCCCGGAGCCGCCATTTTCCAAAGGCAAAGGGGCGAGTTTGTTGGAGCGGGACAGGGAAGCCGTCAACAAAATAAGCTGCCTAATCAAATAAACTAACTTCTTGTGAAGCGAAACGGGCAGCCAGTGCAGCCACTCATTTACTCCCCCTCTAGGCCTAGTAACACGCTGCACATTCATATCAATATAGATATAAAGATTCGAAATTTATAGCGTCTTTTTTTGACGAGACGAGATAGTTTATCAGTTGAGCTAATTGAACCGTTTATAGCAAAATTATACAGTTATACAATTTAAGAGAGAGAAACAGAGAAAGAGAGAGAGGGGGTTACGTAGAAGAGGTGGTTATCGGCGAGGCCTAAGGCGCGGACCAAGCCCAAGCACTGATTCTCGGCGGCGGGGAAGCCGTTGCCGATGACGACGGCGCGCCTGATGGCGCCGGAGAAGCCGGTTTCGAAGATGTCGTGAACACCGCCGCTGCCGCCGAAGTGGGGACTCGGCGGCTCCGGAAGCCGGATTGGCTTGACTTGTTTGGAATCAAGCCCTAACAACATCGAGGGTTTCACGAGTGAAGAGAGAGAGAGAGAGAGGAGTTGAGTGAAGGAATTGAATTGAATGAAATTGGATTGGAAGTCCTGTACAGCAGTTGATCTAACTGGAGTTTTGCTTTTTGCTTTTTTATTTATTATTTGAAGACTAATTTTGGACTCGGTTTTGCTGTGTATAGAAGAGAAGATTTTGGAAAGGAAAGTTAACGCAGCAAATCGGTTCCACGAAAAGTTGAGAGCTTTCCTCCTCCTTTTTGTTTTTGTTTTTCTTTTCTCTCTTTTAATATGTTGTTGTACTTTTTTTCTTATTATATAAAATTATCTTGTCTTCTACAACTTTAAAAAACAATAATAATTTACTAATAAAACTATGTCTGGCTTCAATTACTTTTTTTTTTTTTTTAAGCTCATATCTAAAATAATTATTATAATTAAATAATAAGATAATACTACTAATAATATTTAAATGACATCTTAAGGAGGACAAGGTGTAAAACCGAATTTTTTTTTTTTTTGTTCCAAAGCTAAAAAGTATAATAATAATTTATTAATATTCAGGGAAATTACAAATAGAATAACTACTAAATAGAATAGGTATTAGTTTGGCAATGGTTGGAGCAGCAAACTTGGATTCGGCAAGAATCTCATTTTTTTGTAGTACAAAGGGGGAATTGGCCTGAAAATTGGATAGGGGTCACGACGTAGTTGGGCACAGACAGCTAACTCAAGTGTCCCTCGAACTGCGTGAAATGGTCGCTTATTACACGGCTCCCTAGCTCTGTTTCGGGTGGAAGTTCCTATTATTTGTTAGCAGTTCGGCGCACCCCTACTTTGGCTCTCATTTGGGAGGAGGGGAAGGAATGAAAATAATAATTTTATAATATTCTTCCTTTCTCTTGTTTAGGAGTTTTAATGGAGGGAATGAAAAATTCATTCACTTGTTTGAGAGTTTAAGTGAGAGGGAATGGAATGGAATGGGTAGAGAGGAACACTCATTCCTCTTTATTCCCTTAATACTTCAAATTTTCATTCTCTCGAAATTAGGAGAAATGAGAGGAAATGAAATGAAATTTAATGAATTTTTTTACTAAAACTCCCAAAATACCCCTATATATTCAACATTTTATTTTAAAATAAGAGTCTAATAGTAATATTGTCATAAAATGATTCCATTTCATTCTCTTTATGTTACTCCCAAATAAGATTACTTACATTCCATTCATTTTCATTCATTTTAATTCATTTATTTTAAAATATCCAATCAAGGTTACTTAATTCCTTTCATTCCATTCTTTTCCATTCATTTTTTTTACTCAAATACATTCCATTCAATTTCATTCCTTTATGATCATTCCATTCCTTTTCTTTTAGTTGTATCAATTAGATTCACAAACTTATGAAACCATTTCAATTTATAGCTTCCTTCTATCTCTATTATACTATATATATTAAAAAAAAAAAAATCATTGATAAAACTTAGTGTTTCATGCAAATAACCCAACTTTGATTTTTAGAATATAAGTTTTTTTGCACTTTCTCGTGCTAAGTGAATTTTTATCTCTCTTAATGGAACTTTCTTTCTTTACATTTTTTGTTCAATAGTTATCAAATTGATTTATAAAAAATCGCTGAGTGAAATGTAGAATTTTATCATTGATTTCCTATTTGTCTACGCTACTTTACAATGATACACGGACACGAGTTCAAATACAAATAAAATATGGCGACACGAGCAATTTTTAAAAGTTCATAACATGATACATAAGTTAATACACCATTATGACACAGATACAACATGAGTATGACACTCTAAATGAAGTGTTCATGCATCATAGCTACTTCATTATCCAAAATAACAAAGATAACTAACAAATATGGGCAAAAGTTTCAAATTAAAATAAACAAACTTTTTCCCAAGCGAAATTCGAGCTTTTCATAAACAACTTAGTTTATTCACAACCCTAGATTGTTGCCTCTCTCTATTCCCACAACTTTTTAGATCCCCCCCCCCCCCCCCCCTTGAATCTGATGATTGTGGCCTCAGAAATTTTAAATGTGGGTTTGTTATTGAAAAGTTCAAAGAAATGGGTCTTGATGCTCTCTCTATTCCCCATCAATGTTAGGGCTTGTAGAGGAATTTCTTCTTCAATAAATGGGTTCTCATGCACAGCAAAATTTAAAGCCTGATTCATTGTTCCTGACATCTAAAAACCATGGATACAAGCTTGGCTGCAGTATAAGACTGTCAAGGTTGCTATATGAGCTTCTGCATTAATATTCATCATACTCTAGATTCTGCACCTTTGGATTTCTTTTTTGAAGGTTCCCCAGCTGCAGCAATATAGGCTTCAGTTTCAATATTGTCAACCAATTTTTGCTTCCCAAACTCCTCTGCCTTTTTCTGTAGAATAACCGGTCTAAGCAATTACATTAAAATAGAAAAGTCCTAGAACGTAAGATAAGCCAAGTCTCATGGTATCATGATCCTATATACCTTCAGAGACATGGCCATGGCTGCCATATCTTTATTATCATCCTCAGATTTTGTATCCATCTTTCTTGGTTCCTGAGATTTGTCAAATCAAAATTGATAAAAAGTCATTGGGATAGAAAATTAAGTAAAGAGTTAGTCTCAAAATGTCAATAAAATGGTGACAAATTTTTAATACATTTAAAGTAGTGGACAAGGGATTTGAACCCTGGATTTCTCTGTTGGAAACACCAAGATGAGCCATTTGACGCCTTTGAATACAACATCCGGGGGAAAAAATGCAGCTTCTCTTTTTCTTTTGTTTTCTGCGGTTTTCTTTGTCTGCTTCTCCTGTTTCTCTTGCCACTTCTTTGATGATTTCTTTTTCAGAGACATGATGAATTCTCCACTTGCCAATTGTTCATCAATCTGAAAATACCATAGGTCATTATTTTATTTTATTTTTGATAAGTAATGGTGAAAAATGTTAATATAAATTGGCATACAATGTTCTATCTAAATACCATAGAAGGGAATCACATGAGGATCAAAACTCACCTTGCTAGGTTGTTGTGGAGGAGGGAAAGGTGTATATGTTTTCTTCTCTTTAGTCTTAACCTTCTTCTGCTTGACATTTTTCCTGAGTAAAAGTTATTAGGGAAATTTAAAATAGAGGAAATATTAAAGGGAGGAGAAACCAGAAGAAATTGATTATATATATACTAGTCTCATCGCACGCGCGAAGACTTTTTTTTTTAGTTTAGTGTCACAATTTTTGGTATATGCATTGTCATTGAAGTTTCAAGAATAATTGGAAATATAAAAAATATAAATAAAAACTACATTAAATCACAGTTCAAATTTTTGTAGCAAAAAAAAAAAAAAATTGTGTTTTTATTTTTTATATATAATCTTTTTTTGAGAATCTAATTTAAAAATCAATTTGAAAATTAACAAGAAAGTGGTTATATTTTGTAGGTAATGTATTCGTAGGAGTTAGAGTTGTATTTTTACCAGATTGTTCTTTAGTTTTGTCTCTACTTAAACAAATGGGTGTAAGAGTATTTTTGAACTAAAAAAATGAGGATTCCAAACAGGATAAGTTCCTTAAATAATAGCATAGATAATATATACAACAAAAAATGTAGTAAATGAAGTACTTCTTGAATTTTGGCAGAAACCTATCCCAGTTTTTGTGTGCAAGTGCTGGATCCTTTTCAAGTTCCTTCATCATAAGAACCTAATCAGGAAGGGAGAGGGGGAGGGGGGCAGATATAAACAGAGATTGAGAATGACAGCAGATCCTCAGGTGTAAGTAACTGTCAACAGGTCTTCAAGGGAAAATACCAACTACAGTAGAAACATTGAGCCAGTCTATTCACCTTGATATGGTATTGTCTTCGATTAACAAATTGCTCCTGCAAACCACTTCAAAAATTAGACCAAGGCCCAAGGATTGATTTAAATTTTATGATACTTTTAGCATTTCGGGTTATTTGTGAATGATCAGCATTACAGAGACAGCTTTCACAAAGAAGGGCAAATTCTACATGACAAGCTTATTTTGTGAAAACCAGGTTTAAGGTTGAAAAACTACCTGCTAGTAACCGCCAAAACTGATTATTTTTCAGAGCTTAAAAATGTACCTCCCCAGGGATGTCATCCCCAATCTGATAAATTGATATTTTTAATTTTTGTATCCAAAAAAGCTTAAATATCAATAGGTAAGTCTAAAAGTGATCTACAGTAAAAAAAAGAAGAAAAAAGGTCTAAAAGTGGTCTAGATAAAACAAATTAGAGGATTCTAAGGTGGTTATTAGATAGTTTTGATGCATGTGTTTTAGGAGTTGAAGTTGGACAATTAGAGGTTCTATGAGGGAAGTTCTAAGCTTCCACTATGAGACTACATACAAGAATGCTCAAAACTATATTTGGGAAGGTTTTGACTGATCAAATATATATACACACACACACACACATACTTGTGGAGGTTTTGTGAGCAGTTGTGACTATGCATGATATGCACATGTATGCTTATTAGGTTCTTAGAAGTTGACATCTTAAACTCTATGATTTTTATATTATTTCAAAATAATTTTTTTAGTCTTGAATATGAAAATTTGAAATTCAAATGATGTTTTAACCACTTTCCCATATTTTAAGATGATTTTATGAACTTTAAAAATAAAAATAAAAATTCAATTGTTACAATTAGTTGGGGAAGGAGGATTTGAATCCTGGTTCTCCTTATGAAAAAGACCAAGCAATGCCACTAAGCTACAAGGCTCTTGGCAAGATGATGTTTTGAACTAAACCATCTTTAGTGAACAAACAAGTTTTAACTAAGATTTCTATAAAGTTTGCACTATTTAAAATTGTTTAAGCTTAGGTGATTTTAAATTCTTATTGCATGTTCTAAAGCAGTACTTGAAATGGTTAAAGAATGTTTTTTTCGTACTTAATTTAGAAAGTATAAACTATTTCATAAACTCTTTAGTCTTTATGTGTTCCATAAAGGGGTCAAGCATCAAATGTTTATGCTTAATTCATATCAAATTATGTTCTTTTTAATATATGAACATGTTTTAGATAAATTCTTAAGATATAGAAAATTATTTATTTTCATGCAAAGATTGTTTGATTAATGAAATATGATGTATAAGACTATGTAAAGTTCTACATCTATTGCCCCTTTTAGGCTCAAGTCTCCCTAAATTGGCTAAATGATCCACAATCATGTCCCGGGATCACAGGGAGGAACATGCATGGTTTGGCACCAAAGACTGCTTTATAGCAGACTTGCAAGAATCTTGTAAGGAATGGCTGAATCTTGTGGGTTTGGAGGTGAAGAAATAAAGAAAACCAAACCCATTTTGGTGCTATAAATTTATAAATATGGAACAATTTACCTTGTCCATGGCCAATGAGCTCTAGCTCAACTGGAACCTCTTCTCCCTATAAGTTTATGGAGGGTAAGGTAATGGGTTCAAAACGCACTGTCTGTTACCAATTAAAAAAAAAAAAACCTTCTCTATAACAAGGAATATTTGGCTAACAGATTAAGATAACAAATCTGCCGTTACATGGAACTCCTACCAGGCTCAAAGGGCAATTACGAATGGAAGCTAACCAGACAGCCTTCATCCAATTCATAGCAAGTTCCATATTTCTAATACTCTAATAACTAAGATATTGCATTTGGAAGAGATCCAAAGCATATAGCCAAAAAGAAAATGGAAAATGGACACCAAAATAACATGAATAGCAATAGCTCCATCCTCCCAAATGTACTAATAACTCTAAACAAAAAGCATTCAAGAAGGATTTGTTAAGCACATTCTTTATTAAAAACTAACTTGTAACTTCATGCATATGCATGAATACACTCAAAAATATACAGTAAGACGCATTTTATAATTCTTATATATATAATTTAAATACTATTGATAGTCATTTTTTATATTTTATTAACTCTTTAAAAAATTTTGTAAGGATATTATTAGGTATAAAATGTAAATTGTCCATAGTCTTTTTTTAATTAATGTGAAACACTTTTTTTTTTTAACGATTCATTTATTCTAGTCTCTTTGGTTTTTGTACTTAATAACTCACTTGGATGAATATTTATAATATGGTCCCACATTTGATTCTAAAATTAAGAAATAAAACTCTTTAAGAATAAATAGTTTAGGACACTTGGCGCAAAATTGGAACCCTAATTTGAAATTCTAATTTGAATTTCTCTCAACTTTCCCTATTATTATATATAGATATCTAACATAGTCAGCATACAAAGCATAAAACACATAAGCTTCAGGTTATACCTGATATATCTCGTTGTCAATGTTGCACCTCTAAATTACTTCTCATTAAATAAGCATTTTGACATACTGTTAGAGCACGTTATCTCCCCAATCCTTTATCTTAGTAAAAAATCACAATTAAGATTAAAAACGTGTAATCCAATGGTGAGATTGTCAAAACTTTTAGCAAATTGAACATTATTGAATTTCATATATATATCAAAATTTTCCACATAAATATGTAAACATATTTATTGTCAATCAGTGGAGCCCCCTTTTTTTTGTGAATTTGGATGCTTGATTGCAGTGCATATATTGGCAGAAACAGAACATCTATATTTAATAGGATTTTTTTTTTTTTTGATTAATACATTTCACTTTGTTATCTCTAGTCTAAGAAATGCTACAGAAATTTCATACAGTATAGACATGAAAACAATATGGAAAAAAAGGTCAAAAGTTGTACCTAATGAACAGGAAAACTTCTTGACAAAAGCTTAGGACGATCCCTAACCTTAATGATAATATATGGGTCCCTGGTCTTTCTGGTTGTTGAAACAGTCATGGACCCCTCAACCTGACCAACATGAATCATTATAGAAAAACATATATACATTAGTAATGATAACAATAATTCATATTTGGCTCATATCTAGAAATGTAATCAGATTAATTTTCACTAAACAAACAAATTCATAGAAATTTCCTTAAAAGCAGAAATTCGTTTACCAAAACTAATTAATTAAAAAAAGAAGAAACATTTACAGAAACTTACAAGATTAAGCTCACATGAAATGCCATACTCTTTCAAAGAGGGTTTCGCAGTTGGCCAGACCTCCTGCAAGTACTTCTCTGCACAAAGAAATTGAAAAACCAGAAACCTGAAATCAACCAAATACCCAACAAAGAAAAATAAAACACAAACGAACCAATGGCTAATTTGGATTTGACCTCTGTATCGAGGAAAGAGAATGGAGAAGGAGCTGACTTCAAGCATTCCAGTTTCATTCCAAGACAGATTGAACTTGTTGATCTTCCAGTGATCAATGTTGGAGTCATCATCCCATGGCTTCGGCTTGTCGTGCTTCCCTTTGTGCTTCATCTTTGGCTGCTGTGAAATGTCACCACTGTTCTCATGCTCCGTCGCCCAATTCATCTTTTCTTATTTGGACAACTATATAAAATTCATAATGAAATTATATATAAAACTAACAGCAAGTTCCATCCACTAATTCTCTTGACAAAACTAATCAAGCCACTTGAAGAAAAATAATAATAATAATATTAGGAAGTGCTTCCAAATAAACATAAGCCTACATTGCCCAAAAAAAGAGGACACTTTATATTTACCCTTTCAGCTGGGATTCAATAGTTACTGCAGAAACCATAGAAAGCTTACATAAGAAATTACATTAAGTAGCATCTAGCTAAAAACAATGCAAACAGACCCCTCCAAAACACAATCAGATCCAATCAAACTAAAACCAAGGAAGATATAGCTTAGATTAGGTCCAGGCGAGCTGCATTTTAAATTTTGCTTAGCTTCCAATAGTACGTTCATATGCTATAAAGGTCACTATTCTTATCATGCCCACATGTAAAAAATCAATGATCATAAAAAACTAAAGAGAAAGAGAAAGTATTCTATGATATCTGTAGCTTTGCCTCAGCTATATTTTTGCATTCATAATGAAATTATATAGCAAACTAACTTGAAGTTCCATCCACTAATTCTCTTGACAAAACCAATCAAGCCACTTGAAGAAAATATAGTAATAAAAGGAAGCGCTTCCAAATAAAAATAAGCCGACATTGCCCAAAAACAAGAGCACACTTTATATTTACCCTTTCAGCTGGGTTCACTAGTTACTGCAGAAAATCATAGAAAGCATTAACTAAGAAAGTACATTGAGTAGCATCTAGCTTAAACAAGGCAAAAAAACCCCTCCAATACACAATCAGATCCAATAAAGCTAAAACCAAGGAAAACATAGCTTACATAAGGTTCATGTGAGCTGCATTTTAAATTTTTCTTAGCTTCCAATATTATGTTCATATGCCACAAAGGTCACATCGTACCCACATGTAATGGAAAGTTCCCCCATTTTTTTTTCCCCTTGGAGATGAATCAATGATCATATAAAATTAAAGAGGAAGAGAAACTATGCTACTGATATCTATAGCCTTGCCTCAACCATTGAAACACATGAAAGGATGATCTGAAACAACAATGCTAATTAAAGCCACCCATGATGGAATTTACATGGCAATATTAACAAAGCATAAACATCCCATCTGAGGCATCTCACATGACCCTGGTTGTGAGTTACTTGAGTGCAATATCAAACAACTTAATTTTCTTCATTTGCCACACACAAACTTAGACATCACTAAATTAAAAATCAGTTTTTTTGGGTCTTACATTGCAATTCAACCAAAAAGTTGGTAGCACACGTCATTTTATTAAAATCTTAAAACCCCATTTCTCAACAAGCACATAACTTTATTTCATTGCTAGTAGAAACACAATGGATTCAACCTCAATTGGATTTAAAATCTTAACCATAAAAAAATTTAAGTAATGTTTCATAAAAGGCATCAAGTTTGTGTACAACTCCTATCTATATGTGATACAGCTCTTGTTTGATAAAAATTCAGACTTTATTACATAAAAGTAAAATTTATTATAATGATGAATGAGACTTTAAGTAAGAATTATTGTACTAAGTTCATTAAATTGCACTGTGCCAAATTATATTAATGACAAAAAGACAGAAATAAATAAAACCGCAAGAAGCGTTACCTGAAAGTTGTGGAGAAGATTGGTGAATGAGGCTTTGCTTTTGGGTTGGACTGTGAGTGCGAGTCGGTTCCGGTAAGTATCAAGTGAGCAAAAATAAATAGGTTCTGTTGGAGCCAACCAGTACGAGGAGTCAAAAGGTTACTAGGTTTTTCCTATGAGTAAGTCTAGTGCCACAAACTTTTCCACAACTTTGCCATAACTTTGCTACGTGGTGACTCGTGAGTGGTGAAATCATGGACAAATGAAACCATGAATGTTTCCTCTATAACCGAATACAGTGAAACTATTCAGCCAACAAAAAAAACAAGAAAAAAAAATACAGTGAGATACTATATATATAACTTCACTCCAAATTCATATATCAAAATTTGAAGATTGCAAATAAGAGAAAAAATCATAGCAAGTCTACACCTACATATTGACTTACAGCTCACCCAATTTCTATATATAATCTCAAAATCATCCTAAATCTTCAATCAAATGAAATTCACATTTTTCATTTTTAACTTTTTAAGTCGAAAAGTGACAATACAACATAGATAGCAAATGTATAATTAAAAACCATCATAAATTCCACAACACTGAAATATTAAGAATTGCATTCACCAAAGAATCAAAAAAATGGACATGAAAAAGAATTTTTTATTATTATAAATATATAAGGATATAGTATCAAACCCAACAATAAAAATAAGAAAGAGAGATTGAGGCCTTAACTGTCTACGCAGAGGTCTTGAACTATTCAAGAGCACAAAGGTTAGTTATATGTTCCAAAACATCAAAGGCATCAACCTTGCATGTTACTGGGCATTTGATGCTAAGCAAAGCAGAAACTATGCACCCAAAGCATTCAAATCAGATCAATAAAATACAAGTATTATAACAACTGAAAACCAGAATGCAAGGCAGAAAGGAGTCTTGGGCCTACCAATTATTTCAACAGCGACAACACCAACCAGCTGCATTAAAAAAAAAAAAAAATCAAATACTTATTTTGTAAATAATAATTACAAAGTTCAGCTACTTGATTTCCCTATGAATGATCCTTTACATTTAGAGAAAGAGAGAAGAAAGTGACAAAGTCACCCCAAGATGAAACTAAAGGAGGCATACCTTGGCAATGGATGGTATCCAGTGTCTTTGAACACCATGAAAGAAGGGTGATATTCTCCCAAATCACCATTATGTGCTATTTCCGTTGTTTGAAAAATGAAGAAGATGAGAGTGAATAAGGATGATGAAGATGGCAAGTGGAAAGGGAAGCTTCATCTTTATCCCAATTCTGACACATGTAAGGAGTTGGATAAGAGCTCCATTTTCTACTAGGCTTTGCCGTCTGAGTCGGATTCGGAGTATGTTTCTTATTTTCCATTGGAGTCAGATTTCAGCATGTCCTTAATTTCCTCCATGATTGAAAAAATTCCATGATCTGGAATTGAAAAAACCCACAACAGATGCATTCTACTTGGATTCCCAACCTTTTCATGAAATGGAAGTAATTTCCACATTGTTTTGACTTGTTATTTTCTTCCACCACTTCTGCGGGCATTATTCTTCAGCCTTCTAAGTAAGATATGTTGCTCTAGTTTGACCATCCTCACAATCCACTTTGGTTTTCCAATTTTAAACAAAAGATATCCCATTAATGTTCCAAATATCACTCCACATCCATAACCTATCGATACAGTTTGCCAACCAAACCCATTTTTAGGCTCTAAGTTGTCTTCTTGTTGCAAGGTGGATGGTGGTGGTTGCTTTGACTCGTGGTTGTTGCATGTTCTTGTCAACGGAAATCCACATAATCCTAAGTTATCGGTGTATGAATCATTGTCGAATGTATTGAACTGCTTCCCTAAAGGTATGGGTCCTATAAGTTGGTTATGTGATAGCTTTAAAACTTCAAGCCACGGAAGATCTGCCAATTGCTTGGGAATCTCCCCATTGAGCTTGTTGAAAGAGAGGTCTAACCATTCAAGATTAGTCAAATTTCCAAATGATGATGGAATATAACCTGTAAGGTTATTGTGAGAAAAGTTAACCCCCAAGAGTGATTTAAGCCTTCCAATTATTTGTGGCATCTCCCCTATGAATCTGTTGTTTGAAAAATCAATGGTTGTGAAGACAGTTTGGATTCTCACCAACTCAACATACAACCCTTTCATCATCACATTCAAAGAATCATGATAATACTCATCTCCCATATATTTCAACGTAACTTTTCCTTCATCCACATTCATCATGGCTTTCAAATATTTGAAAAAATTTCTTGGCAAAGGACCATTAAACTCATTGTCAGAGATGTCTAAGATTTGCAAATTTGGGAAAGGAAACTTGGTCTTAGGATTGCCTATACGACCTCGAAATTTGTTTGATCTTATGACAAGAACGCGTAGTTTTAGAATACTTCCCAAAAAATAGGGGAAGGTTCCATTTATCTTATTGTTTCCAAGATCTAGAACTTCCAAGTCCCTACAATTTTCCAAAGATCGTGGCAATGGCCCTTCCAATTGATTGCCATTAAGGTTAATAGTCCTCAAATTGTTTCCCTTTGAAAATGTTGTAGGTATGGTACCATTAAGACTATTCATTCGCAAACCCAACACTGAGAGTACATTAGAGCGTACCAAACAATTTGGAATCGTGCCACTTAAGTTGTTATGAGACAAATCTAGAACTTGAAGGGAAATTGCATTGCAAATTAAAGAAGGAATTTCCCCAGTTAAATTGTTATTGGAGGCAAAGAGATATTGAAGGTAAAGAGAATTTAACATGGGGAATGGTCCTTGAAGCAAGTTGTTACGGAGATCAAGAAAATTTAGGTTATTCCAAGGAATCTTATCTATACTAGTCAAAAAGTTGTGAGAAAGATCCAGAAATGTTAATGAATTCCTCCCCACAGCTCCCAACCATTCTGGAATTTGACCATGAATTCTGTTATTGGAAAGGTCCAAGGATCCTAAATTTGTAGCTACTTTTAGGAAAATTGGGAATTCACTAATGTTGCAAGAAGACAAGTACAAGCTATTCAGATAGGGCAAGGTAAATGTTAGATTGTTGTTGATGCTGACTAATAAATTGTTAGATGAAAAATTGAAATCATTGAGATTATTGAGGTTTGAGAACATTTCTAAGTCCAACATAATACTCAGGTTATTTGATGAGAGAGATAGAGAATTAAGGTTCACAAGTCTAGATATTGAGCTAGGAACAGAGGCCTGTAGGTTATTTGATGAGAGATCTAGAGTAATAAGGTTCACAAGTCTAGATATTGAGCTAGGAACAGAGCCCTGTAGGTTATTTGATGAGAGATCTAGAGTACTAAGGCTCACAAGTCTAGATATTGAGCTAGGAATAGAGCCCTGTAGCATATTATAGCTTAAATCAAGGTAGTCCAAGGAATTATTATACTTGAATTCCCCAATCTCACCAATGAATTGATTATGATCAAGAGTTAACCTCACCAAAGAGGTCAAACTGAATAACCAAGATGGGAGTGTCCCATTTAGGAAATTTGAACTTAAAGAGAGATCAATTAGGAGATTTAAACCACTTACGTGATTAGGAAGGGGACCAACAAGTTGATTGTTGTAAAGGTCTAAAACAGAGAGATTCCGCAAGTCAAATATTGATGACGGCAGCAAACCTGTTGAATCCACAGTAATTAAAAAAATTGTCAGTTTGATGTGTCAGCCAAAAACACTTAAAATTTAAAGGGGCAATTTTTGAATCTCACCGTTGAAATTATTATACGACAGATAAAAATAAATCATTTTAGTGAGGTTTCCAAGTGATGTTGGAATTGCCCCTGTAAAATTGCAATCAGAGAGATCCAAATACTCCAAGGACTTCAGACTTCCGATAGACTTTGGAAGAGAACCTTCAAGATAGTAATTGTTCCCAAGATCAAGGGTTTGTATACATGGAAGGCGGAAGACGTTCATTTCGAATGTTCCCTGCAAGTTACACTCATGGAGACTAAGAGTTGTCAAAGAGGAGGATAGATTCATCAAAAAATTAGGTGTAATTGAGGACATATCTGTGAAATCCAGAAGAAGTTCCCTTAACTGGGTAAGGTTACCAATGACTCTTTTCCAAACTGGTGTTTTGATTGATAATAATCGCAATTGCGATCTTCTATAAGAACCAAGGTCACCGTTGTAAGAAAGATCAAGTGAAACAAGCGAAGACAACTGGGAGATTTCATATGGGATTTCACCATAAAAACGGTTAAGAGATAAGTTAAGATGAGTCAAACTCTGAAAATTGCCAAACTCAGGTGAAATTATTGACTGGAAGTCATTCCCAGCGAGATTCAGGAACCTGAGATGGCGAAGAAGGAAGAGGGTACTGTTGGAAGGAATGGAGCCATAAAGCCAACTGCAACTAAGGTCAAGGGCAATGACATGGCGAGTGGAATTGTCACAGACGACACCATCCCAAGTGCAGCAGTCCTTATCCTCCTTCCAAGACCCTGTCTTTGGACAAGAATTTTCACACATCTGAATATTACGTGTAGAATAATATCCAATTAAAGTAGGAGAAGCATTTTCATTGAGAGAAAGAGAGTGATTAAAATGGAGTAGAGCAGAGCATTGGGAGTTTGAAGACAAGGAAGAAGAAAAGGGGAATTGAGAATGGAAGAAGAGCAAGGAAAGTAGTAGACTGAAATACTTCCAACTTAAACACTTGCCCATTTTGATAATTGATACCCTTAAAACAAAAACAACAAAAAAGCAAAAGACGCAAATATTTGGTGATGTTATCGGTAAGGCATGGGATGGGATGAATATATTAGAGATTCACATTTATATAGGCAGCCAAGTCAATCAAAGTCTTCTATCTTTGTTATCAAAATTCTTTTTTTTAATTTTTTTTCAATTTATTATTATTGCTTTATGTTAATCAAAGTCTTCTATCTTTCTTTCACTTTTTTTTTTTTTTAAGTCAATCAAAGTCCTTGAATTACAAAACTACATCCTTCCTCAAAAAAAAAAAAAAAAAAAAAAAAAAAAAGAAACTACATTGATATTGAAGCTTTATTATTATTCAAACGTGAATTATACGTTATTTTGACCATATATTCTAACCTATTATTATTCAAATGTGAGTTGTATGTCATCTTGACCAAATATTCTAACCTATTAAAAATGCAAATGACAAAATTATTAATAGCATTTCGCCAATCTATATATAATAATAGGTAAAGTAAAAAAAAAAAATTCAATTAAATTTCAAATTAGAATTTAATTAGAGTCTAATTTTGCATCATGTGTTTTATTTAATCTAAATTTTAGATTTTTGAGCCAAGTGAGTTAAATTAGTGTAAAAATTAATTTCAATTAGAATTTAATTTTGCGTCATGTGTTCTATCTAATCCAAATTTTTAAATTTTTGTGTCAAAATAGTTAATTTAGTGTAAAAACGAGGAGTCCAATATAATAAACCATAAAAAACATAATCATATAACTAAAATAATCAAATTTATAAGTCATCTATATATATATATATATATATATTAATAGGTAAACCTTAGAGAAAATTAAATTAGAATTTGAAATTGTAATCCAATTTTGCTTTATGTGTCTAAATTTATATGAAAACTGCACCATAATTATCCACTTAAGCTTGTGCTATGTATCTACTTAAGTTTTTTAATTTTTGTGTCAAGTGAGTTAATGAGTGCAAAATATTAAGAATCTAATATTAATGAACTATACAAATTTTATAAAAAAAAAACAATCACATATACTTAATAAAAATCACCACATGTTTCTCAAAAAATAAATAAAATAAAAATCACCACATAACAAAAATTACCACACATTCTAAATGATCATAAGTAGTATTAAATTTAGGTAAGAATTTTAATATGTGATTAATTATGTTTACTTTAAAAAAATAATTTGACTAATTATCTATATTTTATAATAAAAATTGCGTTTAATTTTAAATGTATTTATATGTATGCATGTGTTACATGCTTTAAAAAAAATAATTTGACTAATTATTTATATTTTTATAATAAAACTTTTATTTAATTTTAAATGTATTCATGCGTTTGTATAAAGTTACATGCTAGCTTTTACTAATGAATGATTCTTGGAATTAAAAAAACAATTTTTTCTATAATGATTGAGAATATTTTATTAAGAATAGACCACGTACAATTCACGGATGAATAATAAAGCCACACTATTATTCGTAATTCAAGGACTTTGATTGTGTGTGTGTGTGTGTGTGTGTGGGTGGGTGTGGGGGGGGGGGGGAAGGGGATGAAAATTTTAGAATAACAATTATATTAGAATAACAATTATATTTTATATACAACGTCAAGTCAATCAAAGTCTTCTATCTTTGTTATCAAAATTCTTTTTTTATTTTTTTCAATTTATTATTATTGTTTTAAGTTACTCAAAGTCTTCCATCTTTCTTTCACTTTTTTTTTTTAAGTCAATCAAAATCCTTGAATTACAAAACTACATTGATATTGAAGCTTTATTATTATTCAAACGTGAATTGTACGTCATCTTGACCAAATATTCTAACCCATTAAAAATGCAAAGACAAAATTTTTACTAATGAATGATTCTTAGAATTAAAAAAAAAATTTCTATAATGATTGAGAATATTTTATTGAGAATATACCACGTACAATTCATGATTGAATAATAAAGCCACACTATCAACGTAATTTCGTAATTAAGGGACTTTGATTGAATTAAAAAAAAAATTATGGGATGGGATGAAAATTTTATATTAAGGGTCTGTTTGAGATTCGCTTATTTTGCTGAAATTGAAAATTTTTATATTTAACTAAATAATTTGACTAATTATTTATATTTTTATAATAAAACTTTTATTTAATTTTGAATGCATTTATGCATTTGTATGAAGTTACATGCTAGCTTTTACTAATGAATGATTCTTGGAATTAAAAAAAATAATTTTTTCTATAATGATTGAGAATATTAAAGCCACACTATCATTCGTAATTCAAGGACTTTGATTGACTTTTATGTGTGTGTGTGTGTGTGTGTGGGTGGGTGGGTGTGGGGGGGGGGGGGGGATGGGATGAAAATTTTAGAATAACAATTATATTTTATATACAACGTCAAGTCAATCAAAGTCTTCTATCTTTGTTATCAAAATTTTTTTTTTATTTTTTTCAATTTATTATTATTGTTTTAAGTTACTCAAAGTCTTCCATCTTTCTTTCACTTTTTTTTTTTTTTAAGTCAATCAAAATCCTTGAATTACAAAACTACATCGATATTGAAGCTTTATTATTATTCAAACGTGAATTGTACGTCATTTTGACCAAATATTCTAACCCATTAAAAATGCAAAGACAAATTTTTTACTAATGAATGATTCTTGGAATTAAAAAAAAAAAAAAATTCTATAATGATTGAGAATATTTTATTGAGAATATACCACTTACAATTCATGATTGAATAATAAAGCCACACTATCAAAGTAATTTTGTAATTCAGGGACTTTGATTGAATTAAAAAAAAATAATGGGATGGGATGAAAATTTTATATTAAGGGTCTGTTTGAGATTATTTTGCTGAAATTGAAAATTTTTATATTTGACTAAATAATTTGACTAATTATTTATATTTTTATAATAAAACTTTTATTTAATTTTGAATGCATTTATGCATTTGTATGAAGTTACATGCTAGCTTTTACTAATGAATGATTCTTGGAATTAAAAAAACAATTTTGTCTATAATGATTGAGAATATTAAAGCCACACTATCATTCGTAATTCAAGGACTTTGATTGACTTTTATGTGTGTGTGTGTGTGTGTGTGTGTGTGTGTGTGTGTGTGTGTGGGGGGGGGGGGGATGGGATGAAAATTTTAGAATAACAATTATATTTTATATACAACGTCAAGTCAATCAAAGTCTTCTATCTTTGTTATCAAAATTCTTTTTTTATTTTTTTCAATTTATTATTATTGTTTTAAGTTACTCAAAGTCTTCCATCTTTCTTTCACTTTTTTTTTTTAAGTCAATCAAAATCCTTGAATTACAAAACTACATTGATATTGAAGCTTTATTATTATTCAAACGTGAATTGTACGTCGTCTTGACCAAATATTCTAACCCATTAAAACTGCAAAGACAAAATTTTTACTAATGAATGATTCTTGGAATTTAAAAAAAAAAAAAATTCTATAATGATTGAGAATATTTTATTGAGAATATACCACTTACAATTCATGATTGAGTAATAAAGCTACACTATCAAAGTAATTTTGTAATTCAGGGACTTTGATTGAATTAAAAAAAAAATTATGGGATGAGATGAAAATTTTATATTAAGGCTCTGTTTGAGATTTGCTTATTTTGCTGAAATTGAAAATTTTTATGTTTGACTAAATAATTTGACTAATTATTTATATTTTTATAATAAAACTTTTATTTAATTTTGAATGCATTTATGCATTTGTATGAAGTTACATGCTAGCTTTTACTAATGAATGATTCTTGGAATTAAAAAAACAATTTTTTCTATAATGATTGAGAATATTAAAGCCACACTATCATTCGTAATTCAAGGACTTTGATTGACTTTTATGTGTGTGTGTGTGTGTGTGTGTGTGTGTGTGTGTGTGTGTGTGTGTGTGGGAGGGGGGGGGGGATGGGATGAAAATTTTAGAATAACAATTATATTTTATATACAACGTCAAGTCAATCAAAGTCTTCTATCTTTGTTATCAAAATTCTTTTCTTTTTTTTTTTCAATTTATTATTATTGTTTTAAGTTACTCAAAGTCTTCCATCTTTCTTTCACTTTTTTTTTTTTTTGTCAATCAAAATCCTTGAATTACAAAACTACATTGATATTGAAGCTTTATTATTATTCAAACGTGAATTGTACGTCATCTTGACCAAATATTCTAACCCATTAAAAATGCAAAGACAAAATTTTTACTAATGAATGATTCTTGGAATTAAAAAAAAAATTTCTATAATGATTGAGAATATTTTATTAAGAATATACCATGTACAATTCATGATTGAATAATAAAGCCACACTATCAACGTAATTTCGTAATTCAGGGACTTTGATTGAATTTAAAAAAAAAAAATTATGGGATGGGATGAAAATTTTATATTAAGGGACTGTTTGAAATTCGCTTATTTTGCTGAAATTGAAAATTTTTATATTTGACTAAATAATTTGACTAATTATTTATATTTTTATAATAATACTTTTATTTAATTTTGAATGCATTTATGCATTTGTATGAAGTTACATGCTAGCTTTTACTAATGAGTGATTCTTGGAATTAAAAAAACAATTTTTTCTATAATGATTGAGAATATTAAAGCCACACTATCATTCGTAATTCAAGGACTTTGATTGACTTTTATGTGTGTGTGGGTGTGTGTGTGTGTGTGTGTGTGTGTGTGTGGGGGGGGGGGGGGGGGGGGGGGGTTGGGATGAAAATTTTAGAATAACAATTATATTTTATATACAACGTCAAGTCAATCAAAGTCTTCTATCTTTGTTATCAAAATTCCTTTTTTTTTTTTCAATTTATTATTATTGTTTTAAGTTACTCAAAGTCTTCCATCTTTCTTTCACTTTTTTTTTTTTTTAAGTCAATCAAAATCCTTGAATTACAAAACTACATTGATATTGAAGCTTTATTATTATTCAAACGTGAATTGTACGTCATCTTGACCAAATATTCTAACCCATTAAAAATGCAAAGACAAAATTTTTACTAATGAATGATTCTTGGAATTAAAAAAAAAAATTCTATAATGATTGAGAATATTTTATTAAGAATATACCATGTACAATTCATGATTGAATAATAAAGCCACACTATCAATGTAATTTCGTAATTCAGGGACTTTGATTGAATTAAAAAAAAAAATTATGGGATGGGATGAAAATTTTATATTAAGGGTCTGTTTGAGATTCGCTTATTTTGCTGAAATTAAAAATTTTTATATTTGACTAAATAATTTGACTAATTATTTATATTTTTATAATAAAACTTTTTATTTAATTTTAAATGCATTTATGCATTTGTATGAAGTTACATGCTAGCTTTTACTAATGAGTGATTCTTGGAATTAAAAAAACAATTTTTTCTATAATGATTGAGAATATTAAAGCCATACTATCATTCGTAATTCAAGGACTTTGATTGACTTTTATGTGTGTGTGTGTGTGTGTGTGTGTGTGTGTGTGTGTGTGTGTGTGTGTGTGTGGGGGGGGGGGGGGGCGGATGGGATGAAAATTTTAGAATAGCAATTATATTTTATATACAACGTCAAGTCAATCAAAGTCTTCTATCTTTGTTATCAATTTTTTTTTTCAATTTATTATTATTGTTTTAAGTTACTCAAAGTCTTCCATCTTTCTTTCACTTTTTTTTTTTTTTAAGTCAATCAAAATCCTTGAATTACAAAACTACATTGATATTGAAGCTTTATTATTATTCAAACGTGAATTGTACGTCATCTTGACCAAATATTCTAACCCATTAAAAATGCAAAGACAAAATTTTTACTAATGAATGATTCTTGGAATTAAAAAAAAAATTTCTATAATGATTGAGAATATTTTATTAGGAATGTACCACGTACAATTCATGGTTGAATAATAAAGCCACACTGTCAATGTAATTTCGTAATTCAGGGACTTTGATTGAATTAAAAAAAAAATTATGGGATGGGATGAAAATTTTATATTAAGGGTCTGTTTGGGATTCGCTTATTTTGCTGAAACTGAAAATTTTTATATTTGACTAATTATTTATATTTTTATAATAAAACTTTTATTTAATTTTGAATGAATTTATGCGTTTGTATGAAGTTACATGCTAGCTTTTACTAATGAATGATTCTTGGAATTAAAAAACAATTTTTTTCTATAATGATTGAGAATATTAGAGCCACACTATCATTCGTAATTCAAGGACTTTGATTGACTTTTAGGTGTGTGTGTGTGTGTGTGTGTGTGTGTGTGTGTGGGGGGGGGGGGGAATGGGATGAAAATTTTAGAATAACAATTATATTTTATATACAACGTTAAGTCAATCAAAGTCTTCTATCTTTGTTATCAAAATTCTTTTTTTATTTTTTTCAATTTATTATTATTGTTTTAAGTTACTCAAAGTCTACCATCTTTCTTTCATTTTTTTTTAAGTCAATCAAAATCCTTGAATTACAAAACTACATTGATATTGAAGGTTTATTACTATTCAAACGTGAATTGTACGTCATCTTGACCAAATATTCTAACCCATTAAAAATGCAAAGACAAAATTTTTACTAATGAATGATTCTTGGAATTAAAAAAAAAAAATTCTATAATGATTGAGAATATTTTATTAGGAATGTACCACGTACAATTCATGGTTGAATAATAAAGCCACACTATCAACGTAATTTCGTAATTCAGGGACTTTGATTGAATTAAAAAAAAATTATGGGATGGGATGAAAATTTTATATTAAGGGTCTGTTTGGGATTCGCTTATTTTGCTGAAATTGAAATTTTTTT
The DNA here is from genome assembly GCF_040712315.1 of Castanea sativa. Classification (NCBI taxonomy): domain Eukaryota; kingdom Viridiplantae; phylum Streptophyta; class Magnoliopsida; order Fagales; family Fagaceae; genus Castanea; species Castanea sativa. The sequence goes on along the minus strand of NC_134020.1, from coordinate 46,077,546 downwards.
GCTAAAAGTACTATATAGATAAAAATAAAAGTTAGCTGAAATAGTATAATGAGGTCCATTAATAGTAGCAAAAATAAGCTGAATAGTAAAATAAGTTAGCAAAAAAAATCTTGTCAAATAGACACTAACATTTATATTTTATCTATACAGTCAAGTCAATCAAAGTCTTCTATCTTTCTTTCAAAAAAAAATTTGAGGTATGAATGGTAGAGATTCGACAAGTCCAATTTTGACAATGGCAGCGAACCTGTTAAAATATGTACCAATAATTAAAAATTGTTAGTTCAATGTGTCAGCCAAAAACAAATAAAATTAAAAAATGGCAATTGAATCTCAACACTGAAATTGTTAGAGCATTACCATTAGGTCTCTTATAAAAAATGTCATTTTGACACACCAAAAGCCTACTTTATTATTTTACCACATTATTTTACAATATCCTATTTATCACATCTTCTATTCTTGGATTCTAAACATTAAAATAATATATCCACACTTTAAAATAATATTTAACTAAAATTGCCGCCAAATCCATAGCACCACACCACTACCCACAACCACAAATTTCAAACCCATCGGCACCATCTCAAATCTCAAATCCACAGCACCATCCCGAATCTCACACCCACAACTTGATTGAGAAAGGTTGGCTGCGAGTTGTGGAGAACAAGGCAGCGAGATCGACGTGGCATGAGGGACTACGCATCGAGGTCAGCGGCGAGATTGGCGACAACAATAGTGGAGGATAATGCAGCTTCAGGCGACAATATGGTTCTGATCTGGGTTTGGTCGGACCCATCGGCACCGCAACCCACCTCCAAAACCAACAAAACCCAAACCCATCGGAACCACCCAATACCAAAATCACAACCAACTCCAGTTGAGGGAGGAGCTGGGAATTTGATCTAAAGAGGAAAGAGGCAGAGAAAGAACACCGGTTGGGAGAGAGAGACAGATTGTGAGAAGAGAGAGAAAGATGAATAATAAAAGAATATACAGATGTGCTAAATATCTCTATATTGTGCCAAACTTATGATGTTACTATAGCATGTTGTAAAATTTTGGCACATTTAGAACACCTCATGAGGCTTGAATAGTGGTGTTTGGTGTGTCAAATGCCAAATATTTGGCATTTGACACACTCACACACACCTGATGGTAGTGCTCTTAAATGACAAATCCAAATCAGTAATTTGTGTGAAGTTCCCAAGTGATGTTAGAATTGACTCACTAAACTTGTTTTCATTTAGATCCAAATAGTTAATTTGTGGAAGGTTTCCAAGTGAAGCTAGAATTGACACAATAAAATTGTTCCCTGATGGATCTAAATAAGTAATTTGAGTGAGATTTCCAAGCGATCTTGGAATTTCCCCTATGAAATTGCAATTAAAGAAATTCAAATGCTTCAAGGACTTTAGACTGCCGATAGAATTAGATAATTCTCTTGAAAAGAATAACTCAGAGAGATCTAAGAACTTCAGGAAACTATTGCTCAAATTAGATGTTGTCTTCGCTTAACAAATCACTTCTGCACACCAATTCAAAAATTAGACCAAGGCCCAAGAATTTATTTAAATTTTACGATACTTTTAGCATTTCAGGTTATTTGTGAATGTTCAGCATTAAAGAGACATCTTTCAATAAAGAAGGGCCAATTCTACATGACAAGCTTATTTTGTGAAAAAACAAGTTTAAGGTTGAAAACACTTGCTAGTAACCACCAAAATTGATTATTTTTTAGAGATTCAAAATGTACCTCCCCAAGGATGTCATCCCCAATCTGATAAAACAATATTCTAAATTTTTGTATCCAGAAAAGCTTAAATATAAATAGGTAAGTCTTAATGTGGTACAGATACAAAAAATTAGAGCATTCTAAGGTGGTTATTAGATAGTTTTGATGCATGTGTTTTAGGAGTTAAAGTTGGACAATTAAAAGTTCTATAAGGGAAGTTCTTAGCTTCCACTATGAGACTACACAAAAGAATGCTCAAAACTATATTTGCGGAGGTTTTGACTTATCAAATATATATAGGCGTAAATGCCATATATATATATATATATATATATAGACACACACACATACTTGTGGAGGTTTTGTGAACCGTTGTGATTATGCATGATATGCACATGTATGCTTATTAGGTTCTTAGAAGTCAACACCTTCGACTATGATTTTTATATTATTTCAAAATAATTTTCGTAGTCTTGAATATGAAAATTTGAAATTCAAACAATGTTGGCGTAAATACACTTTTAGCCCCTACATTTTGACTTTTTTTCATTTTGGTCCCTATATTTTATTTTTACCACTTTTAGTCTTTAAACCAATTAACGCGTGACATTTAAGTTCTTACCATCACCCAACTAACAGAAAATGCTGATGTGGCTGATGGCATAATAAAATAATAATTAAAAAATATATTTTGGCATTAAAAAATTGCTACGTCAGCATCTAAAGTAATTTTAATTAAATAAAAAAAAATTAAAAACAACAAATTACATGAATTGAACATCAATAAACATGAATATCAAACCTAGCAACGACATCAAACCCAGAATCAAAGAATATGAACATCAAACCTATAGGAAAAAAAAAATGAACATCACCAAATCAAAGAGCATGAACAAGAGCAAACAGAGGAAAACCCACACGAAACCACACCCAAACCAACAACAACAAACCCACACCGATCAGACCAACAACAACAACAAACCCTGCAATCCCAACCAACGAATCCAGTCAAACCCAGCATCTACCAACAAGCTCTCTTCCACCGAGACGGAACCGGACCGAGATTCCTATCGGAAAAGCTACTCCACTTTGGCTAGATACTGATATCGAGAAGATCGATAATGACATCAGGGCCGTAATCAAAATCGGACTAGAGACCGCCTTGGTTCTTGAGGCCGAGAAACTGAGGAGACCGAGTGGTGTGAAGCTCGCAACGGCAACCCTCGAACACGGCGAGGACTGAGGGGTTTTTGCCGATCGTATCGGCTTCGCTTTGCTTGAGAAAGGCGGAGAAGCCATCTCTTTCTCTAAACCCAGATCCAATCAAACCAGTCAAACCCACCAACGATCACCGATCAAAGTTGAAGAGAAAGCCCAGATCCCAGCAAACCCAGTCGAACCCAGCACCCATCATCTCTTTCTCTAAACCCAGATCCGATCAAACCCAGTCAAACCCAGCACAGAAATGAAAAGCTAGCAACCTCAGTGGCGGAGGCGTGTCGAACTCTCCCTCTTCGTCGACAAGCGTGACTCGCGAGAAGGCATCGCTCTCTCACTCTCACCACCATCACTCTCTGATCCATAATGGCCCGTTGACTAGGGCGCGCCAAGGCCCTAGCAACCTCAGTTCCGCCTCATCAGCTTCGTCGGCCGGGGTGGTCGTGGGGAGAGGTGTTGGTTTTGGTGTGGAGAAGACGAAGGAGCTGGCGTTGGCGGCTCAGGCTGAAGCGATGGAAGACGAGGTCTGATAGCTTTGAAATCAGGTTGAAGACGAAAGTGTTGTTTTTATTTTTTTATTTAATTGAAATTAATAATTTTTTTTTAAAATTTAGATGCTGACGTGACAATTTTTTAATGCCAAAATAGATTTTTTAATTATTATTTTATTGTGCCATCAACCACGTCAGCATTTTCTGTTAGTTGGGTGGCGATAAGGACTTAAATGTCATGCGTTAATTGGTTTAAGGACTAAAAGTGGCAAAAATAAAATGTAGAGACCAAAATTGAAAAAAACCAAAATGTAGGGACTAAAAATGCATTTACGCCAACAAGGTTTTAAAAGTTCCCTCATATTTTAAGATGATTTTATGAAAATATTTTTAAAAATAAAAATAATTCAACTGTTACAATAAGTGGGAGAGGAGGGATTTGAACCCTGATTCTCCTTATGAAGGAGATCAAGCAATGCCACTAAGCTACAAGACTCTTAACAAGATGATGTTTTGAGCTAAACCATCTTTAGTGAACAAACGAGTTTTTAACTAAGTTTTCTATAAAATTTGCTATTGTATAAGATTGTTTTAAGCTTAGGTGATTTTAAAATCTTATTGCATGTTCTAAAACAGTACTTAAAGTGGTTAAAGAATGTTTTTTCCGTACTTACTTTAGAAAGTATAAACAATTTCATAAACTTTTTAGTCTTTATGTGTTCCATAAAGGGGTCAAGCATCAAATGTTTATGCTTAATATATATCCAATTGTGTTCTTTTTAATATATGAACATGTTTCAGATAAATTCTTAAGATATAGAAAATTATTTATATTTCATGCAAAGATTGTTTGATTAATATACCTCATTGTCAATGCTGCACCTCTAAATTACTTTTCATTAAATAAGCATTTTGACATACTGTTAGAACACATTATCTCCACATAGCCCTTATCTTTGTAAGAAATTACATAAAATGGAGATTAAGAACATGTAATCCAATAGTGAAATTGTCAAAAATTTTATCAAATTGAACATTATTGAATTTCATATATATATATATATATATATATATATATATATATATATATATATATATATCAAGACTATCCAATAGACGAGTTCCAAATTTATTGTCAATCAGTGAAGCCACCCACCCCCTTTTTTTTGGTGAATTTGGATGCTGGATTGCAGTGCATATATTGGCAGAAACAGAACATCTATATTTAATAGGAAAAATTTGTTTGATTAATAAATTTCACTATGTTATCTCTAGTCTAAAAACCCTTAACCTATTGAATACATAATTTCACAAACATTGGGAAAATAGTTGAGTCCTCATTAAGATTGACAGGGCACCTATCATAGTTTATCTAGTGTGTGTGCGTATAGTCTGTAATATTTTACACATAACTAGCAATTGGTCTGGTTTCTACATTTTGGTGAATATATGTAGCGTGTTGTTTACGCTATACCAAAGGTATATTGGATATCATTCTCAAGATATTTTGGTTTTGCAATACATGAGAATGCTAATTAGACAGGAATGTTACATGGCAAACTGGATGCGGGAATCCCACATTACCAAGCACCTAATACAAGGAATCTAAATTTCCGAGAATGCTAATTTTCAAAGGAATAATATTATTCTTTGAACCCAATGACACCTAAAAATAATATTCAAACAAAAAATAAAATAAAACTAATTAACAAAACCCACTAAGTTTAAACAAAAATATAATTGAGATATTATCAAGAGCTTAACATAATAGAATACGCAAGACTCTGCACCAAATACCTACTTAGTTACTAAGAAACCAGATATCTCCTATGTTATTAAGAAATATGAGTCAACAGATAACAATAATTTGAAGCAATTTAAGAAATACATACCCTATTGTGGACCAAGTTGCCAGTCTTGATGATACCACATTGCATTTCATCGTCCAGTATTTTTATTGCCTACCAACAAATTTTGTATAAAAGCTAAAAATTACCAACTGATAAAAAGTAGCCAAAATAAAATAGTTGTGTCACAATAGAGTTTCTACTAATATGATATCGAAGGTAATAGTCAAGCAAAAGTACTTTGCATGTTGCTCTCTCAAGATTTGCCATCAAATGTTGTATAAGAGCTAAAAGGGTTGGGGGGGACATCATCTCTGTAACAATTTCATGCCTTTGAAATGCTACAGAAATTTCATACAGTATAGATATGAAAACACGAGAAAAAAAAAGGGTCAAAAGTTGTACCTGATGAACCAGAAAGCTTCTTGACAAAAGCTTAATAAGATCTCTAGCCTTAATGATAATATATGAGTCCCTGGTCTTTCTGGTTGTTGAAACTGTCATGGACCCCTCAACCTGACCAACATGAATCATACAACATATTAGAAAAACACATATACATTAGAAATGATAACAATAATTCACGTTGGCTCATATCTAGCAATGTAATCAGATTAATTTTCACTAAACAAATGAATCCATAGAAATTTCCCTTAAAAGTAGTAATTTGTTTACCAAAACTAATTAATTTAAAAAAAGAAAAATTTACAAAAACTTACCAGCTGATTAAGTTCACATGAAATGCCGTACTCTTTCAAAGAGGAATTCACAGTTGGCCAAACCTCTTGCAAGTACTTCTCTGCACAAAGCAATTGAAAAACCAGAAACCTGAATTCAGCCAAATATCCAAAAAAGAAAAATATAACAAAAATGAACCAATTGCTAAGTTGGATTTGACCACTGTATCGAGGAAAGAGAGTGGAGAAGGAGCTGACTTCAAGCATTCCGGTTTCATTCCAAGACTGGTCAAACTTGTCGATCTTCCAGCGATCAATGTTGGGGTCATCATCCCATGGCTTCGGCTTGTCGTGCTTCCCCTTGTGCTTCATCTTTGGCTGCTGTGAAATGTCGCCATTGTTCTCATGCTCCATCGCCCAATTCATCTTTTCTTATCTGGACAACTATAATTTTGCATTTATAATGAAATTATATATAAAATTAACTGCAAGTTTCATCCACTAATTCTCTTGACAAAACCAATCAAGCCACTTGAAGGAAAAAAAAAAATTTATATATATATATATATATATATATATATATATATATTTATATATATTATGAAGTGCTTCCAAATAAACATAAGCCTACACTGCCCAAAAACAAGAGCAGACTTTATATTTACCCTTTCAGCTGGGATTCAATAGTTACTGCAGAAACCATAGAAAGCTTACTTAAGAAATTACATTGAGTAGCATCTAGCTAAAACGATGCAAACAAACCCCTCCAATACACAATCAGATCCAATAAAACTAAAACCAAGGAAGATATAGCTTAGATTAGGTCCATTTGAGCTGCTTTTGTAAATTTTGCTTAGCTTCCAATAGTATGTTTACATGCTATAAAGGTCACTATTCTTATCATACCCACATGTAATGGAAAGTTCCTCTTTTTTTTTCCCCTTGGAGATGAATCAATGATCATATAAATTTAAAGCGGAAGAGAAAGTATGCTACAGATATCTGTAGCCTTGCCTCAACCATTGAAACTCAAAAAAGTATGATCTGAAACAATGATGCTAATTTAAGCCACACATGATTGGAATTAATATGGCTATATATACAAAGCATAAACATCCCATCTCACATGACCCTGGTTGAGATACTTGAGTACAATATCAGACAACTTAATTTTCTTCATTTGCCAAACAGAGAGCTTAGACATCTCTAAATTAAAAATCAGTTTTTTGAGTCTTGCATTGCAATTCAACAAAAAAATAGGTAGCAAATGTCATTTTATTAAAATCTTAAAACCCCTTATCTCAACAAGCACATAAATTTATTTCATTGCTAGTAGAAAGTTCAATACTTTTTTTTTTTCCAAAAAAAATTTAACTACTGTTTCATAAGGCATCAAGTTTGGGTATAACTCCTATCTATATGTGATACAACTTACAAGTTGTGTCTCATGTTTGATAAAAATTCAGACTACATTAAAAATAAGTAAGAATTATTATAATGGTGAGTGAGACTTTTAAGTAATAGTTATGTAAAACAAATGAAACTGCAGTAAGCAAGAAAAAGCTGTCCAATAAGTTCATTAATTTGCACTGTGCCAAAAATATTTAATTACAAAAAGACAGAAATATATAAAACCGACAAAAGGGTTACCTGAAAGTAGTGGAGAAGATTGGTGAATGAGACTTTGCTTTCGGTTTAAGCTGTGGGTGCGAGTCGGTTCCGGGAAGTACTATCAAGTGACCAAAAATAAGTAGGTTAGGGTGAAGCCAACTAGTATGAGGAGTCAAACGGTTAGTAGGTTTTTCCCATATATAAAACTTTTTTTTTTGGTTGTATAAATGTATAAAACATTTTAGAACTTCTTAGACCCATTTTAAATACGTGTAATTTTCAATCCCAATCAATTTAGATACATCTTTTTTGTCAAGGTGATATTTTGTGATTTGCATTAATGAAAATGATATTAGAGTTAGGTATGAAAGTGATGTTACTTCAATCATAATTCACTACGTTAACAATTGTGAAAATTTTATATGTATGCATCATTCTTTCAATCCTTTGACATTAAGCTCTATCTCGATTAACATTCCCCTACTACCATGACTCCATGAGTGATTGGCATTGTGGTTTTGGTCCAGGGTACTTACCTCATCTTTGGTTTAACCAACAATTTAATATTGGATAATATAAGGGATACAAGTGTGCTGATTTTTCTTTTTTCAAAACCCAATCCAACTTTCCAAGGTTGAGAAATCCCCAAACCAACCTATGACAATTTTAAAACAAACAAAACCTATCCATTAGGAAATAAGATGGGCCATTTAGCTAGGGCTACTAAAAAATTTTGAGCTTTCATTCAACTATTTAAGAAAATTCAATGAACTCATTTTAAAAATGGGTGAATAGATTTTTTAAAACTCTACGGTGTAGTGTATTACTTTTTTTTTTTTTTGGAAAAAATAATAAATCAAATTTAATACTTCAAAATTTCAAAGTTGTTATAGCAAAAATGGTTTCATTTGGAAAACAATTATAGACATAGCTCTTGTCATATTAGTTATCTTATGACATACCTTTAGCAAAACTACTAGAGTCAAATTTATATGCATTGATTATTTAGGGAACAATAAATTTATAACACAATTTTTCGTAACTACTTATGCAACCTATTGTGATTGGTGTATAAAAAATGGCATTAGTGATAGTCTGGTGGGCACAAGTAACAATGATGTTGCTCTAATAACAATTTATCATTTTATCAAATTATAGAAAAAATTATAAAAATTTTAATGTCTCTAGCATTGTTCTTTGTGGCTCAATCCATGAGGTGGGAAAGCCCAAGCAATGAGGCCCTGCTCTTGTTACTGACAAGACAAAGATATTGAAGGATCGACAATTGGAGATTTCTATCTAGTTTCTTTGGCAGTCTTTTTTTTAAGCAAATGCGAGTATTTTTGAAATGAAGAGACATACAATGGTTGTTTTCATGAGAGAATGCAGTTTTATGGTGATGTTGTCCATTCTTTGTGCAGGATCTAAGTCTACAATCATGGTTGAAAGGCACTGTGCTCCTTTTTCTTCCTTTTTTTCCTCTTTACAAAGCACAAAAACTTATCTCTCTCTCTCCACATGGGGATTTGGTTGAAGATATAAAATGGGTCACCATTGCTTTAAGAGATGTTTGTTTTAGCTTTGTAAATCCTTTATGTAATCATGTTGTTCATGTTCTGGAAAAAAAAAAAAAAAAGAAGCTTTAATGAAATGTAAGTCTCATATATGGGTTGAAAATTGTCCTAGCTAGCTTCCTTTTGCCTTCTGCACAAATGGATATGATTTAATTTGGTATTGAAAAAGCTAATCAGAGATTCGGAAACGGTTTTGTTACCTTTCCCAAGTCCAATACTCCAACTGTTTTCCATGATCCATAGTGGTAAAGAGCTGTCCAGGGGACAGCTAAGTGCAACATAGATCCATGCCCTTTAATGATGCTCATCATTATCCCTTCTAATAAGTACCTTTTTTCTTTTCTTTTTTCCATAAATCTTGATAAATATGGCATTCACTCCAAGATATTGCTTTTTTTCTTTTTAAACAATAACTTTACCAGTTGAGTTAATTAAAACTCATTTATTTAAATACATTTTAGATGTGACCTTTTGTCGAATATTTATTTACTTATTTGTTGAAACTTGGTTAAAATATAGTAATTATATTTAGAAAATGTGAGATTTAAAAAAAAAAAATTAGTACATAGGAACTAAAAGAAAAAGGCATGCTTGATCAGGGACCTAATGAACTCAACATATTTGATGATGCCAAAAACCTTGTAGCTCAATTGGTAGGCATTTCTTAGTATTTTCAAACGAGATATCTTAGATTCAAAAGATATGAATTTTGTGTTCATAGGCATGATTTAAGGAGACTAGCATCTTCCAAGTTCCAACTAAGAAATGTAGATACTCCAAAATCTCCATTGTGTTCACACACTGCACATCTTTAAATAGATAAAATATGCATATAAAATAAATAAATTATATCTAAAGATATATATTACTAAATTAATTAATTGTCATATTTCTATCGTGTTTTAATTTTTCAAAAATGATTTTGTCATGTTTGTGTCAATGTGGGGTGCTTTTAAGCTATCAAGTCCATTCTTAAAAAAATAAGAATTGATGAGCAAGTGCGCAATTTTGGGAATGATTATATTATACCCTATCCATATGGCATTATATTTGAAATGCAAAGCCTTTTGTACAGCCTGAACCCCCAAATTGCACAGCCTTTTGTGTTTTGATTTGTTACCTCGTTATTGCTTTATAGGCTTGTAGCACAGCCCGAACCAAATTCACCAGGTTAAATGCAAAGCTGAGGAATCTAGTAGTCTTTTCCTCAATCATCACAGCTTTAGTACTTTTTTATTTTTATTTTGAGAAAACAATTTTAGTACTTTTAACTTACATTTTTCCCCTATCAATCTTGAAAAGGAATGTGATGAATGATAGAAAATGGATAAAAAAAAGTGCGAGATATGGTGCAATACCACTTAAGGATTGAGGGAAATTTCAATTTTAAACTGAATCCTTAGATTGGAAAAGGACATGCCATAAAGTTCAGCGAGTTCATAATTTTTATGTCATTACTCTTAGCTGGTTATGAATTATGATGCTAAACGACTTTTAGCCAATTTTTAGAAAGAAGAAGTTTGCCTTGAATGCTATTGCTGATTTCATATTACCATAAAGAGACCCTCATTTATTGTTTTATATGGTATAATTACCATCTAGGGAGACTTTCTAATTTCTATAGACGAGGGTTTCTCTTTCTTCTTAAAAAAACAAAGAAGAAAAAAAAAAAAAAAAAAAAAGACCCTCATTTATAGAAATTAGAAAGTCTCTTTAAAGATAATTTTTTTAAGGGAAATGTTAATGAATACCCTTAGGGCATTGTTTAATAATCCATTTAAAGAAAGTTTTTATGAGAAAAGAAAAAAAAACAATTAATATTTTGATAGTTTTTTTCATTTTTCATAAAAGTGATGTCAAAATTTTCCTAAAATGAATTGTTAACCAATACCCTAAGGGCACTCGTTAGCATGACCACTTTTTTTTTTAAAGTAACATAAAAAAAATCGTAATTAATGACCAATTGACAAATTTCAAAACACAGCTAGCCAGATTCCAGAAGATCCATAATAGTTCGAAGCTATTGGCACGTATTGTAACTGCCATGCATAGATCTGCCACTCATTTGTCCATAAATTAAGCTCAGATCTTGAACATTTATCTCAGTCCAACCCACTTTTGACATGGCCATTAGTCTTGCATGCAAAACCTCTGCTAGTTCATTTAAGTAGCATTGTATAGACTTTCCCACTTAGGCTGCAATGAGATTCTCACAGCCATGTCTAAGTTTGTTACTAGTTTTAGCCAGTGTCTTAGCTGATAACTGTGTTGCAGCTGAACTTTCCAACAATGGCCATAGACTCAACCCAGCGTGGTTTTGGTTATACCCTCCACCGGATTATGGCTATCCTAGCCCGACTCCAACGCCACCATCAGAATCCCCAAATCCGCCAACACATGGACGGCCTCCTTCACCATATGGATCTCCTCCTAAACTATTTCCACCACCACAAATTCCTCCCAAGTATTGCGCCCCAAGCTCACCACCATCATCCCCTCCGACGATATCTCCTCCAACTCCAACCCCACCAAGTCCCCAGTTGCCGCCTAAGCATAAATACCCTCCACCTCTTCACAAGCCACCTTGTGCATCACCACCACCATCATACACACCTCCTATTACTACTCCGCCAATACAAAGGCCTCCCACAAGTCCACCACCAACTCAAGCACCTCCTACACCAACTTATCAACCACCACCAGTATCAAGACCATCTCCTCCAGTTTCTTGCCCTCCAAGTCATAAACCTCCCCATAAGCCTCCAATCAGCTCACCACCAATTTATACACCCCCAACTCCATCCCACAAACCTCCAACTACACCTCCTACACCAACTCATCAGCCACCAACAGCACCATCTCCTCCAACTTGCCATCCTCCTACATGTCCACCAACCCACAAGCCTCCAATTAGTCCACCCCCAACTCCAACCTCTCCACCAAAACCTCCTTGTTCTCCCCCCAAAAAGCCACCTCCAACTCCAACATCTCCACCAAAACCCCCTTGTTCTCCCCCAGTAAAGCCACCTCCGACTCCAACTTCTCCGCCAAAACCCCCTTGCTCTCCCCCTATAAAGCCACCTCCAACCCCAACTTATCAGCCACCACCAATACCCACAGCTCCACCAATACCCCCTCCAACTTCTCCACCAAAACCCCCTTGTTCTCCCCCTATAAAGCCACCTCCAACCCCAACTTCTCCGCCAAAACCCCCTTGCTCTCCCCCTATAAAGCCACCACCAATACCCACAGCTCCACCAAAACCCCCTTGTTCTCCCCCTATAAAGCCACCTCCAACCCCAACTTATCAGCCACCACCAATACCCACAGCTCCACCAAACCCCCTCCAACTTCTCCGCCAAAACCCCCTTGTTCACCCCCTATAAAGCCACCTCCAACCCCAACTTATCAGCCACCACCAGTACCCACAGCTCCGCCAAAACCCCCTTGTTCTCCCCCAATAAAGCCACCACCAACCCCAACTTATCAGCCACCACCAGTACCCACAACTCCTCCAATTAGTCCACCCCCAACTCGAACTTTTCCACCAAAACCTCCTTGTTCTCCACCAAAAAGGCCACCTCCAACCCCAATATCTAGTCCTCCACTTTCCCCTCCACCAACGCCTAAACCTCATCCATGTCCACCTACCCCCAAACCTCCTATTAAACCTCCAGAAACACCACCTACAGAACAGCCTCCATCATCTCCTCCACCAGTTTATACACCCCCAGTAAGCCCTCCTCCAACATATGGATACCCTCCACCATCATACCAGACATAATCAACTATGGTCCATTTAAAGTTCAAGTAAGTTTATTACAAAAGATGTCTATGTAAGACTACAAAGTTTCTCTCTATCTCTGTAATGCATCTCATTGAAGCCAAGCTTGTAGTAATACTTACTTACCTTTGAAAAAATAAAATATATGGAGGGCATTAAATCAAAAGACGTATTATTTTATTAAGTCAATAATGATTCTATTATGTTATTTCCATCAAGCATAGATTAATTGTAGGAAAATTATAAAGTACTCCTGGGTACCTAATCATCATAAACTCATATAGGCAGATCATGCTCTACGGCACATTTCAGACTTTCCACATCCCTAGTGCCAAAGCAACCATCACAAAGTGCATATCACTTAATATTTAACTTAATTATCCTTTGTCATCAACAGGTCATGCATTAAATAATTAAAACTAAGCAAATCTCTCAAGTATTTTAATCTTCTACAATCGATAGCTGCGAGCTTTAATTTTTCAACATATATCTATTCCATAAATTCATTTGCTGCTAATAATGTTCTTAAATAACAAGTGTAAAGTTCCTGTTTAACATTTTACTTGAATAAAAGGAGATGCCTTGCCACAATTTTGAATTTCTTAAATAGCAACAGAATCAGTATAAATTCTACAACTTTCCACCATTAGATGGTTTCTATTGCTAGTTTACCCACCATTTTAGCCAAGGGCACAGGACACTTTGTGACAATATCAAACCTGGACATATTCGAAGCACGCCCAAACAGAGTTAAGCTTAGTAGAAGAAGCTCTTGAAGGGACAACCTTGAGGAAAGGAATCCTTGCCACTGATATGGATCCAAATTAAAGAAAGCATCAAAGAACCTTCTTGTTCCATCCAAATCAAGCTTCAATAAAGTCTCCATTCCAAAAGAGTAAAATTCTCTTGTACACCTCCTTTGAATTGGCCACAAGCCATTCCACGCTCTATGATAAAGTGGCTGCCCTCTGATCATCCTGGTTGAGCCAAGGCACTCAGCGATGGCATCAGCTAAGACTGGTGCCAGAGCCATTGACCTAGCCACCATGTACCCTGTTGAAGGGTGAACAACCCCAGAAGTCCCACCAATTGCCATTAGACTCTGAGGGAGTTTTGGGAGTGGACCTCCCATTGGGATCAAACACTTCTCATCCTCCAATACCCTCTTCACTCTAATTCCTAAATGCCTTAATCTTGCTACCATCCTTGACTTCACTTCCTTATAAGACAACACAGGCCGAGAAACCAGAGAAGTCTCTTCTAAAAATACCAAATTTGAATCAAACGGCATTGCATATAGAAAAGTAGGAAACCTTGAATTTTTAACTCGCAAATAAGGCTCATTTCCCAGATGGGTATCTCTCCAATCCATAAGAACCATCTTATCCAAGTCAAAAGGGTGTTCTTCCACTTCAGCTAAAATTCCATGAGCAATCTGATACCCATGATTCCTTTTCTTATCATACTCAATAAAACTACTTGCAAAGCCACTCGCATCAACAATTAAGCTTGCCTTCAATTCATTCCCATCATCACACATAATGAAAGACTCAAACTCTTGGTGCTCAATTTTCCAAACCTTAGCCTCATGAAATTTAACACCATTGGACACACAACCTTCCATTAGTTTCGTTTTTAGTTTTTTCCTACTAACTCTACCATAGGGTCGGTCTAAATACTTGGTCTTGTTTTCATCGAGATAAACACAGGCCATAGGCCATGTTTTGTCAAAGCAATCCTCAAGCTTCAAGCTTTCAAACTCATCAACCCAAACACCATAGTTATTAGGCCACACGGAAAGCGGAGAAGGGTCAACACAACAAACCTTGATTCCATAGCGAGACACTTGCTCTGCAAGACGAAGTCCAGCTGGGCCAGTCCCAATGATGATCACATCAAAGTGGGGCCTATCAGACTTGGGGTCCCACCATGAGAGATCAAAATCCAAACATTCAGGTTGAGTAGTTTCAGGCTTCAAGTCAAGGAAATTTCCAAACTTGCTGCTTTGAGTTCTGTAATATTGATGCTTCTTTGTTGAAGATGTGGTATTGTGTCTTGGAGAAGAGATTGAAGGGATAGTGGGTGATAGGAAAAACTTGTTAGTACATAGTGTAGTTGGTGGTGGGGAAAATAGCCTGACAAGAGTCCCCATGGAATTCTGGGAGATGGGAAGGACTTAAGGTAAATGAAAAGGTGGAACTCTGTTAGTATTTTAAAGGAAGAAATGGGATGGGAGAGATACGTGCAAAAAGGAATCCAAAATATATCTGGAAAATGATACTGCACATTGTGCAGTGTCAACCTGATTTCGGCATTTCGTGCCTATTATTTAAATAATGGGAATTATAGAGGTCGTACCAAGTTATACATTGAATATTTTAATCTCCAATGAAAATGACAAAAAAGGATATGTAGTCAGACCCAGTTCACGTCCCATCCATCAAGTTGGCTTTGCTTTGTTCACAGAAGCACTAGTAATGAACTCTATAGTATTATTGTAATATAATGATAACAATAAATTTCACTTTATTTTTTCCTTTCCTTTTACATTTCATTTGAAAGTGAGTTTGTGATCAATGTGAAACCATTTTACATGGACTATTATTACTATATATTTATTAACGCACCAACTATAATTTATTATCTTAACAATAATAATAAAATAAAAGATAAAATACAACCAACACTCCTAAAATTTGGGCTAATATCAATCAAATTCAAAACATTTTAAAATTGACCAATTTGATCCCTAAACCCCACTTGATGATCCCTAAATTATTACTCAATTTTCTTTCTTTCTCTAGGTAATCAAGAATCAAATTAGCCAATTTTGAATTGTCTTAGTGTGTGTTTGACAAAAATTATTTTTGTGAACTTATTTTATTGTTCAGCTTATTTTTGCTACTATTCATGGGGTCCATTGCACTTTTTGATATTATTCATGAGTCCTATTATACTATTTCAATTATGTACTTTTAACAAAAAAATTTTAATTTTAGCAAAATAAGTGGATCCCAAATAGACATTTTGACTATCATCTAATATTAGCTTGAAGCTCACAATGTTACATGTATTTTAACCAAATATATATATATATATATATATATATATAAAATTTGTTGGGTACTTTAGATATCTTAGAGCATTTCTAGCAGTTTCTTCAAATTTTTGTACTATCTGATGAGTGAACAGTAACTTTTACCTTTTATCTATCCACATTTATAAAATATATCTTCCAACAAATTCTCTATCATTTTCTCTATCTCATTTAAATATTATTTATTCATTTATTATTTATTCATTTTTTAACACACATATCCCTGTACCCATCCCACTCCATTCTTTGCTAATTTTTTATTTAATTTTATTCTTTTGCTAATGTACAGTAGCCCACCAGACTTGATGAGCTATTGTTTATGAGCAAAAAAAAAAAAAAATCATGCTTTAGAGAATCCATTAGAGATAATGTTTTTGATCTCATTATCTATTATTGAGATTATTATGCTTTTACTTAACCTATGGGATGTTCTTAGAGTGGTTGATGGGGTCAATGGTAACAGGTGTTGTGAGTTTGCCACATTGGGTAGAAGCCTACTTGGTGGTGTACCACCCACCAGAGTTGGTGGGCAAATTTTAATGGAGAGTTAGGCATGTAGTATGATGTATGGAGTAGGACCCCACAGATTCCATCTTGTACGTTACTGGGTGTCACACACCTACTGAGAGCATTCTTGGTAGTGGCAAAAACACTCCTTAGCTTTTGTCATATCATCTACATCGGCTCAGAAACCGCCAAAACATCAAACACATGACTCATCGGCACCCTCCTCCCCTGGCTGGGTTGAGGGATCTAATTTGCAAATTGTTTCACAAATCACTATAGGCCAGATTTTAAACTGATTGTTAAACTAGTAGATAGAGAGCAAAAGTACAAAGTACTTAATACCACTGATAAATACTTAAATAGCATAGCATTATGTGAACCATCCTCTATTTAGTCCTATCAGGCTATACCATGGACGATGGACCACAAAGACAAAGTCAACATTATGTTTTTTTTTTTTTTTTAATCTAATTGTCAAAAATTAGTAGTACATTAAATAATTCATTTACCAAACTTGTCAATATTTTTTTTATAGATATGATAAAGTTTAAATTTATAGGTAAGTTCTATATGATTAATGTTTATTACCATAAGCCAAAACATATTTGGTAGTAAACATATGGGAGTTAATAGCAAGTAAAAGAAAAGGAAAATACCATTGCCTTGAATGACTTGGTTCACGAGAAATTGTTAGGTCTACCAGAAGGATTACTGATATTGTCCTTCTTGACCTTCCAATCAATAAAATACTATTATTTATACAAATGTGACATCACATGATAATTTTTTATTTCTTATTCTTTGTGCTGATTAGGAAACTCACTCACACATTTACAAAAATGACATCATCTCATTAGTTGAGAGGACCACATCAGCAATCTTCCTGGTGGACCTAATAATTTCTTTTGATTCACATGGATTTGACAAGTGGGTTTCACTATGTAAGCATTTTCCATGCTAGGCATGAAGTCGGCAATACAACTAGGAGTCCAAAACTTTTGTCTCATTTTTCCTATCCCACTTTATGCTCCACAAATATATAAAAAATGCCAAGTGTC
The DNA here is from genome assembly GCF_040712315.1 of Castanea sativa. Classification (NCBI taxonomy): domain Eukaryota; kingdom Viridiplantae; phylum Streptophyta; class Magnoliopsida; order Fagales; family Fagaceae; genus Castanea; species Castanea sativa. Next base: position 46,059,947 of record NC_134020.1, on the reverse strand, counting down.
TACCTACTTAATTAAATGTTAATTTTCTGCTTTCTCTTATTTCAGTTTCCTAAAATAAAAACCAGAACATCCCCACCAGTCACTGTCACTAGTCCACCACCACCAACCAGTGCCGATGCCACTACAAGTTTACAATGACCATCTATCAATGCCCCGTTGTTTTCAAATCCATGAGAATGTACAAGTATAGAGAAATTGCGTTGTCCTTTCATCAACTAGCACCTATTCATCGAATCCACCAACCAATGGTCTATTTTGGTAGATTGATAAAGTATGTTAGAAAACAAAAAACTAATATCAAGTGGCTCTGTATCTGTGATTTTCTTTTGGTATTTAACATAAAATCCTTTGGGTATATACTTTGATATTATTGTCTTAGGAATTTAGGATCCTGCATTTGCTTTTGAAATAGAAAGGGACTGTTTCATGATATGAGAGCACAGGTCCATTTGGTTTGATTTTAAGAAGAATTTCATAATAAAACAAACATTGACCCCTTGAGAATACTTTGGTTGAACAAACATCCAGCATATTCGAAAAATTGTACGGTATATCTAAACATTAACATAACTGATGGTGGATTGTTGTTGGTGAAGTGGTAGCGGCGCTAGTTGGTGGTGGTGGACTAGTGATGGTGGTTGGTGTGGATGTGTTGGTTTTTATTTTAGGAAACTGAAATAAAAGGAGAAAATTAGTATTTAATTAAGTATCTGTACACTTGGCAATTTTTTATTTGTGGAGCATATGGTGAGATAGGAAAAGTGGGATAGAAGATTTAGACTTGAACAACTAGAGGTGGCAATTCGTGTTCACGTGTTGGGAATATGTCGTATTGACTCATGAGTATTTGACTATATGGGTCAATACTAACTGGACATGATTATTCAATGAGTCAAGATTCCTCAACCTTAATATGACACATTTACTAAACGGGTCAATGGTGTTGACCTGATTATCAGATTTTATCAAAATGAAGAAAAAAATTGCGTATTAACCAAATTGAATTATGAAAAACCAAAAAAATAAATATTTTTAATATAAAATTCAGAATTAACTAGTAACTGTATCACAGATAATCATTCAAAATTAAGGCATATCTCAATATCACAAATAATTAACCATAATATGTCAAATAAAATAAATCACAACAATTAATAAGTTTATATATCTAGGATTTGAAGGGTATAGTAGTAAATTGTCATTTAATTAAATAGGTTAATTAAGTCAAACAAATTCCATAAATTGGACATTAACTTAATCTATTTATTAAACGGACCAATCATATCAATTCGAATGTAACTCTAACCTATTAAGTTTCAATCTATAATTTACTAATTTCGTGTCGTATCATGTTGAATTTAGGATATTATTTAATTTTGCCTCCCTAAGTATAACCATAGGCCACCGAAGGAAAGACGAAAGGGTGGAAAAAGTGTACGAAAAGCTAAGCTACAGCCAACAAGTCTGTCAAAAAGTAGATTCTCTGTTCATGTAATAAGCATGTGAAAGTTTTGGCCAGCTCAAAGTAACTCCCAAACGATTGACTTTATTTGTCCTCAAGCGAATTATTTCCGAGCGGGAAAACCGCATTCAGATTTCAGATAATGTAGCTTGCATGATTGCATCATATAACAGCAGATTTGTCAATATATTTCCCTGTAATATGCTCAATATTTTAAAACCTTTCCCTTCTTCCAGTCTCATCTGGATGTCATGGCATGGGACTTCTAAGCTTCAGGCATAAGTTTCCATAATTTAGGCTAAAAAAAGCTTAACAAGTCAAGCTCAATTCACATTGATTTGGTATGAGATTACTGAGCTCAACTTGATTTAGGCTGCTCAATTACAGCTTAAGATTGACTTGTTGAAAAGCTGAGTCAAATGTTTGAAGTGCGTCAATTAAACTTGAATACTCGGCTCAATTACAATCCTACATATTAATAAGGCTGAAAATGCATTTGTGAGCACACGCATTACCAATTTGAAAACAGATGAAAAAACTATGCCTACAGTTTTTCAAATTAACGCACAGTTTAGGAAGAATGTGACTTCAGATCACTACATTCTCTTATGTCATTTTTCAGAAACACTATCTAACAACATGTATTTCACTAAACATCCACAAATTTGTTCAGTGACTTCAGTCTGCAACATTAAAAAGTAGGAAAGCAACAGCAAAGCGGCGTTGACCACATATGTATAAGGACCTGAATGGGCTTGCTCTTGTGACTGCATTATTAAGTCATGTCATAAATAAAAAGAACTACATAAAATGAGGAATCAACACTGTCCATATGAGGAAATAGAATGAGTAAATTGACGGAATACTCGTATATAATAGCATGTTGAGTGTTGAAATTATACCAAAAAAAACCTCTGTACCAAATAATGAATATACTATAAATTCATACATATACAAAATACAGAGATGAAGCATAGCAACTGCAACAGCTCTCATCAGGGTTCCAACGGCAAGAGAAGCATCAGGATAATTACTGGAACCTTGCAGAGATAAAGATATCATATTTCCATATAACTGTCAAAAATCTGATCCACGAAACCTTCAGAGCTTCTCTAACAGAATCGGACTGACATCATTTAAAAAGCCATCAGTTGCATACCTTGGTAGAGCTAATATCCGGTAGAAATCAAGATCTGCAGGAAGGTAGGGTGATGCCTCCACAACAAATAGCAATTATTATGTACAGCAACACAACAATCAAGCCTGTCAACAGTGCCCTGTCATTAAAAAAAAAAAAGTTCAGATGCATGAGAATTAAAATGCCCAAAGGCTATTAGCAGATAGAAACTTTTAACATGTTTGTATACTTCCAATCATTACCAATTGTATTATCAGGATACTGCATAACACTAATAATTAATAGTATATAATCAAATTCTTCATTCTGTAAAGCAACCCATATGTGGAATAATTATGCAGATAATAAAGGCTGGCCAAAGAGATCTAGCTCAAATGGCATTTCATATTCCCATAAGGAAAGAAGTGGTGAGTGAGGTTTTAGATTCAAGACCTACGACATACTTGTTTAACATACCAATCGAAAAAGATGAAACTCATGATTAAACAGAATCAGAAAACCTCTTCTAGATGACAGTAGACTAAACAATTAATCAGGCGGTTCTTACACAAAATATATCATTTTGTGTCATGTAGAACTCTCAGGCATGAGTTAATTAGAAAGAGCCAGTATATAACTTATTAAGTTTATGACATACAGTCCAATATCCTTGGCAATATAATGATGCAGGGAGCAAAACCATAAATATTTCAGATTTTCTTTGAGATACCAAATTTTATTTTTGAATTTTAAATTTGGCTTTTATGTGATTGAGGAATTTATGAAATGTAATTGCAGCTAAATTTAATCCATGAAGCCAAAAAGAGGCTCCATATAAAGTTTAGGATTTGCCTAAGGTTTTCAGACAAAGGTTTTCAGACAGATTCTAGGTGCTGAAGCCTAGGATTTGCCCTGTTCTATCCCTTTTTTCCCCCCTTTATCTCAATGTCCCTACCCTTGTCCTGCATGGCTGCATCATATAAAACTAGGGGTGTTCATCAATCAGTGTATCTCCTTTGCAAGAAACCACACTGTATATGTAGGAAAGTTGAGCTTCAGTCATTTTGTCGATGTGGCAGGTCAGTGTCGCTGGTGGGTGAAGGGGAAAAAAAGCGGCTTTTGCAAACGCCGCCGTGAACAAATGAGATTTGATCACCAATGGTTTTCTTAAAGATTGACTGCAAGCTTAGGCCATGGGTGTTTTTCGGTAGTCAATCTAAATAGGTAGAGGGGTGGATAATGAGGGGCTGGCCGGATGAGGAAAGAGGATGGGAAGCAGCAGACGGATAGAGGGGGAAGGGGAGGCATTCAGTGTGCTTCAGTATTCAAATCTCATGAAGTTCAACTGCTTGAAGTCATAGACCATCACATTTTCTTCCGAAACCTCTTCTTCTAAATTTTCACATTTCTTTTGTCTTTAGCAAAAAATATACATTTGGTCCATCCAATTTGGGCAAAGTTCTATTTTAGTCAAGAAATTTATTATTATTATTTTTTTAGTTCTCAAAAAATTAAAGTATCCAATTTACGCCTACCGTCTGTGTGCTGTTATAATTCCTGCTTACATGGCTAATGGAGGGCTTGGGTGGCTTTTTTATTTATTTATGTGAGGTTGATTGATGAGAGCTTGACTACATGTGGTGCAAAGATCATTACATAAAAAATCCCAACTCCAATAGCCCAAAATCAAAACCCACAAAGTAAAAAAATCCATACAATGACCAACAACACGAAATTCCCCCAAATCCTCACATTACTCTCCCTCAAGCATCTTTTCCTCCTCCTGAAACAGTGCTTTATGAGGGATGTAAGCGTTTGGAGAGAATTCCAAGTTGGTGGTGATTTCAGGGATTTTAGATGTTGGGGGTTTCTAATCTTGGGGTTTTTGAGCTAATGGGGTGGGGATTTATGATGTGGTGGACTTTGCACAACCTGAAGCTGAGCTGTCATGGATCAGCACCATGTCAAGAAAAGAGCCACCAAGATGCTTGTTAGCCACGCAAAGATGGAAGGACCAACTGGGATATGTTTTAAATTTTTTGAGGACAAATTTAGTTTTTTTCAGAGATTAAAATAGAACTAAATTTGAGAGACCAATATATGCAAAGAGATTCCTTTGTCCTTGTGACCAAACTAAATCTGTTGTCCTTTGTTTTGGCAGTTAATCTCAACAACTCAACTACCATATTCAACAAATCATAACTCATGGACACATTACTTAAGACCTAAGACTACTTACCAAAAAAAACATGAGTCTCCTATTAGCACTTCTGCAAAATTACCCTTAAAAAAAAAAAAAAAAAAAAAAAAAAAAAAAAAGAGAGAGAGAAAAGATATGTAGCAATTCTGCAAAATTTACCTTAAAATTACAGCAAGTGTTTATAGATAAGACGACACTTATTTATGAAGATAAAAAAAAATCATCATATTAGAATATGTATTAAATACAGAGATATGAAAGGTGCACATCAAAAAGAAAAGAAAGGACTTCCATTTTAAAAGAACAACTCCCAACTTCCAGAACAAAATAATGTTAATAAAAATAGAGCAGAACATGGAAAATAGGATTCTCATGAGGCAGACATAAGCCCAAAAAGAATATCTCTAAAATACAACAATCATACAGCAGAGTGATGATTTACTCTCCAGTCTCCACATCCTTCAAAAGGAATATGTGTGGAAAAAAAGGGATCAACATAAATGTGGAACTTCCTTGAGTTAGATTTTAATACACCCCCCACCCCCAAAAAAAGCTATTAATCTTCTCTTCATTTTCTTTTCTACCCTAGGATGATAGATCTTTACTAACAACTGGTAAGACTCTAATTCATAACATTCACTGAGCATTAATGTATTCATAAAGCCAAAGTGGTAAGAGAAAACAGGAAGTACTCACAATAGCTTGGCATTTTTCATCCAGAGAGCTCGACGAAGTCGCTTGGACTGTTTCTTGAAGTGAAATGCACTGTCTTGCATTGTTGCAGTTTTATCAACTAGAAGTTCAATCCGGTCACCTCTCTCCAGAATCTTCTCAATGTTCTCCACCATGATAGTACGTATCTGGATACCAGATTTTTGGTTATTGTGAGCACAAAAAAAGCGCAAGGACTACAGCTATAATAAACAACTGACAAAAAGAAAAGGCGAAGAGAGAGAGAGAGAGAGAGCATAACATGAAACAGGAGAAGAAAGTGAAAAGTCATATTTCTGCAGAATCATAGATCCAACATATGCTACAATGCTTAGAAATGAAATTTTCTAGAAGGTTTCAGCGAATAGAGTTTTTTTGCACTATCATGCATGTTAAGTCTACAACAGATATGCCAATAGTCTTGTAGCTCAATGGCATAGTTTGCTATCCTTTACTAGGAGAACCATGGTTTAAAGCCCCCCTCCCCCCTTGTTATTATTGAATTAAAAAACAATAATAATAAACTAATGTGCTGTTCCTTTGGGGACAAATTTTAAGGCTACTTCATTGTGGAGCAGTTTAATTGAAAGGACTGAGAGGTGGCTTGTTGTGTGGAACATACATACTTTCTAAAGATTAGAGTTACCCTCATCAAGAGCACTCTTTCAATCGTGACCACATATTATATGCCTTTATTTACAATTCCTATTAGTGTTTCCAATCGATTAAAAAAGTTACAACAGGATTGCTTGTGTCTTTTGGGGAAGGGGGGAGTTAGTGGAGGAAAAGAAAGTTCATTTGGTTTATTGAAAATAGGGGGTATTACGAATGAGAATGGGAGGGCTGCACATTAGAAAACTTAGTGCTTTTAATTTTGCATTACTAAGTAAGTGGGTTTGGCACTTTCTAGAGAAAGATTCCCACCATTGACAACCTCATTAAAAGAGGTATGATTATGGTTGATTGGTGTTGTATGTGTAAGAGGAGTTGCGAAAATCTGGATCATTTGCTCCTCCACTGTTCTTTTGCTAGAGAATTATCAGAGTTTGCCTTTGTGATGTTTTGTATTTGGTGAGTGATGCCCAAATTTGTGCTTGTGTTGCTTCAAGATTGGAGAGGAAGCTAAACAGATTCTCTGTGCTTGATGTGGACTTTGTGAAGGTAGAGGAATTGAAGGCTTTTTGAAGGGCAGGAGTTGTCATCAATGAGGATTAAGTTGAAGTTTGTTACACCTTTTTTCTCTTGACTTCTAGCTGATTTGGGGCGATTAAATGATCTTGTATTATTCTTCTCCTCTTTACATTTTTGAGGTCTGTCATTTTAGGAGGGTTTACATCCAGTATACCCACCAAAGTCTCATTGTACTAATGATTTAAAACTATAAATAAAATTTACTCATCCTCTATCAAAAAAAGAAAAAGAAACAGAAAGCAAATTTACAACACAAATAGAAGATACTTGCCTCACCAACTTCCCCTCTAACTCGGTTTAGGGTATCTGCACTAGGATTACTAGAGAAAAATTCCATTTGCTGATGTAAGACCCTTGAAAACTCATCGTTCATTGCATAAGCAGGTGCATAGTTGGCTACTCTACCATAGTTTTTCATGAATCTCATGTGAATATCCTCCAAGTAAGAAAAAGGAATCCTCCCTGTACCAAGGCAAAAACTAATGCACTGTAAAATCACAAAGATGGCTGGAATAAAATTGAAAAAAAGAAAAGAAAAGAAAAGAAATAGGGGAACACGGATGAATTATTCATTACAAAATTCCTCATTTCTAAAACAAGACAAATTCCAGAGATTTCCTCAATCAGACAATCAACATGCTCAACTACAAACCATAACATCTACATAGAAACTCAAAAGATCACAGCTTTGATGCACAGAATTAAGAACAGAAACAAGTCTGAATGTTTCTCATATTACACATTGTTTGGTTTCCAAAACACAAAGTGAAAACAAAAAATGAAAAAGCATGATATTTACAAGTAATGAAAAAAAAAATCAACTAGCTAGTCTTATATACCATTATCAACTAGAATCTGAAATCAACACTCCTTTACATTTAAATTTGATAAAAACTAAAATTAAAACATGAATTCGATTCTTTCTTTATAATCAGAAACATATTTTCTTAACAGCAAGTCATTGAATTGAAACTAAAACCTCAAAATACATCAAATTGAAGCCTATTACTTTTATTTATTAAAACATAGCTTAACTATTGCCACTGATCCCAAAAGCCTAAGCTAACCATTCATATCAATCTCAACACCAAAACACTTAACCCCTAACTCAATGAATTATAGATATAGAAAAGAGAGAGAGAGAAACGCACTGCCAAAGGTGTTGTTGGCCATGCAGAGGAAAGTGAGGCCATCGGATCGAAGTATGTGAAAGATGTACGAATCCTGAGAGAAACAGAGTCTCGAATCAGCCTCCGACGGCAGCTTCTCCAAGATCCGCCTCGCCACCGCGCCTGTATTCCCCGTCACCGCGCTGAACTCCGCCAGCACCACCGTCCCTCGCGCCACCACAGCGTACAATATAGCCATCTCTCTCTCTCTCTCTCGCTCTCTCTCTTTGAGATTCACAGAGCGATTGGTTCCAATTTCAAGGTCTCCAAAACAGAGCAATTGTGATTCTACAACTAATATTAATTAGTTTAGATTAATATAATAAATAAATTAAGGATGTGGGTTTTTTGGATTTTGATTGGGTTTGGTGTGAAATTGTAAAATAGAGGAGGGAAAGGAAGGAAAGAAGGGAAGTTGAGAGCTGAAAGTGAAAGCCGGGAACAAACAACAAAGTTTGATGGTTTACCGGCAAGTCCTGTCTGTCCAATGTGGCGAGTGAGACTTATGGACTTTTAGATTTTTAGTTTTAGGTAAGCCTTGAGGATTTGATTCGCGGACTACCAAGTGCATAGGTTGCACACTTGCACGCTACTTGTTAATACATTTGTCTTTTTACTTTTTTTTTTTTTTTATGCTGTCCCGGTGAAAAGAAAAATATGCTCTACATTATTATAGAGCATTTGAATCAAAATAGGAAAAGTTATCCATTTCACAAGTTCCAATCTCCAAAATCATCCTATCAATCAAGTTAAAAATGTATAAATTTGTAAAGTTACACTGACACTATTCAATTTGAATATTGAAAAAATTTCGTCTAATTTAGTATAAGAACTTAATTTTTCTATTTTAATGTAATATAATGTAAAATAGATAGTCTAATGTGGAATGTTTTGAAAAATGAGTATGTAAAATAAAAAGATAAGGTTTTTATATTAAATTTTGTATTAGCTGATGTGATAGCTCTTACAACCGATGAGGGAGTTATAAGTTATTAATATTTTAAACTTAGCCTTATAGGCTATATCTTTACCTAGAATAACTTTAAAGGGGGTTAATTTATTTCATGTTTAGTGAAAAATAAGGACGGAGTTTGTGGCTATTAACTTCCAAAAATAGTAAGATGGAATGTTTTTATGTGATCTTTCTATTATTGGTTGTAACTTAAATTTGTGCGAAAATTAATTAGACATCAACGTTTATGAGTCTTCTTCTCAAAAACAACTCATTGTTGAACAATTTTGGATTAAATTACTTCTTGTTCTTCTCCAAACAAGTGGTAATTAAATTGTGTTTAGTTTTTTTTCTCTACTTAAATTCTCTAATTTGGCTTTTTATTTGTTAATAATTAATCATTAGATAGAGCATTTAACTTAACTTTGAAGGACAGAGGAAGGGACGGAATTCAGATTTTTTTTTAATAACTAGATAATAAAAAAGAAGATATTTGAATCCTAAATATTTTCATTAAAAATATCAAATTATATCAATTGAAAATATCAAAATATGTCCATTTCTAGAAGTTCCAGAACTCTTCGATATGGATTTATTAGATGACCAAAAGGTGCTGCTGCTAGTATTGTCCAAGATATTTGAGTCCAAAAGTTACAGGATACATGTTCTAGTATTGGGCTTCACGAACCTATTAGTTGCTATTTTAATCTTTTAAGAGGAGTTCTGCCGTTTATCCTAAAAAAAAAATCTTTTAAGAGGAGTTGGGCCGACCCAACTTAAATCATACTATCACTTTTCAAGTAAACAGATAATTCCATTTAGAAAACAGTCCTAATAGTAATGACTCAATTTTTTCTTTTTTCTTTTTGGAACTAAAAGAACTCAGAATCAAATATGAAAGAAAATAAAAAATAATTCAAAGATAGGTCAACTAAAAAAGTCTTTGAGTTGAATAAGATCGATTTGGGGTTCAATTCCCACCTAATCTAAAAATCGATTGGTGTCTTGATCTGATCATAAAGAGCTATCATTAGGAATAATCCCATAAGTTGCTCTTAGAAAAAGAGATCTCAGAATCAAATATGGAAGAAAATAAAAAATAACTCAAAGATAGTGTCAACCTCAACCATTACAGTAAAAATAAAGAAAAAGTGAGGAATTAGTTCATATTTACAATTTTTTTCTTGGACTAGCTATATTTAGCATTAACATCTATGAGACTTTGACAGATTATACACAAGGACCCAGCAAGCCAATATAAAAGGATCATAACTTACTTCTATCTACTTTCCACTCCAAAAGCTAAGAAAAAAGAAGAAGAGGCTCATCTATGCACAAACTATGTAACTTATCATTGTGTCATCTTTAGAAAGAGAATCCAAAGCCCTTATTGTACTCCTCTAAACTTTGATGATCACACAAGGGCATAGCCGGGCCCATCTCCCAGATCTGGTCATTAATTTGACCCAGGCCCACTGAGTTAGCAGCCTCCTCAACAGTGGTAATGTCATGAATGCTACACTTCTTCCTCTCTTTCTTGACTGAGTTCTGGCGAAGAAAATACTTTTGGGCATGGCTGGCCACTTGTGTTGGTGTCCTCGACTTCACAGCTTTTCTTGAAATACTCCTCCAATCTCCCTTCCCAAATTGTTGTAGTCCATATAGAAATAACCTGTCGGAGCATTAGGATCCGCTCGTATAAAAATTTCTGTCTATGAAATTACTTTTTCTATTTTACATACTAATTTTTTAAAATACATTACATCAAATTATTTATTTTACATTATATGTCATTAAAATATTTATTCTTCTTAGATACGTAAAGAAAAAATAATTAATTAAAATGTAAAATAAATAGTATTAGTGTAAATTTAAACGGTTACTGTAGTAAACTTTTAAATTTACACAATTACACATACGTGAGTCATTTTTAGACAGAATTATGTAAATTTTACACATTTTTCTATCATACAAGATTAATGTGAATGTTCTTACAAGTTACAACATTGCTCGTAAATAAGAAATTCACTTGCACACCTTTTCCATGTGTATAAGATTGTAGTGGTTATAACCTAAGAAGCATAAATGGACACGAAGGCGAGGTGGTGTCAGATGCATGTATCCACCCCACATGAGTGATTCTACACATTTTTCTGTTATACAAGGTTAATGTGAATGCTCTTACAAGTTACAACATTGCTCGTAAATAAGATATACAAAGTTAATGTGAATGTGAATGCTCTTACAAGTTACAACATTGCTCGTTAATAAGAAATTCACTTGCACACCTTTTCCATGAGTATAAGATTGTAGTGGTTATACCCTAAGAAGCATAAATGGACAGGAGGCGAGGTGGTATGGGATGCATGTATCCACCCCACGAGTGAATACATTATTTGATATTTTCTCCGCGTACACGGCACTCAATGCAAATAACACAACACACAACGACATAACAAAGTTTAAAAAAATTTGATATTAATTAGTTTTTCTAAGATCAATTAAATTAATTAATTGAGCTAATTAATTTTTTTTTTATACTAAATAAGCAATATCAGGCCTAATTTATACTATCAATTATAGCAAGACTTTGAAGAATAATGATATAAAAAAAATTAATTAAAAAAAAAAAAACAATGAGAATCTGATAGACTGATACCTGTGCTCTTCTTCAGTCCATGGGACACCTCTCCTCCTTTGTGTCTCTTTAGCCTTGGACCCAAAATCCACAGGACCCTCCGAATACTCGGAGCTCTGACCCACCGAGTCAAACTCATCCCCGTAACTCGGCAACTCAACTCGGCCCGAGTCAATCTCCAGCAAGTCATGAACCAAATCCTCGTAATGTCGGCGCACTTCCAAGGGTGATTTTCCTAAGACCTGGGTGGCGATCTTTTCCCACCTGTCCTGCGTTCCCTCGGGGAAGACAACAATAGCTTCCTCGAAGAGCTTGTCCTGGACACGGGACCAGGACGAGGAATCGCCGATCGAACTCTGGTTGCTGATATTACGCGTAAGAGACATTATTACCGATAAAAGATAATATTGTTTTTGTGATAAATCTTTGTGTTGAGTTGAGTTTAGTCTTTTATTTTATTTATGTGTGTGGGGTTGGTAAAGCTAAGCTGAACTAAACTAATAAGAATGACTGTTTTGGATTACGCCAACTTTTCGGCAATGACTAGGAAGTGATAAAAACACGTTTTTCGGTTTGGAATTTTTTTTATCTTTCAAAGCTTCGATTCAATGTAACTATGTAAGTTCTAGGTGGCTTACGCGTGCATTTTGTATGTCGGCGAAAATTGTTTCCTTTTTTTAAAAATAATTGTTTATTCTTATTCTCATCCCACAATCAAACTTTTTATTTTTGTCCTATTAGTATTGTGTCAATACAAGAATTAATTTTTAATGCAAGCAGAGATAAAACTATATGCTTTATTTGAGGAAAAGATGTTTTGCTTATTGAACTAACTAATTTACGTGTGTCCTTGATCCTACGGCCAAAACTATTCCGCTGGTTCTTGACCAAAGTTGGTAATACTGGTAGAGAGTCTCATTTTACAATGATAGCCGACACTCCAATGTCCCTTGCAAACTCTATAGCCCTCCTTATTATTGCAACACTGCTATTGCATTTTATTACTTGCCGACTCTTATGTTGCTTCGCTTACATTGTGACTCATTGCCACTTTTATGAGTTATGACTTTTAATACCAACACAATTTTGCTCTTTTAGAATAGAATCACGACTTGTACAATAACCTTGTATTGGGTAGTAGGAGATGGTTGCCATGATCGATTTTATGGCAGTTCTAGTACTTGGTCCTAGCTTTAGGCAAAATCAAATTCGCTGAGAAGATTTTGGGATGATTGTATCAGTTATTACGAGGCTGACTTCTTCATTCTTGATCGGTGCTCACTCCAATTGTATCATAAAGACCAGACTATAAACAAAAAAATTTATATTGTTTTTACTGTATAAATGTTTTATTGATCAAGCAAAAAAAGAGAACCGTCCGAAGAGCTGAGTCTGGATCCATCTCTATCTAAAGCCGATACAACTCGAAGCAGTGGCGGAGTCAGGAATTTAGGTCAGGGGGGGCAAAATTAAAAGACAAGATTAGAAGTAAAAAATTAATCTAAAAAAATTATCAATATTAATAACAAAATAAGTAAACAACTATATGATAATGTAATTGTCATACAGAATCTAACATAAAATGTAAACTTTAATTTATTTTTTCACACCTAGCTTATTTTACTCAATTGCCCTCGACGATTTTTCATATTTTGAAACCGCTGCATGATTTCTTCACACTCAATAGTCTTGAATATATCTTTCTCAATATATGTGACTAAGCAATCATTCATCCACTGATCTCCTATTCGATTGCGTAATCGATTTTTAATTATGTTCATTGCTGAAAAAGCTCTTTCAACAGTAGCTGTTGCAACTGGTAAGATCAATGCCAAAGTCACTAATGAGTAAACCAATGGATATGAAACATTCTTTTTCATTTCTACCATCTTTTCAGCAAGCTGTCCAATTCCTTTAAGTGCTGAAAACTCTTTAGAGGACCGCATGTCATGGATGTATGTCTCAAGTTGGTTATCCAAGAAAGAAACTTGAACTGTTGAAAAATCACTTGGATAAAACTGAGCAAGCCGAATCAATTTCTCCTTGTTGAATGCTGAAAATAAGTTATCTGGGTTCAAACACGCAACACAAAGTAATAATTCAGAATTTTCAAAACGACTATTGAGTTCCTGAAGTTGCATATCTATAACAGTATAAAAAAGCTCCACTTGATAATGATGTGAATTTTTCATGTTTTGAGCTTTTCGTCGTGGCTGAGGTTGATAAAAATCATCCATATCAGGAACATCAATATTATTTTTTTCACAAAATGCAGAAACCTCCTCTAGCAAAGAGTTCCACCCATCATCTCTCATGACCTGTAAACGTTGCTTTGAAATGTCAACCAACTTCATAGCATTCACAATATCTTGATCTTTTCGTTGTAATGCCTGTGACAACTCATTACTTATGCCAAGCACACCTTTTATCAAATGTAAATCAAACACAAATTCAAATGTTTGGAGTAAACCAATTAAGATATTTGCTTCTGCTCTCTGATCAGAATTTAAACCATCTTCTATAATAGTTTCAATCACATCAATTACAGAAGAAAACATGTGAATAATATTAACAAGTGCACCATAATGAGAACTCCAACGTGTATCTCTAGGTCTTTTTAGACTCATTTCTTGATTCAAGCCACGACCAGTTGAAATTTCATTATTTTTTAGTGCTTCTATAACTTCAGCATTACATTTTTCACGAAGAATATCATGACGTTTGCATGATGCTCCAACGATATTGAATACCTTTGCAACCAAGTTAAAAAAGGTTGCAATCTGGATGTGATTTTTTGCTACTGCAACTAATGTTAGTTGAAGCTGATGTGCGAAGCTGATGTGCAAAGCAATGGACATAATAGGCAGAAGGATTATCTTTCAAAATAAGAGTTTTTAGTCCATTTAACTCACCTCGCATGTTGCTTGCCCCGTCGTAGCCTTGTCCCCGCAATCTACTAATGCTTAAGCTATGTTTATTAAATACTTCCTCAATTGCACTCTTTAGTGTCACTGCTGATGTATTATTAACACGTGTAATGCCTAAAAAGCGCTCATTCACATGTCCTAGTTTGTCCACATAGCGCAAAGCAATTGCCATTTGTTCTTTAGTAGACATATCACGTGATTCATCAACTATAATAGCAAATAATGAGTCTCCAATATCTTTAATAATAGCATTTATTGTCTCAACCGCTGCAGCATTTGCTATTTCTTTTTGGATATCAGAAGAGGTCATTTGATGATTTTCAGGAGAATTTTCGAGGACTGCCTTATCAATTTCTTCATTGTGATTTGCAAGAAACCGTAATGACTCAAGGAAATTTCCTTGATTATTGGAGTCTTTAGATTCATCATGGCCACGAAATGCTAATCCTTGCCGTTGTAGAAAACAAATACAATCCACTGATGCATTCAAACGAGTTCGATATTTCCTTTTCTCGACATCTGATTGCTTATTTATAACTGTTTGAATACTTTGTCTCTGGTTTAACAAAGCTTCACATTTTCTTTGAGCTATATTATGTGCACTGTTGTGGTCCCCAACGTGATTCTGTAATTTCTCCTTCTTTTTCCAATTTCTGAATCCTTCAGTAACAAATGAGTCTCCCCCTCCTTGATCACCAGTATCAGGTCGAAATAGATAACAAAATAGACAATATGCAGCATCTTTCGTAATGCTATATTCCAACCAACTAGGATAGTCTTTGAACCACACTGGATTAAATCGACGCTTTGTTTTACCAAATTGACTTTGTGGAAAATCATGATCAACTGGTTGACAAGGTTTATTTTGTAGATAATGCCTTCTAATTTGATCTCTTTCATTAGGATGATAGTTACAAATTTTTATTCTTAAACCAGGATCCGTGGGAAGATTTGCAACATCCACTTCGATACGAGTTCGTTTAGGATTTGATCCAGACTCATTATTATGATCAAGATTCTCCATAATCTCAATTAACTACAAATATATATGTCATATCATTAAAATAAAGAAAAAAAATTACAATCTATGATTAAGAATAATCAAATGAAGAGATCATTATAAATACAAATAGTTTAAACATATAATTTGAATTATAAATTTATGGTTATGAATAGTCAAATAAAGAGATCCATCTAAATATAAACAGTTTAAACATATAATTTGATTCTTTAAAAAAAAATAAATAAATAAATCAAAGCAAAAGTATTAAGAGTATGCATACTTATAAATATTTGAATGTAACTTAAAAACCCAACTTGAATGCTTTTAAAAACTGCACAGCAACTCTGAGATCCAAAGAAAGAGACTGGATTGAAAATAAATTTTTTTCGTTGTGATGGGAGGTATGCCTTGTTTGCATTATATATACTTTTTTTTTTTTTTTTTTTTTTCAGAGTTCTACTGACTTCTAATCCGGGTAGGTGTAGCAAAGTTGTTATAGAGAACATTAGAATTGTACTACTTATAGGAGTAGAAGTCTACTACTACTAGGAAAGCTAGAAAGGTTTTATCACTTCTATCCAAAAAAAAAAAAAAAAGGAAAGCTGGAGAGGGAAGTAACGTGAATGAACTTAATTGAGTTTTTTTTTTTTTTTTTTTTTTTTTGTAGGGGGGCAAATATGGTATTTCAGTAGTGAAAAAAATTGAAATTTCAGGGGCACCTGCCCCCCCTCGCCCCCCCCCCCCTGACTCGAAGCGATAGGGAGGAAATGGGCACTGCCCAGTACAGAACAAAAGGGCAGCCCACTTGCTCTTTAATTGGTGTGAATGATTGATTATCCAATTTCCATTCCAGTAAAAGGTTAAGCCAGGAGCTAAAGGGGTCAACATATTGCACCCCTAAAACAAACGCCCTTTAATTTGGCCTCCCTCTGCCTCGTTTAAAAAGACAAAAGCTCCATATCCTATAAAACCAATTTTATTTGGCCTTTAATTTAATGTAATATTAAAATATAAATGTAAAGTCACATACTGTATAAACATAAAATTAAAAACATATATAACTGTATGATTGGATGCTATACACATTTTTAAAAGTAATCAAGTAACATAGAAAACCTTTTTAGATATATTGTTATACTTTTGATACCTCTACATTTATTATTTTCTCAATTTACTTTAATAATCAAATTTTATTTTTAAATTTCTTATATTTAGATTTATTTTTTATCTCTCTCTTTCTCTCTCTCTCTCAGTGACAATTTAAACAATATATTCTGTGGGTGTCCGAGGACCGATGATGAAGTTGAAGAGTTGCAATACTAGTGTGGGGATATCATGGGCCCGAGAAGGAAAGTCACCTGAGGAGAGGAAGGGATGAGACAAAGAACTCTAAAGCGTTCCAAGTGGGAAGAAGGGTCTGAGGAGAGAGAGTCAGTGATAATAGGGGAAGTTTCCAGTTTGTAGTAGCCTGTTGCCTCTACATTAAATAGTGGGCAACAGTTTTATCAGTTGCATTGATGAGGATATGACCTGAATAGTGTAAGTCACAGCTAATCAGATTGTTTCTACCACCTTCTTCAGACGTAAAAATGGACAAGTGTCAGGAGGAGAGATTTATGATGAAAGGATGGAAGGTCAAGATGTGGAGGAGGGGGGGGGATATAAGAAAAAGAGGGTTTTCAGATAAAATGATCGAGACACAAGTATCTAGAAATAGAAAAGAAATAAGAAGAGCACTAAGAGCAAAGAGTGAATAGTACTATTTTTGTATAATTTTGGCTTCCTCGGGCAGAACCCCCTCTTGTTTTTTTTCCCTCTCTTACAAATTTATTATTTTGGGCTGGGAGTTGAGCTGTACAACTCATTATTCTAAGTGGCCTTAGGCTGCCAGTTCTTAGGGTCCTTACATAATTCTTACCCAGTATGACTATTATTTTCACATGCATTAATAATAGGAATTGTGGGGATGAGGATCCCACATATAAGTTAAATAGGTGATTAAGGTAATTTCCGAGGACGCACCTCGGACATTAGGGATGAGTACCGGTTATGTGAGACGCATAAAGTTAAAACATCAAAGAAAAAAGAAAGTAGACTTGGCACGAAATACAAGAAGGATGAAAAAAGAAGGGTGTAGAAGCCATCCCTTCCGCATTAAATATAAGACAACCACTCCTTTGGCCGCATTAATGAGGAAATGACCATGAATAGTGATGGTATAGCTAAAAATACATGGCAAATCTTGCTAGTCTGTTCTGGATGGGACAAGGGCTTTAGGAGTGCAATCTCAGCATTCCAAGTGTAAGATTCAGATGAGTTGTAGCTAAATATAAAAGCAAGAGGAAGATCCAGATGCAAGGAGAGAGAGAGAGAGAGAGAGAGAGAGAGAGAGAGAGAGAGAGAGAGAGAGAGAGAGAGAGAGAGAGAGAGAGAGAGAGAGAGAGAATCTATCAATCAGTAACCCGAACCTCGAACTAGACCCAAGTACTAACACTTGTATTTTTTAACCAGTTTTTACACTGTAAAGTAATAGTAGAAGCATTATTTCTCATCTAGTTCTATGACATAGAATTTCTTTATTTGCGCTTTGGATATCATAATTAGATTTGACTTCCCATCTCTAAACAAATTTGTTGCGATAGAAAAAAAGTAAAGTTTTCATTTAAGTCAAAAGGTTGAATAATTGCTTTTTTGCCGTTGCAGTAATAATAAACAAAAAAAAATTATTATATTGTCTTTTTCCTTGTTGCAATAGATATAAGAGAACAATTAAACAAAACACTAAAAAAAAGTTAAAGCTACATCAATTAAAGTTCTTTCAATCCTCTCTTTTGTTAAGAAAAAAAATCCATTAGTGTATATGAGAAGAAAATAACTTAGAAAAGAAAGGAAATAAAGACAAAAGTAAAAAGTATGTAGAATATATTTACCCAGAATGAGAAAGGCAAAACAAGCATGTGTTTTTCTTCAAATTTGGGTGGTTATCAAGTTCGAGTTCAATTTGGTCAAGTCTAGATATTAGTGTAATTTACACTAAGATAAAAACTTGTATTAAGAATGAAAAAGAATATATTTGTCAAAAAAAAATATAGACACAAATTTTTATAACCACTAATGTGACAGGTTATTAATGCCATGGTACTAAAAAACGATATCAATGATTTTGTAAAAACAAAATTAGTTAACTCAATTATCATAAATAGTGTCACCGCTCACTTTTGATACGGTGGTCACTTTACAAATATAAATGTTTGTGAAGTGTGAGAGTAATGGTTGAAATTCAAGTATTTAAGAGGGAACTTTACACACATATATACTTAAATTATACTATAATAGAAATTTTATCCAGTACAAAAAATAATAAAAATTATCATAAAAAGTAAAAACATATATTGAATTTTCTCTTGGCGTACCAAGTATTGCTCTTTTTGTCAAAACAAAACAAAAGAGTCAAATGGCACCACCCATACAGAAGGACAGGTAGGTGGGTTTTGACTCTGGTGGCGACTTGGTGCACACGTGCATAGTGGGTTCACACTAGACACTACACAGGCAAACGCAAAGTCACGCTGTCTGCTGATTCTGCTTCAAAATAGTCTTCTTGATTCACTCACTTTTCTTTTTTTTCTTTTTTCTTTTCAGTCTTGCCCCCCAAACTTCAGTTATAGTAGAGAACTCTGGGCTGCAAAAATGGCGACCAAATAAAGAAAAAAGCAAAGGTACACACGTCCTTTCTCTTTGTACTTCCAAATCTCAATGCATTGCCTTGTGACTTTTCTCTCAACTGTTTGCTTTTCAATACAATAGATTCTTAGAATGAGTGTGGAAATAAAAGAGAAATTTAATTGCTCAAAGTTAACGCTCACAGCTCTGTATTTCCTTGAAACATATTTATGATTTCTTTTTTCTTCCGTAATATATATATATTTTTGGTTTGGAACCAAAAAGAGAGTAAGAGAACAGAGATACTTGTTAAAACCATAACTGCGTATTTGGTTAAAACCATAAATGTTAGCCTAGTTTTAACGTTTAGGGATTTGGTTGTTTTATATGCTATTTGATGTTGTTTTCAATATGTTAAAGAATGTGTTCAGTAAAAAAAAAAAAAAATCCTTTGGGAAGTGCCTGTAAATAACTCCATGCTCTCGGCTCATGTTCATTAGCGTCCTTGATTGGGTTGGGTGTATAACTATGGCTTATTTGGATCCCTTACTCTCGCAGGCCTAGGCCCAACGGGTAGAGTGCCACTATGGTCACGCCAAGGTGGAAGATGCCAATTCAGGTCGGTCCCCTCTACCCATTTTTTGTTCATAAAAATAAATTCCTCTCTAAATTTGGAAATTTTATTACCTAAACTAGTACACTTGCATAATTGCATTCATTGAATAACATGTTCTGCATCACCACTGATTATGTTCTCAGCAAAAATGCAATTTCAATGAAAATGCATGTATTAGAAGTATTTGGATTGTAAGCAATGGGGATTTTCCAATATTTTTGCCTTAACGATAAATTTGTTTGTGAGAACAGTTTTAGTTGAGCCTTTTAGGGAGAAAAAATGAATCGAAATGCACGTTTGGCTCTGCTGAATGATTCCTTGAATTGAATCGCCTTTTGGTTCTTTGCTTCCTTGTATTACTAGAAGTGTCCAAAGACTATAGATATCCCAATACAAGGTAGATAATCCAAAAAAATTTGTTCAATACTAAAATACTTTTTGAGTAAATAACTATAGATTTCCCAATGCTAGGCTTGATAAATTCATGACACACAAGTGGTTTTGGTAGCGAACAGACCTGTGTAGTTGTGAAGTTAATTAAGGAGCTGCACACTGCAGACAGTCCTGTGGAAGAATTTGATAACACTTCAACACTGCTGAATGTGTAAGTGAAACTATTGTCAAATACATGGTGTGGGATGAACATGAGTGCTGATATGCGTGACACACCAGCCAAATGCTAAATTGTGTCAATGTTTGACTAGCTTGTGATTGGTTCTTAAAGAAGTAGTGTAGAGGTGCTTAGCTGTATCAACAAGGTGCTGGCATGGGGAGTATGTACACAAGGTTATGACATGTTTAAGTGATACTTCCTGAACGGTAATTGATCATGAGCAAGAAGAGATTTTATTTTGGGAATTGCTAGAAGCTGCCATAGCTCAGTCTACAGAAATGTTGATAGTTTGTTTATCATAGGATGTGTTTTACTACAGTTGATGGAGAACGTATCAGAAGGGATTTAATATAAGCCACAGTGACACACAAACTCTGGTAATTTTTCTGTAACAAAATGGTCAATCTATAATGATGAATAATAATAGATGACAAATTATCAGTAGATATTGTGTACATATTGCTATTTTGTAGCGCAATAGACGTAGAAAAGTGCTCATAATAAAATTTCAAGCTTAATGCATCAGTGCATATAGCATATATCAGTTAGTTCCGGAGTGACCTATATCATACCATATCAGTTAGTTCCAGAGTGGCCCTATATCAGACCATTAAGCTAGCATTAAAACAGCATAGAAACAATAAGGTAGCACATGTTTTTCAAAAAATAATCAAGTAAGAAACTAAAAGAGCTGCAACAAGAAGAACCCCCCAAAAAAGTAGAAAACAAATTACCATTGATTAATATTATTTTAAAGAGAAGCCAATGAGCAATATGCTTAGCCAAAGGTAATGTTTACAGGTTTAAAGAGCTGCTGATATATGCTTCCTTGTGGCTAATGCTAGGAACTCTCTCCATCTCCTTATATTTTCCTTTGATAGCCAACAATTTATTAGTGATTGTTTTATATATGTATTCATCATAGTAATACCATTTCTGGGCTTAGTTAATACATGAAAGGGGTTGAAAATTCCCTAAGGACTTCATAATTTGGAAAAAGAGTGCATCACTACTTTGAGACATTTGAATAGTCGGTTGAGGTGGAAAAGGCCTACTGCTAACTCTTATGCATGCCTTCAGATTTATTAAAAGCCCATGCAGTATGGGGTGGCACATTTTTAACTTTGAAGCCTATCAGGAGACTATCATTAAGATTTGAGATGAGCAATTTGGCATACACCTGAAACACAACTATAGCCTCAATGAAGGATCAACAATAGACAATTTCCATATCAGCTGTATATTGGCATGAATCTATGCCTATTTATTAGTACAGGATGAGTCATCTTGTTCTTAGTGTAATGTATAGCCAAAGAGATAAAAATTTAGTTTCCACTGGTCAACTAAGTCATACTTGTTGCATCGACAAAGACAAAAACCATTATGGTTTTTCCTTTTTGATAAGAATTACCACATATAATTGACCTTTAATGTACAAAGTCTTATGTTTATTGTTCAATTGCTTCATTTCCATCCCCAGCATTTCTTTGGATCCTAACACAACGATAATCATATTCTTATTACAGTTGACTTCTTTTTTGTCATACCTAATTGAAGACTCACAATTTTGGAATCTATATTCTCCCACTCGTTCAGTACTATGTTTCCACCAAGAGGATGTTTATTTTCTTGCTTGCTGTTTGTTAAAATTATTAGGGGTAAAGAAATGCTTGCTGATGTTAGACTACCTTGGGTCTCAATTAACTCACTGTCCATTTTTTGATTGAAGATTGTATCTAAATAGTCTATATATAAATATTTTTTGGTTTATACATCATTTAAAACAATCACTATCCGTGCTCAAAATGAAAAATCCCTCTTCTGCTTGTATTTTCATCAAACATCCATTTATTCTTCTCATGATTTGTACCAGTTGCTTGAGACTCGTTAAGATTAAATAATCAACTGTGCTTTGTTTGATGTGATGTGTGGCTTGACTTTGCCACCGCAGAAAAATCCCTCTTCTGCTTGTATTTCCATCAAACATCCATTTATTCTTCTCATGATTTGTACCAGTTGCTTGAGACTCGTTAAGATTAAATAATCAACTTTGCTTTGTTTGATGTGATGTGTGGCTTGACTTTGCCACCACAGAAAATGTAGATTCTTGGATTCTCTATCTACCCTTTGCATGGATATCATTGGTAACACAAATTAATGTTTTTACACAAAGTTTATGCAAGTTAAAACCAGTTGCATACACTACCCACTTTGTTGAGTAGAAATTCTGCATTTAAATTGAAGATCCGGAGATGTGAGGATGTACCCTTTTTTTCTCAAAATTTCATGCAGTTTCAGTTTGCAGTTGGTCTGCCATCAGGGGCAGTTCTACATTAGAGCTTGGGGGGCATAGCCTCTAAAACTTCTTGAATTCCTTATGTTTTCCTTACACATTCAAGGACAGTATTTAGTAAAATATAAGGATGGTCCCCCAAAATTATTTCACATATAACTCTAAAATCTATATTAAAAATAAATTTTTCCTCTAATTTGAACCCAACCCCTCCCTAAAAATTCTATTACCCTAGTTCCACCCTTTTCTTCCATGACTTGGGTTACAATTATTAAACCACTCGGCAACTGCATTTAACAACAATGTTGTACATTGGCTTATCTTCTTTATGCTCAAGTATGTTCAATACATGCGAACATTGCATATTTACCATTTGCGGGTTATCCAATGAAACAGTGCTATTCCATTGGAAACAACATTACTTGTTCCGAGTACCATTGTTCCTTAAAAAAATTATTATTGTTATTTCTGTATAATGTAATGAAAGAGAATCTTGCTTATAAAACCGTCGACAGAAAACCTATTCTAACATTTGAAGATGTAAAACAAAGCTAGAGTTATTCGTATGATGCCATTATGATTCCAATGATTGCATCATGTCAATTTACATCTTTTAAACCTCAAGTTGCTTGCATATGTTGACTTTTGATCCCTATTTTTCACTTCCTCAGGAGTCATCATCAATTTTGCACATTTTTCAACGAAACAGGACAACTGTCGGCCTCTGCCTTTTCACTAGCAGAAGCATATACATGCAATATGTATGTAGTCACTCTTTTGATGATTACCGTCCATATATGGCATTGCTAATTATGCTGTTTTCTTAACTCTTGTTATTGATTGTAAGAAAAGAGAATATGAATTTTCTATACTTTCATCATGCTATTCTGCCGACCCAGTCACCCAACCAAGTTGCTTCTACCTGGAAATATTGTTTTGGTTAAAATTCAATTTAGTCCCTTGACTTTTTCATCAATTTCAAATTATTCCCTAAAGTTTAATTTTTGTCAATTTTGTCTCTCACTTTGTAAAAGCAATTCAATGTGGCATTCCATTCAAATCTGTTGGCAAACAATAATGTTTGAGCATCCTTAAATAAAAAGAAAAAAAAAAGTGTGTGTGCGTGTATATAAAACTGAAAACATTTATGAGAAGTGTCATTTAATAGATCTTGTTATTTGATGAGTATTGTTTAAAAAAAAGTTAAACAACTTCATTTGGTAACAGAATTTGGACGGAGGACTTATTTGACAATTGAAGTAAAAGTCAAGTGACAAAATTGAATTTTAGCCTTTATTTAATTAAATTTTTTGTCATCTTTTACTCTTTTGTGAATATAAATCAGAAAAGTAAGCATTATTTTTTGTACAGAACAGCTATAACTAATTAACTTCAGTGCAGAGATGGAGGCATGTTTTTTTTTTTTTTTTTTTCTTTCCCTTTGGGAGAGGGGGGGGGGGGGGGGCGCTGGTTGAGATTTTGTTATGTTCTCTTTGGAAGGCTACTCTGATCATGGCAGCCTGCAGAGTCATTTGTTTCATTGGTTGATGAATCTTGTGCAAGTCCTAATATCTTCTGCGTTCACTATGCCACCCTTGAAGACAATTTGCGATGAATCTGAAAATATGAAAGTAACTGCAGAGTTACATATTGTCATTACCATCATGTTCTATTGGCAGGCTGCAGAGTTATTTGTTTTGTTGGTTGAAGTCCTTTCGAATCTTGACCAAGTCTTAATATCTTCCACTGTCACCATGCCCACCTTGAAGAATTTATAATGAATCTACAAACATGAAAATAACTACAGAGTTACATATTGCATTATTTTGATTGGCCATTTGTAAGCTTTAACTGATACAACTGAAAATGTAGGCAATATTTTTGAAGCAAACCAGGAATTCAAGTGAAAGCATCATTTTCAAAGGCAAGAATGGCATATAATGTGAATTGTAGCCTAGTCCTTGTACAATTGAATTTTCCCGACAACCTTGGCCTGGATGCCTGAAGAAGGAAGAGGTTTGAATTGTCTTTTCTTTTCTTTTTTGGACAATCTATTTT
Organism: Castanea sativa; assembly: GCF_040712315.1. Taxonomy (NCBI): domain Eukaryota; kingdom Viridiplantae; phylum Streptophyta; class Magnoliopsida; order Fagales; family Fagaceae; genus Castanea; species Castanea sativa. The sequence continues at coordinate 46,035,334 of NC_134020.1, read as the reverse complement.
GGAATGCGTGAAGGTCAAATTCATGTTTCTGTGTTATAGAACGATGCCTTGGAATGGTTTGTGATCTAGTTACTTGTTTTGGAATCTAAAATGTTAAATTATTTGTATCAGTTTGCGTAAAAAATTACATATGAATATATGATAGCATTAGATGCCAAGTCAAGTTGGAGAAAACAACTGAGTTCCATATTTCTCTAATTATTTATATGCAAAATAACTAATAAATGTTTTTTTTTTGTGCATGTATTGTTCCAGTTTTTTTCCTTGTCTATATCTGTATATAATTCTTACTTGATTTTGAAATATGACTTCCTATTGCCTATTCCAGGTTCACAAGTTGTGCTTGGGAAGTTGGCATAGTTTCAATGGGAGAGAGAAAAGGTGATGCCATTTTCAAACTTAAAAATAATTGAATTTATCATATTACACATCTTTTACATCTTTCTAATTTTCTGTTACTCTTCTATCACTTTCTGTGACAAAGTCAAAAAAAAAAAAAATCTAAAGTAAGCTATCCTACTGCCTATGTCATTTAGTTCAATTTGCTGAACGGGGCTGCAGCTCTGAACATTGATTGACTTAGGGCCAATTCAGTTGTTCCCACTCCCATAGAGGTTGTTCTAGACCATCATTTATCCCCCAGTCAAAGCCATCAATCTCTGGGAGATCAACATGGTCTCCTCCCGAGTGAGAAGTTTCAGATGAGCTGGTTTTCTCTACCATTGTGGTTTTCTGAGAAGATGTTGCAACCCTGTTATCACCAAGCTGTGGTGTCTCTCTTGTTGACATTTCTGGGCGTCGATCAAATGCTCGAAAGCTTCCAGAAACCACATACACTCGGCACAAACTGAACTCATGCCTCAACTACAGGAAATAAATAGTGGAATAGGATACGATAATTAGAAATTCTGAAAAAAAAAAAAAAAAGAAGAAAACTATTTTCCATCTTTGGGATATAAAAAAAAAAGAATTTTTTGTTTTGTTTTGTTTTTTGGATAATAAGTTTTGCTGGGCGAGGGAATGAGAGGTTTGAACTAGTAACCTGATCTCTATTTGCATAAAATGCCCCTCCCACTTGGGCATATAATCCCATGAGACTCATTCTCATGTGAGAGTGTTATATGCAACTATTACAATAAGCCACTACTCAATGAGTTGTGGTTCCCTGTGGCCCATTGTAGAAAAAAAGAAAACAAAAGAACTTTAGCATTGCATATGCACCTTGGGAACTACGGTGCTAGATGAGCTTGGCACTTCTTCAATGGCTCTGTACTCATTCATCTTCCACTTGGTCTTCCTTCCAGTGGGTGCCTTCCCCTTATAGAAAACCATGGTTTTCTTCACTCCAATCACACGATTATCTGATGAATACACATAGCCAGGAGAGCCTGTTGCTTTCCAGTACCCAGAATCTGTAGTTCTGCTGGGTCTTCCTCCCCTAGCTTCTCTTTCTTGTCTTGGTGCAAAGAAAAACCATTGCTCAGTGTCTGCTTGACACATCTCTCCTGAAACCTCTGCAACACAAAACAGAAACCGAGTCAGCTTACTTACAATACCATTTAGCTCAAACTTAAAAACCATTTCTAAAGCATACACAATTGGGTTAAAATGAAAGTGGAGTTAGTTTGTGGAAGAGATATGTACTTGGAAGGTGCCAAGGCTCTATGTCATAAATGCTGATGACTGGGATAACTCGTTGCACATCAGGTCTCTTCCCTTCAAGCTTGTTGTGTAGGTAAAAGGAAACGAGCTCTTCTTCAGTTGGGTAGAAACGAAAACCAGGTGGGAGTTGTTCCATTGTTGATGAGAGTTTTGAGAGCTTGTAATTGCATTTGATATTTTGAATTGCTGTGTGATTTTAAATGGCGTGAAGTCTTATATATAGAGGGGTAGAGATGGCACAGTAGTGTGAGAGAGAACGAGAAAAGTGGGGAAGTTTGGGATTGGGTGGAAAGTTCCACGCGGTTATGCGAGAAAATGTTGTCTCTCTGTCCTATAATGTCTTTCCGTAGTGGTAATAGAAACGTCAAATAGTATCCACTCTTTGTAGTTTTGAACCAGTCAGCTTTCTCTTTCTTCCCTGTTTCGCAACTGTAGCTTTTGTCCTGTGCGGCCTCATGCTAATAGATGAGTAGTTTTAGGACCACAAATTATTTCACAACTTCTTTACTACAACTCTAATATGGCAGATTATGAGGGGTTAATTATCATTTACACATAGACCCACTATTTTTTCTCTACCAATTATACTTTATTGTGAAAAATTATGTGATCTAGACTTTTCTGTTAATCAAATTTTGAATGTACAACTGTTATTGTGGGTCTCCAATTAATTTGCCTCATCTTCACGTAATCATTACTTTTTTTTGTTTGAGAGGTGACGTAATCATTACTTAAAAACCCTCAAGTAATAGAGAAATTATATAATACTTATAGTGGATCACGTTATTTGTGCACTATTCTACTAAAAAACTTACACTTGTTTAAATTGTCAGGTTAGCTTATGATAATAAAAAAATTTGTTAAACTAATTTTAAATAGGTGGGAGAAACATGGCCAGAGGCCTATTACAATCTTGCCTGGTTCTATGGGCCTCTTTCTCTCTCTCTCTCTCTCTCTCTCTCTCATTTTTTTTAGAGGATTATGGATCAAATTTCTTCAAATGTATTCTATTGGAATCGTATAGAACTGATATTTCTGGATCTTGTATTAGATTCGTTTATGACATTAACAATAAGTTCTTGTGGTTTTCACTTGTAGCTTAATTAGTTGACGTTTCCTAATGTCTCCAACAGAAACATTGAGGGTTAATATTCCCTCTCTCCTAGTTATCGAATTATAAAAAATAAAATAAAAAATTTATTGTACTTTACATCCAATAATAATTATTTTGCATGTCTGACATTTGTAACATCCCTCTTACAATATGAGTCTCACACAGTTATGAGGTCCACATGTTATAGGAATATTATGTAGGCTAGGTGTATGCAATATATTCTTCTACATCCTGACATTCATAGATCATGTAACAATAGTATTTTTATTTTTCTCATCCCATGTCGGCGATTAACTAATTGCATTGGCAAAAACTGCCTCTCAAGGCTAAGCATTTCCTTAGATGTGATATATTAGATTTTCTAATTAAATTTAAACATATAGATGCATTGAATTTAATTATTTTTGGAAAAGATAACACTATTTATGTTTCATTGATCAATGTAACCATGCGCTTAAATTTAATTGGGAGACCTAATGTACAACACCTAAAGGCAAAAAAAATCCAACTCAATCAATGTAATGATTTTTTTCCCCCAAAACCTGTCACACCAACTACTAAAATACAATTAATTTAATTAAAATTCCAGTCACTTGACTATAATCGTTTCTTTGATAGATACGATAAAATTTCAACTTATAGCATTTGCTTTTTGATGATTGTTCTAAATACCAATTAGTTTTTTGTGTAGGTGAGATTGAACACTAAATCTCTTATTGACAATAAAAGATTTGACCGGTCGAACTAACTAGAATTCACACTATAATTTTTCCCTTGAAAGGGAAGGAAATTAATAACTAACATTAAATATGAAGATCATTTTTACGATAAATTATTAAGTCTACCAAGAAGACGGCTGAAGTGGATTTCCTAACCAATAAGACGATACAATCTATGTTAATGTGTGAGTCAACTTCTTAATCAATACAAGAAATAAAAAATTATCTTATGATGTCATATTTATATAAATGGTAAGGTTTCAATTAGTTGGGAGAACCATGGAGGACAGCAGTTTGGACCTAATAATTTATCCTCTTTCTACCGTGTTATGTATTCTCCATTAATAGAATTTATCCAGCAAGGCATATACGTTAAAAGGAATTCTCTGTCATCAAGGCAATTTGCAAGAGTGATCTATTTCTTCTTTAACAATAGTGGAGGAATGTCGCGTTATCTGTATGATTTTTCTTACTGCAAATCATTTAAAAAAAATTCCGGACAGGAATTGGCCCAGTTGACGTGAAGGTTGGGAGCTGGAACGATTCAGGGGGTTCCTACAACATTTGTTTCACGCGCAAAACCGCATCATTGTTCTTAAAAGAAGTGAAATAAGAACACACACTTTTGTCTTATTTCTCTTGGCAAAGAATGTTGGAAATTAAGCTCAAGCATTAAAAATTTGTATATAAATAATCCTCTGAGGAAAAAAAAGAAAAAGAAAAAGAAAAAATCTCAACCAGAATATATAAATTTCATTCACGTAGGAGACTATAGGAATAGGAATAGGAGCGTGTGTCACTCTCACTCCGACATCAATTTAATTAGTTGCTTGTGTTTGTGACGACTTAAGTCTGGCAATAAATGATTGGTAGTAGGTACATAGCGAAGGTGCTGGGAATTTACCTGCATCGGTGTTTTTGCCGACGCACCAGTTGACGTGTATCTAATATATTTTTTGAGTATTATGAGTATTGGGTTTAAGCTTATTTTTATCATCGTTTAATAATACTACTTTACTTATAACCCTATCTCAATAGAATTAAAGTTGTAATTTTTTTATTATCCCAGCGCAGATTTAGGGTGAGGACTTTTTATTTTATTTATTTTAAAGAGAAATGTTAATCATTGCTTTGAGTGCATTGGTTTAAGAATCATTTTAAAACATATTTTTTGGAAAAATAATAAGGTAGTTAATTTTGTGGAAAGTTTTTTTTTTTTTTTTCAAATACCTCATGCGGTCCCTATCTATCTAACATGTCATGTTTGCTAAATTGGGTCCTCATGCGATACTATTTGAGATTCTAAATGCAGTTGGAAATCTTGGTAATGACTAATGACTTTCACTATCCTAGCCTAGGGCCCTAGAGTGAAATTTATGACATTTAAAATGCAAATGAAATCAATCAGAATCTAATGAGATAATTAAGTTTTCTTAAATATTTTTCGATGTGTCACATGGTATCTTTTACTTTTTCTACCCCAAGTGCAAATTAGTCAAGTGGAAAGAAGAAGTGCTCTAACCACACAATAAGAAAAAAGGGTGATCCGATGACACTGGGGCAGTACCGGCCTAAGACTCTCTAGTATTTAGGTCAGAGAAGTTTTTAACAAGATTCAAATAAAGTAGAACTTAAGAGAGAATAATGTAGCTTAATTGTTTTTCATACATGGATGAATGAGGCCGGTGGTTCTTATATAGGGGTTGTGTGTGACTGTTGAGGGTCATTTATGTTTCCCTCTCATGAATGTTATTAAAACTCTCGTTGGCATCAGTTACTTTCTGAATGGGATTTTGAGACTGTTGTGTAATGGTTGTCCATTAACGTGCCCTTAAATGCTTTCATAGATTATTCACCCATTTATGATGACTTTGGTTGGTGGCCCAACATAATTTGGGGCTTAAGGTGAAAAATTTATGCGGAGCCTTTTATATGTAAATATTAATTAAACAAAATTACTTAATATAAATTAGAATCAAAGTTTTTTTTTTTTTTTTTTGAGAAATCAAATTGAGGTTAATTTGACACATTAAATACATAACTTGATGAATAATACCAACTAAACTAATGTGAATTTCATATAGAGAATTGAATTTCATAGTTGAATCATAAATTTTAATAAAATTAAATAAAAATATATTATTATTAAAAAAGATACTTTATTTTGAATATATGACGATGCATAGTTAAGTTAAGTAGCAATCTAATTTTTAATTTTATATCTCTTGTATTTGAGTGAGAGAGATAGATATTATTTGATGTGTGGCTTTTGTAGGATATTGGTTTACAAATATTAAAGTCTCAAACTATTAGGAGAGATTAATCTATAATTGATGATTTAACACATTTGCACTTTTTTTTTTGAAACATTTTAGGCTTTCAATTGGGTTAGGTTTCTATTGGTCTCGTACTTTGAGAGTATTGATAGAAATGAAAAGGAAAAATGCGAAAAAAACACTACAAAATGTTCGCAATATGATGTGACAATGACTATTATTGATGAATTTCATCAATCTAATTAATAAATGTTTAAATTACTTCTTTTGTGATCGGTGGGATGCCGATTTATAAGGCTATAGTAAAATTTGTGGTATCCTTAACATCATTTTTTTTAAAAGTGCACAACTATTAAAAATATATATAATTTTATAAAATTTTGGGCCTTTGACAATGTAGGAGGAGCTGTTTCCTTAAAGGTAAAATTTTATTTTATTTTAATTTATTTTTTTGCAGTAGGGCCTTAGGCCTAGGCCTTGGGTTGACCCTGGTTGAAGAATAGGTCATTCAAGAGTTTGGAAGAGACCTCTCTTTCTGAAATTCCTTTCCCCAAAACCACACAATAATGAAGATCTCAACCCTGTCCCTCACCCCAAGTCTACTGTATTCTCACTCCCAAACAAACAGATGAGAATTATTGGGTTCTAAGATTTTAGGTTTAAATGTATTAGAACTCTAATTTGTAAGTTGGCAAACCATGATCAAAACGTTTTAGTCTTGTTTAGACATGCTCAAAGTATGTGTCTTTTATGTAAAGTTGGAATCGAGTTGCTGCAGAATTTACTGTATAAATCTGTCTGGCTCGATCGATTGAGAATTAGACTTGACTGATCGAAAGTTGTGCAAATTATTTTTCTGCAGAATTTTTCAACTCAGCCCAAACCTGTTTTACGTGTAGGGTTTTATGTTTTTCCCTAGGTATAAAAAGGAAAACCCTAGCCACGTTTTTAGAGTCGTTGTTGTGGCTTTTTATGCTGTGTGCGTGAATCTCTTATGAGATCTAGAGGTGTTTGCTTTCACATACATTTAGGGTTATCAAGATCTAGATTGATGTCAAAAGCTTGGTGATCAATTCAGTTGCAGATTCAAGAGCTTAAAGATATACAAGAGGGAGTGCTTGTGCTACTAGGAATCTAAGAAAGAAGTAGTCCAAGAACTCGGAGCTGTCACGTGGTCGTAATAGTAAGTTTCCTACTTAAGGTAGTAATAGGATGTTAGTGGTCTAAGTCGTTATTGTGTAAACTTCAATTCTTTCATAGTGGATTTAGTTTTACCTTGAGGATAGCTAGGTTAAATCCTCCACAGGTTTTTTACCGGTTTGGTTTTCCTCGATCATCATATTGTTGTATTTTTTATTTTCCACACTTTACAATGATATGATTTATATGTGTTAACCTAGATTTGCATAATTTACCTAAGTTAATCACTTGACTAAATAACTAGGTTAATTTGGTTGTGTTTAAGGGGTCTAAAAACGTACTAGAATGTTTTTCAAATGTATAACCAAACACCAAAGAAACCTACTTTTCCCTCCAAAAAGTTTTATGTCAAAACAAATGTAACCTAAAAACCAAATTCTAGGGTAAATTAGAAATATGTAGACTTTTAAAAAAATTATATCACAATATTAGAAAAAATTAACAAAATGTCAATAATTTTCATTTTAGATTATATTAGGGTAAATTATATTTTACATGTTAAAATTGATGGGATTGTAAAATTTTAGGATTCAATATGATACTAGTGACATTATATAGGACAAAGTTTGACTACACACTTGGTTGTAGCTTAAGGTTACAATTTTATTCAATATCTTTTTATTGAACGTGAATTTTGAAAAATCCACCATTGGATTATATTTTTTTTTCTTATATCTCTCATGCTTGCAATATTTTCAAAAGATCAAAGATTTATACCTATGTCATCAATCAATTATTTAAATTGTAAGTTTTTGTAGTATGCATAAAAAATAAGTTTATGGATCATATAATAAATAACATCTGATTAACACAAAATTTGACATGTGTGTTAAGAGCGTAAAAAACATGCAATCCAACAGTTAAAATTTCAAAATGTGTAACAATGTTAATTTTTTTAAAGGAAGTTGTAGTTTTAGGCTATAACTAAAATTGTATCTAAATTTTGTCCAATTATATATTAATTTAATTTGTAATAAAAGGAAATCTTGCATGTATATATATAATACTAATTAGTAAGAAGGATGAGAAGAGGATTAGATAAAAATTTAATAGGTGTAAAGTGTCTGTTTTGAAACAATTTATTTATCTGAAATTGAAAACTTTTTGCTAAAAGTACAGTAGATAAAGCCAAAAAGTAGTTGAATTAGTAAAGTGTAACCCATGAATAGTAGCAAAAAGTGCAATGGGATCCATGAATAGTAGCAAAAATAAGTTAAATAGTAAAAAAAAATTGGTTTTTTAAGCTATGCCAAACACAACTAAGTCTCAAACTCACATTGTTGTGTACACACTTAATAAAGTAGGATTCAATTCCCTTCTCTAAGCATTCACATTAATGGTGCTAAAAAATTTAGCTTTTAGCATCTCAAAAACCTACTTTATCTATTTTTTCACCCCATTTAACAATACACTCTATATCTTATCTCTTACTTTAGAACATCACCCATTAAAATATAAAACATCCACCTACAAAACTTGCTATAGTTGGTGAGATAAGAGAGACAAAGAATAATAAATAAATAAAAGCAAGTAACAAGTTGTTAAATTTTTTTAGATTTAGCAGTTCCAATATAGCATGCATTTTATAAAAATAGCTTTTTGGCTATTTTAACACCACCAATGTGAATGCTCTAAAACAATATAAAATAAAGCCTAAAAAGAGATCCTTTAAGGGTCTATTTGGGATCCGCTTATTTTGTTGAAACTGATTATTTTGTGTTGAAAATATTGTAGGTAAAGGTAAAAGTTAGCTTAAATAATATAACGGGACTCATGAATAGTACCAAAAAATGTAGTGGGCCCATGAATAATAGTAAAAATAAGCTAAATAGTAAAATAAGCGTACGTTTGCCAAACAATGATTTTGCGTTTTGTGTTTTTTTACTGGGTCCCACGGCGCTGTTCATGGACCAACCAAGTACTGAAAAACGCAACAATGAACATTAAATCCTAAGTCTCACGACACTATTCATAATTTAAAAATTATTTTGCTATAGTGTTTTTAACAATAAGTTTTCAGTTTTCAGCAAAATAAACGGTATCTAAACAGACCCTAAGTTGACTTTTTAATTTGGAGCCAAACACATCCTAAAAGTTTAAAGTCTTTTATCTTTTGCCCCAAGTCATTGAAAAGAAGATGGGTATATAAGGGTAGATCCCATGAGTGTGAAATTCAAGCCCACCTAAAATGAAAGGTCTAGATCACAAAAATATTTTGACATTTATAGCTAGAGCTAAAATCCAACATCGTTAACCCCTCCTTTGAGGGTTGAAGGAGTCTTTACTCCTTAACAAAAGTTGATTGCCTTCTTAAACGCCATCACCAATAGAAAACAGAAAGATTTTTTTGACAATGATATGAAAAAGACCTAAGTTGTGACTTGTGAGATATATGCCTATTTTAATATCTTTTGTTTTCTGGATAAAACAAAGTCCCAATTTTTGTGGCATAATTGAATGCCACATAGTCGTAAAACACATTACAAAGCAACTACGAAACTTTCTGTCCTTCGTCAGCAAGACCCAGTCTACCTGGTACCCAAATGGAAAGCAAAATTAAATTTAATAGAATTGGAGCTACGTTGCGATCATTCAAAAAACTCAAAAAGCCAATCCATGTCGGGAAAACTTTTTCCAACCTAAATTCACTTTGTTTTCCTCTTCGTTTCCGCGTTTAAGATAAGAAAAAGTTTATCTTCTAGGACCTGTACATTGGAACTTCCCTCGTATTATACTGAGTCTTCTTAAATATAACAAAGATAATCTATTTTATAATTAGTTTTATTTGTTTTTTTGATTTTAAAGGGTTAAATTATTGATGGTTTTAAAAGTTAAAACTATTAAGATATGATGATAAATTTATTCATTTTTAATCACATACTTCTAAGAGTTCCAACATTGTCTTTCCCGTATGAGCTTAAATTCTATTTTAATAAGTGAGGAGGTCCAACACATAAGATTTTAATATGGTATTAGAACCACGGTGGTCGATATAGTACCAGTACCGGCCAGTATATACTGTACCGGCCAGTCAGTGCACCGGTATTGGTACACTTTTATTTTGTATCGAAAAAATATCGGCCATACCGGTCAATTTCGGGCAATACCGGCCGGTACTAGGTGTACCGGCCGGTATAAAAAAAAAAGCTTTTTTTTTAGTTTTTTAATTTTTGAATTTTCGTAAGGGCATAATGGTAACTTATTTACATTAATTTATTAGTATTATTTGTTTTCTTAGTATGCAATGAACAATTAAGCTTTCTATTTTTTATATTGTGTTTTTTTTTAATTGATACTAAAGTTTAAAACTATGAATAATTTGTTTTGAATTGAGGTAATATTTTATGATAAACTTATATATTTACTATAATATAAGTGAAATATTATATGCTTATAAACATGGTTCTAGAGATTTTGGTGTGTGTATATAATATATATATATATATATATATATATATATATATATATATATAAAATAGCGGTAAACTCGAAACGGTACACCAGTATTGACCGGTATCCGAAATATATCGTACCAGTGACCAAACCAGTACAGCCTCCGGTACGGTATTGACTTCCTTAATTAGAATATAATTTAATCATTTAAACATGGTAAGGCACAGGGACGGAGCTACTCTTTGGCCCCCTTGGATTTTGGGGAAATTTTTTTTTTATAGGTATATTTAATGTTCAATTAGCCTAAAAAAAAAAAAAAAAAAAACTTGGTCATTATTAGTCTCTTCTTACTCGGAGATAAAGATGATAGAAAAAAAATTTCTCATTGAATGAATAGGAAAAGTACAGCTCTGCTTATATATACCAGGAATAGAGCAATGGAATGAAACAAAAGGAATTAAAAAACAAGCTTTTTAATTTTAACCCAAATCAATTTCTCGTGCTGCATTTTTTGGATTCTCAATATCAAAATTAGCCTAAATTCTATTTCTTAATGACCAAAATATTAGACAAAAATCCTCCCATCCCCACACGTAGGCTACTCCTCAGCTCTGCACAAAGGCTACTCCTATGCTGGATGTTTATTCTTTGACTATCTTGATATTCATTGAATCCATTGATGACCATAGTGGAGGAATGTTAATTGTTTGTAACATTATCAGTGATGTTTATTGTCTTTGTGAGTTACAAAAGTCAATTAATGATATTAGAGAGATTGTAAAGCGGATAGAATTTGTCAAACCAAGTGTCAATAGCATTCAAAAAGAAAAAAAGAAGAAGTGTCAATTGGGCTTTAAAATGCCTAGCTAAGTGGCGAGAGAAGAGACTATGATAGAACATGAAGCTAGATAACGTGGTCTTCAAAAACATACCCAATCTCAACAATTCAATTTGAATTATTGACCCAAATAGATGATAAAATATTAAATTGACCAGAAAATTTTTTTATTCTTGAAGTTGCAATTTTTTTTTTTTTTTTAAGTCCAAACTTTGCCCCCCTAAACCTTTGACTCTGGCTCCATCCCTGATAAGACATTTTAGATTGATACATAATATCTAATTTTATTTCTTTTATAAATATGATAGAAATTTAACTTTTGGCAATTTATTTTATGATAACATTCTTTCTAGGATAATTGCTTTTATTATTATGCTAAAATAATAATTAACTTTTGGTGTAAATGGGTTCATTTTGAACTTTAAATCTCTTATTAAAGGTTAAGAAACTTTACTGGTCGATCACCTAAATCCACCGACATCTTATCTTATCTATGAAATAGATCAATTCATACGAAAAGGATTCTTTTTCCTCTCACAGGCCTGGCAAGAAACTCACCAGAAGTGAGAAAGGGCTCCATAAGATCTTATGAGAGATACTTTCTCTCTCAACTCTTAAGCTACAGGGACCTCGTATGAGCTGTGCCTCACTAGCTTGTGGGGTCTTAGCATTCGCAATATAGCAAGCATTTTATTGGTGACCTTTAGGGGTTGATGCTTGGAAAAAGGGATAGAAAATTATATTTAAGTGTTTTAAGTAATGAATAAAATGAGAGATTGAGAGACCTCTATGAATCTTTCGCGGTTGACTCTTTGTGACTTGAACGTCATTTTGGGGAAGGGGTTTTTATAAAAATCAGTATATGTGTGGACACATGAATCGGACTTGTTGGGTTTCATAAATGACAGAGGTCACAAGACACGGAAAAGTCATGTCTTGTCGCCCACTTTCCTACTTGACCTGTTCTCTTGCCTACCGCGACTCTTTCTTTGTTTCGCGAAGCACTGCGTGTAGCGTTTTCAAATTTTTTTTTTTTTTTTTTTTTGGGGCTGCTGCAGCCTCAGGGACATATACTACTGTTTATATTACTGCAGATGTTGGCTTTTCAATCGCTTTAAGCTCTTTTTATTTTTTGTTTTTTTTATTATAAAATTTTCAGTTTTTAACCGATAAATAATACGGTATATTACTATTTAATACTGTTTATATACTATTTATGAGACCTACAAACATTTTATTCTGAAAAAAAATTAAAAATGAGACCTACAATACTATTTGTATATTTAAAAATTATTTTACTACAGTATTTTCAGTTTTCAATTTTCAACAATAAGTTCTATTCAAACGAACAATTAAGCTTACTTTTTTTTTCCTGCTATTTCGGACTGAATTTCTTAAACTTGATGCTATTTATTTAACTGATTATTACAAGCCTTAAAACTAAGTTCACAGTGAGTTAAGTACTGCTGGAACTAAGGTTGTCAAAATCGGGATCCTACATAGGATCGTAGGAGGTAGGTGAGATCGTGGATCGTAGGATCGGATCGTAAATCGTAAAATCCTATATTATTTGAGAAAAAAACAAAAAAAACAAACATTTGTATGTTAAATAATCACATAAATTATACATTCATTAATATAATTACCATACATCACTATATTCATTTATAAGCATCATTTAAAGAGGTCAAAAATCTCAAAACATGACACTCTATTGGAATATTTTTTATTCGGATCCAACTGGCACACTCTCTACATTAGAGTTGAAAAATTTGGTCTATTGGGATTTTATTTTTCATTTAAGTCCAACTGAGCAATCTATTAAGTTTAAAAACATTACAAGAAATAAAGGTCGTTTGGGATCGTCAAAATCGTGTGATCCTATCGATCCTGAACGATCGCAAAGATCCTTGAAAGATCCGAATCGTTTTGAGCAGGTGAGATCGTAAAATCGTAGGATCGTAGGATCCAGATCGGGATTTTGACAACCATGGCTGGAACCCCAGACTTGAGCTTTTCAAATATATAATAAATACATTTTTTTTTTTCATAATTCTATAATGAAGAGAAAAGAGATATGAACTAATTATGTTATTGGTGTATACTATATTATCGTACATTTTGAAGGGTACATATTATGTTGTCAAACTTTTCATTCATTTTGACCAAAAGTGTAATAATTCTATATAGTTCCCATATTTTAGGATACTGTTAATTAATATTATTAATCTTTTTGGGGGTTGTTGATGAGCATGGATGGCTTGAACTGAGGTGGACTTCTATCTCTTTAATGAGATATATTATTTTGTGTAATATGTTGTATTCAAATAGGATGCTATATATAACCATTCCACCTCCTTGAATGGACTCAATAGAGCGCTAAAAAGATATTTAATTAGAGGAACTAACGTACTACAACTAGGTTATCTTGATGTGAAAGGAAAAATTCATTATTTGGTGCAGAAGAAAATGACTCTTCTTAGTATGGGAGGAAAAAGTATTTATTGTAGAAGAAATTATTGGATATTATTAATCTATCAAGAAATAAAATTAGAGTTTTATAAATAGATACTTGTAAAATGGCTTGTTGCATTTTGTCGAAAGATCCTTTCACATGGGGAGAAGAGAAGACCACTAGAAGAACATGAGTGGATTTCTTAGAAAAGTAGTTTGGTCAAATTTTGAGGTTGATAAATTGGTTGTCTTGCGAGTTTGTTTGTAATGTTGATGTAAGAGTTTTTGGGTGTATTGAGGCTTTGAGAATGTGAGCATATGTGTATATGGTTTATGAGTTAGTTTGAGTGATTATCTAACTTTCTGAGGTTTGACTGAGTGTGATTGTAATCTATATTGTTGATAATGAATTTTAGTTGCCGTTATTTGTGGATATGGGGTTGAAGTTGTTCGATACTTGCTTGGCTTATTTCTAAGTTAATTAATATGTTTGCAAGAAAGGGAAAGAAGAGGAGAAAAACGGAAATGACATATGGAAGATAAAAGACTATATATATATAAAAGAGAGAGAGAGAGAGATGGCTATAAGGGAGTAGCTAGGAAAGCCCTTAAAAATTAAGAAGCAATTATCTTATGTGAGAGGCTAGATCCATAATAAAACGAATACAGGAGATACTTCTCCTTAAATTATTATAAGAGAATTTAATAGAGCTAATTAGTAGTGATGAGAACAACTCTATGATTGTAGGGTATAATAGACAAAATTATACAATATTATGTAAATTATTATAAGAGAATAAGTGATAATTGATTTATATCATATAAATTATTTAAAATTTTAATAAATTATTAAGAATTAGAAAGAAAGTAACTAAAAAAAAAAATTTAATCATAATCCTTACTAATAGTATGAAGTGAAATATGTACACCAATAAGATTTCCATGAGCTTTACCTCCAAAATAGTGATCTTTATTGTTAACACGATTTTGGTATCCAAACATAGGTTGATGAACATGTCACAAATCTCATGGAGTTCGGTGACACCCTCTTACCACTAACTTGAATTGTTTCCATGAGCGTCTGCACCACACAATTACCAATGGTTGTCTTTATCGTCACTTGTTGCTATATGAAGATGATAACAATTAACAGGTTCCATCATTAATTGATGTGGAACAAAAAGTTTAGAGGGTTATTAGATATGAACAAAATTTCACTAAAAACTTAGTTGCTAAATCAAGATCATAACAATTAACAGGTTCCAATATCAATGGGCGGAACAAAAAGTGAGGAGGGGTTGCTAGGTATTGTACCAATAGCTATATGCAAAGTCTTAAACCCATATGAGGCTCTTTGAAGTACGAATGCATAAAGAGTAAAGAGGAACTCTAGAAATATACCAAATGAGAAAAAATCAACTTTATTAAAATATGATTTGTATGTTATCTTCATTTTACACATTGCATAAATACCTACTTAAAAATCCATACGGTATCCAAAGGGAGCTCTATTTTGATTATGAAAACCTTAAAAAAACCAAAAACAAGGAGATAAAACTAGCATATATATATATATATATATATATTGATGCCATCATCAATTGAGCTGGTGCCGTCCCAAGTTAGAGTTGCATAGATCTCATCAATTGGGTTCTTTGAGCTGGCTCATGCATGCATACCCAGGAAGAAGTATAAAATTAAAACTAAGGAAGTATATTCTTTTGAATTTCTTAATCCTACGTACTGATTTTTCTTCCTCTTGAAAATCTCATTGGATATTGTTACTTGACTTGTGAACAAGAACGAACCACAGAGACTTGTTCTTGCCAATTCTGAATTTACTTACTATAACCATAGATTTGTTAAGTTGCATGGAAATTATGTAAATGACAAAGATTGAGCAGTCAGTGGTGGAGCTATGTACCAGGGGGAGAGGCCATGACCCTCCCAAAATTTTGAAATTTTTTTAATACCTATATATAATTATTTTAATGTTTTCAAAATTTAGTCTATAAAATAAGAGTTGAACCCCCAATTATTTGAATTAGTCCAATGATGCTCTTAAAAAAAATAATTGGTCTAGTAGTTATAAAGACATAATTTTATTTTTTTCAATTATGTTTTTTATTGTAAAATGTGCACTTATATCTATTAAATAGTTGATAAAATTTGACACAAAACATATTTGGATCTATCTTTTTTAACCTGTTATGTGGCGATTAAAAAGTCATTAACTCATCAAAAAAATCTTGTCAATAAAACAACACATGAAATGTCTCTTTAATTGCCACATAAAGTTAGAGCAACTTCAAATATGTTTGGAGCCAAGCTAATTTATTCCTCTAAGTTTTGAATAATTCATATTTTTGAAAATTTCATAAGTTCAATTGAATTTTTTTTATTTACTTAGTATAAAATTTGATAATTTGTATTGAAAATGACGCTTTTTAAGAATTTCACTTTGAAAATAGTAAAAAATGAATTTTATTTTATGATATATCGCTATTAATAAACATAATTTTGATTAAAAGTACTAAGCACTTTTTGTTGTTGTTGGGTGTGCATACATATATAACTTACCAAATAAAACAGTAGGTGTATGTATATGTATGTGTATCTAATAAAAACGCATGTATATATGTGTGTGAGGTTGTCTTGATAGATATATTAGTGTTGTAACTTGATTCCCAAACAAAAATTTCGGATCTGCCCCTGTGCCTCCTGTGAACAGATGCATTTTCTATCTGACAGCTATGATGCTAAATCCAATTTCTACACTGACCTTGTTCTAAATATTCCCTCAAATGATACCGAAGACAGTAAATTTCGATCCAATCATTAAATAAGTTGATATTCTATTCAATTTTACTATATAAACCATTTTTTTTTAAAAGGATCAATATGATGAAAAGCCTTGAAGCGTATATGATCACTGACATTCATTATCACTACGAATAACTTCCGCTCAAGAATCGTAATTCAAGTTCTAGCAAATTAAGAGACTCTATGCTAATTTCAAAAGGCATTAGCCCTTGAATATTCTTCCTATTAATATTTTTTTAGGAAGGCAGCTTTAAGCAATAGAAGGAACTAAACTTTTTAACATGTTCTATATCAATCATATATGAAGATAAGGAAAATTTGTTACTTTCTTGGTCTCATTTAACAGCCTAATGACAGAAATAAATACTATGTATAAAAAAAAATGTGGCGACAACAAGAATGACTTTGTAATTGTCATCTCTAAATTTTTCATCCAACAGGCCTGCACAGAAAGATTACAAACCAAATTGCCTTTCCTTAAGTTCCTATAAATACTGGCCCTTCTATTAAGTCCAAGCACACACTATAACCATCATTTTAAGTACCATATTGGCATTTTACTTCACAACACCTCAAGTTCTCTTTCATGGCCTCAACAACTTTCAACATGAAATTCTTCGCGCTACTGATGTCTTCATTTGCCATCATCCAAATGGCAATAGCTGGAGACCCAGGCATCCTTACAGACTTCATAGTCCCGCCTAATGTCACCAATATTGATGGGAATTTCTTCACATTTACTGGCATGCGTGCCCTTTTGGGTGGCTTTCCCACTGTCTTCAGGGTCACAAAGGCAAGCTTGGCTGAGTTCCCTGCTCTCAATGGTGAGAGTGTTTCCTATGCTGTCCTTGAATTCCCGGCTGGCACCATAAACCCACCCCACACTCATCCTCGCGCTTCTGAGCTCCTTTTCTTGACTCAAGGTACCCTTCAAGTCGGGTTTGTTGATACAACCAACAAGCTCTTTAATAAGACACTACAAATGGGTGATATCTTCGTATTTCCTAAGGGTCTTGCGCATTTTCAATACAATGATGATGTAAAATTTCCAGCTATAGCCATTTCAGCTTTTGGGAGTGCAAACGCTGGAGCAGTTTCACTTCCCAACACTTTGTTCACCACTGGTATTGACGACAATGTCTTGGCTAAATCCTTCAAGACTGATTTTGCCACCATTAAGGCTCTTAAGGCAGGTCTTGCTCCCGAGCCTTGAGGATAGAATTGATCACGAATAAAGGCTACTTTATGATATCTTCTTGTTCCTTGGTGTTTTGTGTGTACATGTGTGTTTTTTTTTCAAATAATTAATCTTCTAAATCAGAAAAGTATGCATGTATGTATCATGTTTGAAAGCTTTTATTTGAATGTTGTTTCTCCTATTTAGCATCAACGAGACACAAAATCTTTCACTTTTTCTATTATTTTGAATATGTATGCATTTAAACATTGGAATTTTGTTAATTTTTTAATGATCAAAAGGAGAGAAGTATTATATTGTTACAGCATGAAATAGATGAGCTTAAAAAGGGTACACTGAACGATAAATGGATAAGGTAAACTAGAGTTCAATCACGACATTTAAAGTTAGGATCAATAGCTAATGCCTAAATAACTAGTCTCAAGACTCTCAACAAAGAAATGATTACTGATAAGAGTAAAATAAGATAGCTGAAGTTTTACATAATTTGTGCGTCAATAAATTGAACTAAGATGGTGAGGATTGGAATGCTCTAACACCAGGACATTGGTTTGATGAATATGGGGAAAGTGCAATCAAGAAGTTACAACTTAAAATACAATTGAACAAAATTTTGGATACAACTTGCCAAACACTTAATGATTTTGGACCTAACATGGTTATGTAGGGTTTAGGTCAATTACAAAAACATCTCCTTGGGTTTCAGTTTTTCCTTATAAATATCAAGAGTTTTATATTACCAAATTGGTTATGCGACTAACTTTCCTTTGCTCTTATGGACGAAAAAATTACATGACCACATCGGTGATGTGGTCATGTAAACCGATGTGGTCATGTAATTTTTTCGTCCATAAGAGCTAACGGTAGCTAGTCACAGAGATTAATTTAGCGGATATGAAAATTAGATGTGCCTGTAGTATTATTACACACATTCACATATATAATCATTTGATGGGCTAGCGTTTGGCCAGAAAAAGTTAAAATAATAAATAAAAATATTGAAGGAAATTACTCTGTTAATCTTTTGGTAGAAGGGGCAAAATTTTTCTCCAGAATTTTGTGTTGTACTTCACTATTTTGATCATCCTTCATGTACATTGTAAGCTAAATTAATTATCACAGACATTAAGGGGGGCGGGGGGGGGGGGGGGGGGGGGGGTTGCACCCCAAATTTATTTATTTATTTTTTAATTTATATGTTTTAATGAATTTCCATTTCAACCCAAAAAAGAAAAGAAAAAAAGAGATGAATATATTACTTGGCCAGAAGAAAAAGAAGATTATTAGAAGAAGAAGAAGAATAACAAGAACTGATATTCTAAAAATGTAGCAATAGAAATATATAGTAAATTAGCAACACATTCCAAGCAGCGTACAGTTACGTCTTATTTGAGTCCATAACTTACAATACCACAACAGAAACTTCTTGAAAGTATTAAGAGTCTTCTTCACACAAACATATAGTGCAGCCCTATATTATACCATTTTTACCCAACACAGTAGATTATTATACTATATAAACCACTTTCTTAGATAATCAAGGTATGCCTATGATGGGAAAGAAAGGATTAATGTAATAGCTAGATGGTGCTATACCCCACTCCGGTGGCAGAGGAAGATCGATGGTCTTGGATGAACCAAACTTGTTCTTGATGGGCTTGCATTTCGCAGCTTCGATGGTAGAAGGGCAAGATTTGGAAAAGCTGAGAGGAGTGGAGATGGTGTAGGTGTTAGGCTCATGGGTTGTAATAATTTTGGATACCGTGTTTTTCTTTGAGGCATAGAGCTGGGTTGGACCCCCAAGAAGCTTGGCATGGCAATTCAGTGGAGGAGATGATTTTGGAGTACTGTCTGAGGGAAGCTCGACTTCAAAAGAGCCATCATCTTCTGTGATTGCCGTAGCCAACTTTTTGACTCGATCACACTTCACAAGAACCTTAATGCCTGATACAAAATAGGTAGAGTATAGAAAGTTTAGCTGGTTGAGAGACTGGGCTAATTAATCAAGTCATTCAATGAGTCAAAGTTGGTTCAATTCATAGAAGCCAGCTGGAAATACTTTTTCACGAAAAATTTTACATCGATGTATCGATTGTGTGCCCAAAACCCATAATAATTGGCCGCAACAAAAAATTTATATAAATGTAATAAAATAATTTATGACTATAGTATTACTTATTTTATAATCAAAATGTTTACAAATTGACTAATAACTAATAAGTGTCACTTTCACAACCAATAAATAGAATCTCATTTATCTTTATGTGATTGATAACACTTCATCCAAATTTGTAAGGAGTATAATGTTTATTATACACACCCTATATAAAATAAAAAGATTTACAAATTGACTAATAACTAGAAAGACTTACAAATTGACTAATAACTAATAAGTGTCAATTCAACCACCAATAAATATCTTAGTTATCTTTACGTGATTAATAACACATTATCAATTTATAAGTTTTATTTTGTAAAATTTGTAGGATAATGTTTATTATACACACCCTATTACACACACAAACTCTTAAAATGCATTGAAATTACAATTTCCAAGTTTGAAATTTTGACTTCATTTCAAGTCATGATTTCTGTGTATTTCAATTTTCAAGTGTGTATTAGAATGTGTGTAATAGGGTGTTTACTAATATTTTTCCAAATTTGTATTATCTTCGGCATCGCTTAAAGTCATTTATTTCATCATGTATATTTGCCCCATACCTAAAATAGTAGTGTCCATGCAGTTTTAAAGCAATGCACTATAGTATAACTTAGCCCCACACACACACACACACACACACACACACACACACACACACACACACACACACACACACACACACACAAAAAGAAAAAAAAAAAGAAAAAAAAAAAAAGAGAGAAGCAAAACACTAAACAATGTTATAATGACACAAATACTATAATTTCCCTAGCTAAAATACTGAAGAGATGGCAACATAAGATTGTTTTGTTTAGGACTTCAAGCATGTAATTTGGAGGGAAAGAAAGTTGAGCACAAACCCGAGAAGACATCATTGTGACTGCAGTCATGGCAGGCGGCCTTGCCCTTCACAACGTAGCATGTTGAAATCTCTATCTTCGAAAAAGCCAAAACAAAGAGAAGTGCTGTGATCAACTTAGGTAAAGCCATGGAAGCACAGACTGAAAAGATATGAATGTGAACTTTGAAGAGAAGATGCAACATAAATATAGAGACTATGAACAAGATCTATACTAAATGAAAAGGGCCCCAGGGTTTGTTTAGTAGTTGGTGATAAAGAAATGCATTTATTTTACTTTCCTAAATTTCTTGAACACTAACAGCACGTACAGGAAGTCTTTTCAGCATCAGATTTTATTTCACAAATGAATGGGAGATGTGGACCACAATGACAATTGAAGTACTTGGTTTGAAATTTGCCACGTACGATATACTCTCCTTCGAGCTGGCTCAACTTTCTTTTTTTTCAATTTATGGAAAAAAACTTACGCGCTTTACGAGTGCTCCCTCCTCCCACATGAGAGGTGGGCCCCACACATAAGTCCCACCATAGGGCTCATCTCTCATGTGAGAGGAGGAAGCATGTAAGAATTACTCCCGATTTATATGCTTGAAGGGTCTTGCTAGCTCAACTTTCTTTCCCTCCCATTGGGCTCTTTGAGCGGGCTCATGCGTGCTTACTCATGAAGAAGTATAAAATTAAAAGGCTAAAATGTAAAACTGAACCTCTAACTTTCTTTAGATTTCATTTTAGTTTTCTAACTTTTCGTTTGTTCATTTTAGTCCTTTAAGTTTCAGATTTATTCAATTAAGGTTTTTCCGTTAATTTTTATCAAATTTTTTTTTGAAAAAAAATCTGAAAAATATTTTTTTAATCATTAATTGAATTTTTTTAATTTTAAAAATTTGAAGAAAAATTTATAAAATTGAAAAATTAACCACAATATATAGCAAAAGTTGATGGAAAAACCTTAATTGAATAAACTTGAAAGTTAGAGGACTGAAATGAAATCTAAAGAAACTTAAAAGAGTTTTACATTTTACCTAAATTAAAACTTAAGAAGTATATTCTTTTGAATTTCTTAATCCTACATACTGATTTTTCTTCCTCTCGAAAATCTCATTGGATAGTTGTGGAGGGTAAAAGTTTCCTAACAAACATTTAGGCCTTGGGCTTTATTGACGGGTGCCAGTTCGTTTTTGACTAAAGGCCTCTAGGCCCACAAGTCAGCTCACACTGGGAAGGTCCTAGGAGTTATCCGAGGATGAATGTCTCCTCGAACAGACTCGGCGATGACCCTGGAACTTGTCAAGAAGATTAAAGGCAAATTTCTAGAAAAACTATTGGGTAAGAGGGGGATCCAAGGACCCTCTAAACGCAGCGGTGTGAGAGAAATATATCAGAAAAAGGCTGCTGCCTCCACATTAAAGACCCTGCACCTACCTCTCTGGCCGCATTAATGAGGAAACGACCCCTGAACAGTAGAGTTTAGCTTTCCTGCTATTATTTAAAGACTTCAAGAATGTGGTGGAAGGTAGAGGTATCAAAAGGATAAGATTCGTGTGACACGTGGATGAATAGGGAAGAAGAAGGAGTATTTAAGAAGAGAAGAAAGGAAAGAAAAGGGGATCAGTCAGTTAGCTAAAAAAGAAGGAAGAACTATAATTTTTGGCATAGAAAGAGAAGCAATATACAAATCGTTATCAGCTTACGTCCGAGAAGGTTCCCTTATCATATTTGTTTATCATTTGCAAAGATTGTGGTATTCTAACCTACTTATCAAGTTTCCAATGTCCCTAAACTATATTTCAAATCCACACTCTACAAATCTTATTGTTTAAGGTTCATTGGACTTGAGCCCACGTCTATCTTTGGGTCCAGGTGCAATTGTGCACTTACAATAGTGTTACATGACTTGTGAACAAGAACAAACCACAGATTTGTTCTTGACAATTCTAAATTTACTTACTATTTTTATAAATAAAAAAACCATAGATTTGTTAAGTTGCATGGAAATGATGTAAACGACAAAGATTGAACAGATGCATTTTCTATCTGCAAGCTATGATGCTAAATCCAATTTCTACACTGACCTTGTTCTAAATATTCCCTCAAATGATACCGAAGACAGATGTAAATTTCGATCCAATCTTTAAATAAGTTGATATTCTATTCAATTTTATTATATATACCAAAAAATATTTAAAAAAACAGTATCAATATGATTAAAAGCCTTGAAGCTTAAATGATCACTGACATTTATTATCACCAAGAATAACTTCCGCTCAAGAATTGTAATTCAAGTTCTAGCATATTAAGAGACTCTATGCTAATTTCAAAAGGCATGAGCCCTTGATTCTTCTTATTAATATTTTTATTAAGTTTAGGAAGGCAGCTTTAAGGAATAGAAGGAACTAAACTTTTTAACATGTTCTATATCAATCACATAATGATTATAAGAAAAATTTGTTACTTTCTTGGTCTCATTTAACAGCCTAATGACAGAAATAAATAATATTATAAAAAGAAATGTAGCGACAGCAAGAATGACTTTGTAATTGTCATCTAAATTTTCCATCCAACAGGCCTGCACAGAAAGATTACGAACCTAATCTCCATTCCTTAAAGTTTCTATAAATACTGGTCCTTCTATTAAGTCCAAGCATACACTATAACCATCATTTAGGTACCATATTAGCTTTTCCCTTCACTACCCCTCAAGTTCTCTTCCATGGCCTCAAAAACTTTCTACATGAAATTCTTTGCGCTACTGATTTCCTCATTTGCCATCATCCAAATGGCAATAGCTAGAGACCCAGACATACTCACAGACTTCATAGTCCCTCCTAATGTCACCAATGTTGTTGGGAATTTCTTCACGTTTACTGGCATGCGTGCAATTTTGGGTGGCTTTCCCACTGTCTTCAAGGTCACGAAGGCAAGCTTGGTTGAGTTCCATGCTCTCAATGGTCAGAGTGTTTCCTATGCTGTCCTTGAATTCCCGGCTGGCACCACAAACCCACCCCACACTCATCCTCGCGCTTCTGAGCTCCTTTTCCTGACTCAAGGTACCCTTCAAGTCGGGTTTGTTAATACAACCAACAAGCTCTTTAATAAGACGCTACAAATGGGTGATGTCTTCGTATTTCCTAAGGGTCTTGTGCATTTTATACAATGATGATGTAAAATTTCCAGCTGTAGCCATTTCAGCTTTTGGGAGTGCAAACGCTGGAACAGTTTCACTTCCCAACACTTTGTTCACCACTAGTATTGACGACAATGTCTTGGCTAAATCCTTCAAGACTGATATTGCCACCATTCAGGCTCTTAAGGCTGGTCTTGCTCCCCAGCCTTGAGGATAGAGTTGATCATGAATAGTGCCTACTTTATGATATCTTCTTGTTCCTTGGCGTTTTGTGTGTGTGTGTTTGTGTGTTTGTGTGTTTTTTTCAAATAATTATTCTTTTAAATCAGAAGAGTATGCATGTATTATTATGTTTGAAAGCTTTAATTTGAATGTTGTTTCTCCTATTTAGCATCAACGAGACACAAAATCTTTCACTTTTCTATTATGTTGAATATGTATGCATTTAAACATTGGAATTTTGTTAATTTTTTAATGATAAAAAGGAGAGAAGTATTATTTTGTTACAGCATGAAATAGATGAGCTTAATAAGGGTACATGGAACAATAAATGGATAAGGCAAAATAGAGTTCAATCACGACATTTAAAGTTAGGATCAGTAGCTAATGCCTAAATAACTAGTCTCAAGACTCTCAACAAAGAAATGATTACTGATAAAGAGTAAAATAAGATAGCTGAAGTTTTACATAATCTACATGTCAATAAGTTGAACTAAGATGGTGAGGATTGGAATGCTCTAACACCAGGACATTGGTTTGATGAATATGGGGAAAGTGCAATAAAAAAGTTACAACTTAAAATACAATTGAACAAAATTTTGGATACAACTTGCCAAACACTTAATATTTTTGGACCTAACATGCTTCTGTAGGGTTTAGGTCAATTACAAAAACATCTCCTTGGGTTTCAATTTTTCCTTATAAATATCTAGAGTTTTTATATTACCAAATTGGCCTATGCGACTAATTTTCCTTTGCTCTTACGGACAAAAAAATTACAAGACCACATAAAGAAGACTTACGAACTAATTCATTGGTCATGTAATTTTTTCGTCCATAAGAGCTAACGAATAGTTAGTCACAAAGATTAATTTAGCGGATATGAAAATTAGATGTGTCTGTAGTATTATTACACACATTCGCATATATAATCATTAGATGAGCCAGCGTTTGGCCAGAAAAAGTTGAAATGATAAATAAAAATATTGAAGGAAATTACTCTGTTAATCTTCTGGCAGAAGGGGCAAAACTTTTCTCCAGAATTTTGTGTTGTACTTCACTCTTTTGATCATCCTTCATGTACATTTTTTTTTGATGAACTCCTTCATGTACATTGTAAGCTAAATTGATTATCGCAGACATTAGGAGGGGGGGGGGGGAGGGGGAGGGTTGCACCCCAAATTTATTTATTTATTAATTTATGTGTTTTAATGAATTTCCATTTCAACCCAAAAAAAAAGAGATGAATATATTACTTGGCCAGAAGAAAAAGAAGAAGAAAAACTTATAACAAGAAGTGATATTCTAAAAATGTAGCAATAGAAATATATAGTAAATTAGCAACACATTCCAAGCATCACAGTTGCTTCTTATTTGAGTCCATAACTTTAGAATACCACGACAGAAACTTCTTAAAAGTATTAAAAGTCTTCTTCACACAATCATATAGTACAGCCCTATATTATACCATTTTTACCCAACACAGTATATTATTATACTATATAAACCACTTTCTTAGATAATCAAGGTATGCCTATGATGCCTATGATGGGAAAGAAAGGAGTAATGTAATAGCTAGATGGTGCTAAACCCCACTCCGGTGGCAGAGGCAGATCGATGGTCTTGGATGAACCAAACTTGTTCTTGATGGGCTTGCATTTCGCAGCTTCGATGGTAGAAGGGCAAGATTTGGAAAAGCTGAGAGGAGTGGAGATGGTATAGGTGTTAGGCTCATGGGTTGTAATAATTTTGGATACCATGTTTTTCTTTGAGGCATAGAGCTGGGTTGGACCCCCTTGAAGCTTGGCATGGCAATTCAGTGGAGGAGATGATTTTGGAGTACTGTCTGAGGGAAGCTCGACTTCAAAAGAGCCATCATCTTCTGTGATTGCCGTAGCCAACTTTTTGACTCGATCACACTTCACAAGAACCTTAATGCCTGATACAAAATAGGCAGAGTATAGAAAGTTTAGCTGCTTGAGAGACTAGGGCTAATCACGTCAGACAATGAATCAAAGTTGGTTCAATTCATAGAAGACACAGCTACAAATTTTATAAAGAAAATGCAAGAGATACACTTTTTTACAAAAAAATTACACTAATGTATTGATTGTAGGGCTTGAACCAATAAGAATTGGCCATAACAAAAAAATTATAAAATAGTTTATTATAACCATAACATTACTCATTTTATAATAAAAAGATTTACAAATTGAATAATAACTAATAAGTGTCACGTCAACAACTGATAAATAAATATTTTAGTTATCTTTATGTGATTGATAACACATCATTTTTTTTATGAGAATTGATAACACATCATTAGTGTATAAATTGCAGTAAAATTTGTAGGGTAATGTTTATTATACACACCTTATATAATAAATAAATTTACAAATTAATTAATAACTGATAAGTGTCACTTCAGCGACCAATAAATAGATTTACAAATTGATTAATAACTAATAAGTGTCACTTCAGCGACCAATAAATAGATATCTCATTTATCTTTATGTGATTGATATCACATCATCCAAAATTGTAGGATAATGTTTATCATACATACCCTATATAAAATAAAAAGATTTACAAATTGACTAACAGCTAATAAGTGTCACTTCAATGACCAATATATAGATATCTCAATTATCTTTATGTGATTAATAACACATCATCAATTTATAAGTCTTATGTTGTAAAATTTGTAGGTTAATGTTTATTATATACACCCTATAACACACAACCTCTTAAAATGCATTGAAATTACAATTTCCAAGTTAGAAATTTGACTTCATTTCAAGTCATGATTTCTGTGCATTTCAAGTGTGTGTATAAGAATGTGTGTAATAAGATGTGTACTAATATTTTTCCATATTTGTATTATCTCCGGCATAGCTTAAAGTCATTTATTTCATCATGTATATTTTGCTCCATACCTAAAATAGTAGTATCCATGCAGTTTTAAAGCAATACACTATAGTATAACTTAGCCCCACACACACACACACAAAGAGAGAGTGAGAGAAGCAAAACATGCACTAAACAATGTTATAGTAACACAAATACTATAATTTCCCTAGCTAAAATACTGAAGAGATGGCAACATAAGATTATTTTGCTTAGGACTTCAAGCATGTAATTTGGAGGGAAAGAAAGTTGAGCACAAACCCGAGAAGACATCATTGTGACTACAGTCATGGCAAGAGGCCTTGCCCATCACAACATAGCATGTTGAAATCTCTATCTTCGCAAAAGCCAAAACAAAGAGAAGTGCTGTGATCAACTTAGGTAAAGCCATGGAAGCAGAGACAAAAAAGATACGGATGTGAACTTTGAAGAGAAGATGCAACTTAAATATTGAGACTATGAACAAGACCTATACTAATATAGAGAAGGGCCCCACGGTTTGTTTGGTAGTTGGTGATAAAGAAATGCATTTATTTTACTTTCCTAAATTTCGTGAACACTAATAGCACGTACAAGAAGTCTTTTCAGCATCTGATTTTTATTTCACAAATGAATGGGAGATGTGGACCACAATGACAATCGAAGTCCTTGTTTTGAAATTTGCCCCAATACGATATAATCTCTTTGAGCTGGCTTAACTTTCTTTCCCTCTCATTGGGCTCTTTTAGCTGGCTCATGCATGCATACCCTAAGGAAGTATAAAAATTAAAACTTAGGAAGTATATTCTTTTGAATTTCTTAATCCTACGTACTGATTTTTCTTCCGCTCGAAAATCTCATTGGATATTATTACTTGACTTGTGAACAAGAACGAACCACGTACACAGATTTGTTCTAGCCAATTCTGAATTTACTTACTATTTTTATAGGGCTAATTACAATTTATTCACCTATAGTTTAGCTGAAATTTAAATTGTCTATTCTTAGTTTGAAATTTGGCACTTTACTTACTCTCTTAAAAATTGGCTAAATATATAATATTGCTCTCATTTTATGTCTCTTGCCTCCCAAAACAAAAAAGAACAAGAGAAAATAAGATTAAAAAGTGAGGGTTTTGTAAAAATTAAGACCAAACATTAACCCCATTTTTAATATTTCCCTAACCCTTTTTACTTTGATTGCCTATTTGTGGAAACGGACAAGGACATGATTAATCATTACAACCTCAACCTGGAGGATTTCTTGATCAATCCCTCTCCTTGTGTTGTGTTATACTTGCTATAGACTTTGTTAGGTTCTAAGACCTTTATGTTTAAATGTATTAAAACACTAATTTGTAATGTTGGCAAACCATGATCAAAACGTTTTAGTCTTGTTTAGACTACTCAAAGTAAGTGTCTTACATGTAAAGTTGGAATTGAGTTGCTGTAGAATTTATTGTGCAATTTTGCCTGGCTCCATTGATAGAGAATTAGACTCGACCGATCGAAAGTTGTGCAAATTATTTTTCTGCAGAATTTTTCAACCCAGCCTAAGCCCGTTTTACGTGTAGGGTTTTATGTTTTGCTCTAGATATAAAAGGGAAAACCTTAGCCATATTTTTTGAGAGTTGTTAGTGATGCTGTGTGTGTGAATCTTTTGTGAAATCTAGAGGTGTTTGCCTTCACACATACTTAGGGCTATCAATGAACAAGACTATGTCAAGAACTTGATGATCATTTCAGTTGTATATTCAAGAATTTAAAGATATACAAGCAGGAGTGTTTGTGCTTGCTGGGAATCCAAGAAGGCAGTAGTTCAGGGACTCAGAGTTGTCACGTGGTCGTGGTAGTAAGTTTCTTACTCGAGGTAGCAATAGGATGTTAGTGGTCTAAGTCTTTATTGTGTAAACTTCAATTCGTTCATAGTGGATTCAATTTTATCTTAAGGATAGCTAGGTTAAATCCTCCCCATATTTTTTACCTATTTGGTTTTCTTGAGTCATCATATCATTGTGTTTTTTATATTTCTGCTGCTTTGCATGATATGATTTATATGTGTTAACCTAGATCTGCATAATTTACCTAAGTTAATCACTTGGCTAAATAACTAGGTTAATCTGGTTGTGTTTAAGGGGTCTAAAAACGTACAGACTTGAACATGGTGCTACATTTCTGACTTCTACTACCTAGTATCTGAGTTTTAGGACCTCTTTTTTTTGCAGACATGCACTTGTACAATCAGGCCTGCCAACTTGCAAATGGGGAGCTTAATGGTTTATTTCTTTAGGGAGCAATCCTCGAACTAAGCCAGGTTGGACAGTGAGAGTGCACGGAAAGGTAGCCTTGTTATAATTGGTAAGTTGGTGTTTAATATGGACAAGCAATTACATGTTTATGGGTATGAATACTATCTAGACCTCTCTGGTTCAGGTCGTGTATCTTATTAATGAATTTTTCAAATTTATAACAAGTATAACACAACACAAGGAGAGGGATTGATCAAGAAATCCTCTTGGTTGAGGTTGTAATGTTTAATCACGCCCTTCCTGTCCGTTTCTACAAACAAGCAACCAAAGAAAGAAGGGGTTAGGCAAATATGAAAAATGGGACAAATGGTTGTTCTTAATGTTTACAAAACCATCATTTTTTGATCTTGTTCATTTACATTTTTTATGTTTTCGGTGAAGAGAGACATGAAATGAGAGCAAAATTACATATTTAGTCCTATTTTTAACGAAAGTGGGTTACAGAATCCTAACTGAGCTAATCTCAGGTGGATAAAATGTCAAATTTCAAACCACAGGTATAGGCAATTTAAATTTCAACTAAATTACAAGTGGGTAACTTGTAATTAGCCTATTTTTATAATAATAAAAAAACCATATATAGATTTATTAAGTTGCATGGAAATGATGTAAACGATAAAGATTGAACAAATGCATTTTCTATCTGACAGCTATGATGCTAAATCCAATTTCTACACTGACCTTGTTCTAAATATTCCCTCAAATGATACCGAAAACAGATGTAAATTTCGAACCAATCATTAAATAAGTTGATATTGTATTAAATTCTACATTAATATATACCAAAAAAATAATTTAAAAGAAAAGGATCAATATGATGAAAAGCCTCGAAGCGGTTATGATCACTGACATTCATTACCAATGTATGTTTTAGACCCCTTAAAACAACCAGATTAACCTAATTATTTAGCCAAGTTATTAACTTAGATAAATTAAGCAAATCTAGGTTAACATAAAACAATCATATCATGCAAAGCAGCGGAAAAATAAATAACATAATTATATGATGACCTAGGAAAACCAAACCAGTAAAAAATCTGGGGAGGATTTAACCTAGCTATCCTTAAGGTAAAACTGAATCCACTATAAAATAATTGAAGTTTACACAATAGCGACTTAGACCACTAACATCCTATTGCTACCTCGAGTAGGAAACTTACTACCACGACCACGTGACAGCTCCGAGTCCACTAACTACTTCTTTCTTGGATTCCCAGCAAGTACAAGCACTCCTGCTTGTATATCTTTTAAGCTCTTAATACAGCAATTGAATGATTATCAAATTCTTGACATAATCTTGATTCTTGATAACCCTAAGTATGTGTGAAGGCAAACACCTCTAAATCTCACAGAAGATTCACACACACAGTATCAACAACCTCTAAAAACGTGGCTAGAGTTTTCCCTTCTATACCTAGGGCAAAACATAAAACCCTACACGTAAAACGGACTTGGGCTGAGTTAGGAAAATCTGCACTCAAAAAAAATCTGCACGACTTTCGATCGGTCGAGTCTAATTCTCGATCGATCGAGCCAGGCAGAAATGCACAGTAAATTCTGCAGCAACTCAATTCCAACTTTACATAAATGACACATACTTTGAGCAGTCTAAACAAGACTAAAATGTTTTGATCACGATTTACCAACATTACAAATTAGTGTCTTAATATATTTATCCTAAAGGTCTTAGAACCCAACAACCAAGAATAACTTCCGCTCAAGAATTGTAATTCAAGTTCTAGCAAATTAAGAGACTTTATGCTAATTTCAAAAGGCATGAGCCCTTGATTCTTCTTATTAATAGTTTTATTAAGTTTAGGAAGGCAGCTTTAAGGAATAGAAGGAGCTAAACTTTTTAACATGTTCTATATCAATCATATATGAAGATAAGAAAAATTTGTTACTTTCTTGGTCTCATTTAATAGACTAATGACAGAAATAAATAATATTAAAAAAAATGTAGCGACAACAAGAATGACTTTGTAATTGTCATCTAAATTTTCCATCCAACAGGCCAACACAGAAAGATTAAGAACATAATCTCCATTCCTTAAGTTTCTATAAATACTGGTCCTTCTATTAAGTCCAAGCACACACTAAAACCATCATTTAAGTACCATATTAGCTTTTCCCTTCACTACACCTCAAGTTCTCTTCCATGGCCTCAAAAAATTTCTACATGAAATTCTTCGCACTACTGATTTCCTCATTTGCCATCATCCAAATGGCAATAGCTGGAGACCTAGACATCCTCACAGACTTCATAGTCCCTCCTAATGTCACCAATGTTGATGGGAATTTCTTCACGTTTACTGGCATGCATGCCCTTTTGGGTGGCTTTCCCACTGTCTTCAAGGTCACGAAGGCAAGCTTGGTTGAGTTCCATGCTCTCAATGGTCAAAGTGTTTCCTATGCTGTCCTTGAATTCCTGGCTGGCACCACAAACCCACCCCACACTCATCCTTGCGCTTCTGAGCTCCTTTTCCTAATTCAAGGTACCCTTCAAGTCAGGTTTGTTGATACAACCAACAAGCTCTTTAATAAGACGCTACAAATGGGTGATGTCTTCGTATTTCCTAAGGGTCTTGTACATTTTATACAATAATGATGTAAAATTTCCAGCTGTAGCCATTTCAGCTTTTGGGAGTGCAAACGCTGGAACGGTTGCACTTCCCAAAACTTTGTTCACCACTGGTATTGACAACAATGTCTTGGCTAAATCCTTCAAGACTGATATTGCCACCATTAAGGCTCTTAAGGCTGGTCTTGCTCCCCAGCCTTGAGGATAGAATTGATCACGGATAATGGCTATTTTATGATATCTTCTTGTTCCTTGGTGTTTTGTGTGTGTGTTTTTTTAATGATTATTCTTCTAAATCAGAAGAGTATGAATGTATTATCATGTTTGAAAGCTTTAATTTAAATGTTGTTTCTCCTATTTAGCATCAATGAGACACAAAATCTTTCACTTTTCTATTATTTTGAATATGTATGCATTTAAACATTGGAATTTCATTCATTTTATAATGATCAAAATGAGAGAAGTATTATATTGTTACAGTATGAAAAAGATGAGCTTAACAAGGGTGCACGAAACAATAAATGGATAAGACAAAATAGAGTTCAATCACGATTAGGATCAATAACTAATGCCTAAATAATCAATCTCAAGACTCTTAACAAAGAAATGATTACTGATAAAAGTAAAATAAGGTAACCTGAAGTTTTACATAATCTACACGTCAACAAGTTAAATTAAGACAGTGGAGAAGGTGTATTATGTATTTGGTACATGTATGATGTGTCCCTTCTTTCACATAGGGGTGAACTCTGTTAAATACATTATTAGCAACGCGATGTTTGATACTATGTTGTATATGCTAGAGTGGATGCGAAAGGAGAAGCATAAAATAGGAACATTGAGAACACGAGAGTTACGTGGTTCAGCCTTGTCGGCCTACATCCACGGAGGAATCCCTTAAGGGCTACATCTTTATTATGTAAGAGGATAATGCAATAACCTGTGTTACAATGAACCCTAATATGTGTATATATAAGCGACTAAACCCTAGACTACTAGTACAAGTAGGACTAAGCTTAGGCCTATTACATTGGGCTAATATATCTAATATATCTCTAACACCCTCCCTCAAACTCAAGGTGGAAGCTCAATGAAGGCTTGAGGTTGGATAAGTATGAGAAGATCTCTTGAAGATGCCTTGAATAATGCCTTTGAAGAAACCACAATGAAGAATATGCCAATTGACCAATTTTAGAGTTTCAAATGAAGAAACGGAGTCCAAAATTGGAATTTACGCGAAAAATTGAGCAAGATAGGCCCTTTCGTAAATTTTAACTTTGGTCAAAGGTCAACGCAAAAGTCAAAGTTAACAAAAGTCAATGGATCTTGGTCAAAGTCAACGGCCAGTGCTCACAAGTCAAATCCGGGCGGTCCGGGTCGGGTCGGTCGGGTCAATAGTCAGCTAGGTGACGTTGTGCTAACGAGGCGACACTGCTGATGTGGCTGGCTGACATGGCTGATGACATGTCTAGGGCTGACGTGGCTTGTTGCTTGCGTGGTTGCTGACGTGTAACGATGATGTCATCAGGGGTTCTTCGGTGCGTGTTGGCGAGTGACGGCGTTCACTAGCGCGTGCTTCTGTCACTAGCGCGTGGGTGCAAGAATCCAGGAGGCACATGAGAGCGCATTCGTGCGCGGATGAGAACCAGATTTTCGTGCTTCATAGATCGGCGGACGAGAAGGCCGATAGGTTGGCGCATGTGCCCAGAAGACAATCTGGAAGTCAAGAATCTATGGCGGCGCGTGGGATATTTTTCGGAGACAACTGCAACAAGTGGAGGCCCGTGGCAACGCTTCGGGTGACCGGATTTCTGGGTTTTTCTCGCAAGAGGCCGAGGTTAACGTCTGTATGGTTGGTTTCGTCGGGCAAAGACTTGATGTGCACAGATCTGATAGGGAGAGGCACGGATTGCTTGGGCTTGAGGATCTGGACACAGCAGTGAGCCATGGCGGCTGCAAGATGCCGTGGAGTCTAGATCCAGCGGATAAGCTTGTGTGACTTCTAATGGTGGTGTGCAAGCGAGAATCTTCTTTGCTTGCTAGAGATGTTTGTTTGATGCCAAGAACGAAACTTGGCTCTGATACCATGTTAAATACATTATTAGCAACGTGATGTTTGATACTATGTGTATATGCTATAGTGGATGCGGAATGAGAACTATAGAATAGGAACATTGAACACGAGGGTTACGTGGTTCAGCCTTGTCGGCCTACATCCACGAAGGAATCCCTTAAGGGCTACATCTTTATTATGTAATAGGGTAGTACAATAACTTGTATTACAATGAACCCTAACATGAGTATATATAGGCGACTAAACCCTAGACTACTAGTACAAGCAAGATTGGGCTTAGGCCTATTACATTGGGCTAATATATCTAATGTATCTCTAACAAACTCCACACTTTAACGTTGACCTCCATATAAGAAGGAGGAAACATACACCTAATACATGGTGTATTTTGCCACCAAGACATTGATTTGATGAATATAGGGAATGCACTTTATAGAGAAGTTACAACTTAAAATATAATTGAACAAAATTTTGGATACAACTTGCCAAACACTTAATTTGGACCTAACATGGTTAGATGTTGAAATAACTTATAATATAAAAACAAGATAAATACCCCTCAAGTACGGAGGCTCGAATTTCAAAATCCGAATAAATCAAGAAACAAACAAGTCCATTTGGTGCCATGAACTTGTGCACAACTTTTTGCACAACTTGCCCATGTGTCGAGTTGTGCACTAATTGGTGGCACCAGAATTTTTCGGAAGCAAACTTATGTGTGAAGTTTAGTAGTAATTATAGATATTATTACATGCATTCAAGAGTCCATTATATTGTGTCAATCACCACTTGACGAAAAAAAATCCAGATAATATCTTGTCTTGATATTTCTTTTCCTTCCCTTAAAAAGAAAAAAAAAAAGAAAAAAAAAAGAAAGAAATGAAAGAGAACACACCCTACTTTCTTGTGAATTACCCAAGAAACAGTACTGTACAAAATTGTTTTAAGTTGCACTAACAACACTTTTTTTAAAGGGAAAAAAAAAAACTCTCTCTAGGGTTTAGGTTAATTACAAATTGGCCTTTGGCAGGGGCAGAGTCAGGAATTTTTGTTTGGGGGGCCAAGTTGCGATGCTAATATATTTATCAAGACAACTTCCACACACACATATATATATACACACACGCACGATTTTTTATTATATATACACACACTTTTTTATTTGATAAGTTATATATATACACACACACCCAACAAAAAAAAAAGAGCTTAGTATTCTCAATCAAAATTATTTTTGATGGTGATCTTTCATAAAATAAAATTCATTTTTTCCATTTTTCATAGTTAAATTCTTAATAAGTTTTAAATACAAATTATCAAATTTTATGCTAAAGTAAGTAAAAAATATTTTAGTTGAACTAATGAAATTTTCAAATACATGAATGATCCAAAACTTAGAGGAATAAGTTAGGCTCCAAAAATATTTAAAACTACCTTACTTTAACCCATTATATGACAACTAAAGACATATTTTATGTGTAGTTTTAGTGACAAATTTTTTTAATGAGTCAATGACTTGTTAATTATCATATAACGGGTTGAAAAAGATAAATTCAAACATGTTTGATACCAAATTTTATCAAATATTTAACAGATATAGAAGCACATTTTATAATAAAAAATAGAATTGCGAAAAATAAAGTAATATCTATATAACTATTAGACCAATTTTTTTTTTAAGAGCATTATTGGACTAATTCAAATATTTGGGGGGGGGGGGGGGGAACTCTTATTTTTGTAGACTAAATTTTGAAAACATAAAAATAATTGTATATATATTTAAAAAAAATTCAAAATCATGGCCCCCCACCCTTTTACATGCCTCCGCCCCTGGCCTTTGGAACTAACTTTCTTTAACTCTTATAGATAGAAAAATCATGAGACTACATTAAGAAGATTTATGAACTGATTTATTGATCTTGTAATTTTTTCGTCCATAAGAGCTAATAGTAATTAGTCCATGAGATCAATTTGGTAGATATCAATTCTACCTTAGGGAGTTCTAAGGTAGAATTGTACGGTGAGTGTTTAATTAGCCTTTTTAAACTTCCCACTTCCTTTTGCCTGTTAGAGCAAAAAGAGTAGGGGTGGCTTGGTGGCTTTTGTTGATAATTTGGAATCATTCTACCAATTGTTGGCGATAAGAATTAGCGTTAGGAAGAAACACATTTAAAGTTCTATTAAATACACAACCTTACCTTGCAAACATGGGCTTTCCTGAAAAATTAATATTACAATTTAGGATTGAATAATAACATTTAGAATTTTAAATATCATAACACCATATATATTATTAGATACAAAAATAAAATCTTAGTTGTCACATGCTCTTGTATAACTTTGAAAGGAAAAAGAAAATAGCCTTGGGAAAAAAATATTCCCAAATATATAATTTGCAAAAGAAAATTCCCTCACACATTTGAAAATTCCCTCACACACTAATTTTATATGTTAAAGTAGTCTATTGTAATAAGTAGATACTTTCTGCCCACCAAATTTTACATGGACCCACATTTTTTTTTCAGCCATTCACAATCTAATATTTTTGTAAGTTATGAAAATTGGTGTAAAATTAAGTGTGCTTATAGTATTATTATTACACACACACACACACACACACATATATATATATATATATATATATATATATATATATTAAAACATTGAATGAGAGAACGTTTGGCCTGAAAATTATAAAATGATAAATAAAGATATTGAAGGAAATTACTGTGTTGATCTTTTGGTATAGAAGGCGCGAAATTGTTCTCAGGAAGTTTGTGTTGTATTTTCATCATCCTTCATGTATTGTAAGCTAAATTAATTATGGCAGACATTTGGGGGGGTTTTGCACCCCAAATTTTTTGTTTTTTAATATATGTGTCTTAATGAATTTCCATTTCAACCCATAAAAAGAAAGAAAAAAAAAAAAAGAGATGAATATATTACTTGGCCAGGAGAAGAAGAAGATTAGAAGAAGAAAAACTTATAACAAGTAGTGATATTCTAAATATATATGTAGCAATACAAATATAGTAAATTAGCAATACATTCCAAGCAACACACTAACGTCTTATTTTTTTGTCCAATAACTTACAATACCACACAAGAAACTTATTAACAGTGACTATAGGAGGATACAGAAACGCTGGAGGTGATTACATTCTTCATTCTTCACACACTCCACTAGTCATATAGTACAGCCCTACACTATACCCTTTTCTACCCAATACAGTATATTATTATACTATATAGACCACACTGTCATAGATAATCAAGGAATGCCTATGATGGGAAAGAAAGGAATGTAATAGCTAGATGGTGCTAAACCCCACTCTGGTGGCAGAGGCAGATCGATGGTCTTGGATGAACCAAACTTGTTCTTGATGGGCTTGCATTTCGCAGCTTCGATGGTAGAAGGGCAAGATTCGGAAAAGCTGAGAGGAGTGGAGATGGTGTAGGTGTTAGGCTCATGGGTTGTGATAATTTTGGATACCATGTATTTTTTTGAGGCATAGAGCTGGGTTGGACCCCCTAGAAGCTTGGCATGGCAATTCAGTGGAGGAGATGATTTTGGAGTACTGTCTGAGGGAAGCTCAACTTCAAAAGAGCCATCATCTTCTGTGATTGTCGTAGCCAACTTTTTAACTCGATCACACTTCACAAGAACCTTAATGCCTGGTACAAAATAGGCAGAGTATAGAAAGTTTAGCTGCTTGAGAGACTAGGGCTAATCAAGTCAGACAATGAGTCAAAGTTGGTTGAATTTATAGAAGGCACAGCAACAAATTTTATAAAGAGAATGCTAGAAATACAACTTTTTGACAAAAATTTTTACACTAATGTATTGATTGTGGGCCAAAACTAATAAAAATTTGTCATAACAAAAAATTATAAAAATGTTATAAAATAGTTTATGGTTATGAGGTTACTTATTTTATAATAAAAAAATTTACAAAGTGACAAACAACTAATAAGAGTCACTTCAATGATTAATAAATAAGTTATATATATGATTAGTTACAACACATTATCAATTTATAAGTTTTATATAGTAAAATTTGTAAGATAATGTTTATTATCATAAAAAGATTTACAAATAATAACTAATAAGTGTCAACGACTAATAAATAAATATCTCAATTATCTTTATGGTATTGACAACAACACATCGTCACTTTATAAGCCTTTAGCAGTAAAATTTGTAGGATAATGTGTATTATACACCACCTATTACACAAACTCTTAAAATGCACTAAAATCACAATTTCCAAGTTAGAAATTGTGACTTTGTACCCGTTTGGATAGTGTTGACGTTTGTGTTTGCGTCCTTTTTTTTTTTTTTAAGTGCATTTCGGCAAAATTTATATTTTTTCAGTGGGTCTCATGCACTGTTTACAGGACTTCCAACTTTTTTTTTTTTAGAGAAACTTTCATTAAAAATGAGTCTGATGGCACTATCCAAACATTTAAAAATTATTTTGCTACAGTATTTTCAGTTCTCAACAAAATAAGCGGTATCTAAACATACTATTTATTTTAAGTCATGATTTTAGTGCATTTTTCCAGATTTGTATTATTTCCGGCATCTCTTAAAGTCATTTATTTCATCATGTACATTTTGCTCCATACCTAAAATATATAGTAGTGTCCATGCAGTTTTGAAGCAATACACTATAGTATAACTTGCCACAAAAAAAAAAAAAAAAAAAAAAAAAAAAGAGCAAAACACTAAACAATGTTATAGTACCACAACCAATGCTATAATTTCCCTAGCTAAAATACTGAAGAGATGGCAACATAAAGATAATTTTGTTTAGGACTTCAAGCATGTAAATCGGAGGGAAAGAAAGTTGAGCACAAACCCGAGAAGGCATCATTGTGACTGCAGTCATGGCAAGAGGCCTTGCCCTTCACAACATAGCATGTTGAAATCTCTATCTTCGCAAAAGCCAAAACAAAGAGAAGTGCTGTGATCAACTTAGGTAAAGCCATGGAGGCACAGACAGAAAAGATATGGATGTAAACTTTGAGGAGAATATGCAACATAAGAGCTCATAAATATAGAGACTAGGAACAAGACCTATACTAAATGAAAAGGGCCCCACGGTTTGTTTAGCAGTTGGTTGTAAAGAAATGCATTTATTTTACTTTCCTAAATTTGATGAACATTTTACTAAGAAAAAATAAAATTGATGAACACTAACAGCACGTACAACTGTACAAGAAGTCTTTTCAGCATCAGATTTTATTTCACAAATGAATGGGGAGATGTGGAGATATGGACCACAACGACAATCGAGGTCCTTGTTTTGAAATTTGCCACAGTACGATATACTCTCCTTGAGGTTGGTCCCCAAAAGAAAAGTTATAGGAAACCAAAAATTCAAGCTTGTTTTGGTTTAAAAATTGAAAATTATTATTCGAAAATATTTGTAAAAATATGTGTAGGTGAAAAATATGTAAAAATATGTATAATATTGTTTAAAAACTGAAAATTATCATTTGAAAACACAAATCAAACACTTCTAACATCGTTAATTAAAACAAATGATTAGGTAAAAAGTGAATAATGGTAGTTGTTCTTAAGGCCTTATAATATTCATGAAATATTAAGTTCAAAATTTTTTGCATATTTTGAAGCAATCCTCATGAGATTTATTTATGTAATAATTTGGTGTGTGTGGAACGGGAAGACCGTATACACTTGAGAAAACAGTTAAATATTCGAAGAGATTTAGACACCATCGTTTATAATTTAAAAAAAAAAAATTAAGGATTGCCCTAAGAAATATTGATTTTGGCAAAAGCAATAAGCATTCATTTCATCATTTTTTTTTTTTTTTGGTTTTGTTGCTGAAACATTCATTTCATCATTTATGTTACCTTAGCATAGCTTGGGGCTCTCTCTCTCTTTCGAATGTATTATACCATATTATTCAGATGACATCACTGGATAATATCACCATGCATAATAACTCGCATGATCATCAATTGCATTGGATGAGTAGAGAGAGCAATTGTTCATGACTTCAATATTCTGCAGAATGGCAGATGATTGTCTCCCACGGTGCTAAAAAGTGCCAGAAGAAAAATCATGAATAATGTAAAATTCATATACAATTAGTAAGGAAAAAATTAAAAATGTCATAGTTAGTGCACAAAATTTCTATTTTTTTTTTTTTAAGATTTGATAGAAATGATTAATAAATAACCTATTCGCATTTTTTTTAGTGTGACAAATTCCTGGACAATTGACAAAACAATAAATTCAAATGCATGCATCTACAATATAAATTAGGGGATATTGGGCTTTTGCTCTTATTTTACAAAAATAACAGTAATATGTCTTTGTTTTGAAATTATTTAGATTCATGTCTCTGTTTATAAAACTCGATTTTAACAAAATTGAGTTCGGTATAAAACTTAATATCCTCAAAATCGAGTTATATGTAAATTTTTAAGTGGCAAAATATGTATAGAACTCGACATTGTTAATGTCGAATTTCCCTTGTAACTCGATTTTTTTAAAATCGAGTACTAAAACAAGAAAACAGACCTAAATAATTTCAAAATTAAAATATTGTGCTAGATTTTTTACAAAATAAAAACAAAAGTCGATTATCCCCGTATAAACCATGTGTGTGAACTGTGAAAGTGTTATGAGGAGAAAATGTCTAATGAGTCGGAATTATACACCATTTGTAAGGCTGACATGTGAGCCTCACAAGGGTCATACAAGATTTTCTCGTCATCGGTGAAAGTTGAAAAAATTCAAAAGCAGGCATCATCCCACCACCGGCGAATTAAATTAAGGAGACGCCATCCATTGTCTACCACATATATTCAATTGATCCATATCTTCTCCTCCAACTTCTGACATCGGACATTAAAAACCATTAATTACATTGCACATCTTTGTAGGAAGTGCGTCGTTTTGTGCTCAACAATTGAAACATTGAAATTCTGCAATATATGTGGGATCGATATACTCCTATAAAACGAGTGTAAAGATGGTACTGAAAATTCAAAAGTGCTTGCCAACTCCCAGAATATGAATATCGATAAAGTACTCAATTAATACACGGTCAAAAGAATCTACCTCAAGTCCAAATGAGCAGCATATATGTTCCAAATAAGTCAGATACAACTAAATGATATTCAGAGATACATGTAAGCTTCCCCTACCATTTTTTGAGCTAGAGTACTGAAAAATAAAGGGTCCCTTTTCATAGTCATGCTTGCTGACATGTTATTGAAGCTTTCCTGCACAGAAAGACATTTTTTAGCTACAAAACAAAGTAGCTAGGGTTTAAAATTATTCAAGTTACACTCTTAAAATAATATAAAATTATTATAGCAAATATTACCAATCTATAAATTTAGTGCAAAAAGTGCCAACAAAATTCAAGTAGCCCGTATCTTGAGATTGTAGAAGACTTAAGATCTTTGGGACGGAAAATTTGTTTCCAAACTGAAACCATCTAAATAATTTACATACCAAACGCAATTAATAATAGGTAATTAAGTAATTCAAATTAAATGCATAATTGGGTAGGGTTAGGATACTCAAGAAGTAACACCAAACCCTTCCTAAATGCATTAAAATTTCAAAACCCTTACTATTCAGGGTGGAGTCGGAAAACCCACTGAACAATATTCATTGTCATTTCTATTGGAGAGAGACATAATAACTAATAAGGTTACTTCTTGTTACTAAACTTAATAATCAATCAAAACAAAAAGGACAATCACAATTATTACCATTATAGTATGCTCTTAAAACATGGAGGTACCCTACAGTTGGTTCATGACATTTAAAATTCTCCACTTATTACATCGTTTCAATTAGATTGTTAGTTCATAAAGAGGGTTGCCGGGTTGGAAGGGGGGAGGGGGGGGGGGGGGGTGGGGTTCTTATATTTTAATTCTGCCAATTAATATATTACATCGTTTCAATTTAAATCAAGTTCAAGCCACTATCCATCTATGTTATTAATTTATGCCGTACTGGGTTGTAATGGAGTGGGAAAAAAAAAGGGAAATTGTTGACAAAACTTTTATTTTCACCTAAGAGGTTTTGAAACCTAGATTGTTCATTGAACCGTAAAAGGAAAAGGTTCAAGATTTTTGAAGTCAGACCGAAATTTAACCAAGGTCAAATCGTAATGACATCAATTAATCTAATAATTATTTAAAATATAAATTAATATATTATGTAGGGACGCAATTTGGGGCAAATGCCCGAAAGAGAAAAGGGAGAGGTCCAATGAGTCCAATACAATGAATTTGTAGAGAGTGGATTAGAAAACTAGGTTTTAATGAGTTTAGATAATAATTATAATGGATAAAGATGACAATAGAATAAAGATGAACTGATTTTATCTAAGAAAAATCGTCCTTGGACACAATCTGAGAAGGTTGGTTCTTGTATCTATTTCTTTTAGGGTTAATTACAAATATTGTTCTTGATTTTACAATGTTTTTCTCTCCATTCTCTGATCCCTTCCCCTCAGGGCCTCCCCCCTATTTTATACTATCTTCCTTCTTGTATCTCTACTCTCCACTTGTAGATCAGATTATTAGTATTGATTCTTGTCCCATCAGCACCTTCTTGAAATCTTTGGGAGTAGCTGTAAGGCTAAAAAACTACTATTCAGGTATCACTTCCTCATTAATATAGTTAGAGAGTTAGTTACAGAGTATTCACTACAGTGACAACAGCTTTCTCTTAGATATTTTATAATTTTCCTTTGCCTTGTGCTCTCACGATGTATATCCTTATCAATAGAGTCTCCTGGAACGTTGCTTCTGGACAGCAAATCATACCTTCTGAACTCTGCTTCGCTCAGCCGAGGAAGCATCCCTCCTCAAACCCCTTTCTCGGATCATCATAACTAGACCCCTTTCTTTATTCATCAATGCCAACCTCTATAATAACGTTTACCATCTTCGGACAACAAGGCGTCCTCGGATCGGGCCTCCGGCCCAATATATACTATTGGGTCTATCATCCCTACATATTAAATTAGTATAAACATAAAATTTGACTAAAATAAACCAAATAAATATAAAGGCCATCTTTCAAATGTATTTTTCATATCACAACTTCTATTCTAGTGTTCAAAAATCAATGCAATATTATCAATTGTTAATAATAATAATAATAATAATAATTGTAGGGATGACAGGCCCAGTAGTGTATATTGGGCCGTGGGCCCTATCCGAGGATGCCTAGTAGTCCGAAGATAGGTAAACGTCATCGCGGAAGTCCACGTTAGTGAATGAAGAAAGGGGTTTGACCATGAGGGTTCAAGAAGGAGGTCTGAGGACAAATGACACCTCGGCTTGTCAGAGCAGAGGTCAGAAGGGCGGGCCTGCCATCAAGAGTAGCATTCTGGGCAGTTCTACTGGTAAGGATAGTCATCAGGAAGGGATAAGGCAACGAGAAAGTAAGAAATATCTAAGGGAAAGCTGCTACCATCGCATTGAATGCTCTGTAGCTAACTCTTTGGCAGTATTAATGTGAAAGTGATACCTGAACAATGATATTCAGCCTCACAACTATCTCTAAAAGTTTCAAGAATGTGCTAATGGGACAAGGATAAGGGCTAGCCATCTGATCAACAAATGGATGGCTGAGATGGAGCAAAAGAAGGGCGATATAAAGAAGAAAAATCCCATTGTAGAGGGGTATCTGAGAATTGGTGGAAAAACATTGTAGCAACAAGAACTGGACTTGTAATCAAATTCAAAAGAAATATATACAAGAACTAGTCTACTCAGATTGTGCCGATGACGATTTTCTTTGGATAAAACCAGTTTATTTTTGTTTTCTTATCATCTGGACCCACTATAATTGTTATTCAACACATTAGAGCCTAGTTTTCTAACTCACTCTCTACAAAATTGTATTGGGCTATTTGGGCCTAAATCCTTTTACCTTTTGGGCTTAGTAACCAAACTGTGTTCTTACAATAATAAAAAAAAATTATTTATTTACAATATATTATCAAGGTAAGATTTACAAAGTAAATTAAATAAATACTTACAACATTATACACTTTTATACAAATATGTATAATATTGTACACTCATTATAAATATATACAATGTTTTAAGCATTGTTTTAATCTACAATACAAAAGCAATAAATTATTTTTTTTTTTTTTTAAGTTTGTAGCATGCTATTATGATGTGCCATTCAAATAAAAAAAAGCTTTTAAAAAATTACAAACCTAAATGAAAGGCGGAAACATAGCCAAATGTCCAACTTTTCACATGGAGAAAGGTGGTGCCTGTTAATGCAATAGACCGTAGAGGTAGACAGAAGAAGAAAGAAGAAGGAAAATGTAGATGAGGAAGAAGAAGAAGAAAAGGTTTGTACTTGTCATCTCATTGTACGTGAATTTTCTGATTTAGTGTGTTTTGGGATTGCAATTTCAAGCTTAGGGTAGAGAAGGCATAGAAAATAGCACAAACAACTTAGTTTCACTAGAGATGAACTGAAGTCTTTTTTTTTTAGCTTTAGCCTGAACCGT
Source organism: Castanea sativa (assembly GCF_040712315.1). Classification (NCBI taxonomy): domain Eukaryota; kingdom Viridiplantae; phylum Streptophyta; class Magnoliopsida; order Fagales; family Fagaceae; genus Castanea; species Castanea sativa. The sequence goes on along the minus strand of NC_134020.1, from coordinate 45,990,904 downwards.
GAGACCCTGTCACGGTTCTCAAATTCGGGCAGTTTGACCTCGGTTTGCATGGTCCACTGAATTTTTTGTATAGAATGGGTTTTGGGGTTAAAAGAACTGTCCAAATGAACGGTTCTCAGTTAACCAGGTCGGACCGTAACGACTGGTACGAATGTCAAAACCATAAATAACCAATTTTGATTTTCTAACAATGATCAATTTCTCACTCCAAGCAAATGTTTCTCTCTCTAAACAGAGTTTTCAATCACGATGGTTTCTATTATATGGATGTTAAATTGATTTATGAACAAGCACAATCTGAAATGTAGAATTTAATTAGTGGTTTCCTTTTTTTATCTACTTAATTAGTACCCAAAATAATGGAAATAAATAATTGCCTTATATTGAAACTATTTCATAAATATAAGACTTAAATTAACAAAATAAAAAACATGGACCTATAAAACATGGTAGAAACTTTGGGACTTTTATGTAATTTCCCCCAGAGAGAGAGAGAGATTTTTATTCCTTCTTACTCATAATTTCTCAAAATTACTCAAAGTCCACATATTTGGCCTACCATATATATGATGCCTTCTCAAACTTTGAAGAAAAAGACAAGAATACCCCTCTAACCTCCCATAATCACATGCAACAAGCACCCTTAACATGTAGTCCTGTAGTCTAATAACTTACAATACATATTTGTCATCTTTTTATTAAACTCGAGAATGTGTGATATGGTGGGTGTCATGGATAGATGCTAAGAAATTATAAAATTCATGAAGTATTCCATACAGCTGGTGTATTACACTTCTCTTTCAGATAAATATAGATTTCCTATGTATAGTTTACGCTTATGTGAGAGGAATGTATACTACATCAGGCGTCGTAAATAATTTCATATATAAGTTAGAGAAATAGAAATTTTTTTTTTTTTTTTTTAAGTTTTGCATAATCAAGTGATGTTAACACTTGTTATGTCATCAAATTTTATTAAAGTTAACCAAACTAATAGATGTAAGCACAATGGGTGTCACAACAACATCACAGAGTACTTCCTAGTTTTAAGGGCATGCTTAGTGATAATCACAATTATCTCATAGAAAATTATGGTTGAAAATTAGTTGATCATGGACTGTTTCTGTTACAATTCTAGTATCCCACATGGATTAAGTATAAGTTTAATCGTGTGTTTATAAGCTTTTGGGCACCCTCCCCTTGCAAGCCGATTTTTAAGGATGAGTTATACTCACGAGTTCCTAACATTTAGTATCAGAGCCAACCACCACCCCGATTAATCGAGCGTAGCTCATTGAGTATGAAATCAAATGAATTGTTGTTTTGTGGTCGGATCTCAGAGGGGCAATGTAGAGGCTAGATTAAAATAACTGATAGATAAGTAGAGCCACCAAAAAGAGAAAAGCTTACCATCGAGTTAGTGTTACTAGAATTAGCCGTCGTGGACGTTGGCTACGAAGTATGGTGATATGTTATGATCCTAGTATCCCACAATGATTAAATATAAGTTTAATCATGTGCTTATAAGCTCTTAGACACCCTCTTCTTGCAAGCCGGTTTTAAATGGTGAATTCTATCCATAGATTCCTAACAGTTTCCAAAATTGATTAAGATTCTTTTTATGGTCTTGCCTCTTGGAATGTAGTAGTGAATAATCTTGCAAAAGATATATAATTCTATCTAATGAGACGTAAATTTTCAACAATGAAAAAAATTCTAGGCTCTTGTAATTTGGAATCCCATTTTTTCAAGAGCACTATTTGTTACACATGTGTAATTACGGGTTGAACCCACGTTTTTAGTTAGAAAATGTAGTGTGTAAAAACTTTTAGCAATTTTTTTCAAACATTGATCACCTGCTACACCTACATTAGATTGACTACATTTGGGAAAGATGTGTTAGAAATATATGATTAAATGATTAAATTTACCATATCTTAATAGCTTAAACTTTTGGGACAATCAGTAATTTAATATGGTATTAAAGCTTGATCCTTGTCTCCTTCATTATACTTTTCATTTAAATTGTCACATGTTGGGCCTCACATATTAAAATGTAGTTTCAACTCAACTGATAAAGTCTCTGATGGTTGAATAAGAGATATGAAATTCAATTCCCGTCTACACCAAAAACTGATTGGTGTCTTGGTTTGATGACAAAGAGCGGATGCTATAGGTTAAAACTTTCTTTAAAAAAAAAAAAAAAAATCACACCTAAGGAAAAATGTTAAAAATATATGGTTAAATGATTAAATTTATTATATCCTAATAATTTAAATTTTTGGATCAATTAGTAATTTAACAAGACAAGCAGCCACATGCAAACCTAAAGAACACGACAAATGATAAGTCTAAGATCGAAGTCTAAAATGATAAGCCACATGCAAACTTCGCAGTAATTAAAGCCGTAAGTTTAGATTTTGTTTCAGAGAAATTTAGTAGGATTTTATTGGATTGAAAGAGGGTCCATTTCCAAGTTCTTAGATTAGACTGCTACGATATGAACTTTTAGGAAAGGGAAGTCATTTTCCCGAAAGAAAATTGGTAAGTCTCCATTTTAAAAGGTTTCTATTAATTCTTCACTGGTGGGGAGCTACATTGGAGATTTTGATACCAGCTAATGTCCTCAAACAAGGAAACTCTGCAATATTTGTCGTTAATTGTACAAACAGGAAGTGATGGCATCATTTCATCAACAAAAAAGAAAAGAAAGTGATAGCATCATGTGAGAAACAAGGATATTTACAGCTTTGTCCCTCTGATAAAGAACAGAAACACAAAAGTCGATGTTTATTTGAAGAAGATATATACTAGCTTTGTTATTTCTATTTACATCCAACCAAAAGTTTAGGCCTTTTATTATGCGTATGTATTAGTTGGTGTATGTCACCATCCTCTTTTATATTTTTTCTGCATGTAATTATGGTTGAGTTGCAAATATAGTTGAAAATATATACGCGAGCCACAATTTTTAGTTGATTATGAATGGTAGACTATTACGTTCATAGTTTCTAAAAAAAAAAAACAAAAACAAAGATTATCACGTTCACATGGATCTATCAATTTTTTTCCCATTCCGGCCCTCACAATTGACCACTGAAGAGTTGAGGTGAGAGTTCTAATGCAAAATTTGTCTCTAGACTTTTTCGTGTACATGGTATTTTATATATATATATATATATATATATATATATATATATATATATATAATAGAGTTTCAACCTATGACATTCGCTTTTGTAATTTTTATTCTTTATTATCAAATCAAGACACCAATCGATTTTTGGTGTATAGGCAGAGATTGAACTCCAAATTTCTTATTCAACGATTAGAGATTTTATCAGTTGAGCTAACTAGAACCCACCATGATATAATATATTTAATTGTATGGTACAAGCTCATTTTATTTTGTTTAAGATTAAATCAATACAATTAAATATACATAATAAAAAAACATAAATCAACATACTTACAGGTATATTAAAAATTTGAATGAAAAATTCAAGATTAAAAGAACATATTTATTATATTTTAGTATATTTAGTTTATATTAACATAATTTTATAAGATGCTATAAAAAATCAACTAGTTAAGCATTTAACATGTTATATCTAACAATAAGATTGAATCATTCAAATTATATATATAAAAAAATCTGAATGGAGAAAAAAAAATCACCATTATAATAAAATATGAAAAGAATGATGTTAATATAAATAGTAAAATAAGGAACTAATTAAAAATATTAATTTTTGATAATTTCATTGTCGTATATAACAAGATAAACAATTATACTATTAATAATAGTATTTAAATTTAGTCAAGTTAAAGTATTTTTGTACAAGTAAAATACAAAAGGAAAAAGTTAATGTATATTTTATACATTTAGATATATAAAACTTATATTTTCCAGAGTACTTTTGTTTCTTACAGTATACTGGTGTTCTTTTATTTGTTTTTTTTTAAATTAAAAAGATGGACACACATACATGTAATATTGTAATATATGGTATAGTATGTGTATTTTACTATTACTAACCATTTGCTCTCCTTTGTTAGAATTTCTTCCAAATTAAATTTTCTGTTACATGTTTTTAAAAAAAACAAAATTCCTAATGGCAAAGGATAAAATTCTTATTATCAATAGTTAAGAAAAGAAGTTGATCAGTTTTTGAAATTTAAGAAGCACAATACTAGTGCAACAAAATTAATGGGGGAGAAGTTCACTAATTTATTTTTCTAACTTTGCTCTTTACTAGGAGGTGTTTGTTCATTCACAATTCAACTATTTAGGCTCTTTTGTACTATTATTCATCCTTTGGACATGAGTTCTGAAGTTCATGTTCAATTTAATATGTGTCTTTCGATTAAGGTCAACAAAATGGTTATTAGAAAGGTTTTATTTCTCTTATTATTCCAAAACCATGAACTGCAGCAGGCTAAGGATAAATTATTAAGACACAGGACAATGCATTGTTGTAGATAATTTTGGGGAGTTCATGGCTAGTTGGTGTTGGGTGCTGCTAGAACGTTAGACCAGACTATTGGAAAGGGTAAAACTGTCCACGCTCACTTTCAAGTTAGGACTCACCCACTGTTCATTTGGAATGCCGTATTCATATTGTAACCACTAGCGGCTTTACATGCAAGCCAAGGTGGTCACAGGACCACCCTAACTTGTAAAAGATTACATATATATACTTGCCAAAAAAAATTATATGTTAAACCTACCTATTGTGACCAGTGTTGGCTCTATATGTGAACCAACTGATGCGGCTGTCTAAGGCCCCAAGTAGAAAAAAGTTCCCTAAATTTTAATCAATAGTTTTTTTAATATTATAATAGTATTAATTAATTCCAAATATTAGCAAATAAATAATATAATATTTTTTTATCAAATGAAAAACAAAAAAAAAATGTTACATCCACAACATTTTTTACAGCACTTTCAAAATAAATCCTAAGAGATAGGTTGTTACTGGGTATCATTGATGATAAAAAATTATTTTTAGTGATGAGTTCAAATTAGAACTAGTAACAAATTAATACCTATGAAAATATTATGAATGTAGTACTTCTAAAAAAAAGAGCAATACAAAAAAAAAATTCACAACATTTTTCACAAGTTGAGTTGACAAACTTTTACTAGTTTTTATCTAAACCCACCACTAACATCATTTTTTTTTACTTACCACTATCAAATTATCAATCTGCCACATCAACAGTGTGAAAATTTTTGTCTATAGACTTCCAAAAAAAAATCTACACGATTCATGTTAATTAGTAGTAATTTTGCATCTAAAAAAAGATAACAGAATTTAAGTAATATTTAAAATTTTAAAAATCATATTTAAATATATAAAAGACCTTAGTTTCAGTTTTCGCCCTAGGCCCCCCAAATACATTAAGCCATCCTTGATTGTGACCACTCTAATAAAAATATTGAACACCCTGACTTGAGAATTACAAAAAAATGGGTTCAACAAAAATAAGAATAATATTACATTCACATATTTTCACACTAACTTTACAACAAATCCAATGTGGTAAGCTGTTACTGATTCTAATTTGGGTTCAATAAATAATGATATTGCTATTTTACCTACCAATAACAGTTTTTTGCATAATATTTATTGTAAAATAATTGTGGACGCAACAGTAATCCAAAATTAATTCTGCCCCCCAAACATAATTCTTAATCCCTTTCATAAATTTTTTTTAAAAAAAACCTAAAATAACAACAATGAATATTAGCCCAAATAATAACAAACATAAACGAAATAAAAACAAGATAAGACCAAACAACAACAAGTGATCTAATTATTCAACAAAAAACCTAACTATAAAACAAAAAGATAAAAATCGCTAAACATTCAAATTTGTAACTTTTTCAAGTTTCAACCTATTCAATATTCTAATTTTATTTTTCCCTAAAAAAATGGAACCATGAAAAATATAGTGGTTGTCAACTCTTCTTGATGGTGATGATAGTTATATATTTTTTTGGCTTTACAGTCACAACAATTTTACTTTTTTTAGTGACTCAACTCACAATTATAGTATATTATAACAGTGTAATAGTGTCCTATCTGCTGTATTATGTTATAATTTTTCAAAAATTGCTCATACCTCCCTATCGTACCTGTACCGTGCTCGGTACAGGTCTTAGGCTATCATTGGATAGGAAAATTTTGTTTAAAAAAAAAAAAAAAAATTCGACTCCCTCAATTCCTCAAGCTTTCTTACATTTTTTTTTTGAGCAGAGCTTTCTTACATTTTCTAGAGAACCAAACACAACAACAAGGAGTACAAATCCTTCAAATCACCCATCAACTACAAAGACATACGCAATATGAAAAGAAAGAAGCATGATAATTTGAAATTTTCCAACAGCAAGCAGCTTGATTGGAAATTTTCAGACTCCTGAAATCTTAACAAAAGCAGCTCATTGAGTTTTTGTCAATCTAAAAAGTCAAGTCCGGCCCCCTCCCCCTAATGATGCCCACGATGGGTGTCGTCTTTCAAATCTCACAATCCAATGAGATTTTAATTAATGCAAATGAAGAAAGAAATATCATCTTTATCCTTGATACATTAAATCTGGTGGGTTTTTGGCTTTCGGCTTCTAGGTTTCTTGGACCACTCATCTAATCAGTATCCTCTACTTGCTTTACATCTTGCTTTCTTTTTGGTTACAACTTACACGTCTCTACAACTTCGGTTAAGTTTGTCAAGTCACGTCTAATGAGTAGTCTTTATAGGTATGGTCTACACTACCTTGGCCAATGTCGACCTTTGATGGCTACACACCTGCATGACATCTAACATTAGCATTGTATTCGATCTATGCTTTGGTAGATCATAATTTCCATCCAAACTTAAGTTTCATCGATGTCTCGCCTTGAGTTTGAAGGAGGATGTTAGAGATTTAGGTTTTTAAGACCTAAGCCTATTGAATTGTCCAAGTCTTAACTATACTTTTGTAATCCTAGGGTTAGTCTAGGATACAATTTGTTTAATTAATACATAGTATCAAATTTGGTATCAATTTGCCACTTGAATCTACTCCTTCGGTTAGGGATCTCCCTATTCACTATCGATTGAACTATCAACTGAGAGCGACTACAAGTTATTTTCGGTTTAAAAGTCAAATTTGGTTGGCATTTGGATTAGGCTTCATTATAGTGTGCAGAGAGTGGTAGTGAGACTAGAAGCAAGCAATAACAGCACCACTACACCATAAAACTAACAACAAAAAACAATCCAAACCGAAATTTTGAATCAATTGCATTAATGCATACCAGTTGGAATGGCCAGAATTTTTTGTACCAAGATGGTAAACGACGGATACAACCAACCTATTGACTACACTCAACAACCTCTGTATTTGTTTTAATGTTATAAACCTTTTTCGAATTTATGTTGGTTAATGAAATGAAATGAACTATCAACTTTTTGTTGTATATTATATATATTTTGGTAATCTTGAAATGTTATACTGGTAGCAAATATTATGTTTAATCTCAAGGGGTTGACTTAAGGGTTCTTAAGATGACATGAAATTCATGAGATCTTAGATTTGAAACCTCTTGTCAGCATCTTAGGATCATCTCCTTAATGTGTGGAATAAATGGATTGCACAAACTTGAGAGAATAGTTACATACTCAAAAAGATCTGGATACTCTCGTTTCTCCACACACACACCCAAAATAAAAAATGCATTCCATTAGCCAAAAAGAAATGGTTCTCAAAATGGAATTCAAAGCATTGATCCAAACAACCACAATTACTAAAGCACTATACCAATTTAACGACAATAAGCTTTCAAAAAATGCTAAAACTACTACAAACTTTATAACAAAATGTTTACAACCTTATGTGAGAATGAATATGATTGGTAGATTTCAACAATATAATAAATAAATATCATAACCGCTTTTATGTGATTAGTAAAGCATCAATTTGTAAGATTTTTGTTTATAAATTTTGTAATACCTCTAATATCGCTCTAAGGTTTCACACATAGCTAGTTATTGATCCCTTTACCCATCCAATCTTTGGAATCCTACCTTTTCAACTTCACAACATTAGTGTCAAATTTCAACCCAGCAACAGTTGTATCGGCTCCGGACTAATATAAAATTTCCGTTATAACCACTAACCATAAAAAATGGGGAAAAAAATGTATACACTGAGAGCACAGCAGAGGCATAGAGATTACAAACGCAACAATCTGGGAGAAAGAAGCATGGTTAGATGCTTACATGAAAGAAATAGTCATAGGCTATGGGAAAAGGGAGAAAGTGATAAGGCTAAAGAAATCCCTTTAACCCAAAAGGAATGTCAGGCTTTGCGAGTGAATTTTTTCAAAAAAACCCAATACCTACCCAAAAAATCTAGATTTTTGAACTTGTTGAGCCCAATTTTCACGAGAATTTTTTTCCCCAAAACCCAAGACCCATCCCAAAATCTAGTAGATTTTAAGTTGTTGGGCCTAATACCAAACAATCCATTGGTTAAAATCGATTGTATGCTGGTATGTTTGGGATGCACAACCATAATTATAATACTTAAAATTCTAATGGACCATAATTATCATATTCTGAAAAGTGAATCATTTTTCATAAGCATTTAAAAAAAAATTATCTCTTTATATATATATATATATATATATATATATATATATATACTTAGTAGCAACCTTAAAATGAGTTGGAAAACTATTTTTTAACTTCTTTTATTTAGCTTAGCGTCATATAGAGTTGTTTTATGGTGGAAAACAACTCTAAAAACTACTTTATTTCACACTAAGCTAAATAAGGAAAGTTAAGAGATAATTTTCTTACCAAACATAGAAAAATGCAATATATATAAAGGTTCTAGAAACGTCTTAAGGCAGCTCAGTCTTATCCATGCTTGTCAGGAACACTTATTGCCTCTGTAGAAGCTTATATCTAGAAGCAGCTAGCCGGACCCTTACTTCCATCAACACCTATCAATCAAAAGCCAAACCCCTACCATCTTGTGAAAAACAGATTGTAAATTGTATTTGAATTTGGTTTGAGTTCCATTATCTATAAATAACATCTTTGTATCTTTGTAATGGCAAGAAATAGCCTCCCTCAAAAGTCCTTATGACCTATATAAAGAGTATTTTGAATATAATAATATCCGTCACTTTGTTGTATCTAGTTCTCTGTTCTATTCCATGCTTTCAAGTAATCTTCTATATTTCTTTAGCATTATGTTTTCTTCACTTGTTCCTATAATCTTCTTACACCCTCTTTCCCTCTATCTCTTTGTCTTTGTGTGTGTGTATATATTGGTATCAGAGCTAGAAACGTCCTAAAAACGTCCTATGGCCTAGAAACGCCCCAAGGCAGCTTTATGTGAATATATATGTATTCACATAAAGTATTCACATAAAGCTTATCTATTAAAACAAACGGAGAACTACTTTGTCGCCTGGAAAACTGCAAGATTCCTAAAGAGAATTTGGGTATTGATGGACTGCAAGTTTTGAGTAAATCAGACTATCAATTATCTTCAACCAAAACTTTAACATGCTGAACAATAGCCTCCTCACTGCAAGTACAACTACTATGGCTACTGGCATTTCTTTCACTATGAACTGCATATAGCTGATCAGGAAGCTTCAAAATAATAGCTTGTGCACTTCTCTCTTATACAATCAATAGCCCATCGCAGCTCCTCATTCCAATCTCCAATCTGTCCAACTAAGCAAAGAGATCTCAGTAGTTCCTTCCAAAATATTCTTCAAAACACAAACAAATGGTCCCTACATTCCAACACTCCACATAAAACACATGGTATCTACATTACAACACTTGTATTACAAGATTATTGATCCCTGGAGTAAATGAATTCAAATCAATAATCTTCCAACAGTGCAAATCCTCAAACATTGTTTGTAGACATATGATTCAAAAAAGGACACCTAATATAAAAAATTTTAAAAAAAAATAGTAGAAAAACAAAATACAAAACAAGTTATCATATTCGCCCTCCCTGGTATACTAAATCTCGAAGTTAACCAATTCAGTCTGAACCTTATCACCTCAATGAATACCATAATAAGTTTTCTCCCATTTTAGCATAACATCAATCCAACATTCTGCCAAGTGCCAACTGTTCCATTGTATTTAGTATTGCAGACCTGAAAGGAATAAAGACCCTAATCAACAATTACAGGTACTCTCATACTTTAAAAAAAAAAATGAATTTCTCTTTCTTCCACTTAGGATTAAAAGCTTCTGCATCAGATGCAAAAGGAATGAGCATAAAGAGACATATAACCACCATCCATGGGAAAGGAGAACACGGCCACCATCACATTCATTTTACTTTAAAAGAAATCTTCCCAGTCACAAATGAAGGTCCAGGCTCCTCAAAAATACTTCCAATTAGTCCACAAATTCTAATTCACCAATGCAGTCAGTGATTAGTAACTAAAATGCAATCTCAACTCTATATGAGGTTGACAAGAAAATCCAGAATGCAACCACATGATACATATAGCATTACCCTGCCGAATACAAGATTGAAGTGCATGACATCTTGAAAGCTATATGAGCAAAAATGCAGCCCAAATCCCCCACCATTCCTTCTCCCATTGACTCAACTGCAAACTTTTTTTTTGAGGGGTCCAGCAGCAGCCATGGGCAGAAGGGGTAACAGACAATTTACAAAAATTGTCAGCTTACCAGACACCAAGAACTCTTCAAGAAGACCCCTGTTGCAAAAAGAACTGCAGTGCAGAATCATTGGGTGGAATGTTAAGAAACAAAAAGATCCTTTGGTGAACCATGTCCCAAACAATAGTGACATGCGAAAATGGATAAATAACTAAACCCCCCATCCCAGTACGTTATTTCGGTAATTCTTCTAAGCAGTCCCTTACCCCAAAAATTACTGTTCTTCACTAAATGCCCGAAACTCTCATTGGAATTTGTATAACTAGTTCAATTCCTTTCAAGCTAACCTGAGTTATATGTATTCAGTAAAAACTATAAACGTGTAATGAACACATGGAAGATTGGTCATGGATTACCAAAACTGCATATATGCTTTAAAGTTGGCAAAACACAACTGAAGTAATTAAGGATACACAACACATCAGTTGAAAGTGTACATTGTTATCTCTCAAGTATTTGCACAATTAGGTATAACGAACAAACTAAAATCCAACTTCAGTTCAAAATGAAGCAAAGTAAACAGCAAACATATGCAACTATAACGAGTTCCACACTTGAGTTGGCCATTGATAAACTTCTGTATTTCATACTTTGAGACTAGAAATTACATGATAACCCCTTACGAAAAGAAGAGATTAGGGGAAAAGATTAAAACAAAAGGCATAACAAACATAAGGTTAGATGCTGTGTAACATTACATACTTGTTTTTTAAGTCAGGAGATTACACGCAAGTAATTGACATCTTCATCTACGCCTAAGAAGATAAATACTAATATATTATAAGTCAATATATGTTAAACCTAAATCTTTACATGCTACAATAAAAGGAGTAGCGTAGAAAGAAAAATATGAATTGTAACTGTAGCTCATCAACAAGGCCATATTCTTACTACTAAAGCTTGAATAAGGCCATATTCTTACTGCTAAATTTTGAATATTCAAATTTCTAATGGAACTGAGATGTAGGTATGATTTGAAGGGGATGGAACCACAGCAAAGTCGTCTGATGAGAGCAAACAAGGATGGCTCAAGCTGAGGATCTAGCTTCCTACTAAGGAAAGAAAAACCTTCAGCACAACCAAGGCCAACTGGTGGGGTTGACCATAGGTGCTCTCTGATGGTTAAGTCAACACACTAACCCAAAGTGGATTCCAGCCCATACTCCATGAGACCTCCCAGATCACCTCAACAAGTGTACTACCACTAGACATTGTCCACCCATCCATCCACGGGACTTTTGACAGTCCACTTTCACCAGGATAACACAGTCATATTCCCAAAGGCATTTTCTCCTTGATCAGTCAATCAGTACAGATTCACTCAAAATGAGAGCGCTCTGAATGCCACTGACTCCTCATATTAGCTTTTAGTGAGCCTCACCAACTTTCGAACATATTTAGTGCTATTGGACTTGTCCCCCCATGCTTAGAGCTTTAAAAAAGCCATCCTAGCACATGTCCCCCAGCCAACCAAAGAAAAGAGTCGCCTAACAAACCCAAAAGCCTACTTTTGGGAGATTATTCGCGCCAAATCCAGAAAGCTCCCACATTCCACTGACTAAGTTATGTCATATCTAGCTACTATTACTCTGCTACTCTAAAAACCTAATCAGAGCACCTTTGATCAACTCCACCAATTGGCCGTAATTGCACTGAAGGTTTTTCTTTCCTTGGCAAGAAGCTAGATCCTCGACTATAGCCATCCTTGTCCTTTTTCTGCCTCACCATTAAAATTTTCTCCGGCTCCATCCCCTTCAAATCACCCACCTACATGAAGGAATATTACTCATATGTAAGCAAAAGGTTCCACAGTCTTACACCAAAAATATTGGAACAAAACTTATAGGCTTGTTGCCACTGAATTGTTATTTAGTCACAGTTCAAATTAAGAAAATGTAACTTATGTTTCTCACATATGCTGTAGCTTTGCTCACCTAAAGTTATCTCAATAAGAAAAACTGTCACTTCAAGTCATTTAAACTAAAGATTGAAATCCAAATTCTCCACATCAAATCCCTTTATCCAAAAAACCATTGGTCAAATTTCCATCTTTATCCCCATTGGCAAACATTGTTTTAAAAATATCATTCAAAACCATAGTTTTCTCACCTACCAAACAAAACTTAAAAGGAACAAACAGATTTAAAGCCATTCACAACTGAAAGTAACAAGTACCTAAATTTCCATCTAAAATCGAATGCTTCTTCATGCTTAATTAAACCAAACACTTACACTTTGCACAAAGTAATTGTCAATGAGCCAAAAAAAAATATTAAATAAAAAAATAAAGACACAAATTTTCTTCATTTTTCCCCAGAGAAATTGGAGGGAAATCGAAGTCCTCAGTCGAGAAAACCTGTCCGGCGCCACACCGCATTGCGAACCCGCCGGAGATCCCTCCCTTTGAGGGTCCTCCCGGCGCCTTCGAGCACCGAACAGGCCAGCATCGGCGACTGAGCTCTCGCCACAATCTCGTGCGGCGGCAACATCTCGCCGTCCACGCCGTCGTCGTCGTCGTTCACGTCGTCGAATTCGTGCGGACTCCGCATCGGTTGAGACATGACCGGCACGTTCACCGGCGCCGACTGGTACTTGACCGAAGAAGGCAGCGGCATTCGGTCGACCGGCGGCTTAGGAATCGCCGGAATCATGCGGGAGGAAGAGGAGGACGAAGAGGATGAAGACGACACGGAAGCCTTGTGGTAAAAGTGCGAAACGTTTCGGACGCTCGGCGAAGCCGTTTCGTTCTCCGGAAGCGCGGCGAGGATGCCGAAACCGTTGGCCTCCGGCTGAGCGAAGCTCTTCTGGTAATTGAGCTGGTGGTTGTTGCTGTTGTGGTGGTGGTGGTGGAGGAGGTGGCGAGGTGTGGAAGGAGAGGTCGAGTGGTGTTGGCTGTGGTTCTGGTTTTCGTCCGCTTCGGAATAGCTTCCGGTCCAGAACACATCGTCCTCGTTGAGCTCCACGGCGGCGTTAGATGTGGTCGTCGTCGTCGCCGTCGTCAGAGAGGAGCTAGGGTTTTCGTGAGACGCGTGGGAAAACGCGCCAAGAAACCGTTCGCTGGATGTGGATTTACGCGGTCGAAACCGGGTCGGGCCGTTGAGCTCCATGCGGGCCGGCCGGTCGGGTCGTAGAGAAAATGGTAGCTTTTTTTTTTTTTTGGGCGCAGAATTTGTTGCTTTGAGATAGCGGTGAAGAGTGAGAGTTGGAAACATATAAATAATCAGCTGAGTGGGAAAACATACCCTACATTTCACGTAGGATATGTGCAGATATTTCTAACCGCTGATCTACGTATAATCGGCGGTGATTTTGTTTAGCTAAGATATGATAGAGGTGCGTGAGTGACGTGGCGGATCAGATATAGGGGAATCGGTAAGCAATGACATAAACGTGGGACAACAGTGAAGCCTGAGAAAGTGGGTTACTTTTTTTGAGGGGAAGTGGGACCCATGCAAGGATCTTTGATTTTGTTGATGCTGTCTCGCTGGATGGCAATTTTGGCATTTTATGATAAAATAATGGAGAAAAATTATTCATCCTAAATTATTTATGGGCGATAAAATTGGAATCTCTACTCTCTAGGAACAAATAAGAAATCTCTATATTTGTTTTTCTATATTAGTAATTTTTTTTTTTTTTTTTTTTACATCTCCCACATACTTTGAGGGGAACAAATTTATATCTTCGATCTCCCTCAATCATGGAATTAATGTGACAGCCATATTTAGGAAACTAAACGACAAATTGAGAGTGACCAAACAATTATGAGAAGAGATGATTGAACAAAAATTATTTGGTAGTGACTTCACATGCTGCCTACAAATATGGGACTTTTTAATAATATAATACATCTTTTATGTGGAACTTCATAATCACAATGAGATGGGTGGGGTCGGATTAAGGGTGTCTTATAATTATTTCCTTTTTGAGTCATGAAAAAATTGAACGAGACGAAAGCAGGACAAGTTCAAGATAAGATGGGTTAAAGGTGATTTTGGTACGATGAAAGATAAAAATGAGAGATAAGCAAAATGTTTTTAGATGGTAATAAAATTATTCTTCAATTAAGGCATATTCTTACTTTTCAAATTTCATACTTTCGTTTCTAATTATTGTGGAGATTTTTTTTTCTTTTTTGGAACAATTATATGTATTGATTCTTTCAAACTAATTGATTATTTGTCACATCCTTTCATGATCATGTAATTTATTGTCATGAAATTTGTATGTATACTCTCCATTCAAAGAATGTCTCAGGCACCACTGTACACCCTTAAAGTGATGGTCACTTCACAAGTATAAGTGTTTGTGAGGTGTGTGGGACAAAAATTGGGGTTCAAGTCTCCAAGAAGGAACTTCACACACATATACACTTAGATTATTCTAGAGTAATATATATATATATATATATATATATATATATAGATATTGTAAAAAAATAAATAAATAAAAAGGAAGAATGTTTTGGGCTATCTTCCAAATTAGAGGTTTAAGCCCTTTTTTGACTTTTAAACTTTTGAAGATGTTTACAACCAACATAGACTAATCTTCCAATTACAGCAAACATTGAGATGTTATCTTCTTTTTTTTAAAAAAATCAATTGGAAAATCACAACCATTAGTTTTTACATATCTAGTCAACATTTGGGTAGTTTTTAACTGCTTTAATAGCTAGCCTAATGGCCTCCTCCAAAAAGACTGGAGGAATAACAAAAGTCATTTGGTAGAGTTGTTGTCCTCCAAGGATTAGGATGTCTTTCCAAATCTGGAAATTCTGCCAGTGCTTCTTCCTCTTGGATATTGCTTCTTTCAATTCCTTGTTTGGTAGGAGAATAAAATCACTCTCTCCATACTTGCCTTCTTTGCTCTAGCAAGGGCTTCCCTTATTGCGAGTAGCCTAACTGTTATGTTGAATATAGGCTGAATTGATAGAGAGTTTTCTATTTTTTTATTATAAAATATATATAAAAGAAAAGACAAAAAAAAAAAACTCTTTTATATATGTATTTGAATAACTTTACATTGAGTTGCCCTATGGTAATCGGGACCGAAAATTGGATGGTCTTCTCAAGGAGACATAAGAAGGTTAATTTTGAGTATAAATTTTATTTTAGTCTAGTCAAACAATTGAATAACTTTGTCCATATCCCCTTGGTTTGTATTTTGGAAATCAAACTAGCTATCTAATGAAATTTTGCTAGATTATAACTAGAGTGTCGTCCATCAAAGACTTGGACCCGAGAAATTTGTCTAACCCAGAGCCACCTAAATTGAAACTCGCTCAATTTGAGCAGTGTGCCCCCACTCCCCCACCCCCCAAAAAAAAAAAAAAAAAAACTAGTGCATATATATGTGATGAAATTTTAGATTTTGGTCCTAATAGCCCCCAATTAAAAAAAAAACTGGTATACATATGTAATTTGAAAAATTAAGATTTGCCCTTATATATATATATATATATATATATATATATATATATATATATATATATATCCGCAAGTGGCGGAAATATGCAAATTGAATTCAAACTTCCTAAAGCACATGTTTGCCAAGATAACATGTATTTCAAAACCACATTTGTTCTTGTCAAAAATATGACAGACAGGGTCATCTTAGGAAATTCTTTCCTCTGCATCTTGTACCCTTTCACAGTGGATAGTAAAGGACTTACTACCCATCCCTTTGGCCAAACCATCAAGTTTAAGTTTCTTAGTGGACCAGTGCCTAGAAACATTAGCACCATCCAGGCAGACTCTGTCTCCAAAACCTTAAACCTGATCAGTGCCAAGACCATACATCTTAAGTACCTCCAGGAGGAAATGAGATACAAGAAAGTTGAGGACCAACTAACTTGCAAAACCCTCCAAGAAAAGATCAGAAAGTTTGAGGAAAAACTTAAGCAGGAAGTCTGCTCTGATCTACCCACAGCTTTTTGGCATAGAAAGAGACACGAGATAGCTCTCCCATATGTCAAAGATTTCAATGAAAAGGATATCCCTACCAAAGCTCGACCCATCCAAATGAACCAAGAACTCATGGATACTTGCAGAGCAGAGATAGAGGACCTCCTTAAGAAAGGAATCATCAGAAAATCTAGATCACCATGGTCCTGCCCAGCCTTTTATGTCCAGAAAAATGCTGAGATAGAAAGAGGTGTTCCTAGATTAGTCGTCAACTACAAGCCCCTTAACAAAGTCTTAGAATGGGTAAGGTACCCAATTCCCAACAAAAAAGACCTAGTCAATAGGCTTAGTAAAGCTGTAGTTTTCAGCAAGTTTGACATGAAGAGTGGATTTTGGCAAATACAAATCAGAGATTATATATATATATATATATATATATATATATATATATATATATATATATTTGGATCTCCTCTGAAATAGCGTCGAGTTCTATTTTGATAAATGTGTTGAAATGTTTAAAAAACACTTATTTTATATGTAATATTTTGTTGAATATGAAATAGAGTTAAGTTTTATTTTGATAAATGTGTTGAAATATTTAAGAAACATTTATTTTATATATTATACTTTGTTGACATTTTTATAATATCAAATGTTTAAGAAACATTTATTTTATATGTAGTATTTTGTTGAATATGAAATAAATGTTAGTTTTTATTTTCATAAAAAAATTTGTTCTAAGCTTTGGCCCCCCCCCCCCCCCAGGTTTGAATCCTGGTTCCGTCCCTGATTGTGAGCCATATTCTTTGAATTATGCCATTGAAGTTTGCAAATTTGAGGAGATTTCTACCAAATCTAGAATAGATTTGTCATCTCCGTCAAATATGGTGCAGATCTCCACCAAAACTGATGAGATCTTGATCATATCTTGCGAGTTTCCATCATGTCATGAGGCATTGATAACCCATCGTGTTTGATAAGATTTCGACTGATCCAATTGTTGGATTTACAAGGTTTAGGCGATTAGTTTTGATGGAATCGGCTATCGGCGATGGGTCTAGAAGTTCAAGACTTGAAGTTATTGGGTTGGGTAGTGGGTCACCCCAAACCCAAGCTGACTCGACCTATTAACACCCCTAATTATAACCAATGGGCACATGACAACATTTTTCCATTTATTAATTGAAGCACCATCTCCAATATGGAAACCAAAAATTTTGAATTCATATTTTTTAATGGAAAAAACAAAACAAACACACATATGAACAACTTTACAAAACAAAACAAACACTCACAAGGCTCTTTTTGATGACCTATTTGCAATCCCAAATGCCTTTCCACACCAATAACTAAATTTAGCATCAGGGAATTTTAAAAATCCTCTTCCTTTCAAGTGTTTTATCTTCAATAAAAGCACCCATTCTCTATCGAGGTCCTTCATTTCCCAACAAAAGGCTATGCTAATAAGACTCTAATGAAAACATAACAAGTCCTTCAAATTTCAAGGTCTTCTAGCATTTTAATTTTACAAATAACCCTCCATATTATCAATGACTCCTTCAATCCTCAAGAAAAGAAAAAGAAAGAAAAGAAAAAGAAAGAAAAGAAGAGAGAGAGAAAAAAAAAACCCTCACTAAGCATTAACGAGCATTGAACTTTTTTCAGTGTTACCACTCGATAACTTTTATTTAGATATTTTTTATATTACTTGGTAGATTTCATTGTCTTATTATACCTTTTAAGCTTGCAAAATGTTAACATAATCAAAAGATCAATAACTATCTAATTTGTAAAAAGTTTAAATTTCAAGATTTGTAAAGCTTTAGGTAGAGCTTTAGCAAAGCAAGGTAGGTAGCTTTCACTTGGCATTACTTATATGAAATATCCAATTCACAGAATGACTTCATAGATTGGCTCCCTTTAAGCCCTTTAGCGCGGGAGTGGGGACGGTCCTACATGCTCTTGTTAAGTACATGTTTGATCCTTCTAAAGAAACTCCCAGGTAAGTAAAACAATTAAGTTTATCAATAAAATAACTAAAATAACATACGATTGATATAAAAATTAAAATATTACACACCTATTAAGGTACATATATAACATGCAATCTAATTGTGGATTTTGTTTAAACATTAACCAAATAAAAATTAGGTGTAACATTAAGGAAGAATTATACTGTATCATATAAAACACAATTCATATAATATATTATATGAATTAAGACATTGACTTATTTAACATGTAATTTTATTTTGAATGTTTTGATGGCATATGACTAGTTATTATATAACACTAGTCGTGGACCCGCGCTTTGTGCGTGATAATATTTTTAAAATGATCTCATTAAAATTATTTTTTGCAGTTTGAACTAATTTAATAAATAGTAATGTATTTCATAATCATATTTTTATTTATTATAAGAACAATCACAAATGTAATATATATATATATATATATATATATATAATTTTTGTCGTACTAAAATGAAAACAATATAATTTTTCTCGAGAATTCAAAATGTAGTGAAAATATTAATTTTTTAATAAAAATTATTTATAGCATTTTGTGTATTATTAAAAAGTATATAAAATTTGATTTTTTTTTTAGTTTTAAAAAAACTTTTTCAAATCCAATTGTATCTACCGTACCATCAAAAACACCAAAAAAAGTATTTAAAAAAAAAACAACAAAAATGACAATTCAAAAAAAGAAAGGGAAAAATAAAAATCATAACAAAGTCAAACTTCTTCTTCCGAATATGTAAAACATTTCAAACATGATGTGATCAAGCCAAATATCCAATGCATAATCATATTCAAAAATTTTAATAAGATTTTGAAGTGATGCAGTAGAAATATGTCATTATTCCTAAGAAAAAAAGTATTGGTTATAACTTTATATATAATGATTGTAACCAAGAGTACAAAAATAAGAAGTATTATGTTAATACTATCATAATCTAATCCAAAAGCTAATCTAACATATGAAAAATGAATAGATAAATAAATAATTTTAGACAAAAAAAATTGAATTTTTTTCTTAAAAATCTCAAAGAATACATGAATGAGATAAGGAATAAGCAATACAAAATATTCGAATACTCAAGCATCTAAAAATATCATATAATAAAGACATAACAATTTGCTGCTAATTTGTTAAACAAAATATTTACAAATAGTGAAAGGAAATTGTACAAATACCATCTTCTTCAACTGCATTAATTATTCTTCATCGTATTGTCTAGACTATACTGCTATTTTTCAAATTAACTAAAACCTAACAACAACACAAAATATGGGCATATTATAATATGATTTTTTCCTAAATCTGATCAACAACATTAAAACTATTTTGTGTTGTAAATGAAATGATAAAAAAAATACTTGCATCAAGTAACACATATATCTTAGTCAATAATAAGATAATGGGAGTACAAACCTCATAAAAAAAATCCAACAAAAAATGAAGGAAAAAAAAAAGGGGCAAAAATTAACCTTTTGTGTAGGAAAAATATACAAAAAACGGGAGAGAGTAACAAATTTATAGTAAGAGGATAAGAATAAGACGAGCCAAAATAAAGGAAGATAAATGGACAAAATTATATGTAAAGTTAAAACCGTCTAAAGATGAATATGTATAGCTAAAGTAGGTGAATATATAAAGTTAAAACTGCCCAAGATGAATTTGTAAATCCAATATATTTATATATTTAATATTGTCAAAAAAATTAAAGGTAAAAAAAAAATGAAAACAATAATAACGTGGCAATGATGTAGAGGATAAAGTGATTTACCAAGAGTGTAACAACAATAAATATTACGCGTCAGCTTTTAGATATAAACTAGTCGCAGACTTGCATGTTACACGTAATAATTTTTTTTTTTTATGATAGTGTTATTATTTTGAATATTTTTCAATGTATTACTACTTAAGTTGCATTATATATGTATGACCAATATATTGTAGTATTCATGATGATAGAAGGTTTTGGTCTTGGAATTAGATGCGGAAAGTTTCGGCAATGATGCCTTAAGTTGTAAATACCGGAATCCTAAATTACACCATACTATTTGAGTCTAGATTTTTAGTACTTAATATAAAGTAACAGATAAGCGTAAATAATGATCTATATCTTGCATATGTATTTGCAAATTTTTTTATTACAAAATGTTATTAAAAGTAGTTATCAGAGTACAAAGGATAAAACTATAATTTATTCATTTCAATTTAGTAGGTTCTTAATCATAGCTCTTACTTAGTTGCCTTACTCGGCCTTGTAGTCACTCCAGAGCTGATCAACCATCTTCCCAAGTTAGTAAAATTTAATTGACTTCAAAATAGATAGATAGGATTTTATAAATTTCTAGTTAGTCATGCTAGGTAAAAACTTTAGAGGCCTGTAATTAAGTCCTTGTAAGTCTTTTTAAATAAATAGTAACAATAACAAAAGATCTATTCTTTTGAAGAAAGAGATTAGTATTATAAATAGGATGAGGAAATTTTTTTGTATTCTTTTTTTGGGAACATAATTTCTACCAAACTCGGTTGACTAATTTGTACACTTCCAAGTCAATTGAGCACATTTTGCATGCTACATGTAATTCTTTGTTTCCATAAGGGTAAGGGCATTCATGATCCCAATGACCCACTTCATTTTTTTGCATGCTTGGTTTTTTGGGATGCAAAATGTGTTTGTTCCAAAAAATTATATGTCGAATGATTTGTCGATAGTTTTGCAGCAATTGTTTTCCATCTGGTTGGTTTTGAATTGATAACAGTTGTTTTATTCCCTCATCATTTGATTCGCATAACAACATAATTACTAGTCCATACTTTGCATTTTTGTCTCCTTCTATGTTTGTTTGAAGAATGATTTCTTTTCACGCTTTAGTTTAATCTTGTACAAAATATTTATGAGCTCTGACCTAAAATAGTGCTTGTTTGTTTCTAGCCCTAAAGCATTGATGAATGAGTTTTTCTTTGTTGTTTCGAAGGAATAATGATTTTGGAGCAGTCCAATTAGATTGATGTGGTGAAGAACTTTTTTCTTTTTGGTTAGTTGATTGAATCGCTTGTAGCTGTCTTTTAAAAACGAAAACACATATTAAGAAACTAATGTGTTTTTAAAAAAATCAACTGGTGACAAAACATGACAATAATCATATATTAAGGATTACATGTGAACATTATTAGCATCACAATCGCAATTTGGATTGATGAAGCTAAAAAAAAAAAATTCTTTCAAAAATATAACAATGACGCTAGAATTGTGCACGACTTCATAATATAAAGTTAATAAAAAGAGAAAATATAGGACTACAATATTTTGTGCCACAATTCTGGACATGGTAGTGTAAGAGACTACATCCCTAACCCATTTTTTTTTTTTTTATGTTGGGTTAAACTCACTTGAATGGGTGGAGTCGTATTATTGCCTCTCAAAATGGAAGTTTGACTGATTATATTTTCCCTTTTAGATTAAGGGTTTTACAATGGAGTCACCACTTATTTAATTATTGGAATAAAGAAGAAAACCAAAGTTGAAAAATTCCTCATTTTATTGATTTGCAAATGAATTTACATCTATCATAAGAAATTACATGGCTTTGGTCATAGATACAATCTAAGATAAAGTACATGGCTTTGTTTTCTAGTTACAATTTAGAAATTGATAATTACATGAATAAGTATTGATCTATCAACCCTTGATCTAAGCTCGGAGGCTATGCAAGATGGGAAGGTGTTAGGCACCCATCTTGCTCAGTGAAACTGATCTTTTAAACTATAGTAGCCAACATTCATATCATATCATCAAAATCACTCAATTGCATGTTGAATTGTAATGTGTGTGCATGCGATGAACCCTAATTCAATTTATTAATCCTTGCAATTGGATTGAAAAGTAAATTCTAGTGAATGTGTGTGAATGGTGATATCTTAGATTCAAGAATTTGAGAGAATTATGAAATAAACATGTTTTTCATATTTTTAATGTAGATTTATGATCAAAGTTAGTGTTGTGCACAAACACGTGATGAACAACTAAGAACATGTGAAAAATACATAAGAACATTCAAACATATTCAATGAATTTCAACAAACACTAGCATGCTCTAATCTTAAATTAACATTATAGCAACATGAAAAACGAGTTAAGGATAAAGATTATACTTGCATGCAAGATCCACACAGTGGAGGAGGAGACTCTTGATGAAGGTCCTAACAGTGGAGTAGAAGAAAAAAAGAAGAAGATGGAAAGTGAGTCTCACTCAATACCTTGAGTCTCTGGAAAACCAAGATATGACAAGATTATTCTTCTTCACTATAACTCAAGAGAGGAGAAGAGAAGGGTTTTGGTGTGCTTTTTGAATAGAGGAGAGGAGGGTTTATATAGTAGTGGTAGAGAAAATATGAATGGAAGGTCGACATTTAATGAGGGTTGACAAAGGACCAAAATGAATCATGAACCTAGATCTCATTTTAGACTTTAGGGAAATCTGGTGCTTTAAATGTAGAGATTGGTGGGAGTGATGAGTAAACAAACTTCGGTTTTCCCGTAGTTACTGTAACAGCCTGCAGAGCCAAATTAAAAAAATCATATCTTACTTAATTCTGATCAGAATTGTCTCATTCTTGTGCTCAAATTGAAACCCTGGATGTCGATTAGGGCTTATGATCAGTCGATTTGATCGTTATAACATCAAGATCATTTTGATGAAATGAAATTAAGGATCTAATGGCCACAATTAAGATGCCTATTTTCAAGGTGAAATTACGCCTTTATCTTCCATGTGAGGTTAAATGCGGGTTGCAAAATAGGGTGTCAACAAGTAGATTATGATTAGTAGAGAAAAAGTGGGGAGTTTATGTGAAAGTAACAAACATGAAAGGTGAAATTAATTATAATTGTGTACCTCATTTTGATGTTGCCTAGAAATTTTGGCGATTGTCTCCTAGCATTGGAAAATATTTCGAGCAATAATTAAGTTGGTAATTCATGTTGCATGCTCATTTTTGTGATTGTGGAAAGAGTATTTTTATGATATTTTTGGGGTGTATTCTTTTTGTTGTTGTGATTTATAGTGTTTTGATTGTTGTATGGATGAGTGATTGTTTAATTTATTAGCAATTATTTTTCATTGTTTTTTTATTTTTTTTTATTTTATGAATTGAAGCCTTTCATATACCCTTCTCTATAAATCTTAAATCTTATAGTATTGAATATATATATATATATTGTAAATTACGTTTGACTGTTTAGTGTTCATTTGGTTTAATTTATCTTTTGTGGCATATATGTGTGTGTGTGTGTGCAATTTTTATTTGTTGTGTTTAACTGATAAATTTATTATTTTCTTAAGATTAAACATTTCAACAATATTTTTCAATGAGAAAGAAATAACTTGATACAAAAGATTTATTGAAAATGAACATGACATTTTGGTGATAGGTTTAGGAACTAATGGTATATTTCAATACAATTATTCACAAGCCTTAAAGAAACTGCATGTGTGCATTCCTAGCAACTACTTAATTAAGTTGTGTTTTCGATCACATGATGCCAGGCATAGTCTTGCTAGAAAATTAAGAAAACTCTTATCCGTTACTTTTATTAATTAATGGTAAAATAACAGTTGTGGACATGTAACCTATTCAATAAATAGCTGTATATTTATGTTGACAAACCCTGTGCTATACAACCACAAGCTTGCTTTTCAGTAGTTTAAAGCAGTGTAGAGAATGTGAGAAGACAGAAGTTCACTTGTAACATATGTATTGATGACAGTCCAATCATTAAATATTGCAAGCAGAAACCAAAAGAGAGCTGTCCAAAAACAAAAGCTTAATAAGTTGTATCAATATATAAATCAATTATTATTAAATTTGAAATAGCTGGAAAATCTTTGATATCCATTTCAGTTACTGAAGACAAAGTTATTAACTTTGGTGATGGTCATTACAAAATAGATTGATATTCCCCTTTCAATTCCGTAGAAAGCATTGATATTCCCCTTTTAAAGAGGGGTAAATGGAGGCCAAGAAAGCTAATTTAGGTGTCATTATGTAGTGTAATACCATAAACACATGATTCCTCAATTAAATTAAACCCTTAATTATATGTGCATTTTATTATATGGTAAATGCATCCTATACTTCAACCAGTACAAATTTTATATGTTAGATGGCCTGGCACGGAACTAATTTTCTATGTTTATGATTAATCTACTACTATCTTATAGAAAGATGGTAGTAGGAATAACATTTTTAAATATATATATATATATATATATATATATATATATTATATGGATACAAATTTTTATAATCTCAAGAATGTTTAATATGACAAGAGAGAACATTCAAAGCATTTGAATAGAATTTTAATCAATGTTTTCTGCTAGTGGGTGGCTTAAGATTCATAAATCACATACAAATTAAAACATAAACAAAAACTTTGAACAAATAGTCAGCTCTTGGGATTAGAAGAAAAAAGACTAAACATCACTAGGTCTCTAGTTTTCTCCTTCAAAATCATATACTTCTTTAGAACACATTCCCTCTGGAACCAGCCTTCTCTAGCACCCTTTGGGAGCCCACATTTTTTATATCAACTATAGCTTCGAGCCTTTTCAAGTTTGGTTATTCACCAAATATAGTATTAGCCACCTGCTTAACTGCTTTAGTTGCAATCCTTCTGTGTCAATACTTGGAGCCCAAAACATAGCCAAGTTCACTTCTACACTTATCATTGTTTGAATTTTTGGTGACTGAAATGACACCAATAGGGTGACCATTAAGGCAAATTGCCCTGAACCATGGGTGAGGAATAACTTTGGTAATGATAAAGTTGATTGCATCTTCTTTATTAGTGTGAGATTCCCATGTGCAAAAACGGGTCCACTTGGCATTGTGTTCAGATTACATGGGAGTTTTCTGGAATCTAGTACATTTTATAGGCCAGATTCGGTATTGATGTTAGGGTCTTGTTAATGAGATGCTAGGCAATGTTACACACTGCAGCTCTTAATTAACTTACCAACAAGTAGCCTTTTTTGTTAATTTTTTTTTAATAGAACTAAAGCATTCATAGATCCAAGATGGTATTTTACATCAAGAAAGCTTCAAATTAAAAAACTTCCCAAACTAAAATATAAAAACTGCTACATCCTATAACACAACCAACAAAAAATAAACTTTAGTCAACATTAAGATCAAATATTTGATACAATTTATTTAAATTTAAATACATACACAGAGGAGATTTGTACAATATTTGGCATTGTAATAAACACAAAAAAATTGTTTCAGCTATAACAATATTGCCTTATTTTGCACAAACTACACGAACTAATCTAAGTCGCATCACAACACTCTAGAGGCAGCAGGCAATAACAAAATTTAAGAAGGGAATAAAAAGCAACAAGCAATCAAACAAAAAGAATAGAGCATAAAATAGACTGGGATTTAGAGATACCTGAACTGAAATATTCAGCTTATGTCAGTATTTATATATTGTGAGGAAAGGAGTAAAAAAGACAAAGAGGTTGCCGTTAGAAGGTGGGGAAGGGGAAGGAGCGCATGAGAAACAAAAGGGGCGTAAGGATTTTGCCTTTAGAACATGGGAAGGGGAAGGAACACGTGAGAAACAAAAGGGTAGGAAATCAAGAGGTTGTAAGTTGTAACCGTGGATTTCTAAGGGCCTTCAGTTTAGAAGGCTTGGGTTTGGGCTTTAAGTTAGAATTAAATTTAGAAGAAATGGGTTGATGAAATTAAATTTAAAAGAAGTGGGTTTTATGGTGGAGATAGGTTGGAAATAAGTAATATATAGAATATAGACATAGAAAAATATATAGATAGATATAGAATATACTCACATATGGTGTACCAAAAGTCCCACAATTTCATTTAGAAGGATTTTTTTAAAAGATAAAATTCAGTTACAATTTATATGAATTTAATTACTTTCACTTAATTGTGAAATTTAAAATTTTAAGATTTAATTAGAAACCGCAATAAACCATAAAAGGAATTATATAATTTGCCAAAATTTTAATAAAAGGTAGCCATTTGATCTAAATAGGGTTTGACAATTTGCTATAATATTGAAAAGATAATTATTTTACAAAACCACAATATTTAGTACTCAATTATTATTATTATATAACATTTGAAGTATATTATATGATTAAATAGATTTTAAATTAGGAAGAAGAAAAAGGAAAAGAAAACGTATAAAGAGGGTCCAAGGCTTAAAATGAAAAAAACAGCACAATTCAAGGCGCTATTTAACAATACAAGTAAAACGCAGGGACCTACGCATCAATTCACAAAACAGTTCCCGAACCCTTAAAACCCTAATCCCCACCTTCTCTCTCATATATAAACCCAATATCACGACCTGTGATTTTCTTCTCCATTTCGTCTCGAACCCAAAGCCGCACTCCTCAGCCCATCAACCGCTCTCTGCACACTCTTTTCATCTGCACGAAGCAGCCATGGTAAGCAAATCCAACCCCATCCCTAATCTTTTCTGCAAAATCAAAACCCTTATGTATAATAATGCTTTTTTGTTGTTGCAATGCTTAGCCAATGTTGTGTACTTGATGAAATTTTTGGTTTTACTCGTTAAAGTGATAGAGCTATATTGGGTTCTTACAAGTAGGCGTTTTTATTGTGTAAAGGTTAATGGGTTTGTCACATTTTCTGATAAATGGTGGTTTATACTCAATTGCCAAGGTCTTTCAATGTTTTATTTGAAATAATGTTTGTCTTTAGTTTTAAAATTTTTTGGAAAAGCTATTGAGAGGAAAAGATGCATCTGGGTGTGCTGAGTATATAAGCTCACACAAGTATGATTCAATGCCATCTCTGTCTACATATTGGGAGAGTGGTTTGGAGGGACAACTCTTATCCATCCGAACTTTTTGTGTCATTTTATGTGTGAAGCACTGCTAAATTTGACATGGTGGTATAGTTGGACCAACAATTGAAGTAATTGGACTGTGCTTTTTAAATGTTACTTTAAAAGATTTCATTTTTCAGAAGTGTTCTAGTACTTCTGGTCTATGTTTATCAAAGCCGTGCGTTTATTCTCCTGTTCTGCATTGTCACTACTGCTTATGCGCGAAAACATTCTTTTGTTCTGGTTTGAGTTGCCCTTCCCCTTCTCCTATTGATCACTCCAAAACGAAAAAATCTGACACTAATTAGTATCTGAAATCTTGCTTTTTGAGAGATAATATACTAATTTTCAAATTTTCCCTTTTATTTTGATGGGGTTTCATAGTCGAGGCGAAAGCAAAGGGAACCAAAAGAAGAAAATGTGACACTTGGGCCTGCAACACGTGAAGGAGAACAAGTTTTTGGAGTGGCTCACATTTTTGCATCTTTTAATGATACATTCATTGTAAGTATCATTATTCATTTTTGTAAAGAAGATTTTTGCTTCTCTATTTACAGTGTTCAGAACCTGATTATAAATTTATTTTTTTGCTTGAAAAATACAGCATGTAACTGATCTGTCTGGCAGAGAAACACTTGTTCGCATCACTGGTATTATAATCTTACTTCTGATTCTTTAGTCAGATGACAATTTGTCTCTAATTGTATTTTTAGTCATAAGTTCTCGACAATTTTGATGCTTTTTAACATTTGAGTTATCCTAGTTTAATTAAAGAAAATTTATGAAGAGTTCACTTTGGGCTGTCAGTCTAGGCCTAGGTTATGGGTGGTTTGTAAAGCATTCGTTTTTGGGTATCAAGTTAACTTCTTTCATTGTGGATAGGTTTTTCTTCTTATTCTCTACCTCTCTCTCTCTCTGCCCCCATGTGTGTGTGGGGGCACCTCTGATTTTTGGGAATTGAATACTCTCCATTTCAAGTGAAATAGAGAGTGCATTTTAACTGTTAGGATATTATTTATTATGTCAATAGTGTATATGATTTTGTGTCATTTAAAATTTTAAATCATGTAGCACATACACCTTTAGATTTGTAGTATATAATTTGAATATTGAAATGGAACCATATCAATTGGAGAGGATCCTTTTCCTTATTTTTGTGTACCACTAGAGACAAATTTTTTTCCCCTATGAGGGCAATGATGGGCACTTTCTTTTTGGTAGGGGAGGGAGGTTGTGTGGGCTGTTAAAAAAATATTAATACAAGTAGTAAAATTGTAAAAAAGTACATGTCAATTAAGGAAGCATCATGCAGTATGACTTCAGATATAATAGATTGGTGTAAAAGAGCACGTGGCTCACCCTGCCTAGTCTTTTAAGAATCGACCCACAAATTTTGGGACTAAGGCATCGTGGTTGTTTTTTTGGGGGGGGGGGGGTTGGGTTCCTTTTTTGGGCTAAGCATGGCAGTTGGGTTTTTGTGTTGTCTTTCATGCATTTTTTAGTTACAAGTTGTTCGTTTGTTTTTGTTATATATATTTTTCCTTTTTCACATGAATGCTCACGTGCATGGCTTGGTCGTGTTTTTCTATATGCTTGGGCATTCTTTTGATCTTCTCACATCGGTAAGGGCATCTATGACTACATCTAGAATAATTGACATGTAGCATGTGAGTTTTTTCTCTCGTTCAAAATCTTAGCAAAAAAAATGAATTTCTTTATGTTTGCATTTATGTGCGTGTAGTATTATTTTCTTGTGTCCATCTGATTAAATTTCATTCTTGGTGCCTCATGAAAGGTGAATATTAACTTTTCTTTAAAATGTAGGTGGTATGAAGGTAAAGGCCGATAGGGATGAGTCTTCACCTTATGCGGCTATGCTTGCAGCACAGGATGTATCGCAGAGATGCAAGGTTTTGTTTCTGTTCCTTTTAATTTACTGCTTCATACTATAATAAATTTATTTTGAATTGAGCCTTGCTAAATAGGTTTCTGGGTTTTGTTACCAAATAATAAATTTCCCTATAGTGTTTGTTACATTGAACAATTGTTGTTCAATCCTAAGCAGGAACTTGGCATCACTGCTCTTCATATCAAGCTCCGTGCTACTGGTGGAAATAAAACCAAGACACCTGGTCCTGGTGCTCAGTCTGCACTCCGGGCCCTTGCTCGTTCTGGAATGAAGATTGGTCGCATAGGTAAATTTCTCACTATTCGAAATTCATGAAGTGTAAGCATTGCCGTTCTTATTTATGTTTCTTTGTATGACATAAATACCTGCTGGGAGATGTGGACATCTTGGAAGTTGGTATAAGGATTTTGCAAAAATTATTGCAACGGAGAATGAATTTTTTTAGATTAATTCCAATTTGGGCTTGTTTTACCAGTTCTGTTCTTGTCTGGATGGGCATCTGCCTTACTTCAGCTTTCAGAGAAATTCTTAAATTGGGCTATAAATATCCATCCCAGGAAAACGTAATTTTTTAAAACTCTTTGGAATCATAATGTGGCCTTGAATCTTACATTATGTTTTATGTTCACAGAGGATGTGACTCCCATCCCTAGTGACAGCACTCGAAGGAAGGGTGGTAGAAGAGGTAGAAGACTGTAGGCTGGCTTGTGTCGACCATCTCATTATTCAACTCTGGTGCTGGTTATGAAGTTGCCTGGCTACATCTTGGAAGGGTATTAGTTGGCATATTTTTGTAGTTTTTGAAAATGGTTGACTTTTGCTTTATATCAAGCTTATTACTGTAGAATCAGAAGGGTGTGAGATTATCTATGGAGTTTGTGTTCACATAAATGAAGTTTTTGACTCGATGTTTCCAATTAGTTTAAGTTTCTCTATCGCTTAGTCCATGCTCCATTGTTGTGCATTCATCATGACATGCAATGCTTATTGAGATTGCCCTTTATTTCTAGGTGTTGACTAAGGCAAGTCTTATTGCATGCTTCATCCAGTAGGCCTAGAGTTTAATCCAATTATGGGTTAAAAAAAAAACAATTAATGTGGCCGATACTCTGCATGGGATAAGGTTCTTGCTTAGTGTGTTTTGCAAAAATTAAAAAAGTTAGCTTATTTTACTATTTAGCTTATTTTTGGTACTATTTATGAGCCCACTGCATGTTTTGGTACTATTTATGAGTTTTACTGTACTATTCTAGTTAACTTTTACCTTTATCTACCGTACTTTTAGCTAAAAGTTTTCAGTTTCAACAAAATAAGTGGATATCTATATTTGACTGAAACTCATTGGTGATAATTTCATCACCGTTAAATGCAAATATATTACGTGATGCTTTGTATTTTCTTCTTTTATCTGGTACGGTTCTGAAGTTTTGAATTATCGTTTGGCGTTGGGATCAAAGTTATCAATTTTGTACTATGGTTGCAACATTTCGCATCGGTTGCCAAATTGGTATGTTTGAGCCATTCAAAACATATTGGTCTGTTTTGTTTGTACTGACTATTTCAGCTAGTTATGGTAATTTTGCCTCATTTTCTTCTTTGTAAAGTTGGCCTGGAAGCAGAGTCGTAAATTACATAACCTAACTTTGTTAAGCACTGAATTATTAAACCCATATGTTCACCTATCAAAGATATTTCTGGTGCTGGTCAAAGCCATCACCTGAAATTAGCTCAGCTTTGGAATTGTAACAATTGTTGGTCAAACTCTAAACTGGAGTTTAAAACTGAACCATAACATAACAGCATTGCGGTTCTGACCTTTCAGTTTACTGGTAGCACTCTATGAACCCAGCTTGAAGAAGTAGCAGAGCTTGTTTAAACCATAAGTGAACAATTACGCTTTACCCTCGTGTTGCTTGGGCCAGTTTAATGTTGCCCAACTGGCTGTGGTTTGAAAAAGTGTTACTCTAGTTAGTTCCAATATGTAGGTAACTCACCTAGCTCTTCTGTTTGGAAAAACACTTTTAAAGAATAAAAGGTAACTCACCTAGCTCTTTTTTGTCTGAAAAAACACTTTTAAAACATAAAAGAAAGCGAATATGAGACTCTCTAGAAACCCTTCATTCATCCAATCATAATCCATTCCTCCAGCACTCGCATCACCTACATCACCTTGGACCCCTACATCAAATATGTTCATCTATCTCACCCGTATTATCATCGAAAATAGATTCTTCATCTCTCATATTCTCACCATTTTCCCCAATATCATTTACATTTTGACTTAGCATTTCCACTACAAGTGACTCCTTCTCACTCTCTACGTACAATGTGATCTTATTGGTTGGCCATGCAACATGTATCTCACACACTTATATAACACATCATCATCGCCAGTAATCAATCTTAACCCTTACTCTAAAATACCCCCAAGGATTAAGTTATGTAACCTAGTAGTACTCTTTGCCCCTTCTTGAACACACGTCTTGTATTTCAAAATAACTCAAAAGGTTTGGTTTTAACGTTATAAACAAAACTCACTTTTCCACCTACAGAAACTAGATCTGGCTTCCACTTAAAAGACCAACCTCTACAAATCTCAAAAGAAAATCGTAAGTCAACCATCTACATATTAAGAATTCCACATTAACACAATTAGGTAACACACACACAAAAAAAAAAAAAAAAAACCATTTTTGGAACCATAGACTATAGTCATCAGAAAAGTAAGGGAACACTGAGAGTAAAAATCCATAAATGTGGTGTTAGGGGAGACAAAGCACAAGGGGGAAATTAACAATTCATCATAGGAACCACAATCAACACATGCAAGCTCAAACTTCACTAATCCGAAAGATTCTTAGGGACCATAGTCAGCACAGTACCAAGGCCGACTCAACAATTTTGGAGACATTAGGCAAAAATTTTAAGTGGATCATTTTTTATAATACAAATGAGTTGATTACATGGTTCAATAAATTAGTATCACTATAATACAAATGAGTTGATATAATATACATCAAATTATTCATTGGTGTGATAATTTATAATAATTGATAAAGTAAAAATTTGCATTAAAAAAAAAAAAAGATGTGATAACTTATTAATTAGTGTGGGGCTATGTGGGGGCTAGCTGTGAAGTTACTAGTGTAAACTATGGGCTTAGCTTAAGGCCTTGTGATGTGTTGTGGTTTGTGGACAAGACTATCAAGTTGTGTGTATTGTTATTGTGTCGTGTACGTTCTGCATTTTAGGATACAATGTGATATTTTTAATGCATTTTATTGACCAATAAAAGTACTTAAAATTTTTTTTTTGTAATTAAAATATATAGATAAATATATTATATATATAATAATTATTATTTTTTACAAGTGGGGGCTTTTTTTATTTGGGGCCTTAGGTGATTGTATCAATTGCATCTATTGTTCAGTCGGCCCTGCAAAGTACACAAATGGTCTCTGCATGTTAAAGAAACAAGAGAGAAATAAAATGGATATTATTTCAAAATTCTTAACCAAATCTACAAAATTATAAAAAAAAATTATAAGTTATATTCATCAATTGTTTTGGAAAATTGCAAACCCTAATTCAAGAACTTACCTTGATTTCACATTAGCGATGCAAATGAGGTATTCTTGGTCATAATCAGCAGAAATCCCAAATTCTTATGTTGATGAAACCCCACTGCTGCTTCAATCGAAAGAATTTGGGCACACATTCCTCAATTTCATAATAGTGAGAGAGAGTTTTTCTAGAGTGTCTTGGATTTGTTTTCTTTAATTTTTTATGACTTATAAGTGTCCTTCTAACGAAAAAGAGAGAGAGGTGTTTCAAGGCTGCTAATAGAGCTAATTTTAGATGGGTGAAGTGACATTTTTTAAAACTATATACACACAATATCAAACCGGCCTAAACTATACATGGATAAAGCGTAATTATCCCAATCATACATCATATGTAACAATAAACTGCCAAATGACAAACTGAACATAACTGTAGCTACAACAAAGACTTCGATGGTTTCCATCTCTAGTTGTCAATATCAACAAGGCCTGCAAAAGGAGTACACTGTACACAGTCACCTTTCGGTAATATTCTATATGGACAACACCCTATAAATACTGGCCCTTCTATTAAGCCCAAGCACTTCATTCCATCACAATAACCATCGCCAAAGTATCATATTAGCCTTTCCATTCTCTACACCTCAAGTTCTCTTCCATGGCCTCTAAAACTTTCACAATGAAATTCTTCTCACTACTAATTTCTTCATTTGCTATTGTCCATATGCTAAAAGCCGGAGATCCAGACATTCTCTCTGATTTCATAGTCCCTGCTAATGTCACCACAGTTGATGGAAGTTTCTTCACATTTATTGACATGCGTGTCCTACTCAAGGCAGCCCCTCCCACTGCCTTCAAGGTCTTGAAAGCTAGCATGGCAGAGTTTCCGGCTCTCAATGGGCAGAGTGTTTCCTTTGAGGTCCTTCAATTTCCGGCAGGCACCCCTAACCCACCCCACACTCATCCTTGCGCTTCTGAGCTCCTTTTCCTAGTTCAAGGTACCCTTCAAGTTGGGTTTGTTGATACAACCAACAAGCTCTTTACTCAGACATTACAATCGGGTGATATCTCTGTGTTTCCTAAGGGACTTGTGCACTTCCAGTAGAATGCTGATCCACAAGTACCTGCTCTAGCGATTTCAGCTTTTGGGAGTGCAAATGCTGGAACTGTTTCAATTCCCAACGCTTTGTTCACTACTGGCATTGACAACAATGTCTTGGCTAAATCCTTCAAGACGGATGTTGCAACTATTCAATCTCTTAAGGCTGGTCTTGCTCCCAAGCCCTGAGGATAGCATTCATTACAAATAGCAGCTTCTTTACGATATCTAGTTACTCTTTGGTGTTTTATGCTTTTATTTTTATTATTGATTCTTCTTGTTTAGATGGGTGTGTACTATGTATCACCAAGTTTGTCGGCAATAAATGTTGTTTCTCTTATCTATCTATCTAAACTTTTAACTTTTCCACATTTCTGTGGTTACGAATACATATGCATCAAGGGTCCAAGTTAATATAGAGGAAATTGCAATGTTCTTGTCATGCAAGCATATGCACTTAATGTTGATAGGGCCATTTAGCATTCGTAAGTTGGAGTCATATTACGCAGCCAAAATATGTGCCGACTTCCACAGATATTCTCTTATTGAATGAGATGAAAATATGCATAGGCGGCTTTAGTAACCTGACAAATGAATTGTGAGGTTACGATGCATAGTAAAGTCCTAGTGAGGATTTTAAGGGGCAATAAGGTGATGACCTTACAGAAATGTTTGAACTCTGAACTGGAACAAGGTGAGGCATGAAATACAAATCCTTTATGAGCTGCTAGCCTGCTACATTTTGCAAAAAATAATGAAGACATTATGCGCAGCGGCCAAATGCTAATTCTTTTGACACTGGAGGGTCTCATGAATAACAAATAACTTGGTGACAATTGAACATCAAATTAGTGAAGTCTTAACAGAACCTCACTTAATTTTTTGGGATCATTTTCAAAATTTATTCCGAAATGATCCTGAAAGAATTAACTAGTAAGCCATGGAAAATTCTGTATCTCTAGTTTTCAAGTATCAAACAGTGTGCAATTTGGAGTTTTCAAGAGGAGGTTATGGCTATAGATAATTTTGAATTCTATTACTTTTAGTCGTGTCTTTTTGCTTTCCAAAGTGCATTTTCCAATTCCTAAGTCCTGTTAGTTGTGTTTGAGTATTTGGTCAAGACTTTGGTATTTATTACGGCTTTTGTTAATGAGTGTCCTAGGGGCACATATCAAAAATTTAAGTCAAACTATGCACATGTCACCATTTTCTTATTGATTTAGGTCAATTTCAGTCCATTCGGTTCACTTCGATTCATGTTGATCCAATTCGGTATAGTCTGTCCATTCAGTCCACATTAGTCCATTTCAGTCCATTCGGTCCATTTTGGTGCATTTACTTAAGTATGGACAAAGACAGGTTTGGGCTGAGAGTACCAATCCTAAAGACATCTCTAATACTATTTGTAGTGCTATACCATCATAGCCTTGATAGTTGAGATTTGGTGGTGCGGTTTTTTCAATGAAGCTCCGATAATGTATAATTGGTGCATTGCATTCTATTTGTGTTTGTGAGTGTGTGTGTATGAGAGAGAGAAAGAGAGTACATTAATGTACATATGATGTCGTACTAATTTTATAACCATGAGATTTATTTGGCCATGACTTGAAGTATAATTTCAGTTCATTGATATGTAGGGGCTAAGCTACTTTTTGGACCCTTGAATCATCAAATTCAATGATGTGTTCTTCAATAGTACATTAATGGTCTTTTGAACCTTTATCTCTTTCCATTAGGATGTGATGTCTCATGTCTCCAGACTCCAATCCCTCTTCTTTGGTATCGGAGAAAGGATGGAGAAGACATTAAGCCGGCTCATTGTATAGCATTTAGTGGTGCCTTCGGGCTCATATAACTTCATCTTTTTAATGGTCTACTTTTATCACGCTAAAGCGACGTGAATTTAAAAAAGATTGGATGCAAATAGCTATCCAACAATGTCGAAAAGCATAAAAATTGATACGTCTTTGATGATAGATAAGAGAACAGCATTTAATGCTGATAAGCTTGATGATACACAGTCATACCCTTCTAAACAAGAAGGGTAATTATTCCAAAAAAAAAAAAAGAAGAAGCACAAAACACCAAATAAGTAGGAGATATGGTAATGTAGTACTCTTAATGAATGCTATCCTCAAGGTTTGGGAGGAGCAAGACCAGCCTTAAGAGCTTCAATGATGGCAGTATTGGTCTTGAAGGATTTAGCCAAGACAGCATCATCAATGCCAGTAGTGAACAAAGTGTTGGGAATTGAAACAGTTCCAGCATTTGCACTCCCAAAAGCTGAAATCGCTACAGCATGTTGATTTGCATCAGCATTGTACTGGAAGTGCACAAGACCGTTAGGGAACACAAAGATATCACCCGTTTGTAGTGTTTGATTAAAGAGCTTATTGGTTGTATCAACAAACCCAACTTGAAGGGTACCTAAAACCACAAAAAGAAGCTCGGTAGCGCGAGGATGAGTGTGGGCCTGTGGGGTGGGTTAGTTGTGCCAGCCGGGTATCCAAGGACAGCATAAGAAACACTCTGCCCATTGAGAGCAGGGAACTCAGCCAAGCGTACTTTAGAGACTTGGAGGGTAGTGGAAGGGCCTCCCCTATAAAGCTCACGTAAGCCAGTGAATGTGAAGAAAGTCCCATCAATGTCGGTGACATTTGGGGGGACTACAAAATTAGTGAGGATGTCTGGGTCTCCAGCCATTGCCATTTGGATGATGGCAAATGAAGAAATTAGTAGTGAGAAGAACTTCATGGTGAAAGTTTTTGAGGCCATGGAAGAGAGAACTTGAGGTATAATATGGTACTTTGATGATAGCTTATTATGTAGTGCAATGAGGTGATTTGGGGTTGAAAGAATGGCCAGTATTTATAGGGTGTTGTTATGCTTATGAAAGGAATAAAGTTAATCGAATTTTCATCCCTTCTACAGTCCTTACTAGAATAAACATCCAGAGATAGAAACTATGAAGCCATTCTTGTTGTAGCTGCAGGCAGTTGTCTGGGTTTGTCGTTGGCTTATACACGACACCCACAAACTACTAAACTTTTCTTTATCTTTGATAATTAATAATACAATAACTATGAACTACATGCTCTGCTACCCCTTGAAGCAAGATTGTTAGGGTGATATCTTTAGAATGAAGATCCTAAATTTAGTGTTAGAATGAAACTCAATAAATATCATAAATACTAACTTGTTCAAACTTTGTTCATTTTTTTTTTGTTGAACAAACACGCGCTTTCTCAAAAGTTATTTGATGAACTTATTATTTTCTCATATATAGTAAACACTATAATTAATATTTTTTAGGCCTTCGCTAAACTATGCTAATAGTTTTTTCTTTTCTTTTCTTTTTTTTTCCTTTTTAATTTTATAATTTGATAATTGAGAAAGAGGAGATGTCTTTGTTGGAAATGCAAGGTAGAGATTCCCTATAAGTCTTCGAAGAAAGGAAATGAGCGCTTTGCCCTAGTGAAGATGCATGAGAGAAGTTCACCAAATTAGGGACATGAAAAGAGTCAGTTAAGCTACAAAGCTCTTTGCAAATCTACGCTAATAATTAATACTAACTAATTAAATTATATTGAAATTATTTTATTTGAATTAATTAGATTTTATGATTTTTGTTTGTGAACTTATCAAAATTAGATTCACCAACCAAGTACTGTCAAAATTTTAATAATTTTTTACTACAAAATGAACTATTTATGTAATCAATAAATTTCAAATAATTGAATAATTATTTGATATCTTATGATGAGCTAATTTATAAATTTACACAATTTAATTCCAAGGCTATATAATATAGTATTATATATCTATAGTATAGCTATGATGAGTAATGAGCTTGTTCGTGAATATATTATTATGTTTGAGCTTTGCTCATTTGCTAAATAAACAAAAATAAATAAGCTTTATCTTGAGTTGGGTCCGATCTTCATTGGGAATTCCAACAAGCAAATGCGTGATAGTATCTAATTGTTTTAGTTTATAGATAATTGATTCTTTGCAACCCCCAAATTTATAAGGAAAATGCTTAACAATTTTATTATAAAATACATACAAATTGACTTAACAATAAATATTATTGATATCACATCATCATATATAATAAATAAATTTCTCAGTATCTTCTTTTCATCTTTTGTTTTGTATTTTAGAAGTTGACGTTATTGTGTAGCAGTAAAATTTGCCGTATCTTGGATTAAGACGTTTTGCAAGTCATGTAATCTGATGCCAAGTTTTAACTGTAACACTTCTTTATATGCGTGAGCTCTGATCCATCTCAGAAAATGTAATAGATGAGATTTAAGCAAATACATTTGCATGAAAATATTGGAGCGTGCCAGTTATCTCATTTTCTTTGGGGGCACCATCTGGCTCATTTCAGCAATCCAAAAATACACGTCCACAATTTGGGATATAGCTGAAGAAGAACAAGATCAGAACAAGCTTACAATGAACATTATCCCCCAGCTGGGAACTAGTTTATCAATTGGCTTTTGCTCACTAGGGGGAATGCTAGTAAATCAACACACACACACACACTAGTACTACGTATACAATGTGAAAACTAGAAGACCTGTCATATCTGTATTTGCTTATGGTAGTGCAAATGCTGGAGCTATTTCCATCCCTGCCAATGATTTTGCCACTGGCATTTGATAATGTAATCCTTGGCAAGGCTTTCATATTGATACTGGGGCTTAACACTTAAAATTGCCCTCCAATTTCTTTGGCTATTCACTAAGAAAATAAGACGTGGGTGCTATTTGAAAATCAACTCTGTTGTTAGAACTGATTTGATACATTAAATTGATGAATTGTATACTCTGACAATTGGAATTGGGGCTGATCAAGTTTTGCTACAACTATTGTGATTTTAATTCCACGTCTTAAATTAATTTGTTGGAACTTGCATGTTGGGATTTTATGAACCAGGTTATGGGGTTGGCAAGAAAGAGTTTGAAATGAAGTTAATTTGATAAATTTGTATGTCCAATTTATGTATTGTCGTAATGAAAGATAATTGAACTTAGTTGCACCTTAAATGCATTGGTTTTTACTATCTATGTTGTGCTGAGAAAGTAATGACACCTTGCTATAGAAATTCCATGATGGGTGGAACTATTTTCTCTTTTAGTTGGTGACCTTTTGTCCACCTCTCCAACTCCCTCCATTTAAACATAGGGCTAGTTCTTACTCATGAGATTAAATGGTTTGACCTAAGATTTGCATATGCAAAAGTGGGATGTGGTATCTTACGCAAGATTTTAAAGGAATGGATTCAGATATGAAAATTGTAGATAAGCTATGTTAGGCTCCCAATTCACATGGCCTACCATTTGGTTCATGCTTTGGGGGGTTTTTCATAGGTGGTGAGTGTTCAGAATGTAGAATCACAATAAGGACTCTAACTAAACTGAGAGAGAGAGAGAGAGAGAGAGAGAGTTTGGTCCCTCAGAATTGTTTGGGGAACTTGCAGATGCAAACATAATTCCTAGATCAGGGACGTTGATCTCTGATCCTCTGAAGATTAAATTAGAAGACTCGTTCAAGTGAGAGTAATGAATACCTTGCTTGGTTTGGTCTTTACTTCTCGGATCACATTACAAAGGAATACCTTGGCCTGTCCAGTATTGTTTGTAGTGCCTTTCCAAATAAAGGAATGGTCTAAGTTATGGACATTGAAGACACAAGAGAGGCTTTTAAGTTGCTTAATTTTATGGAAGCTTTTGTGGAGTTCTTGTGTCATTTAAAGATCTTTTGCTACAATGGTATGAAGTGGGAGAGACCAATTGCCTGTTGTGTAGACACAAAAAAGAAACTTTGTTGTACATTTTTTGTCAATGCCCTATTACAATATTGTTGTGGGAAAAATTCTCAACGGCCACTAAGATTAAACAAGCTTAACCTCCAAACTGTCTCCTAGTGAAATTCAACTATTTTTCATCCCAAGTCGGCACTCAGGTCACAGGTGTAGACATTAAAGAGCAATCTAACTTTACATTGTTTGCTGCTATACTTTGTGACAGGATTTGGTTGATGAGAAACAGAGTGAAGCATGAAAATGAGAGGGTTGATCCTTCCAAAATACTTGCAGAAATTAAATCACGCTAAAATGAACTGAATTCAAATTCTTGTTGCATACATATTCGTATTCAATAAAGTGGAAAAGTGAAAGAATTTGTGTCTTTGATGATAGTAAAAAGAAACAACATTTAATGCTGCCAAACTGAATGATTTATACTCTTCTAAACAAGAAGAATAATTATTCAAAAAAAAAAAAAATCATAAAACACCAAAGAATAAGGAGGTCAATATCATAAAGTTGTTACTTCTCGAGGCTTGGGAGCAAGACCAGCCTTAAGAGCCTGAATGGTAGCTGTAGGGGTATTGGGCCCAGTAATTTATAATGGACGGCCCAACAAGGTCTTTTGGGCTAGAAACCCAAATCCGAAAACATCAAAATGATCGTGGAGTGTTTAAGTGTCCCATACCGTCCGAGGAGTAGATTTGTCCTCGGAATGTTAAGCCGAGGATACACAGTATACGTGGAGGACAGCAGAAAGAGCGGTGGAATGTCTAAAGTAAAGCTGCTACCACCGCCCATATATTAAAGACCCTGTAATTGATACGCGAACAATAGAGATGGAAGGATGGGACCTGAGCATAGAGCTTGGAACTTGGTCCCAAATCCCAGCGGGCTTTAGGGAAGAATGGATGGGACAAGTATCCAAAAAAGGAAGGTCGCGGCCATAAGGTGGAAGATGATGAAGAGAAGAGGAGGAGTATAAATAGGAGGGAAGGCATACGAAGGAGAGGGAGGCCTTTTGAGAGAGAAAAAGTGTATGATAAACATTATTTGTATCCACACTTGAGAAATACTATTAGAAATTGTCCTCGGAAACAGTCCGAGGAGGAATTCTCAATATTACTCTTTGCAAACGATTCTTTGTTTTGTTCCATTGGGCCCAAAGCCCGTTCTTTTTGTGATTGTCTAAAGCCATCCTTAAAATCTAAATTATAAACCCATCCTCTACAAATTCATTGTGAAGAAAGGCCTTTCAAGTCCATTTTCCTCCTAGTCGTGGTTTGGGAATTTGAATTGTGTCCTTACAATATCAGTCTTGAAGGATTTAGCCAAGATATTGTCGTCAATGCCAGTAGTGAACAAAGTGTTGGGAAGTGAAACTGTTCCAGCATTTGCACTCCCAAAAGATGAAACTGCTAGAGCTGGTATTTGTGTATCAGAATTGTATTGAAAATGCACAAGACCTTTAGGAAATACAAAGATATCACCCGCTTTTAGTGTCTGAGTAAAGAGCTTGTTGGTTGTATCAACAAACCCGACTTGAAGGGTACCTTGAAACAGGAAAAGGAGCTCAGAAGCGTGAGGATGAATGTGGGGTGGGTTAGGGGTGCCAGCTGGGAATTGAAGTATAGCAGAAGAAACACTGTCCATTGAGAGCCGGGAACTCGGCCAAACTTATTTTTGAGACTTTGAAGGTAGTGGTAGGGGCAAGGAAACGCATGCCAGTAAACGTGAAGAAACTTGCATCAACTGTGGTGACATTGGGGGGGACTATGAAGTCAGAGAGGATGTCTGGGTCTCCAGCTCTGGCCATTTGAATGATGGCAGATGAAGAAATTAGTCGTGTGAAGAATTTCATGGTGGAAGTTTTAGAGGCCATGGAATTAGAGAACTTGAGGTATAGAGAATGGAAAAGTTAATAAGATACTTTGATGATGGTTATTGTGCTGTAGTGAGGTGCTTATTCATTGTAGAAAGGCCAGTATTTATAAGGTGTTTTCGGAATAGAAGCTTAAAGAGAGGCCATTGTGTTTGTACTCCTTGTGCAGGCTTTTTGGATGACAAAAATAGATAAAAGCTACAATGTCATTCTTGTTGTACCCGTAATTTTTTTTTTTTGGCCGTGTGATTTGGCTGTCAAAAGAAATCAAGAAAATAATTTTTGATGAATAATAGCTCAAAAGCATATGATCTGCCATTCGTTAATGCTAGTTTCTTAATTTAGCATAGATTTTGCTGAAGTTCATGGCGAGGGTTGGGCCTGCATTTGAATTTTGAGGAATATTTTTAGCTATAGAACAAGGTCAAGTAGAAATTGGACTTATCGTAGCTTTTATTTATTTAATTTATATAAGTACTTAGCATCATAGCAGCTAAAAGATAAACGCATACGATCAATCTTGCTGTTTATAGTTGACGCTGTCCAACATTTCCATGTGATGGAATTGCTTAAATTTCATCAAATCAACTTCTTTAGCTGAATGAGGCACAACCATATGATTGTGGTATAAAAATTAAAGGGTAAAATACAGTGTTGGTTCCAAAATTCCATTAGCGGTTTTAGTCCTCGAGATTTAAAGTTATAAAATTCCCATTTTGCAACCTAACATAACAAGGTTATGATTGTCAGCTAAACCGTTTGATGAACGAGAACTTAATTATTACCATCAAAGCTCCTAAGGATCAAAACAACACCTCAGGTGAGAAGATCAACCGATAAATCAAGAGATCAAGTCACACCATATTTTTCCGTATAATAAGCATTCTTGAAACTAAGATTAATCACGGGTGGTTATGACTAATTACTTATGATTGGTTCTAAAAAAAGTAATTACTTGTCAAAATCTTATTGGTTTAAGCTTAAGGATAGTGTACAAAAATGCACAGGATAATTCTAGTGTACAATTATGGTTTTGGATACTTCTTTATTACTATCTCAAAAAATAGGGATGGTTAATAAAATTTTAAACCCTATAAGATCCCCTAGCAAAATATAATC
This sequence comes from Castanea sativa, assembly GCF_040712315.1. Taxonomy (NCBI): domain Eukaryota; kingdom Viridiplantae; phylum Streptophyta; class Magnoliopsida; order Fagales; family Fagaceae; genus Castanea; species Castanea sativa. The sequence continues at coordinate 45,947,992 of NC_134020.1, read as the reverse complement.
ATTAAATGGATACATATCTTCTATAAACTCATAATTTTCCCGAAACTAATAAAAAAAAATCAATTTAAAATCAGTTAAGCCAAAAAAGTGGCCTAGAGGTCAAATCGTCAAAGTGTCTATCATCATTTTGACCTCCAAATAATATGTCAAGAATCTTGTAACTTAATTGACACCTCTCTATACTCAAACGGCTTGGAGGTTTAGGGGGAAAAGGGTTCGACTTACAGGGTAAATATTATAGCTATTTAAAAAAAAAACACTCAAATTTTCAACTAAAAAACTTGATTTTTCTGATATTGATGTAGGACAAAATCTATTATTTGATTTTTTTAATTATTTAATTATGGTATTTTTATGTAATTTTCGTTATTTTAGATTTAGATTATTTATTTCCTTATTTTTAAGTGCTTTTAATGCTTTTTAGGTCAAATTTGATTCTTGCTATGGTTATGTATTGATTAGGACTTATTTTAGAATATATTTTTTTGTTTGTCAAGTTTAATGAAGCCCTTAAATAGGCCTTAAGTCCGTAAAAGTTTTTAAAAAGAAATTATTATCAATAAAAAACAGACTTTTGTCAATTGTTTTTTCTAGTGGATTCCAGATTTATCACCTTGTGGATTCAAGGGACCCCTTGTGGATTCAAGAGACCCCTTGTAGATTTGAGATTTACTTTAAGAAGCTAATAGTTTAGTTTCTATTCTATCAAAGAGAACATTGTATATACTTTCTTCAGACTTCTAGAACATCAGATATCCACTTTTATCCTATCACCATGGCAGAAATATGAGTTGTGATAACTATGAAATTTTGGAGTTGGGATTGAACTCTAAAACTTTGACCTCCTTTCCATAAATAGTGCAGGATACACAACCAACAAGCATCAAGAGGCCTCCGAGAAGCACTAAGAGAGAGTTAAGGTTGCTACCTCTCACAAGTAATATTCTCTCTCCTTCTTATAACTTTAATTTGATTTTTGATTGAGTTAATACTTAGTTATTTTGGAAGTGAGAATTGAATTTATATTAAAATACAATATGAGTGTGCCTATCATTTGAGTAATATTAAGGGAAATTTTGTTATGATTTTTTTTTTTATATTATCATGTTTAATTTTTAGGGAGAACATATTATCTTTAACAAATTTCAGGAAAAAAAAATTATACATTATACTACAATTACAAAACAGTTATCGAGTTTCATGCAATAGGTCTGTGACTAGTTAATATAATTTTATTTGATGACATGGATTAAAGCATAATAATATCACATGTTGCCAAGACTAGAGTTTTAACTAGTTGATACGACTTTCATGATGAAAATTTTGATTTTGATGAATAGCACGACATGAACTGATCAAACTGATGCATAGGATTTCACATGATAACATGAATTGATAAGATGGTCAAAATCTGATTTTCAGTGCTTTGAATGATTATTATATGTTCATAAGAAGAAATCGAATTGGCCATGGTACGGTTCATTGCATGATCACATGAATGATTTTTCTTTTTATTTATTTTATATTAGCACAACATGTTTATATGATTTTTTTTTTTTTGATAGGATGTTTAGATAAATTTGATTATGTCATGAAAAAAGCCATTATTTCCTCGAAGACTTATTTAAGTGGAATGAGATAAGTTCTTAATACCTACCCATCTCATAATCTTTATTTTACATTAGTAGTTCAAGATTACGCTTTTCTATAAAATTTTACATATTTAGAATGTAACTAGGAACCAATGCTATATATCTAATTTTTCTTAGGTTGTAATTAGAGAAAAAGTCTTGTAATTTTTTTATTTCGCATTTTATTATCATGTAATTTGAATTTATGATGAAATGAATATGTATTTTATTTATTTTTCGTTTTCTTACTTTTATTCCTTAAATAAACAAGTGACTACTCCAAATTGTAAAACTCTCTCCTTACAAACAAATTTTTTTTTTTTTAATGAATAACTTAAATTCATGAAGGGAAAATTTTTACTTTCAAAGGAATGCATTGAATAATTGATTAATTTCCCAAGGCTAGCTTGTTCCAAGTTCTTGACTCAGAATGGCCAAATGTCTACCTGGCTGTTCTATATATAATACCTTGCAAGGCCTATTCCAATGTCAAAACCCAACTTTTCCTTCGGCAGATCAACCCCCAAATGGTAATGCACAAGTTTTCCTTATGAGAATATGATAGTGTGTGGGGGTAGAAGTGTATGAGAAATGACATTGCCACTGATCATTAGGATTTTAAGGTGTAATTGGTCATCTCGTTCCAAATAGTACATTTCACCCTATTAGTCATTAGGATCCTAAAAACCCTCTAACCTAATTTAGGTAGAAGTTTGTCTTAATTCAGAAATATAGGTTGAGAGATTCGAATATGCATAAAAAAAGGTATTAGACACCACATAACATCCTTTCACATATCGGAAGGGGGGTATTAACTATTAAGCGATATTGCGATTTAAAGATGTTTTGCAAAAACGGTATGAAGTGGGAGAGATCAATTGCTTGTTGTGTAGACATGAAAAGGAAACTTTGTTATGCAATTTTTTGTGCCAATTCCAAACTGTTGCCCAATGAAATTTAAAGATTTTCATCCCAAGTTAGCACCCTAGTGTAGACATTAAAGAGAAATCTAACTCTACATTGTTTGCAGCTAAATATACTATGATTTTCATCTCAAAATCTTTGCAGAAATTAAATCACGAATGAACTGAATTCAAATTTTTGTTGCACACATATTGTTATCCAATAAAGTACGTAGAGAAGTGAAAGAATTTGTGTCTTTGATCATACAAAAAAGAAAGGGTAAACTACGTATTTGGTCCCTATCTTATATACCATATTTCAATTTGATCCCTAACCTTTTAATTGTGTCAATTTGGTCCATAACCTTTCAATACTGTGTCAATTTAATCCCTACAGTTATCTTTTGGATGAAAATTAATAACGTGTCTAATGGCCAAACTAAAAAATTAGCTTCTATTGATGTGACAATAAACTAAAATTTTATTTTGACTATTTGCTATGTAAACAATTTTCACCTAATATATAATGACAAAGACTAAATTGACACGACATTAAAAGGTTAATGACCAAATTGACACAATTGAAAGGTTAAGGACTAAATTGAAATATGGTATAAAGGCTAGGGACTAAATATGTAGTTTACCCAAAAATAAACGGTATTTAATGCCGACAAACTTTGATTTATACTCCTCCAAACAAGAAGAATAATTATTAAAAAAAAAAAAATCATAAAACACAAAGAAGAAGGAGATATCATAAATTAGTTGTTATTCGTAATAATGAACGCTATCCTCAGGGCTTGGGAGCAAGACCAGCCTTAAGAGCTTGAATGGTGGCAACATCTGTCTTGAAGGATTTAGCCAAGACATAGTTGTCAATGCCAGTAGTGAACAAAGTATCGGGTATTAAAACGGTTCCAGCATTTGCACTCCCAAAAGCTGAAATAGCTAGAGCAGGTTCTTGCGGATCAGCATTATACTGGAAGTGCACGAGTCCCTTAGGAAACACAAAGATATCACCTGTTTGTAGTGTCTGAGTAAAGAGCTTGTTGGTTGTATCAACAAACCCGACTAGAAGGGTACCTCGAATCAGGAAAAGGAGCTCAGAAGCACGAGGATGAATGTGGGGTGGGTTAGGGGTGTCAGTTGGGAATTGAAGTACAGCATAAGAAACACTCTGTCCGTTGAGAGCCGGGAACTCGGCCAAACTTATTTTTGAGACTTTGAAGGTAGTGGTAGGGGCAAGGAAACGCATGCTAGTAAACGTAAAGAAACTTGCATCAACTGTGGTGACATTAGCGGGGACTATGAAGTCAGAGAGGATGTCTGGGTCTCCAGCTCTTGCCATTTGGATGATGGCAAATGAAGAAATTAGAAGTGAGAAGAATTTCATGGTGAAAGTTTTAGAGGCCATGGAATTGGAGAACTTGAGGTATAGAGAATGGAAAAGTTAATATTGTACTTTGATGATGGTTATTGTGCTGGAGTGAGGTGCTTATTCATAGTAGAGAAACCAGTATTTATCAGGTGTTTTCGGTATAGAAGCTTAAGGAGAGGGCATTGTGTTTGTAACTACTTCTGCTGGCCTTTTGGATGACAAAAATTCGATGAAAGCTACAAAGTCATTCTTGTTGTGCCTGTAGTCTTTTATGTTTTATTTTTGGCCATGTGATTTGGCTGTCAAAAGAAATCAAGAAAATATTTTTCGATGAATAATAGATCAAATGTATATGATCTGCCATTCGTTAAAGCTAGTTTCTTAATTTAGCATAGATTTTGCTGAAGTTCATGGTGAGGATTAATTGGGCCTGCATTTGAAATTTAAGGAATATTTTCAGTTATAGAACAAGGTCAAGTAGAAATTGGACTCATCGTAGCTTTTTATTTATTTATTTTTATATAAGTACTTAGCATCATAGCAGCTAAAAGATAAACGCATACGATCAATCTAGCTGTTTATTTTTGACGCTCTCCAACATTTCCATGTAATGGAGTTGCTTAAATTTCACCGAATCAACTTCTTAAGTAATGTGTTAAGCCATTTGGTAATGGTAAATTAAGTTAAGTAATGTGTTTGAACTTGGTGAGAAAGTGTAATTAAAGTGTGTGTGTTTAGCAGTTAGTTTGTTTCTCAAAAAAATGAGTCACAACCATATGATAGTGGTATAAAAATTAAAGGGTTAAATACAGTTTTGGTTCCAAAATTCCATTAGCGGTTTTAGTCCTCGAAATTTAAAGTTATAAAATTCCAATTTTGCAACCTAACATATCAAGGTTATGATTGTCATTTGAATCGTTAGATGAACAAGAACTTAATTTTTAGTACCATCAAAGCTCCTAATAATAATAAAATAAAATAAAAACACCTTAGGTGAGAAGATCATCAACCACGCACTGAATCAAGAGATCAAGTCACACCATATTTTTACCTATAATAAGCATTCTTGAAACTAAGATTAATCATAGGTGATTATGACTGATTAATTATAATTGGTTCTAAAAAAAGTAATTACATGTCAAAATCTCATTGGTTAAGCTTAAAGATAGAGTGTACAAAAACGCACAGGATAATTCTAGTGTATAATTATGGTTTTTGGATACTTAGTTTATTACAATCTCATAAAAAGGGATGGTTAATAAATTTTTAAGCCCTACAGGATCCCCTAGCAAAATATAATCATTAAGTGGATAAATATCTTCTTTAAACTCATAATTTTCCCAAAACTAATCAAAAAATCAAGTGGCCTAGAGGTCAAAGTATCGATCATCACTTTGACCCCCAAATAGTATGCCAAGGGCCTTGTAGTTTAATTGACACCCCTCATGCACAAAGTACTTAGGACTCTAAAGGGGGAGGGGGGGAATATTTGAACTGCGGAGTGAGAAGCATATTGTAACTATTTTTTTTTAAACCTTGAATTTTCAAGTAAGAAACTTGCTTTCTTTGATATCTACTTTTATCCTACCATGGAAGAAATATGAGTTGTGATAACTACGAAATTGAGGAGTTGTTATGGAACTCTAAAACTTTGACCTCCTCTCCATAAATAGAGCAGGATACACAACCAACAAGCATCAAGTAGCATCCGAGAAGCACTTAGAGAGAGTTAAGGGTGCAACCTCTCATACTTATAGCTATGATTTGATTTTTGATTTAGTTAATAATTAGTGTTTTTGGAAGTGAAAATTGAGTTTATATCAAAACACAATATGAGTGTGCCTATCATTTGAGTATTAAGTGCAATTTTGTTGTGATTTTTTTTTTATTATCATGTTTAATTTTTAAGGAGAACAAATTTTCTTTAAAAAATTTTAAAAAATAAATTATATGTTATTCTACAATTACAAAATAATTATCTAGTTCCATGCATTGCATGGATATGCGACTAGTTAATATAATTTTATTTGATGACATGGTTAAAGCATAATAAATAATACATGTTGCTAAGACTAGAGTTTTAACTAGTTGATATCACTTTCATGATGAAAATTTTGATTTTAATGAATAGCATGACATGAAATGATCAAACTGATGCATAGGATTTCGCATGATAACATGAATTTATTAGATGGTCAAAATCTGATTTTCGGTGCTTTGAATTATTATATGTTCATAAGAAGAAATCAATTTTTTATTATTATTTGGAATAGGGGAACAGGAAACGACTCAATACTTAGCGGAATGGAATAAGAACTTAAACTCACACCAAATTGATTGCATGATCACATGACTGATTTTTCTTTTTATTTATTTTATATTAGCACAATATGGTTAGATGAATTTGATTATGTATGTCATGAAAAAAGCCATTATTTCCTAGAAGACTCATTTAAGTCGAATGAGATGAATTCTTAAGTGTCCAAATCTTCTATCCTACTCTTCCTGCTCCACTATATACTCCACAAATAAAAACATGCCACATGTCCATCTAATTTATTAAATGCTAAATTTATGCTTTCTATTATTTCTATTACCGAAATATGATGGGTTATTTATTTATTTATTTTAGAAAATTGAAATAATAGAATACCTTCTCATCTCGTAATTTAGCATAGAATACCTTCCTATCTCGTATTTTAGGAAATTGAAATTTAGCATTTAATACCTTCCCATCTCGTAATTTTGATTTTAGATTAGTTGTTTAAGATTATGCTTTTACATAGAATTTTACATATTTAGAATGTGACTAGGAACCAATGCTATCTAATTTTACTTAGGTTGTAACTAGGAGAAAAAGTCTTGTAATTTTTTATTATTTATTATCATGTAAAAGGGATTTATAATGAAATAAATATGTATTTAATTTATTTTTGGTTTTCTTATTTTTATTCCTTAAATAAACAAGCGACTACTCCAAATTGTAAAACTCTCGATCCATACAAGCAATTTTTTTTTTTAATGAATAACTAAAAAGCATGAAGGGAAAATTTTTACTTTCAAAGGAATGCATTGAATAATTTCCCAAAGCTAGCTTGTTCCAAGTTCTTGACTCAGAATGGCCAAAATGTCTCCCTGGCTGTTCTATAATATCTTGCAAGTGGTATTAACCCAGCTCATGCCTATTCCAAAGTCGAAACCCAACTTTTCTTCAGGCGGATCAACCCCATATGGTAATGCACAAGTTTTCCTTATGAGAAAATGATAGATTGTGTGTGGGGTATAAGTGCATGAGAAATGACATTGCCAGTTGCCACCCATCATTAGGATTTTAAGGTGTAATTGGTCACCTAATTCCAAATAGTACATTTCACCATATTAGTCATTAGGATCCTAAAGTCCTCTAATCTAATTTAGGTAGAAGTCCGTCTTAATTCAGAAATATAAGTTGAGAGATTCGATTATGCATAAAAAAGGTATTAAACGTCACACAACGTCCTTTCACATATGGGAAGAGGGGGGTATTAACTATTATGCCATATTGCCATTTAAAGATGTTTTGCAACAATGGTATGAAGTGGGGGAGATCAATTGCCTGTTGTGTAGACATGAAAGGAAACTTTGTTGTACATTTTTTTTGCCAATTCCAAACTGTCGCCTAATGAAATATAACGATTTTCATCCCAAGTCAGCACCCGAGTGTAGACATTTAAGAAAAATCTAACACTACATTGTTTGCAGTTAAATATACTATGATTTTCATCCCAAAATCTTTGCAGGAATTAAATCACGAATGAACTGAATTCAAATTTTAGTTGCATACTAAAAAGAATTTGTGTCTGTGATCATACTAAAAAGAAACGACATTTAATGCCGACAAACTTGATGATTTATACCCCTCCAAACAAGAAGAATAATTATTAAAAAAAAGAATCATAAAACGCAAAGATTGAGGAGGTATCATAAATTAGTTGTTATTCGTAATGAACACTATCCTCAAGGCTTGGGAGCAAGACCAGCTTTAAGAGCTTGAATGGTGGCAACATCCGTCTTGAAGGATTTAGCCAAGACATTGTCATCAATGCCAGTAGTGAACAAAGAGTTGGGAAGCAAAACTTTTCCAGCATTTGCACTCCCAAAAGCTGAAATCGCTAGAGCAATTTCTTGCGTATAAGCATTATACTGGAAGTGCACGAGTCCCTTAGGAAACACAAAGACATCACCCTTTTGAAGTGTTTGAGTAAAGAGCTTGTTGGTTGTGTCAACAAACCCAACTTGAAGGGTACCTCGACTCAGGAAAAGGAGCTCAGAAGCGCGGGGATGAATGTGGGGTGGGTTAGGGGTGCCAGCTGGGAATTGAAGGACAGCATAAGAAACACTGTCCATTGAGAGCTGGGAACTCGGCCAAACTTATTTTGAGACTTTGAAGGTAGTGGTAGGGACAAGGAAACGCATGCCAATAAACGTGAAGAAACTTGCATCAACTGTGGTGACATTAGCGGGGACTATGAAGTCAGAGAGGATGTCTGGGTCTCCAGCTATTGCCATTTGGGTGATGGCAAGTGAAGAAACTAGTAGTGTGAAGAATTTCATGGTGAAAGTTTTAGAGGCCATGGAAGAGAATTTGAGGTATAGAGAATGGAAAAGCTAATATGGTACTTTGATGATGGCTATTGTGCTGGAGTGAGGTGCGTATTCATAGTAGAATGAATGGCCAGTATTTATAAGGTGTTTTCGGTATAGTAGAGGCCGTTCGTTTGTACTCCTTCTGCAGGCCTTTTGGATGACAAAAAATAGGTGAAAGCTACCAAGTCATTCTTGTTGTACCAGTAGTTTTTTATTTTTTATTTTTGGCCCTGTGATTTGGCTGCATGTCAAAAGAAATCAAGAAAAGAAAGCACAGGTATAACCGTTTAAATTTTGCTGTGTAATCTTTTTTTTTTTTTACAGCAATATAATTTTATTTGATGAGATGGGTTAAAGCAGAATAAATATTATATGCTGCCAAGATTAGAGTTTTAACTAGTTGATATGACTTTCATGATGAAAAATCTGATTTTGATGAATTTCATGACATGAAATGATCGAACTGATGCATAGGATTTCACATGATAACATGAATTGATTAGATGGTCAAAATTTGATTTTCAGTGCTTTTAATGATTATATGTTCATAAGTAGAAATCAAAATGGCCATAATACGATTGATTGCATGATCACATGAATGATTTATCTTCTTATTTTATTTTATTTTATATTAGTATGATATGGTTAGATGAATTTGATGATGTATGTCATGAAAAAAGGCCATTATTTCCTAGAAGACTAATTTAGGTTGAGTGAGATGGGTTACTAACACATTTCCATCTTGTAATCTTGATTTTAGATTAATTACTAGTATAAAACTATGCCTTTTCATATAATTTTACGTGTTTAGAATGTAACTAGGAATCAATGCCAAATAATTTTTCTTAGGTTGCAAATAGGAGAAAAATCTTGTAGTTTTAATTTATTTCTCATTTTATTATCAATTTATCATGTAATATGAATTTTTAATGAAAGAAATATATATTTCATTTATTTTTGTAAGTAAAATATTATTGGCCGTGTCATCACCTTGGGACTCAATTGACCCACCCCGGGTTGTAGTTCTCACAGAGAAACAGTAATAACTAAACAAACATGAAGGGGGAAGTTTTTACTACTTTATAGTTTCCCTAATCTAGCTTGTTCCAAGTTCTTGACTCAGAATGGCCAAAATGTCTCCTTGGCTGTTCTAGCTATAATATCCCGTGACTGGTATTAATCCAACTCACACTACTACAATATCGGTCGAAAGTGTGGAATGATTTATCTTTATCTTTTTTTTTTTGTATGGTACTTTATTTTCAGGAAATCAAGTACTAAGTAATTTAAAAAAAAAAAAAATTTTTGTAAATTTTATATTGTTAAGTGGATTATAAATATTTAAGATAACAATTAGTATTTAGAGTATGGACTGTGGAGTGATTTATTTTTATCATTTTTTTTCTTTTTGTATGGTACTTTACCTTCCAGAAATCAAGTACTGGGTATTTTTTTTTTACTTTTTTTTTTTGTAAATTTTTATATTATTAAGTGGATTATAAATATTTAAGATAGTAATTAGTTTTTAGAGTATGGACTGTGAAGTGATTTATTTTTATCTTTTTGTTTTCTTTTTATTTTTGTATGGTACTTTATTTTCAAGAAATCAGGCACTGGGTAAATTTCTTTTCACTTTTTTTAAAAATTTTATATTATTTAGTGGATTATAAATATTTAAGATAGTAATTAATTTTTAGAGTATGGATTGTGTAGTGATTTATCTTTTTTTTTTTGTATGATACTTTACTTTCAAGAAATCAAGTACTGGATAAACTTTTTTTTTTTTCACTTTTTTTCATCTTTTGTAAATTTTATATTATTAAGTGGATTATAAATATTTAAGATAGTAATTAGGTTTTAGAGTGTGGACGGTGGAGTGATTTATCTTTATCTTTTTTTTTTCTTCTTCTTTTTGTATGGTACTTTACTTTCAAAAAATCAAGTATAGGGTAAATTATTATTTTTTTCACTTTTTTTTTATTTTGTAAATTTTATATTATTAAGTGAACTATAAATATTTAAGATAGTAATTAGTATTTAGAGTGTAGACTGTGGAGTGATTTATCTTTATCTTTATCTTTATCTTTTTATTTTTATTTTTGTATGGTACTTTACTTTCAAAAAATAAAGTATTGGGTAATTTTTTTTTCTCTTGTAAATTTTATATAACTAAGTGGATGATAAATACTTAAGATAGTTATTAGTATTTAGAGTTTGGACTGTGGAGTGATTTATCTTTATCTTTTTTTTTTTTATCATTTTCTTTTTGTATGGTACTTTACTTCCATGAAATCAACTACCGGGTAAATTTTTTTTCACTCTTTTTTCTTTTGTAAATTTTATAATGTTAAGTAGATTATAAATATTTTAGATAGAAATTAGTATTTAGAGTGTGGACTATGGAGTGATATATCTTTATCTTTTTTTTTTTTTCTTTTTGTATGTTACTTTATTTTCAAGAAACAAGTATTGGGTAATTTTTTTTCTTTTGTATATTTTATATTATTAAGTGGATTATAAATATTTAAGATAACAATTATTCTTTAGAGTGTGGATCAAACTGTGGAGTAATTTATCTTTATATTTTATCTTTTTCCTTTTGTATGGTACTTTACTTTCAAGAATTTAAGTTTTGGGTAAATCCTATAAAAAAAAGTACTTGGTAAATTTTTTTTGTTCACAATAAAGGGGTATTAGCATCAAGTCATGACAAATATGTTACTGTCAAGAAGCTAGACAATATGGTGAGGGAAGTTGAGAGGGGATTTAAAACCAAAGTGATTGTGATTGGCCAAAAACTGGCCAATCTCAAAAATAACAAAAAAGGGTAAGAAATAACAAAAACTGGCTTTGGAAAAAAAAAATTAAGGTGTTGAAAAAAAAAAAAAAAACCTCTTTAGTGTCTGAGCGAAAGCAGCAACACCAATACCACAAAGGCAAGGACATCATTTTTTGTATCTTCCTCGAGTGTTTTGAGCAAGGACTGAAGAGAGGCATGGCCAGGAAGGATAGGCCATGGAACACAGAGAATAATGCTTTGGCTGAGGACCTCACTAGAGGAGAAGGTGAGGGTTGGGGAAGGGAACAAGAAAGGAGAGAAGAAAAAAAAAAAAAAAGAAGAAGAGAAAAGATGAAGTTGAGGAAGAAGGGTGAGTACTAGTGCATTTCCAAAGTGACAATGTGATCTATTTATAGAAGAGAACGGGCAAGTAAAATAAATGAAAATTTTGGACTGAACCTCACAAATGTTTTTTATAAGTTATTGTTGTGACCAAAATTTTTATTGGTTTTTATGGCCAACCACTAGCATTTTTCTAAATAAGCTAAATGATTAGCATATATTAAGGATGAGTAATGCTATAAACAAAAAAATTTTAATAATATTTTTACACAAAGTTGATGTAACAAATTTTTATTGATTCTCATTTGAGCTCAATACTTATATCATTTTTTTTTACTTACTAATAATCACTTATAATATCAACTATTTGTATAAAAAAAAATTGTTTGTAGCTCTAGCATTTTTTATTAAACATTGATGCCAAGTGCCTCAACAAATCTATTAAATTCATCAAAGCCTTGAGAAGTGAGGATGAATCTTTAGCCTTCTAAACATTTGCTCACTTTTGGGAAGTCCTTTACAAATACCTTTAGCGATTTTATTTTCTCACATATCATCAATTAGAAAATTCTGTAACTTATAATCTAACTAAACATGTGAGACATATTCATGATTTGTTGGTGTGGATAGAAGATCTTCCTCCACATGTTTATCGTGTTAAGCCTAACTAAACTTGCGTTACTTTTTTACTTACCAATATTTTTATACACTATTAGTATGACAACTTCTTATTTTTAAAAAAAACTTTTTTTAAATTACAAATATACTTTAATCCACTTTCAACAAAATTTCAAATAAGCTGCTCACAATCAAAATCTGCCGCTCATTGAGGTATCTTCTTCACAGTATTGTCAGTGTAGTAGCTTTGTTTTGTACAAAGATTGTCTATATATTTCGAGTATTATTTCATTGAAACTTGTTGCATCTCTACTTCATCCCTTTCACGTTTCTGAAAGCATCTTGAATTCTAAATTACTTTCTATTCAATCTCAGCTCTTCTCAGTCTGCACAACTTGCAAAGTCTTCTTTGTTATAATTCCTTGGTTGTAACACAACTGCTCTCATTTTACCTACAAAAAATTTATGTACTCAACTAATCTCTCAAGCCAAAGTTAGTGTTTTCCGGTTGATATTTATGAATACAACTTTTTGACTTTTGTTCCCTTCACTTTGAGTACAAATAGTAATTATAGTTTCTATTGCCACTGCCATGTTATTGAATACCACTATGGCAGCAGCAACATATTGAGATGGTGAGTGTGGTAGTAAAGATGGAGGTAAAAACGTGAAAACAAAAGCGCCGCTCAACAGAATTATTCTTTTTTTTCTTTATTGTTACTAGGCGCACACTCACGCGATATGTGAGAATATAAATATTATGTAATGATGTGTAATATATAAAAAGTAACCATTACTTTAAGTATTGTCTATTTAAAATAATAAAAAAAAAGATTTCTACAAGTATTTTCTTTATCTTTTTATCTCTACAATATATAATTTTATTATTATCATTTTTTTTAAGGTGAACCATATTCTTCTAACTTCTATTGTAGTGTATATTTGCTTTATATACAACTAAACTTTATCAGTTTCAAATTTATTATTCAAATTTCTCATCTCTTAACGAATAAGGAAATTATCATAATAATCAAAACTAATTACAAAATTACAATTTTATCTAAATCAAAATTAAAATGACACTAAAGGAATAAATGATAGGATTTACTCAAAAAATTAGTAGGGATATTCATATTCATGTTTCCAAAAAAAAAAAAAAAAAGTGGGTTCCAGTTAGCTCAACTGGTAAAGTCTCTGATGATTGTATAAGAGATCTGGGGTTCAATCCCCGTAATTGGTATCTTGGTCTGATAATAAAGAGCTATCATCAAGAGCAGACGCTATAGGTTGAAACTCTCTAAAAAAATGTTTCCAAAAAAAACTAAGTATTAACCCAAACTAAAATTCAACCAAAGCTATAAAAATTGAAAGAGAAGATTTTCTGATGGGATATAAAAAAAAAATAAAAAACACAATACCAAAACACATTAAAAAAAAACCGTCAACCTTAATTAGAGTTATAAGAAAGAATAAAAATTCACTAAAAAAAGTAGAGAGAGAGAGAGAGAGAGAGAGTAATCACAGTTTTGTGTGGAAAAAATATGGATTGAATGGAAAAATGAAATCAAATTTATACAAAATAAAATGGGTAGAAGAAAAGTCAAAATATAAAAAAGGGGAAAGAAGTATAATGGTAAAGTAGTGGAGAGATAAAGAGGCAAAAAGGAAAGGGAAAGTTTGGGAGAAAAGTAACAGTAGGTGTGTGAACTAATAGGAAGAAGAAGAAGTTTTTTTTTTTTTTTTTTTTTTTTGAAAAATAGGGGGGAAGAAAAGTTCAAATAGAGAAGAAAATATAAAAAATAAATGAATGACGTGACTGCTGATGTAGCTCAATGGAAGCGTAAGAACAATAAGTGTTACGTTTCAGCTTTTAGTAATATATAGATTTGTTTTGTTAGTATAGACGTAGCATTAAATCTAAAAATATGCAGAATCTTACAATTTACGATCCGATCCTATGATCTATGATTCCACTTACCTCATACAATCCCACTTACCTCCCATGATCCTACGTAGGATCCCGATTTTGACAACCTTAATCGAAACCCAACTTTTCTTCCCGCAAATCAACCCCATATGGCAATGCACTAGTTTTCATTAGGAGAATATGATAGTGTGTGGGGCTATAACTGTTACAAACCCAATTGAGTTTGTTGGTTACTTTGAGGGAACCAAGACCTCCTAACTGATAGATAAACTACTTCGAGAGAGTCTAGACCTCCAAAGTAAATACTCACTTAATAAGAAGATTTTTCAGCTTCCTTTATTAGTCAACATCAAGTCACATAAATAGATGGCTTTACTAGATAAAGTTCACATTTAAATTCAAAAGAAACCTAATCTTTATCAACAACAAGTAGATAAGATTTATTCAAATACTAAGCTAAGAATCTATCCTATTCATGATCTAATCAACTCCTAATAACAAAAATAAAACCTTAAATAATAAAATTAAATAAAAACTAAGCACGTAACAGTAAGTGTATGAAAAATGACATTGCCATCAATCATTAGGATCCTAAGGTGTGATTGGTCATCTCATTCCAAATAGTATGTTAAATTCTATTAGTCATTAGGATCCTGGAGTCCTCTAACCTGATATAGGTTGAGAGATTTTTGCAACAATAATATGAAGTGGGAGAGATCAATTGCCTTTTTTTTTTCTTTTTTTTTTAAATTATAGATATATTCAACCTTTTGGCGTTTGTTCCTGATGATTGTTCTTGTCATCGGATCAAGATACCAATTGATTTTTGGTATAAGAAGGGATTGAATCATAGATCTCTTATTCAATGACAAAAAATTTAACCAATTAATCCAACTGAAACCTACTCAATTGGCTGTTTTGTAGACACCAAAAGGAAATTTTGTTATACATTCATTACAGTATTGATGTGGGCAAATTCTCAACACCCAACTGAAAATTATTGGGTACTCCCTCCTCTCACATGAATGGTGGGTCCCACTAATTAAATTCATGGTAGAACTTACCATTTATGTGAGAGGAAGGAGCACATATTTATGGTTCTTCGGAAGTACCTAATAATTTTCCCCATCTAATAAACTTAAACAGACTCAACCTCCAAACTGTGGCCCAGTTAAATTTAATGATTTTCATCCCAAGTCAGCACTATATTCTCAGGGCTTGGGAGCAAGACCAGCCTTAAGAGCTTGAATGGTGGCGACATCCGTCTTGAAGGATTTAGCCAAGACATTGTTGCCAATGCCAGTAGTGAACAAAGTGTTGGATATTGAA
The DNA here is from genome assembly GCF_040712315.1 of Castanea sativa. Lineage (NCBI taxonomy): Eukaryota > Viridiplantae > Streptophyta > Magnoliopsida > Fagales > Fagaceae > Castanea > Castanea sativa. Next base: position 45,932,460 of record NC_134020.1, on the reverse strand, counting down.
ACAGTTCCAGCATTTGCACTCCCAAAAGCAGAAATCGCTAGAGCAGGTACTTGAGGATCAGCATTATACTGGAAGTGCACAAGTCCCTTGGGAAACACAAAGACATCACCCGTTTGTAGTGTCTGAGAAAAGAGCTTGTTGGTTGTATCAACAAACCCAACTTGAAGGGTACCTTGGACCAGGAAAAGGAGCTCAGAAGCGCGAGGATGAGTGTGAGGTGGGTTAGGGGAGCCAGCCGGGAATTGAAGGACAGCATAAGAAACACTGATGGCAAGTGAAGAAATTAGTAGTGTGAAAGATTTCATAGTGAAAGTTTTTGAGGCCATGGAAGAGAGCTTGAGGTATAGAGAAAGAAAAAGTTAATATGATACCTTGATGATGGTTATTGTTGTGGAATGAGGTGCTTCTTCATAATAGAAGGGCCAGTATTTATAGTGTGTTTTACCTATAGATGCTTGGAGAGGCCATTGTGTTTGTACTCCTTCTGCAGGCCTTTTGGATGACAAAAAATAGATGAAAACTACATAGTCATTCTTGTTGTAGGCTTGTAGCTATAGTTTTTTTTTTCCCTGTGATTGGCTGTTAAACACAACTACATAAGCAAGAACGTAAAAAATTCTGCTTATCTTCATAGTTGATATATAACAGCTCAAAAGTATATGCTCTGCCATTCTTTAATGCTAGGTTCTTAATTTAGCATTGATTTTGCTAAGGTTAAATGTGATACGGTTGGGCCTGCATTTGAAATTTGAGGAATATTTTCATCAATAAAACTAGGTCAAGTAGAAATTGTACTTAGCATCAAACCTTTATTTTATATAAGTACTTTGCATCATAGCCGGTGATCATAGGTAAATGTGTGCGTTGAATCTTGTCGTTTATAGTTGGAGTTGCCCAACATTTCCATATAATGAAATTTATTTGATATCATCAAGTTAATTTCTTTAGCTAGATGAGGCACGACCATATGATAGTGGTATAAAATTTAGAGGCGATTCTTAAATTTTATCCCATTAACGATTTTTGCCATTTAAGTTAACTTTGAAGTTTTAAACACCACATTTCGTGATTATCATCTAACAAAGTATAGGTTAAAATGTCATTTGGACCATCTTATGAACAAGAACTTAATTATTAAATATCATCAAAACTCGTATCGATCACAACTTGGGTGCAAAGATCAGAACACTGAATTAATTTTAATTAATTAGGTGGTAAAATTTCATTGATTTGAGCTTAAATATAGAGTGCACAAAAATCCAGAGGATAATTCTAGAGGATAATTATGGTTTTTGGATAATTAGTTAATTATGACATAAAATGGGATGATTAATCAAGAACACGATTGAGGGATCTTGTGCCTGGATCAAATATCCAAGCTCCTGATCTGTCTGTGGGTTCCCAAGCCCACAACAGTTCTAACAAAGGAGACTCATTGTTTCTGGCGGGGCTGAGATACAACCTCTGCCAATACATAGAAGTTTTCTTGATTTTCATGAAAAAGTTGCCTCCGTTTATTAGATTGCTCATGTTCATCAGTTTTAGGACCTGATCGTTTTTGGGGGGTAAAGGGCAACACCTCCTGATTTTCAAGGTTTTGTTTTCGCGGCAATCTCTTCCACTTTGGTGCCGTGTAAGCTTCAGGCTCACTGAATACCTCCTGTGGCTTGTGGTTTTTTCCTTTGTCCACGTGACTGGCATGCTCCTCAGCCTTTCCTTGTGGAATTAATTGGTCGGGTGGACTTTGGAAGACCACTTCAATTGTTTCCGTTTCAAGGTTGGATACGTTTTCCTTATCTGTTTCTGACCCATGATTTCCTCCCTCACATGATTCAAACTGCAATAACTCCTTATCAATTTCCATGATTTTCGCATTAAAATACTCCCCCTGATATTTCGTGTCCTTACTTATTGGGATTGCATTGTCATTATCACCAATAATTGTAGTTGTCACTACCCCCTTCATAACGTTTCCCACTGGTTGCATGGCATTCAATTCTTGTGGCTACGTTTCAGAGATGCTAGCACCGTAAGCTCCGCCTTTTTTCGGTGGTGTTAATTTCCCTCGATGCATGTTACCAAACTAACTCACTATTTTCTTTTAGATTCTTAGTACCCAAGAACCACCATTATAGCGTTATCTTGCTAAGCATTGGTGTAGCCCAAATCTAGGGACTATACTGCTGATCCACTTGAGTCAATGTGTCATTACTCTCTATCCACAGATCGCAATCCTTGTCGAAGTGATTCAAACTACCACACCAGTAACAGATATTAGGGAGGCGTTCATACTTGAAGGAAACCCACCCCTTTGATCCATTATCCAATGAGAAAACTTTGCCTCTACAAAGGGGAAGAGATACGTCCACCCTTACTCGGACTCTCATGACACGCCCCTTATCAACCTCTACATCACTCGAGTTTTTGTTCACCACCCCCACTGCTACACACAGATCTTCAGCCACCTTAAGACTTAGGTAGCAGAAGGGAATGTCATGTACTTGCACCCACAGAGATACTTGGTCAAAGACTAAAACATGTGCAGGGATGCTATAGTCATATCTTTGAATCAGCACCAAGTGTTTATCAAAACTCCATGCTTCACCTTCAAAGATTTTTTCCACTTCCTCCTTGTTGTCAAAAGTAAACAATATGATGTGATTTCTAGCATTACGTACCTTAAAACCGTTAACAGATCTCCAAATGGCATTGAAAGTTCTGATAACTAACTTAGTGTTTAAAGCCCTTTTTGTGAGAAACTTTGCTGTAATGGTATACTCTACCACACCTTTGTCTTCACTTAGTCAAAAATCTCCACCTTCCCTATCATTCAATGATAATTCGCCCCAACGTTTCATAAGGTTCTCCATGACGTAAAGTATAATAACAAAAAAAAAACCTATTTGTGTTTCCCAAACCCCACGAAAGAATCCCAACTAGCCTCCAAGTAACAAGTGTTACTTGAGGAACTATAGCGCCTTACTGGAAGGAACAACAATTCTACTGCCTAAGGGAAGGAGGAGCACCACCTTTTCTTAGCCGCAAAGAAACTATTCAAGATTGAGAATTTGAGTTGAAATAGAATTTTCTCTCCCAAACTTAAAAGAATGAAATGAAGTCATATTTTGGTCTCTTTCTCATATTGGTTATGTTTTCCTCCTTTTTTATGTTAGTCAAAACGGAGGCAAAAAAGCCCACAAGGGTTGCCACTATTGTTGTATGTATCACTAGGTCATGTTGGTCATCGAGTAAATGGGTTAAGAAATTAGAACTAAGTCTCAAGGCAAAAGAGCCCATAGGGCTGCATTATTGTTGTATATCATGTTTGTCATTGGGTAAGTGTATTAAGAAATTAGAACTAATATTTAGCATCAATTTCAACTTTTAGCTTCTAGGTTTTATTTTTTATGTACAACTTTTAAAAATCTCACTTTTTCTCACTTTTTTCAATGTACAAGTATAATTTAACACATTTTCAGTAAAAAATTATCAACAAAAAGTTAGATAAGTTATTCCTAAACTGACACTTAGTCCAGATAAAAGCATTATTAAGAGACCATTTCACTTCCTATTTCGCGCTAGTTTTATGCCTAATGCTTACTTACGTAATCCCCTAAATGCCTATCAACTTGGATTTATTTATTTTTGTTAATTTTAATGAATGTAACAAACTTTGCTTTAACATAAGCATAAACATAAAAATATGTATTTTAAACGTATTAAAGAAATTGGATCATTTGACACATTAATTCCTATGGCAGGCATGAAACGAATGATAATCTAAAGTCAATTCAAAAAATGTATCGACCTATGATTACTATTTATAGATGTGTTACAATCTAAAGTCAATTCTAAATATCTCGATCTATGATAATCTAAAGTCAATTCAAAGACTTTTCTTCTACGATGCATTTGATAATTGTTTTTTACCCCAATGTGGGGTTGGCAAAAACTTTTTGCCCAACTTAGCTTGTCCTTTCATTTTTCCCCCGCAAATTTTTCCCACTATATATATAGGTGAAGGGACAAAGATGGGTTTTGCTCACCCTACTTCAGAAGTGCAATGAAAAGATATCTCCATGCTCTGCTCTAATTGTCTTGATGACTAAAAAGTTATTAATTGTAATTTCCAAATTTGTCTAACCACCGAGCAACATAAATGCATGCACTAGCTTAAATGAAATACTATAGCTTATTGTGCATAAATTAAGACCTTTCCTATTATTTTAGTTCAATTAAAGTACAGCCAACTACCAAGTACTAACATAAATAAATGCCAAAACCCATTTTAGGAGAAATTGCGATTGAATTTTCTAAATTTCAATAATTATGTAGACTCCTTGAAATACAACTGATAAGAAATAACTTATTTTTATTGATTGGGACTCGGGAGAATCTTTTGAATATCCTCATCATACAAAAAATTACAGGGAAACAAAGAGAAAAGAAAAAAACAAATGAAATGAAATAAAACAGAGACAGTTACTTAACACAATTTAAGACAAAACAAACCAAGGCATAAAATCAATATTAGAACTTATATATGACTTTGCATTACGACTAATTTGTGTTAATGGCTCGGCATGATTGCCTTATTTCCCCTTGTGTGCCAGTAAGGACTTCAACTGCTCCCAACTTAACCATGGCCTGACCAAATTTGGATCGAAAATCGGAATAAGAAGCAACTATCCCTTGAACCGTGCTACTAGTTAGTGGGTCCAAAGCTAGCTCTTGATCAATTTGGAGAATCCCTCTATTCATTAAGATTTGCCTGTAGTATGACTTGAAGATGAACGAACTTTGAAAACTCTGGTCAAGATTAACAGTGTTGCTGCCTGCTGAGTTTTGGGGACAGATACGTCTTAGCTGACTGGCTAACCATGGATTCATGGTAGGGTCAGGTTGCCCAGTGTTTTGGAAATTGTAAAGGCGATCTTGGAAGAGGGGACAATGTGCAACTCCAACAGTGTGACCACCTATACATCATGAAACATGGCATATATATTAACAAAAAGCTTGAGTGCTTTTACAGTGCATAAATAAGAACATGTATAATAAGATAAGGAGTAGTAAGATATATATTGTTCTAGTACCAAGAAGATAAACCATGTCTGTAGCACTAAGTCCTTTTCTAGCGAATGCCGCAATGGAGTCATTCACTGATATCCTAGGACTTGGAAGATCAACGTTTTGGGCAAGGGATACCAAGCCATCTCTTCTCCCCGTTTGTACATCGTATCGGTATCCTCTGTTAATCTGCATCATCAAATATTATCAAACTCTATTATATATATATATATATATATATATATATATATATATATATATATATATATATATATATATAATGTTATCCATCTAATTACCACATGTTATTGTCAACACAGTTGCATATCATCACCAGGAACCATTTGATCTACAGGATACAGGCCTTTGTATGTTGAGATTTATGCTTGACATATATCATCTTACTATGATAATGGAGCTAGCTGACAATGATAAAATTATGTTCCTATTAAGTCAATATATTGATGAGAGTATATCTATTCATTACCAAAGCAAAAACGTCCCTGGTAGCCATAGAAATAATATCAGCGCAAGAGACAACTTCTGGGCAGACAGCCTCCACGGCAGCCTTTGCTGCGTCGATAACTTCAAAGCCCCTCACACTTAGATTTGGAGGTGCAGTTTTCTCGGTGTTGTTCCCATCTAGTAGAATCGATGCATCACATCCCTTTTCATGTTAAATACAGTGTTAGCCCATGTTGTGCAAACAAAAAACAAAAACAAATACCCTTAAAAGCTAATAATACTTGTAAACAAAAGAGGAATTTGCAGTGGGAGAATTATTAATTTATATAAGATTTACCTTGTAAACTATATAAATATATACGATATACATTTGCATGAAAGTGTTCAATACTGTACACATTTGTTTAGTTTACAATGTAAATCTTACATAAATAAAATATGCAATGTAAACTAATAATTTTCCTTTGCAATGTTATGATGAAGAGAGCCACAGTAACAAAAATTCTGGCAACATTTTATTTAGGGTTTGTGGTATTTCCTAAGATCTAGAATGCATCAAGCAGCATGAATTCTCACCATTTTTATTTTTTTTTGCTAAATCTAAATTGAGAAGATCTTCTATGACATAGCATAGAATGTAAAGTCATTTAAAATTTTAAATAACACGACACTTTTGACATCTTACAAAATAAACATTATGTACATATCGATCCTAATTGCACAAAAAGAGAGGTAGAATGCCACTAAGGGTGCATTTGTTTCGACAGTAAAGCAATTTCGGAAAATGTTTTCAGCATTTGCGGGTGTTTGGCAACACCGGAAATTTTGGTCAAACGGAAAAGAGGAACCATTGACTGTAAAATACACCCTCCCCACCCGGAAAATATTTTCCATGTCTATTTTACCTTCAAATTGAGTTTTCCGTTGGAAAACAGAGAAAGAGAAGGAGAGGGAGAGAGCAACAACCCACACCAGAAAAGAGAGAGAGAGAGAGAGAGCTAGAGGGAGATCGCCGGTGAAGCCAAGATCACGCCGTCCTCAACCCAAAGGCCCGCCGTCGAGCTCGCGCCGGGCGAGATCGAGGCTCGATCTCGCGCCGTCGAGCTCGCGCAGGGCGAGATCGAGACGCGATCTCGCGCCGTCGAGCTCGCGCAGGGCGAGATCGAGGCGCGATCTCGCGCCGTCGAGCTCGCGCAGGGCGAGATCGAGGCGCGATCTCGCGCCGTCGAGCTCGCGCCGGGCGAGATCGAGGCGCGATCTCGGGCCGTCGAGCTCGCACCGGGCGAGATCAACGTGCGATCTCGCGCCGTCGAGCTCGCGCAGGGCGAGATCGAGGCTCGATCTCGCGCCGTCGAGCTCACGCCGGGCGAGATCGACGCATGTGATCGCGCCGGCGAGATCGGTGACCCACCAATCTCACTCTTCCTCCTTCCTGTCTCACCTCCCTCTCTCAGTTTAATTTGATTTGGCCATGGTGATTTGATTTTTGTTTGTTTAGAAGTTGATGGATTGTAATGTTCTATTATAAAATTTGTTTGGAATGTGAGAAAATGGTTGAGAAAATGTGAGAAATCAGTAAAAAATTTGCATTTTCAGAATATTACCAAACACTTGAAAATATTTTTCAAAGTATTTTTTAAAATGCCACCAAACATCTAAAAATATTTTCCTTTCCTGAAAACATTTTCCGGAATTGCTTTACTGTCAAAACAAATGCACCCTAAGCCACGTAGCTATAGCTGAAAATAATATATTTAATTGGTTTATATGTTAAACAAAATGGAGTACATGCATGTTAACCATTTTGTGGTACCTAGATATAAAAAGTAAAGAAATTAAAAGAGCTCACTTTAACAAAGCAATCGTGGAATTGCATGCGAATGAGAGCTGGCGCAATAGTCGGGTCCTCATTGAATTTTGCCGCGACAACTTGGGTTACAATTGCCTCAACATCTACCAAACATTTTTCCCTGTAAAATCCTACCTGAAGTTGACCATAACAATGGCCTGTGAAGCTCATCAAGATGAACCCAAGGCAAAGTGCAGTAGCAGATGTGCTAGACATTTTCATGATCTTCATTCACTTTGAAGTAGAACTACAAAAAATGTGCATGAAATAAAGGACATCTTTCTTTCCTATTTGTAGGGAAGAAGATATGGACTATGGAGTATGGAGTCCTAACCTACTACAAAAACTTGATGGTTTGCACGACTTGCATTTAGGTGGGGTTTCTTTTTTCAATTACAAGGTGTTCTAGGTTGTGACAAGACATGCACATATAAGGAAATATTCAATTATTGGGTTATTTTATAAAATAGGTGCCGACTTGGTTAATATTTCTATATTGGAATGAGAATCAATAAAATCAAAGAAAATCATGGATGAGTTTAAAGTTCAGATCATCTGACTCCTTAGTAATTTTAGTTTTAGCACGCGTTTTCAGCAGGCACCAAAAATTAATTATTATTAGATCAGGATCAATACAAATTAAGTCCCAAGCTGCAAAATCTGATCAACCACACCAGTAACAAACAATTTCACCTAACATCAACTATGCTAAAAGAAAATTCAGCGACTTAGCAAATCTTCTATTCAACGTGAAGAATCCATGGACATTCTCAAAATGAAGCTACTTATCTCTGATATCAACAATTAATACTTATTTATGTACAGCATTTTCATATTATGCAATCTTCTTTTTATTTCAATCCAAAGATGATATGGATGTGCAGGCCAAGCCAGTTTAACAAAACTAAAAGAGAAAATTTCCCCTTTAAAGTACTTAAAAATTGTAGAAACTCCCTATCCCAACATGCTGGCTTGCAAATAATAGAACAAATTCTCAAAATCCTTCACCATAATACCATATATATGCTTAGACAAACCACAATTGTTACATAAACGGTCTCTATTTTTCATACAACTTGTGATAATTTGACTTCATCTGCCCTGAACTTCTTTAGCGTTTCACTTAGAAATTTAGAAACCGTATCTTTTACTCTTTTCAATGCTGTTCTTTTGGCAGCAGCCGCCCATAGGGGTGTATGTGTATCGAGGTTGATGCTTTTGCCCCATTTGATGATTTCTCAATTGGCTTCATGGGAAAATGACTTAGTTAGAGCTATTAAATTGTTAAAATTATATAGTTAAATGATTAAATTTATCATTTTTTAATAGGTTAAACTTTTAAGCGAATCAGTAATTTAACATAATCTCATACATTGAGAGGGCGTTTGGATAGGCGTTTTCTGCGTTTCTGCGTCTGAGTTTTGCTTCCTTTTTTCTTTTTTTTTTCTTTTTTTTAAACCCAGCCGCAAGATTTGACTATTCAGCTATGAACAGTGCACAAATGCATTGTTCATGGGTCCTACAAATTTCACTTTTTCACAATTTTTTCATTAAAAATGGGTCCCACAGTACTATTCACACATTTAAAAATTATTTTGCTACAGTGTTTTCAGTTTTCAGTTTTCAGTTTCAGCAAAATAAGTTCTATCCAAACGGACTCTGAGTCTCACCTATCAAAAGGGAATTTGAGCTCACACGTGAAAAAAAGTGTTAGAATTATGTGGTTAAATAATTATTTAATATCAATATAAGTTGTGGCCATCAAAAAGTGAGTCTTTAAAAAGTTATACAAAGCAAAATAAATGAAATAAATCAAAAAATAAGCTTAGCCAATAGTACTTGTAGGAATTGGATTTAGAAGCCCAAGCTCAATGAGAATAGTGGTGCTCTGTACCCAACCCAAGCCCTAACAATAGAGTTGTTATGTGAAGAGGTGGGAAGACAATTACAGTTTAGTCGCAAGCTAAGCCTAAGGAAGTATTTCTCAAATACAAAGGAACAAATTAGGTAGTTGATGGAAAGAAAAGTTCTCATCGGTCATTTCCGAGGAGGAGTTCTTATATTGATCTTGCTTAGGGTTTTATCAAGTTATACACTGTTCACATTTCTATTATTTTTTCTCTTTTCTAAAAAACCTCGTTCACTATAGGGCTTCTTTCCTCTTATATATTATCCTTCTTAGAATTCTGGCCTTCCACTTGTACGCCTCAAAGCTCTTTCCTGGATACTTGTCCCATCAAGGCTCTACTGAAGATGGTAGAAAGAACTGCTAGCTGTGAAATCATTGTTTAGAGGTCACTTCTTCATTAAAGCAGCTAATAAGGTTGTTACAGAGTATTCAATGCGGAGGTAGAAGGTATTCCCTCTCAGGAAGTTTCCTCCCACCATACGGATCCTCTCCTACAGCTCCATTCTTCCCAGTCGGACGCTCAGAAAATGTTAAGTCTCTTCTCCATCCTCTTCTCGAGTAGACCAACTCCTTGGGTCAGATATACTTTTATAAATGATTTGATGCGTGACACCCAGCCTTCCCACGGTGCTAATAGGTCAATTCGGAAGATGGAAAAGAAGGATAGCATATATAATAGAGAAGTTTACAACTTTCCTAGGCCAATATTTTAATCTTTCTTTCGGTGATATAATGCCTGTTGTGGCTCTCTTTCATCCACCCGCGAAGGTTGACCACTTTAGAAACTTTCTCAATAAAAATATCTATCTATGGTCATTTGTCGGCCTTGTTTCATAGTCAGCTAGAAAACATTTAAATAATTATTGGGCATAAAATAATGGGCCCAAAAAAGGATTAATAGCCCATTTATTTTTCAACAGTTTCCATAAACACTTATTTGATTTAAATTTCCGTCAATGTCACAATTACTGTTGCAGTTTATGTTACCGTTAGTTGTTTACGTTGCAGTGTTTAATCTCACCTTTTTTTTTTTCTTTTTTTTTTTGTTGCTAACCGTTTAATCTCACTTATTTGACACTGACAGAAATTTCCTATTGAATTATGATGAATATTTTATTTTGTCATCTTTGAACATCTAGAGTTAGCTTTTGCTAATCTCTTTATATTATTTTGCTAAATCTATTCTATAGTAAAGATGGATTTTTTTCTATTACTTGTTGAACATACCTAGGGTTCATTTGAATATCGTTTATTTTGCTGAAAACTGAAAATACTATAACAAAATAATTTTTAAATGTATGAATAGTGTCGTGTGACCTATTTTTAATGAAAGTTTCGATGAAAAAAGAAGTTTGTAGATCCTATGAACAGTACACGAGACTCACTGAGCGTGACTTTCAGCGCTGAAACACGCTTCAAAAAAAAAATAAAGGAAGGAAACGTAAGACGCAAACGCGCAGATAAATCAGCCCAATCCAAACAGTCACTTACTCGGATTTCATTAACCAAATTTGACCATAATTACTAGATGCCTTTGCTTTAATTTTAATTAAAGTTTTCATTGACTTCACTAACATTTTCTCATAGCTTTGCTAGATGAATTGCACTTACGTGATTAAATGTCATTTTAAATTGTTAAAGCATATTACTTTTAATCTCAATCTTACTAAACACGCTGATCCTATTTTTCTATCATTATTAGAACTTAGAAGTGAATCCATGTTTTTCCACACATCCTTTGATATGATCTAACTGTAAATGACATAAATCTCTACATAATACTGCTGGTGAATACTTTATGTCATAACTACACCACCTTTTATCTTATTTCACTTATTAATTATATTATTTTATTGTTCAAGAGAAAGCACAATAATAACAGTTCATAAGGGGCTGTTTGGATTTTGGTGTTTCCATCACTCATTACCCTGTTTCCATCACTCATTACCCTGTTTCCATCACTCATCACTCAAAAATGGTGGGACCCACGAAGAGAAAGCTTGTTTGGATTTGTTTTCAAGTTTTGTTTCCATCACTCAATTCTCTGATTTTTGAGTAATGAGTTAGCAAAACTAAAAAGAACTTTTGGGTGTTTTTGAGTTATAGAAACTGAGTTATGATAGCATTTTTGTAAATACACACATACGAGGGACCCACGGTTAGAGTATTGTCACTTCCAGGCGCTACTTTTCACAATCCCACCAATGGCTCCTTTAAGCACCACAACTCCTTCACAGTTCACACCACAAACTCCAAACCACACAAACAGAAAACACATCCAACCTCATACCTCCTCACGCACACCCTCAGCCTAGCCACACCCACCGAGCCCCACCTCAACCAACCCACCCCGCCCCGAGCTCAAACCGTTCTTCACAACGCCGCCCCTAGCTCAAGCCATTTTTTAATGTTTCAGGTCCCAGAAAACCCAGATTGAACACCAAACAGAAACTAACAAAACCCAATAAAATTAAACTTAGAAATCTAAACATATCAAGTCATACCCATTAGAAATCTAAACATTGGAAGAGATTGGCTCCGCTGAGTCACGATGGATGAGATCAGCGATGCTGTTGCACGTCGGAGAGGATCTTGCGGCACTGGGTGACAATGGCCACAAGGTGGGCGGCGTTGGGTGACGGTGGGTTTCCTTTACAATATTCATCGAGGGGTTTGGGAGAATAACAGGACTGAAGGGGAAAATTAAATGAAATGGCTTTGGTGCTAGTGTGTTACACAGGTATGCTAACTGTGAGCCTGACATGATGCTTAGGTAGTGGATCCCACAAAAAGTAAAAAAAAAAATTAGTTATCAGAAGTTGGAAACAAGTGCCAAATATGTCACCTTAGGAAGTTGGGGTATTTTCAATGATAAGTGATGAGTTATTAAGTGATGAATGATGATATTTTAATGATGAGTGATGAGTAATGAGTAAGCATTTTTTTTTTCATCCAAACGGCCCCTAAATGACCCATTGGCATGAGTTCTGTACTCAGCTTCCTCTCTCAAGATCTTTCTAAGTCAACAAATCAAAGCACGACACATGTTCAAACAACAAAAAACACCGTAGACAAAGACACAGACTCACTGTGGTAGCATAGAAAAAACCCTACCTTGACCCTAAGTACAATCCAAACTCCAATTACCAACCAAAAAGTCAAAAACCATATATTTTTACATTTTAAACAACTTTACACACATTTCCACACACTTTTTCACCCATACAAATTTCAAAAAACTACAAAAATCTCATCTCAAACTAATCTACCAAACACCTCATTAACACTTTTGTTTTTTATAGAAGAACTTTAACACAACTTAAACACATAACAAATGATGATTTAATTACTTTCTTTTTTTTTCTAAGATCCAGTGGTAAACTTGTGTGTGACTAATATTATTCAATCACACTTAATAGATATGCAAATCATGTTCATATCAAAATGTGTGTTCATAGAAGAACCGAGCTTAAGACCCCGTTTGATAACGGTGTTTAAACAACAAAAACTATCGTTTAAACACCACAACACGTATTTTTACACATTTTTTCACTCACATGTATTTTTACAAAACTTATATAACGTTACTAAAAAAAATCTTTTACCAATTTAGCCCAAGTTCAGACAACTAACTATACTGGGACTACTGCCGACACCTTGTCCACATTGCTTTGATGTTTCATTTCATCCTAGTCAAATGACCAACACTAACCTCTAATGTAGCTAACCTACAAAAATACACCGAGGGCATTATTGTCACTTAAACCATCCACCCCTTCTCTGCTCACAGCTCTCTCTGTCCTCATTTCTGAACTCCAAGAAACGAGCAGCAGCAGCAGCAGCACCGCTTCTGCCTAAAAAGAAGGAGAGTAATTTGGTGTAAAAATGATGGGCAAAAAGGTAAAATGGAGCTGGAGCTCAGCCATAATCGGAGCAGCGTCGGCGGCGGCAGCGACGGCGCTGATTTCGGCAAAGCCGAAGGACCCGACTTTCCACGTGATATCAATCAGCCTCACCTCATTCAAGCTCAACCTCCCAGTCCTCGACGTCGAGCTCACCCTCACCGTCCACGTCACCAACCCAAACATCGTGCCCATCCACTACTCCTCCACCACCATGTCCATCTTCTACGACGGCTCCCTGCTCGGCTCCGCCGAGGTCCAAGCCGGCTCCCAGGGTCCGCGGTCTTGCCAGCTGCTCCACCTCCCGGCTCGGCTCGACGGCGTGCAGCTCGCTCACCACGCCGTCAAGTTCGTGGCTGACGTGGCGAGGCGCGTGATGGTGCTGGACGCTGCTGTGGATATCGGTGGTACCGCGAAGGTGTTGTGGTGGCACCACAAGTTCATGATCCGCGTGGACAGTCGGATCACCGTTGATCCTGTTTTTCTTGATGTGATTGATCAGCAAAATACGGCTGAGATGGAAATCTCTCTCACTTGAAAAGGCTGAAACGCACGTTTTGTATTATATAAGAAAAGAATGGAACATGAATGAACAATAATATTTTTTAATGTTTTTGGTGAACTTCATTTTTTTTTTTTTAAATATTTTTTAGAGTACTCGCTTTGTCATTTTAGACTATGATATCAGGGGTTTTGATATTAAATTCTCACACTTTTAAAAGTTTCAAATTAATCTTACACTTTTTAAAATGTTTTAATTCAATCCATACATTTATTTATATTTTCCGAGGCATATGGTAGTCGTTTTCCAACAACCTTGCGCTAATTGGGCCTAGACCCCCAATTAATTTATATTCTAAATTAGGTCTAGCCTACAATTGGCGATCCAAGAAGTAGTTCAAGTGGTGTTTTGATAATAACCTGCTTGGAAACCAAGCTAGCCAAAGATACTATCAGGTAGCCAAGTTACAATTTTTGAAATCTGAGTTGGACTTTCTCATCCCCTAGATTGCGTTCTACCTTCACTCTTTTCTCACATGTTTCCCTCCCCTGGATTAGGTTCTACCCCCTTTTTCTTGACCCTCCCTTCCTTTTTTTATACCCTTGCCTTAGTAGATCTGTCATAATGAGAGAATATCATACATGTACATGGGTCCCTCCACTCATGGAGTTTGGATAGTTTCTTGAATCTTGGTTATTGTTCTTACGTGTAATCGTGTACTAAAGCCTTGCTGTTGAAATATTTTCAAGTAACTTATGCTTGACACCAAATCCTGTGTTCGGCTAGCGAATTCCCCCAAAGGCATTAATTTATGTCCTAAGCTACAGTGGACATTTATTGGAGTGCTCTGCTAAGGTGGGGTCCTTCGCTTAAAACATCTCAATATTCACCTAGTTAGTGTGGGTCTGTCTTGGGCCAACCTAATCCTAGATGGGCCTGAATTGGTCTAGGAATAGGCCAGCCTTTTTGCCCACCTACAAGGTGTTAATGAAAAAAAAAAAAAAAAAGTTCAAACAAAACGATAGTGTGTGATTTCAACAATGTGTCATGCATATTCACTCTCAAGTACTACGTTATCATTTTATTTACATATTTGCTATTTTATTATTCACAATCAGTCTATGAATTAAATTGATACATTTTATAGAGTAAAAAGTTTGGTTTGGAGTTTGGAACCATCCTTTAATTTTAGGTTTTAAAATGTAATTTATCCATCATTCTATATTGTGTTTTGATTTTGCTTATCCTCTTGTTAAATAAATTTTTTTCTTGGACCTATTAAGTTAGTGTCTATATGTATCATGTCATCTATACTACTATTTAAGAGATTTCTTTTGTTTGGGATCCTCATTTTTTTTTGTTCAAAAATGCCCTCACACCTCTATGTTTAAGTAGAGACAAAACTAAATGACAATCTAATAAAAATACAACTCTAACTTTCATTACCTAAAAAAAAGGGTCACTTTTCTATTAATTTTCAAATTATTTTATCCACTTATAAATTATATTCTCAAAATAAAAATTACATATAAAAATTTTATTTATTTATTTATGTTGGTGTTTGAATTGTTTTCTCTCACACTTGTTTGTACTGCCTTTTTTTCATTTTAATGAATGTATTTTCTATGTCCAAAATAAAAATCTCTATGCATGTGGTTTAATTAGATAGAAAAGAAAAACATCTCAAATTGAGATGAATAGAAAATTTATGACACTAAAACCAAAAAAAGCATCATCGCACGCGCTCTAGTCACCTTTTACTGTATTGGCAAAGGAAGCAACTCAAACCTTTATGCATATAATTTGGAGTTAATGTCCTTTTACTGTATTACCAAAACAAAATGTCTTATAAGGAGAGGCAAAATGCTTTAAGGGGGCTTGAACTCTAAAGTGAGGTGGAATCTTGTGTAACAGTTGCATACGACATTCCTTTTACATGAGAATGGATTCCATGCTTAAAATAAGTAAATCATTTGAAGAATGTGGTATTTTATATAATAAAAGTTGCATATAATATCTTTCTCACATGGAGTGCATTCCACACTTATGAGTAGTGTAAACTTAGCCTTCATTACCATAAGGAAGTCCAAATATATACAAGATGACATGGACTAAGAGGATGCATGGGAACTATTTATAGATCAAGATTCTTATACTTCGTTGATTAAAGGCATTATCAGTGATGAAGGGATAGGGGGGAGGGGGAGTGTGAGGAGATGATAGGGGAGATGTCTAATAACAGGTAATTGATAAAGGAAGCAAAGTATTTATGTAGAGCCCCCCTGGCTTAGCCCTTGACCTGCAAACTACATGCAGTTTGGTGTAGGACGAACATTTTGGATGTGAAAATCCGAAAATGTAGCATAGTTGGGACCTAATTTAAGCTAATTAAAGGGGTGAGTTCTTAAATGTATTAAATTCTCCAATTTAATTAAATCTAGGGTCATAAAGGAGTCAAGTTAAAACGAGTATTGAAAGCTTAAGATAGTTCATTTAAATATATATTGTACACTCAACAAATTAGATTACACTTATCAAAAAAAAAAAACAAATTAGATTACATGTACAAGCTTAATTCATTTTCTTGTCAAACAAGTTCAAGTTTATTCACAAGTTACTTATTTATTCAATTACCATTTATAGTAATCATAACTAAAAAAATTTATTTGTTAGAGTTTGGCAAAACCTGATAATCGAATTGCTCATTCATAGGCGTAACTCAGATAGCCAAACTAGCCTATTTATGAATTAATTCCCCATGTAATATAAATACGCGTTACTTGGAAAGGAGTTACAAAAAGAGTTGTAAACCCCCCATTTGGGTCAACCCCATTTAAGTTACAACTTCATATTTATTCACAAGCTACTTTTTTTACTTATTCTTATGCCATACATAGTTAATATCATAACTAAAAAAAATTTACTTGTTAGAGTTTGGCAAAGCCTGACAATTGAATTGCCCAATAATAGGCATAATCCAGCCAGCCAAGCTAACCTATTTAATTGAATTGATTCCCCATGTTACATAAATACGCGTTATTTGAAAATAAGTTACAAAAGGAGGTGTAAACCCGCCTTTGGGTAACTAATGAAACAAACAAAACAAAAAAACAATTCCCTAGCCAGTCGCCACCATTCTCATGCTCTTAGTTATCTTTATCATGTTTTTTCAAACTATAAATGTCATGTGTCTTGGTTAAGCAAGCCAAGCACCACCATGAACACCTATTATTTTGGGTCATGATTCATGAAGGTGTTTAACCCCAAAAAAAAAAAATAATAATAATAATAATAATAAGAAGGTTCCGTATTTTTGTAAATTGTATATATATTTTTTTGGAATAGACAAAAGGCGGCGAGTTGTTGGGCTCCTTGTGTAACAAACACTCCTACTTTTATACCCAGAAAGGATCAAGTTATATGTGCTGAAAAAATGGTGGGATGGCCCCCCACTGCGAGTTTGGTATAGTACAGTAGGAATGTAGCTTTGTAGCCACCTACCATAAGATCCAAATCCTTTACCATCAAATAATAAATTGCAAAACCAAAGAATTTAAAAAATAAAGTTTTCTTTTTTTAAATCTCTTCGAGAGATATAGGGTCCGTCTGAGAACAAACATTTAGTTGAAATTGAAAATTTTTTACTAACAATACTGTAAATAAAGCTAAAAGATAACGACTCATGAATAATATCAAAAAGTAAAATGAGACCTATAAATAGTACCAAATATAAACTGCATAGTAAAAAAAAACTAGTTTTTTAAGCCAATGTCAAACACAACTGTAGAGTTCAATCTCCATCTACAATAAAAACTAATTAATGTTTTGGTCTAATAATAAAGAATAATCATTCGAAACAAACCCCATATATAAGTTGAAATTATCTTTTAAAAAATTATAAAAAATGCATAAAGAAAGGAATTGAAAAGAAAAAAAAAAGGTGTAGGTACTTTATTATTTACAACCTAAGAAACAAAAAGAAGAAAACAAACTATAAAGATAATTCTAAAGTCTTTTTCTTTTCCTTTTTCAGTTCTAAGTATCTCATTTTCCAAGTTTCCTCCAAGTGCACAATTTTAAAGCAACTGTTGGATATGTATAAAGAATTTGTTGACGTTGAAATATAAATACTCTATTGGTTTTATCATTGCTGTGACTAATAATTAATCAGGCGGCAATTTCATTTGATTGGGATCCACCTGTACACTATAATGTCAAAAACATAAGGATTAATTTTTTGTCATTTAAGCAAAGAAAGAGTCACTCCCAAGGGAAAAAAATTGCAATGCAAAATATATAATTATATCAAATTTTGATTCGAATCATTAGCACCAAATAAGTGCAAAAAAATTTTTGTATCACGCGTTAAGAAAACAATGATTTTAGTTACCAAGGAGTGCTGCTCAGGTTCATGATTCAGCTCAAGATTTACATATGTTCTTATTTGTTTGTTTTTTTACAAATTATTTCTCTTGGACTTTGACAAATGAATGCTAATTTGGTGTTTATGGTTTTGATTCTAACAATTAATTATTAGACTTTAGGCTTTGTGAGTTTTGACAACCTATCTAAACACTTAACATCCACTTTGTTGAATATTTTCAGTAGCTGAGAAGCTAATTGAAATAGGTTTGACAATAGCATTTAATCACTACTTTTTCAGCTTCAAAATAAAATAGCTAGAGTCCTCCTAAAGCATATCGACCCAATTATTCTAAATATAAATGAAGATGAAACCTAATTAGGTTTAGATACTTTTTTAAGGCGATAATTTGCTTTAGTTGATTTCAAAATAAAAATTAATTCTAATACAACCCTGGTTATATAGTGGAGAATAGTAAATAATATCCTATTTTGTATAAAATCTGACATACATGTTAAGAATATAGAGAAAATGTAACCCAACAATAAAAATTTTAAAATATTAATTCAACAAAAAAAAAAAAGATATTCCACCAAGAATAACTTGATTTAACCCTTGAATCCATAACATTTTTTTTTAGTATATATAATATATTGTAATCACATATGTCAAGTTTGATGGAGTAAAGTATGTATACAAATCACTATAAAAACATGGAGAAGGAAAGACTTCAGTCTTAGGGAAGGCAGATGTAAAGTGTCTACAATAATGTCAATGTAAAACAATAGATCATGTTCAAATATCATAATTTATAAATAATTTTCCTATAAACATCTTTATTAACATATTTTTAGTTAAACTATTTCCTTCTGATTATTTTACAAAATTAGTTAAATTGAATTTTAAAAAAAAAACAGGTTTACAACAGATATAGAAATAATTATTAAAAAAATATGAAAAAAAATATATAGGAACGGAATTTCATAATCATGATATTGAGTACAAATTTAGAAGAAAAAAAAAACAAAAAAAGTAATAATAAAACCTTTAAGACGGTAGCTCTTCAGTCAACTCCAACGATTTTCTTAAAACTCAATTTCAAACAAATTTTATAACACTTTTTTTTTTTTAATGGTAGATAGATATAGAAATGTTTTAAATTTTTTAGGAGAGTCAATTGCCCCTTAAGGTTCGCCTATATTGAAAATAATATCAATATTTTTTAATTCACCTTATTATTTTAGAGGAAAAAAATACAATTAGAATTATTAAAATAATATTTGTCTTGAAAATATACTAATAGTTTCCAATTTCCAATATTTATATCACTTAGGAAGAAATTACAGACGGAATTCAGGTGCATAAAAAATTTTAAATTTTTTATTTATAAATGTCTTGTTTGAAATATGTTATGAAAAAATTCTGCCTATTTAGAGTGATTAAAACTTCATTTACCAATTCTGTCTTAAATTACATTGTTTTTTAAAAGTCTCCCAAAGAGACAATTAGGGTACTAATCCCTATACCAATCTCCTCACATAAGTCACACTCACACCCAATAAAATAAGAGTCATACTCATACCAACACCACACTTTTATTGTATGGTTTTGAATGTGAGGCTGGTGCCAGTGGTGGGATTGATATTTTCCTTGTTATGTATTTTATATCCAAATAATAAAATAAATAATTAGTGGGATTTAAGATTTTCTAATCCATTATTTTAGATATTCTACATAATAAATATCAATTTTCTCATCCAAGCACAGGGTTGTGGTAAGAATAATTAATTTGGCTATGCCTGCAACTAAAGTCAGACCCATGTTGGGACCAATTGCCCCCTCACCCAACACCCCCATTCTCCCCAATTATTTTTTTCTAATAATAAATAATTTAATTTTGTCTTCCTAAAAAGTCAATTGGGCCAAAGAGGCTAAGGACAAATTAAAAGAAATAAAGAAAAAAAAAATGATTAGCTAGTCTATAACTTATGGCCCTACTTAAATAACAAAATAATAATAATAATAATAATAATAATAACAACTTTTTTACTCAAAAAATTCTTTAAAAATTCATTATCTATGTTTTTTTTTAATGTTTTATGCTGAAAAAATCCTCTAGTAATCAAAATAAGTATTTTCTTAATCAATAGAAAATTAAAAGCAAAACAAGAAATAAGAGATTAAGGATTTTCAAGTAAAATTATTCTTTTATTTCTATAATAATGTAGTTTATACTGTTTATTGCTCTTACATGTATGTTCATGCACGCGTGCATTTTTTTTTTTATCAATATATTATTATTAGTATTTTAAAAAAGTTGATAGAATGGTAATAAATCAAGGTGAAAAACACATATAGTTTTTTTTTTTTTTTTTATCATAGTATCTTTCTTAATTGTGTCAAGGTGGTTCATAAAGATTAAAATATCAATAACCTACCAATTTGTTTATAGAATTATTGTAGTTGTACACTTGTCTTGTTTCAACTATAACTATAAGACAACACAATTTTATTTTACTTTTAATAATTTAATAGGGGGAAGAGGGAATTTGAATACTAGACGTTTTTGTTAGAAACAACAATAAGTGTCAATTAAGCTACAAAGTTTTTGGTCAAGACTTGCATTTTAATTCAAAAATTTTGTCAAAACTACAACAATTAAAAAAAAAAGTAAAACGATTTTCAAAAGGTACTATTTGATTTTGTATATTGAAAGTAAAATTATTGTGAAATTTAGTACATAATCAATTTATAGAATATTTTTGCGAATTTAAAAGAATACAAAATTTCATTTTGATAAATGATTGATTTTGACATATATTGAGAACTATTATTCTGTCTTTTCTTTTGTTTATATTATGGTAGCTTTGAAAGAATATTAGTTTTATTTTTATATTTAGTCTTGAATTAGTATATGTTTCATTCTTGAATTCTAATTTTTATTTATTTATTTATGCTTTGCCCCAATCAAAAATTTCGGTTTCATCTTGCCTGCAACCCTTCATCCTTAGTTTAAGTTTAGGCATTGGTTTTTCAATGTGCAAGTGTTGTCACGGTCACATTTGGGTTCTTTTACAAACTGGTCATCCCCACACCTTTTTTTTTCTTTAGCAAAAATTTAATTTGATGACTAATATGCCACCTAACCAGGGTCATAAATAGCAAGAGACCATGCTATCATCTAATATTGTACACTTGTCAATCAATTTTTTTTTAGAATACTAAGTATAACACACACATACGGTGAGTTAAAAGAGGTTTAAAGTCTGTGCTCTGTATTCAAGAGTTAGGCCATTTTGGATATACAACATTGTAAGTTTCTTTAAGAAACCTTCTCCCTCTCCCCATGTGTGTTATACTTAGTATTCTCAAAAGAAAAACAGTGGGCTAATTTCACATTGAAAAATAAGTGTGAGTTAAAGAAATTTAAAGTCTGTGCTGTATATCTAGGAGTTAAGCCCTTTTGGATGTACATCACTGTAAGTTTATTTAAAAAACCTTCTCCCAACTTGTCAATCAATTGAAACAATGTCAAGTATGTTGAATTATTAGGTATTAAAGTACAGAAAATGTTACTACCAAGTTCAGGGAGTTTAAACTTGGTTTTCAATTCTTTTTCTTTTTATGTTGTGCTATTTGTTTGGACTACTCTTTAATAGTTATGAAAAGGTTTCTATCAGAAATTTACTCCCTTCCCTTTGTTCAAACATGACCTCAAATTCACTATCAAAGGCCAATTATAATTCCTCTTCATAATCCATATTAGCACACCAATTATATATAGAGAGAGAGAGAAGAAAGGGGAGGAATGAGATTATAAAAATAATTATAACTTATCTGCTCAATAATTATAAAATTTATTGCGGAAACTATTATGTATGTCTTCAACTACAATAGAACTTTGACCATCGATCATTTTTAGAACGATAGTCAATTTACAACTATAAATGTTTGTAGATTAAGGAGCAAAAACAGATGTTTAATTCTCCATAAGAAAGTTCCACAAATATACATTTAGATTATACTAAAATAAAATTTAATCTCATTAAAAAAAACCCAAAAAAAAACAAACTACAATTAAACCTTCTAATTTTGAGAGTCAAAATTAATAGAACTTACCAGTAACCAAAGCTGTAAATAACAGTTCCAAGAGAGAAAACCCCTCCTCCTGAAAACGCTCCAAAAAGATAAAGAGAGGTCCTTGTGCATTGTGCATTGTGATGTGAGCTGTATTTAAAACCTACCAAAGCCAATACTCAATGAATAATAGCACCAATCTTCTTTTTTGGTGAAATAGTACTAACCTTCTAACTGAAGCTGACAACTCAAATCCATAAACACACACACACACACACATATATATATATATATATATAGTTGTAAATACTCCATTAACACTGTATTAGTTACTCAATTAATTTCCCACCAAATACATCTCTTTCTCTCTCTCTCTTTCTTTCTCTTTCTCAATTTCACAGAGACTCTCTGTCTTTCTTGTTCAACTCCCCAAAAGCCAAAAACAAAGAAAAAATTGAAAAAAATATATATAGAGATAATGATACTCACGTCCCACATTGTTCGAACCCGTTTGCTTTAGTCCAACTCCAACCCAAATCTCCTTCTGAAAAATCTTCTTTCTTTTCAATCTTTCTGTCTCTCTCAAACCTCTCAGAATCTTTGTATATATATATATTTTTTAGTATATTAAAATTTTTTTTTTCTTGTTTCTCAAAGCAAGAAAGTGTTTTTTTTTTTTTTTTTTTTTTGTAATTAGTGGGTGTTTTTTTATAATTCAAGAAAAAGGTTGTTTTCATTGCCAGCCATGACTGAGGTCCTCAATCCCAACCCTTCGCCAACCCATTTCTCTTCTTCTTCTTCTCCTACAAGAGTTTCTTCTTCGTCTTCTTCCTCTTCTTTTCCTCCTTTATCATTTGCAAAGCAACCTCAGAATGAGGACAACAACAACAACAACAACAACAACGACATTAACATTAACAACAACAACAACTACAACCTTTGTGAATGTGAGTCATTCTCTTCGCATGTAGCAGAGGACGGAGATTCTATAGCGTCGGTGTTTGAGGAAGAAGAAGAAGAAGAAGAGGAAGAGGAAGAAGAGTGTGAGAGTCAGGCAAGAGATCAGCTTTCTTTGTTGGCATTGCTGGTGGCCCTTTTCAGGAAATCGTTGATTGCTTGCAAGAGTGATAGAAGGGAGCTTTGTGCTATGGAGATCGGGTGGCCCACTAATGTGCGCCATGTGGCGCATGTTACCTTTGATAGGTTCAATGGCTTCTTGGGTTTGCCTGTGGAGTTTGAACCTGAGGTCCCCAGAAGGCCTCCCAGTGCAAGGTTCTTTTTTTTATTTTTTTTTGTGAGAATGTGAATGTGGGATTTAATTTTTCATGATTTTGGTGCTATTTTGGTTATTAAATTTGTGAACTTGTTGATTTTTATTCATTTTGTGTCTGTGTGTGTTTTTTTTTTTTTAAGTTTTAATGGTTTATTCAAATTCTTGGTTTTTGAATTTGCTCATGTGCTGTGTACTTTTCTATTCTTTTGTTTTTGGTGGCAATGCAATCTTGAAATTGCGAATTTGGTCTGTCAAACTGGTGGGGTTTTCCATTTTGGGTGTTGTACTTGTTTGTGCTATGCAATTCTTGAGATTTTAAGTTTGTTATTTGTATTGGTTGCTTAGCTGGTTTCTATTCTTGGATGTCCTATTGGTTGTGGCCTATTTTTAGTTACTGGTCTATCCAATTTGTCAAACTGCAGCTTGATTTAATCCAACTTGTAGTTAGAACAAAAAAAAAAAAGAAGAAGTTTTTTTTGGTTTCTTATTGGTTATTGCAATTGCAAAATTGTTGTGTTTGTTTTACATTTAACATTACTTTTGGTGATTTTCGTGGATGATTTATGTAGAAACAATTTTAATTGGATGGATTAAAAAAAGTAAAAACCTAAAAATCATCGTATCAGGAGATTATCAACAGCACCCTCTCGATTATAAAGCAAATGGCGAGACTCCTGATCTCGCATATGATGTGCTATCCCTTCCTAAGGGCGGCTGAGATTAGCTTTAATTGTAACTCAGGTAGATATAAAATTATGTTGGTATAATATCTTTTATTTGAAGTCCTATAATGGAATATTCATCAATTTTGGGATGATTAATTGTTTCTTCCTTTCCTCATTTTAATGAGCTTAGACAATCAGGCCTTTGTTCCTGGCTTATTCATGTACTTATGAATACATACATACAGACATATTCAATCATGTAAAAAAGGTTCTTCCTACTACATACCAGTATCCATATTTCCTGGACCTGCATTTTTGTATCCATTTTACAAGCATCCTACTTGATCAGTATTTTCCATGTATAAACATGTATTTCAGTTTGTTGAAATGTTGGATTCTGAATGATCATTAAGAATGGGATTTAATGGTTATTTGGTTAGATAACATAAATGGAAATAAATTTGGCATCATCTGAGAAGGATTTATTGAAATTCTCTTAAGGTTTAGAACCTACACACCAGCAACATCTGCATCACTTTATATAGTTTAACTTTGTTCCTGGAAGGCTTTAAAGCTTGTTAATTTTTGCACATCTTCTTGTCAGTTTCTACCTAATTGTTTAACTAGAATGATCTTGCCTCTGCTATTCATTTGATTTTTCCTTTATTTTCCCCCTTAAATGTAGTACTACCGTCTTTGGAGTTTCCACGGAATCCATGCAGTTGTCGTATGACTCTCGAGGGAATAGCGTGCCAACAATTCTCTTGCTAATGCAAAAACACTTGTATGCTCTTGGAGGCCTGCAGGTATTTCACCTTGTTCATTCTCTTCTCCTCTGCCTCTTGAACATCATTACTCTAAAAATTCTGAACCAAGAGTAATAGTTTGGAATTGACAGAAAGTTTTGTAGAGTTGAGTGGTTTGACTTGTCTGAGCAGCTTTTTTCTATCTATATATCTTTGCATGTCAAATTATGTTGAGTTAATTGGTATTGGTTTTGGTCTGAAAGTTCTTTGGAGACTATAAATCTTCAAACTGTTGATTTTACACATGTAGGCAGAAGGGGTTTTCAGAATTGCTGCGGATAATGGTCAAGAGGAGTATGTCAGGGACCAATTGAACACAGGAGTGGTACCAGAAGGCATTGATGTACATTGTTTGGCAGGGCTTATCAAGGTATGCTGTTGTTTTATCAAAGCTGATCAAATAAAACATTGCTATCAAGGTACATCATTTTTAGGAATCATGTTTGCTGTATATTTGTTTGTGAAGAGTATGTGAAAGTGAGTTGATCTTAATAAGCATAATCATAAACAAGACTTACACTATTTACAAAATTTTGGAATAACACTATGTCAATGTTCTGCTCCAATACTGCTATCCTTAATCAGTTTCAAGTATACTGTCAAATGTCAAGAAAAATAAAGGATCATATGAGTCAAAAAAATATTGTATTGTGGTTACATGTCTACACAGTGACGCTTGATCTGCTATGGCTGTTTTTGTATGCCACAAGTTGTGTCCTTCCACTTTATGTGTTTGGTTGGTAAAGGCACTCCAATAGAATATGGCAAGAAAACCAGAAGAAGTAAGTGTTAAGATTTCTTCTTCTTCTTTGACCAAAAAAATGTTATATAAAGGGTAAGTTTTTGGACCTTCTAATAATGATTTCTTCTTCTTTGGCATATTACCTAAACAGTTCAAGAGATTGAGGGACCTCTAAATCTGTACATGGTGGAAGAATGGGAGAAAATTTTGATTTTTTCCTCTCTTATTCTTCTGTTTAATAAATTTGCAATTATTGTAAATCTAAGGGATGTTAAAATCAAAGCAAAAATTAGTCAAGTTGCAATTACCGATCACTGTGGAAAAAGTTTGGCCTATTCTAGATTGATTTTATTGGAGAAATAGTCAAGTTGCTACGTGTTCCTATAATTAACGAGTAAGAATGAAGCCCTATAACTAATGATATCAATACATTGACTTGATGAATATTTGATCATTTAGGCTTGGTTTAGGGAACTCCCAACTGGGGTGTTGGATCCTTTATCACCTGAGCAGGTAATGCAATGCCAGACAGAAGAGGATTATGTTGATCTTGTGAGGCGCCTACCCCCAACTGAAGGCGCTCTATTGGATTGGGCCATCAATCTGATGACTGATGTTGTCCAACAGGAACATCTGAACAAGATGGATGCACGCAACATTGCTATGGTTTTTGCACCAAACATGACTCAGGTTAGTTAGAATAGTTTCAACTTCTTGAAGTTCAGAAATTCATGGCATGTTTAGGTTAATTGCAGTCTATATATTTCTTTCTTGCTAAATGATATCATTCGGGCGTCCCTTTATATCAGTCAGTTGTGTTATATAGGACCTAATCTTGAAGCATATTTTGAATTGCATTTAAATGAGCACCTTCATTTTAGAGTTGGTGATGTCTGTATGCTACATGCTGACTAGTAAAATCATGTGCCAAAATGACAACCCCACCCTTTT
The DNA here is from genome assembly GCF_040712315.1 of Castanea sativa. Lineage (NCBI taxonomy): Eukaryota > Viridiplantae > Streptophyta > Magnoliopsida > Fagales > Fagaceae > Castanea > Castanea sativa. Next base: position 45,905,889 of record NC_134020.1, on the reverse strand, counting down.
TTTCTTTTTCATTTTTCAACTCATTATCACCTTTGATTTTCATATTCTTTTTTCTTTTTTTTTTTGTGTGTGTGGGGGGGGGGGGGGGCTAAGTTATAATCTTCCATTTAAACTGAAAATTTTTGATGGCACTACAGATCGCAGATTTATCTATTGATATGCTGGAATGATTTGACTTGTTTTGTTGCAGATGGCAGATCCTTTGACTGCCTTGATGTATGCAGTCCAAGTGATGAACTTCCTCAAGACCCTAATCTTAAAAACACTCCGAGAAAGAAAAGATTCTGCAGTGAAGTTTTACTCTGCTTCCTGTTTAGAGCCTTCTGATGAGAATGGACACCAGAGCCCTTCCCAAGCCTGCTTGGAAGACACTGCCCTAGAAAATGAAGAGCCAGAGCAAGCATTTGTTGCGGAAGAACCTGTTCCAGAAATTTTCTTTGACACTAATGAAAACAATGATCTTGCTAGTGGAGAAGCTGGCAGTCCATTGACATCTTCTGAGAAACTAAATTCTGATGAGGGTGGTTCTTGTGGGACTCTGATTGGAGTTGACACTTACATTAGCAAAATAGAGGCCGGTGAAGTTGATGGTGAAATAGCTGGAATTCAAGGTACTACTGAAAAGAGCAGGACTGGTCAATCAAGTAATTCAAATTTCAAATGGGGGCCAAGTAAAAAATGTGTTCAGCAACCTCTAGTTCCAGAAACAGGGCCAGTTGACAAGACTAAGGGAATCAGCAATCTGAGTCGCATAGATTCAAGGATAGAGCGGATCGAAGCCTGGAGGTGAAGGAAAGCTCAAGAGCAGTTGAGCCCAATTCATTGTATGATACTGTATTTTAAGTGTAAGTTTGTTTGATTTGGAAGTTGAAAAGTTTGTGAATTGTTCGTGTATGTTGTCTCTGCTGCTTGGTGATTTGCTTAACCTGATCTGATTTCATGGATGACCCTTCTGTAGAATCTTGCTAACATTGTTACTGGAGTTCCATTGATGTGATTTCCTGTGTTTGCTTTTCAATCTGTGACCAAACTTTTATTCCTTGTGTGTTTAGGTGCTTACCCCTGGTCTCTTTTTTGGCTTACGTACATGTACGAGTGGGGGGATTTGAACCCAAAATCTCATTGGAAGACAGTCAATGCCATTGATTTGCAAGGCTCTTAATATCGCTTTTTTTTCTTTTTTTTCTTTTTTTAAAATTGGATGCTTGTCAAAACTTGTATATTTTAGAATCACTATATATACCATCAACTTATTTATAATGCGTGTCAAAACTTGTATATGCTAAAATGACTATACCATCAACTTATTTATGGAAGTGCGCCTTTGTGGAGACCAAGAAAGTACCTCAAACATGTAATAAAGATCTTGGCTTTTGTTAAATTTTGTGGGAAAAAGGCATTGTCTAAAAATGTGATATCCAATGAGTTGGGACCACGAAATAGAAACAAAGAAATGAATGCAATCATCAAAAAGCCCATAAAGATAACGAGGAAAGAGAATCACACAACTAAGGAGCTATGTGGTAAACTAAAAATAATAAGAGGTTGTGCTACTCTGCATCGATGGATTGTTTAGATAGGACATTGAAATAGACGGATAGTCGGATACCACTCATCAATTTTCTCACAAGAGGAGGGAAACATGTATAGAGTATCAGCTCGAATATTTCTTGTGCCTCTGGAAGTGAAAATGAGGGCATCACTGATCACTCGTGCAGAAATAATTGGCTGCAGCTCGCTTGAGTTAACTCAATTATAGTTTATCAAAAAAAAAAAAAAAAAAGAATTATAAAATTCTTTTTTTTTTTTTTTTTGGTTATGAGATAAAGTTGTTTTCTAGAAAATTTTAGTGGAAAACAACTCCATCTTCTTCTAAGTTCGACATAGAAAGTTAAGAGATAGTTTTCTTTCAACTTTTTTTTTATACTTACAAATTCAGAAAAATACATAATATTATCTTTACATCAAGTTTTCTATTGAAATAAATGGTGTATAAATTAAGCACCATACATCACGTTTATTACATTATAATTGTTATTTATCATCTTTTCAAGACATTAAACCAAGTCATCTGAAGCAAGTCAAGATATACAAACAAAACCTTGGGATGCCAAGCTCACTCTCAAGCCTGCGGGTCAAATCTAAACTCACGCCTTTGGAGGGGAGTTGGAGGCACCACTGCTTTTGACAAGATTGCAGGCTGCAGATTTAATTACAATGATTTGATCCCTAGTTGATGTCAATGAATGCGACTAGGTAAGTTTTTGCAGCCAAGATTCTTATGAATTGTCTTAGGTACAGAAATTTTCCCACAACTTGATATGATTGGATAACACCAATCACAGTAAATCACATCAACAGCCAAGAAAATTTTGTTTCATTGTTCTAATATAATCGCTATGGATTTTATTAACGTGTGTCGGAAAGACACACAATAGTATATTATTTTTGAAAAAAAAATTTATTGAAAATTGAAAAATTTTTATATATTTTTTAATTTTTAATAAAATATTTTTAAAAATAAATAGTTTAGAACATATATTTACTGAACCCTTTATATAAAGTTGCTTTCAGAGGCGGAAAATGTAGAGATGATGAAAAGGTAACGTGCGATGTGGGTTCAAATTGTATAACCAATCACATCAGTACACCCTGGACTGCATCACAATAAATTTACATGCTATGCTTTGATTACAAGTTCAATAACTCTGCAACTCCAAAATATTTCACAAATGTTAACTGGTCAAATTATTAATGATAAACGATAAAATGATACGTATAAAAACTTATTAACTCAATTGTTATGAAAATTATTGCATTAACATAACTCTTAAAGTTGTGGTCTCCTTGCCCAGTTGCCCATCCCTTGGTCTTGGTGGAGACTAGAGAGCAATATAGCCTTCAGTAACAAGTATACTCCCTTGCTCTCGTGCTTTGTGGATGATTTTGTGGGTCCCATTGTGGGAAACTTTGTTTCCACTATAGAAATTTATATGTTGAATTAAGAGATTATTTAACAAAAAAAGACAAAAATCAAAACATAAAAGATTGCAATCCTTGATGTAGTTTGTGCCACCAACGAAAGGGATTTTTATTTATTTATGGGAAGGCTGCATAATTAATATTGCTCATGAAAGGTTATAGATACATCATATAGAAGAGCTTGTTCAATGGAATAAGGGTTCTCCTCTATCCAAGCAGAAAAATCAACAATGCCTAAAGTAAGCTTTGCTAAAAAGTGGGCTGGCCTATTGCCATGCCTACGAACATGAGACAACTCTATACTCCGAAGATCATGAAGGGAAGACAGAACACTATACACGATAGTAGCAATAGATACAGGGGGAGGGGTTGTTTCCTGTAAAGCATTGATCAAATTCAATGAGTCACTCTCAAGAATAAAGTCATGGATAAGTAAGGGCCTATTTGGTTTAGACATGACTCAATTTTTATAACTCATAACTCTAACTCAAATCTCATCACTCATAACCCAAACTCCACTATCACTCAAAAATTCCAAAATTGTTGTTTGGTTACAAAAACTCAATCACATAACTCAACTTTTAAATCCACTTTTTGCCAAAATGGTGGAACCCACTACACTGACACTACACAGGAGTTATGGTTGCTACCCGCGTCAATTTTCTTTTCCCCTCTTTCATATTCTCCTAAGTCCATCACCACCATCAATGGCAAACTCAGAACCCACCAATGTCAACACCACCAACGGCCACAAAATGGGGAAAAAAAAAATCCAACCATCAGCTACAACCACAAAAAAGAAAAAAAATTCCAATCATCAATACAACTACCAACCACACAAACCCACCTCCATCACAGCCCAAGCTTCAAACCACAACTACAAACACAGAAAACCCAAACACACCAACACAAAATCTTCAGATCGATGATCCAAAATTGCCAACTCAAACCCACAAATACTGAAAACCCAAATCCAAACCTAGGAATCCTTAGATTGAAATCCAAAATCATGAAAATGAGGAGTGGGTTTCTGTTTCTGGGTATATATTTATACGTGGATGAACATGGTGAGTGGGTTTAAAGAAGAAAGAAAGAAAGAAAGACAAAACCAGGAAAAAAAAAAACCTGTTGGTGGTGGAGTAGGTCTTGTGGGGACTAAAAGGACCTAAGTCGGCCCATGAGTCGAGAGTCCAAAGATTCGTCCGAGGACGAATCTCTCCTCGGACAGACCCGCGATGACCCTAGGATTCGCCAAAAAGATTAAGGCAGTGTTCTGGACGAACTGTTGGTTAAAAGGGGGATCTAAATACCCTCTAGACACCACGGGGTGAAAGAAATATCTTAGAAAAAGGCTGTTACTTCCACATTAAAGACCCTGCACCTACCTCCCTGGCCGCATTAATGGGGAAATGACCCCTGAATAGTAAAAGTCAGCCTTCTTGCTATCGTTTGAAGACTTCCAGAGGGTGGTGAATGGGACAGGTGTCTAATAGGGTGATTTGCGTTACACGTGGATAAAGAGGGAAGAAGAAGAAGTATTTAAGGAGGGAAGAGAGTAAAGAAAAAGGGGGTGTGGCTAGACAAATATTAAGAACGGTAACCATTGAAAGAAGAAAGGGAAATAATATATAAATTGTCCTCGGCTTACGTCCGAGGAGGTTCATTTTGTCCTATTTGTCTATTGTTTGTAAATACTGTAACATTCCAGCCTGTTCATCAAGCTTCGAACATCACTAAACTAGATTGTGAACCCACACTCTACAAATTTAATTGTTTAAGGCTCATTGGGCCTGAGCCCACGTGTGTTTTTGGGTCCAGGTGCAATTGTGCACTTACAGGTCTGATGAAGAAGAAGAAAAAAAAATGTTGTTGGTTGTGGAGTGGGTATGAAGAAGAAAGAAAGAAGAAGTAGAGAAAAAGCAAAAAAAAAAAAAAAAAAAAAAGGAAGCCGATGGAACTTAGTAGAAGAAGAAAGAAAGAAAGAAAAAGAATGAATGAATGAAGAAGAAGAAGAAGACAAAAATGTTGGTGGTGGTGGAGTGGGTATAAAGCAGAAAGAAAGAAGTAAAAAAATAAAAATAAAAAAAAAAATAAAAAATAAAAAGGAAGCCGGTGGAACTCAGTAGAAGAAGAAAGAAAGAAAGAAAAGGAAAAAATGAAGAGGACAAAAATGTTGTTGGTGGTAGAGTAGGTATGAAGAAGAAAGAAAGAAGTAGATAAAAGCAACAACAAAAAAAAGAAGAAGAAGAAGAAAAAAACAAAAAAGAAGAAGAAAAGAAGCAGCCGGTGGATTTGACAACACACAAGCCATGGGTCCCATAGAGTCTGAAAATTTACATCCATGCCACTGATTTTCTTATCTCAGTTTTTGAAAATGCCGATTTCTTGTTTTCTATTTCCATCACTCTAACCCAAAATTTATGAGTTTGGAGTGATGGAAACACAATGTGAAAATCAAGCCAAACAAAAAAATTTGTGTGGGTCCCACGTGTTTTGATAACTCAGTTATGAGTTTTGAGTGATATAATCCAAAACTGCTCTAAACCAAACAGGCTCTAAGTCTTTTGCAAACTGAATACTCATCTCCAAAGCTTTGGCTTCCACCTCCACCGCTCCTAGAAGGGCTTTAATTTTTTTACTACAAACTCCAACCACTCTGCCCTCAACATCACGGACCAGTACTCCAATTCAAGCAACTTTTTGTGCTCCAAAAACCGTTCCATCAATGTTTAGTTTGTAATGCTGAGGGGGTGGAAGGGTCCAGTTCACAGCCAAACTTGGTCTATGCACCTCCTCCTTAGTACAGTAGGCTTGGTACTCCTACAGGTAATCAATTGAGCCATGAACCATTGCACTGCCATTCTTAACCTTGCCCCCATTCCTTTGTTCAATTATGTTCTACCATATGGTCAAGGCCACCATAACTACCTTCTTTACCTGGCCCTAATTCCATTGCTCTATCATAATAATAACCCACAGCAAGTCCAAAAAGGATGAGAAAGGCCAAGCACAGTTTCTAGGGAAGAGCTTCGAGATAGCCCAAATTTCTTGGGCACGGCAGCAGCTCTAGAACAGGTGACCCGAGGAATCCTCATGAGCTTGGCAGCTATCACACCCACTGTCCTCTATTACTTTCCTTCTCTTCAAGTTTTCCTTGGTGGGCAGAATTTCCTTGCATGCACGCTAGACAAAATGTTTCACTTTGTAAGGAATGTTGATACTCCAAAGGTATTTCTAAAACTTTCTCATATTGTTGTTATCCAAGGCTGATGCAACCCCACTTCCTGAAGACAATTCCATAGCCAGCTTATATGCACTCCTGACATTAAATCTACCATTTGCCGTGACAGCCCAAATTTGCTTATCATCAGGTAGTTGAGAGCTTAAAGCAATACCACCGATAAGATTTGCTTCTTGAAGGAGGAAAATTCTATGGATTAACTCCATTTTCCATTCCCTAGTTTCAGGATCAATAAGCTCCTCAACTCGAGCATCAAATTGTAGGAGGGAGGGTAGGGAGATCACCTTGTACCGAGAAGGGAAGGGAATCTAGCTATCTTGCCAGATGTGTATACTCTTTCCATTACCCACCTGCCACCTCAAACCCCTCCTAACAATGTCTTAAGCTGCCATTATACTCTGCCAAACATAGGATGATTTGCACCCCACAGAAGCATGGACAAATTCATAGTTGGGGAAATATTTTGCCTTAAAGACCTTAAATAGTAAAGAGTTTTTGCCCATTTGTAACCACCATCCTTGTTTGGCCAATAAGGCTAGATTAAATGGCTTGAGCTGTTTAAAACCCTTCCCCCTGTTAGGAATACTATAAGCATATAGATAATAATTGTTGTATTGAGATTTAGTTAGTTAGTTAGTTAGTTACAATTCCAAGCATGTTAATCACATTTAGTACATGTTGGAATTATTAATACACATGGGGAATAATAGAACCAATGTTAATCACATTTAGCACATGTTGGAATTATTAATGCACATGGGGAATAATAGTTACAATAGGATAAGGTCATGTGGGCCAATGAGATTAGAGCTAGTCTCCTATAAATACATGATTGTAATCCAATATGAGATATCAATTGAAGAATAAACCAATTTCTTAATGCATTAATGCATCTCTCTCTCTCTCTCTCTCTCTCTCTCTCTTAATCTCTAATTCTCTATAGAGGGTGACTACCTCGAATTAAGTCAATTTCCCTACAATGCCCATCAATACCCCTATAATTCATACCCATCCCCATTAGGTTCCTAACCCTTCCCCCCTTGGGCTTTTGGAGTGCATAATTTTTCCCAACTGGTCTAAGCCATCTTCCTCTCATTTTTACATTGACCCCACCAGAAATTCCTAATCAATCTTGTCATCTAGTCACAAAGCGTGTCAGGAATCTTGAAACAGCTCATGGAATATGTTAGGATCGCCTGGGCTACTGCTTTTATCAAAATTTCCTTCTTTGCTTTGACAATAGCTTTTCCTTCCATCCCATTAATTTCTTGGCCAACTTCTTGATTTCTTTGAATGTATTCCTTATTCTTGCCCACCAAAGAAGGCAGCCCGAGGTACTTTTCATGCTCCTTGATCACCTGTGCACCGAATCTGGCTTGAATTTCATTTTTGATTTCTGCTTTTGTGTTGGGGCTAAAGAACAAGGAGGTTTTGGCCTTATTCAATTGCTACCCTGAAGCCAGCTCATTCACCTTTAGTATACGCTGTAGTGCACTACATTCCTCCATCGATGCTTTGCAAAAAATGATCCTATCGTCCGCAAAGAAAAGATGAGAAATACTAGGGCCCCTTCTACGCACAAAGATACCCTTCACAACACCCTCAGACACAGCGTTTTTAATCAAAGCCGAAAGGCCCTCAGCACACAACAAGAAGAGATAGGGGGAGAGTGGATCACCTTGGCGTAACCCCCTTGTAGGAACTATCTACCCCCTTGGCTTACTGTTAATCTGCACTAAATAGGTGACCAAGGAAACACACTGCATCATCAAATTCCTCCACCTCTGATGGAAACCCAGTTTCTCCATCATCCTATCAAGGCAAGCCCACTCCACCATGTCGTAAGCCTTGCTCATATCGAGCTTGACCGCCATCTCACCGATGGATTCTGTTTTTCTCTAGTTAATGTGATACATACATTCAAATGCTACTAAGACATTGTCAGTAATCAATCTACCATTAACAAATGCGCTTTGTGAGTCACTAATGATAGAGGGTAAGATTTTCTTCAATCTATTAGCCAGCGTTTTTTAAGCCAGTTTGTAGATTACGTTACAAAGACTTATCGGTCTATATTCTGAGACTCTCTTAGGATTACTATTTTTTGGGACTAAGACAATGTAAGTAGCATTGAAGTTTGGGGGTATAATGCCAGAATTAAGGAAATATAACACAAATTTAGTAACCACATTGCCCACAATTAGCCAGAAATATTGGAAAAAGAGGCGAGGCATACCATCGGGTCTTGGAGCTTTCAGAGGGTACATTTGCTTCAAGGATTGGAACACTTCTCCAGGTAGAAATTCTCTGAGCAAGCGAGAGTTCATATCTTGGGAAACTTTCAATTGAACAACCTCAATGATTTCCGAGAAGTCCTCAGGGTTTGATGATGTGAAAAGCTCGGTGTAGTAATCCACAAAACATTTCTCAATTTCGCTATCTTCCTCTTGCCAAACATCATTTGGGTCAAAAACACCTTCAATGGAGTTCTTCAGGAATCGGGCAGAAGCCTTAGAGTGAAAGAATCTTGTATTTTAGTCACCCTCACGAAACCAATTAAGCCTTGCTCTCTGTCTCCACATCGCATCCTCCCTTTCTAACTAGCAATTCAGCTTTATTCTGGTATCCCTCAAGTCTTTAATGATGCTCGTTGAAGTAGGTTGCAGCTCTAACCACTCCAACCTTTTCTAGAAGTGCGAAATTTGCTTACCCACATGTCCATACTCCGATGCGTTCCATACCTCCAATTGGTCTCTGCACAAATCCATGCAGGCAATGATTAGGAACGCCGACCCACCATTCTGACCTTCGTTCCAAGCATCAACAACCACTTTCTCACATCTATGATCTTGCAACCACATAGACTCAAACCTGAAAACCCTTTTATGTTTCTTTCTCTTGTTCGTTGTAGAGAACTTTAGCAAAAGGGGGGTGTGGTCTAATGTGAAAGAGGATTTGTGAAATAGCTTGACTGAAGGGAATAAGAGGGCCCAGTCGCTAAGGCCCTATCAAGCCTTTCCCTTATTTGAAATCCATCCTTCCTTGGGTAAATCCAAGTATACTTCGACCCAATCAAATTAATTTCTCTAAGCCCATAAGAGTCCACAGTATTCTTAAATCTCAACATTTGTGTGTTGGACCTCCTTGCTTCTCCCTCCTTTTCCAAAGCACACATTATTTTGTTGAAGACGCCTATGACCAGCCACGGCAAGTCAGATCCATTGCTTAGGGACGACAAAAGGCGCCAAGAATCACCCCTTAAGGAGGTGTCCAAGTTGCCATAAAAGCCGGTGAGATGCCACTACCCTATATTATCACCCCCCCCCCTCCACAATTGCTTCAATATGGGACAAGGAAGGGCTCTGAACTAAAACCTTTATGTCAGCCCTCCAAAAAAGTGTCAAAGCCCCGCTAAGGCCATTACTTGGAACCACAAAACTATCTTTAAATTCACACCGATTTCGCACCACCGCCATTTACTCCTCATCTGATTTTGTTTCCATTAAGAAATCAAAATTGGGTTTCTCTATCTTATTCATCTTCTTCAAGGCGTTTATTGTCTGGGGGTTCCCAAGCCCCCGACAATTCTAGCTTAATAGACTCATTGGACCCAGTGGGGTTGCTTAGCAACCTCCGCCAATCCTAAATGTGTGGCAAAGAGAACACTTAACTTCTTGGTCTCTTTTGCAACTTTCAACCTTTTTCCCCCCTTAATCCCATGTTCTTCCAACTTGTTGGGCTCCTCCAATTTTCATTTAGACCCCACATCCTCCTGTATAAAAACCCAATGACTTTCCTGCATGGGTCTAGTGCTTTGTCTGGTCCAATTGTATTTATTTTTTGCGTGATGGGCTAGTATTGGGCCCAATTGTATTTATTTTTTTCCCAACTCCCCTTTGGCCTTTTTACCTCTCCCCTGCTTCCCTTCTTTAATTTTTCCACTTGGGTCAGCCCGGCCCATTACAAACTCTCCCTCCATATCTCTATAAAGACCTAACGTGTTCTCCTTGGGCTTCCCCTCCATCCCCGAGATCAACGCCTCCTCCTTCCTTATTTCCACGCACAAACCCTAAGCCTCCCTAGCCTCCTCCTTGCTTTTTTCCACAAATAAACCTTGAGCCTCCCTAGTTTCATTTATCTCTCCTGTAGAGTCTGAGATAGGATGCTCCACATTTATTGCGTTGTCAATCTCCTCGATAATAGCCTCAAAATCTGGGATAGGGTGTGCTGATTTTTGCATCCTTATGACCATGGAATCTTCCGGATTTGTGGTTGGTAATAGCTAGCCACACACCATTCCAGCCTCCACCTCTACTTCATTCTTTTCTGACCGCCCTCTGTCCATTTTCCCCTCCACCAACTTCATGGCCGACGAGCCTCAGTCTGACCCTGGTGCTTTTACAGAGAGGGGTTTGGTCCTCTCATCATATCCCTTAACTTTAATCGTTTGCTTTTTTAGTGGACTGAACTGTGATGCTCTCAACCACTCCCTGAACTGTTGGTTATCCACCGACAAAGTACCCTTGCTTTTCAGCCACATCTCGCACTCTTTATCACTGTGGGTTAGCAGTCCACACCAATAGCACATATTAGGTAGTCTTTCATACTAAAAGGTAATCCAACCTATAGAATCCTCGTCAAACACGATCCTTATACCCCGACACAGAGGCTGGGTTACATTAATGGTTGTTTGGGCCCTCATGAAGCAACCTACCTTCATCTCTGATAGGTCTTGTGGTTTAATCACTGGTCCAATCGTCCTATCTGCAATGCCGTTTCCGGGTTCATAAACTTGAACGAAAGGTCATGAATTTGCACCCAAAAGGTGCAGAATTTAAACTCTAGTTCTGAGTTAGGTTTATTACCGTCAAACCGTTGTAGAATGACTAGGTGTTGATCATATAACCATGGTTCACCAAGCAACACTTTCTCAGCATCCACCTCCAGTCCAAATGTAAATAGCATTACGTTTAGGGGTGTCTACGGGTCAGGTTGGGTCGAGTTTGTGCCCAACCCGGACTCGACCCGAAAGTATCGGGTGGGGAAGATTTCAACCTGCAATCAACCCAAATAAAGTTTCAGATCAACCGGGTTGGGTTGTATCGGTTTTTGGGTGTGAATCGGTCGATTTCGGGTTTGCCGATTCGCCGATTTTTGGCCGGATCTTGTCAGATCTAGTTGGATCTAATGAGAGTCAGGCAAGATTTCTTCGGATCTATGAAAATTTGGCCAAGTTGGAGTCAGGCTTACCAGAGTTTTGGCCGAGTTTGAGTAGATCTGGGTTGGATTCACCGGATTTTAGTAAGGAAGAGACAAGATCTTGACTAGATTTGAGCTAATCTGAGTGAAGAAAGCCCAAACGTTGCCGAATCGAAAGTTGAGAAGAGCCAGATCGTCACTGGATCTAGGTGATTTTCGTTGTTCTTTGAGTTTTTGTCGGGCGGGTCGGGTGGCTCGGGTGGCTCGGGTTTTTGAGGATGAAACCCACCACTCGACCCGCCGGAGTCGAGTTCTAACGGTTGAGACTCGTCACCGACCCGTCGGAGATGGTAGCCTAGCCATGACAGGTCGGTTCCGGCGGGTCTTCAGTTTGTATGGACACCCCTAATTACGTTATTCCCTATGTTCATCACTTCAAAGCTCTCTTTAGTGTGCCACAGAGGGCGAAAGTACGTACTATTGCCTCCATATTCAACGTCCTCTTCATAAAAAAATTTGCTACCAACACATGGCTTGTTGACGCGTGAGACTTGGTTAATATAACCCTCTTGCCTTCTTTTGCAGACAAGGATAACAGATCACATCTACGGGTTAACTCCTCCATACTCAAACCTCTGAACTACCACACACAGGAAAGGAGCAAGAAACTAAACCCTACTAGTAACCAAGTTACACGAGGGACGACGATATTCTCCAAGAGAAAGGAACCACACTACTACCATCTAGCGCTCAGGACTCCACAGACCCCTGTGCCCTAGGCAGAGAACTTTGTTAACGAAAGGGGTATTATTGTTGTCATTATTATATTTTGAGATCACCAATTTAAGCTAGAGTCAATATCATAATATTTTTATTACAAATTGAGGTGCCAACCCACCATAATTTAAAATAAATAATGTTACACCTAAATCCATCATAACTCAAAAACTCAAAAAAGGACTGTCAAAAAAAAAATCAAAAAAGGTTGTTGAGAAAATATTTTGAGATTTTTTTTTTCATAAGCTTTCTCTAAGTGAAAATATTTAGGTACTCTTTTAAATGCTCAAACAAATCTAAAGCACAATTTTAACATAAAGTAGTCGATGTCCCATACGACGAGAACAATATAAATTAATTTTAAAATATTTTATAAAAAAACTATACTTTTTCTATATGAAATTTATCTTTATGGTTGTGTGTAATACTTATTATTAATATTGATGCCTCTACCAGAGCTCACAGCCATTAATTATCTTCCATCTTGGATTAAAACTTGTCAATAACATATGCTAAATATCCCTCTAAGATGATATCTCTTATACGTATTTCAATTGCAAAATTAATAGCCTGGATTTGCTATTTTTGTTTCCTCCGAATCTAAATTGCTCTCCCTTTGCAGCTCAATGTTGCAATAAGTGACCCGTTATCATCTCGAATCAAAATTCTTGCTCCAACTTTGCTCTTTAAAAATCACTCCATCAACGTTTATCTTGAAGGACAATTCTTAAGAAGGTTGATATTTATGCTTGATTGGACAAATGTGTAGAGACAAATAATCATATTACCCAATCCATTAAATCTGACTATTGCAATTGTAAATTGAACTTAGTTTTTGAATGACAATTCTTAAGAAGGTTGTTAGTTATGTTTGATTGGACAAATGTGTAGAGACAAATAATCATATTACCTAATTCATTGTAACTCTTGCAATTATACATTGAACTTAGTTCTTATGCAAAAAAAACAAAAACAAAAACAAAAATGATATCCATTGAATCTATCTAAAACATTTAAAGTAATAAAAGCATATTAAAGATTTATGTTGTTTGGCTAATTTAAAACATCAGCCCATTGTTTGGAATATAGTGGGAAGAAGTTAATGTAGAAGGCTATATGTACACCACTCTAATAAAGCGTTACATGGTAGAACCTCATACTTTTGAATATGAGGTTTCTGATTATATATATTGATTGATCAACTGATTAGTCCATATTATGCCTTAACAATATGTTTGCAAAGGCTAAAAGCCTTGTAACTCAATTAGTATCTCTTGGTGTTTCTAATGGAGATATTCAAGGCATAAATTTCCTCATCTGTTGTTGTAACTATTGAATTTTATATATATATATATATATATATATATATATATATATATTTGGTAAGAGAAAAAGAAAAGGAAGATGAGATCTTGAAAAGAGAGAAGAAAAATGTATTTTCATGTTTGGTTAAAAAAAAATGAGAAATATTTATATTTAGAGAAAATAATAATAATAATTTAGAGAAAAAGAGAGGTTAACACAATATGAATTTTTCTTATTATTATTATTTTCTTTGAATATAAAATTTGATAATAATGGTAATTATTAATAGTCATTTTATTATGATTGTATTTGTATATAGAATTAGGATATTCTACTATTTAATAAAAATATGGTGTGTCAAGATTCTAACGGAGAGGTAAACATTGAATGAAATTTCAATTAAATTAAAAATATATTTGAATAATGATATGTAAATCAAGAGGTCTTGAAAGCTTATGTGACACAATATTAAAAGGTTTTACAGATATCAAACGTCTTTGGTTATATAGAGATATGTGTGTGTGTGTGTGTGTTTAAATATAAATTTAATCATTAGGTAGTTATTAATAGGTAGTTATTAATAGGTAATTATGTTAATAATTAATAGTATTTTATTTTAGCTGTGACAAGATTTTAATGAAGAATTCAAACTCAATTAAAAATTATATATTATAATATTATAATAATTACGTGTAAAATCGTAAATCAATTTGTAATTGTAGTAGTAATTGATAGCCTTTTCTTTTAATTGTGGCTAGATTTTAATTATATAATATAATTTAAACTTAATTAATAATAATAATAATAATAACAACAACAACAACGTGTAAAATCGTACAACTTCAAAAACTTGTGTGGCAAAATATTATAAGATCAACTAAAAATAAAAAGTATTTAGTTTTATATATAATACAATAACACATTATTTTCAATAACCAAAAAAAAAAAAAATCATTAGGGTGGAGAGTTTTTTTTTTTTTTACATACTTTCCCTTGCTTCCCCTTTCTTTTTCCCCCTAACCAATGTCATATCTTAAGGTCCTCCACTTAATAGATTAAACCTTTATGAAGTGCAAAAAAAAAAAGAGAGTATATGGCCCCTATTTAGTTGCAACTTGATGACATTTGTTACTGTGAGACATTTGTTACTGTGAGTGATGAAAAAAACATAATAGGTTTCATGTGTGACAAATGATTCACTCGTTATAATCAAATATGTCATCAAATTGTGGCAAAAAAATTTCATTCGTAGAAGAATTGGGGGAAAAAATTATATACAAAACTCATAAATAGTAGGTAACATCTGTAAACTTATTTTATTTAGAATTTTTTTTTAGAGTAATAGTTTACATTCAATTGTAACCACCAAATCTTGACCAATCTCCAAAACCACCCATTCTAGCTCCATTTTTTTTTTTTTTTTTTTTTGGGTAAGCAATCCGTGTTGCATACATCCAAAATCAACCCCCCAAATTAATAGCACCATCTCTTGATCTCTTCAACCCATCCTAATCTCGTGCTTCCTTCTCGCACTCTCTCTCTCTCAAGCTCAACCATCAAGAACTCCTCACTTTTTTTTTCTCTCTTAGTCTCTCAAATATCCTACAAATAACCAAGGAGCCAAAAAAGCCATGGCTGCCTGTGGAAGCCTCCAACACATCTTTGAGAAGCCATTGCCTGAAAACCCAACACTTCTTGAATCCCTATCATGGAACCAGATTCCCAATATTGAGGAGTCACCATCCTTCACTGAGATTTTTGGTGAACTCCATTTCAAAGAGAATCCTGAACCATCCAGCTTCCCAAGCCCTCCCACATCATCATCATCATCGTCATCATCATCATCATCTATCGAAAAGCTTGATACCAATGATGAGAAAGAAGAGAACAAGAGGACCCCATCATGGGATTCCAATTCAGACACCACGACCCCAGGAAACAAGTATACTAGTAGCCACAAAAGCAGTGACAGCTTTTCATCAATGAACTTTGATAGCCTGCAGTTGTGCACTGAAGGTCTTGGCTTTGAAAGCTCCGATGATGTTGAAGAGTTTAGGAATGAGAGAAATCAAGAGTGTCAAGTTGAGCAAGAAGAGAAAGTTGGAGGCTTGATGACAAAGCAGCATCATTTGGCATGCAATAAAAATCATGGTGGTGAATTTAGGAGGTCAAGGACAAGTAGTGGTGGAGCATTCCCACCACCTATTTCTTGTATAGGCAAGAGTGGGAAGCCTTGGGTTTTCTTTAAGTCCTATAGACAAGATGGTAGGTTTGTTCTCAAGGAAATGAGGATTCCCACCCAGGAGTTTTTGCATGCATTTAGAGAAGACGGTCGCCTCAAGTTGAACTTTGTTCAGCCAAATGATGAGATTCTAGAAGAAGAAGAGGAAGAGGAGGAGGAAGATGAAGAAAATGACAATGATGATGATGATGATGAAAAAGATGGGAAGGAAAACGAGGATGTGTAAGCAATGGAGGAAAAAAAGGAGATAAGATAAGGCAGGATGAGCTTGAAGTCAGCACAAGCAGATATGAAAGTCTCAGGCAATTTCGTATTTGCAGGTTGGAGTTTGCTGATTTCAACTCTTAATTAGTCTTGTAGATGCCAGTTAGAATTTTTAATTCTGCTAATAATTAGAGAAAAGAAAAACATGAACCCAGCTTTGCATTTGAGAGGGCAATTTTCCTTTCTTCTGCTTCTTCTTCTTCCTTTTTTTTTTTTTTTTTTTTTTTTTTTTTTGTTTCAGTGAAATTATCAGTCATCCAAGGTAAAAAAATTAAAAAAGAAAAAAAAAATCATTTCCTCTGTCTATCTGAATTTCCCTGCTGAAGGTGTTTTTAAAACCAAAAGATGGTTTCTACTTTCTGCAAATTTAATTTCAGGTTATACAAAATAAATTCTAGGTGTTTTTCTATGAATTAATTGCAGAAAACTATCCTAAATTATAGGCGCTTACACTTTGCATATCAAACTATAAAAAGTTATAATCACCATCTCAGTTAGAACAAATTTTTGCCAAGTGTCTTGTAACGACATAGCCGGCTTTGTTTACGAGAGCCAGTCTATTTCAAGCAATATTAGCCGCATTATTTATGGCCAAAAATTTCAAGCAATATTAGCCCATTAGACATAGCTATATATGGCCAAAAAATAAAAATAAAAACCGCGTTTGTTTATTTTTTGAGATAGTTACAATATACTGCTAACCCCACAACTCAAATCTAAAGTAAAGCTAAAGAGCTTAAAATGCTAATCTATTATATCAAATCATAGTGCATTTTATTTGTAATTTGTTTAACTAAAAAGGTACATGTCAATATATCTAGACCGTACCAAACCAAGAAGGCATTAAAGGAAAGGGCAACCTTATGTATTTTTTTTCAAATCCGTGTCTCACAGATCACCATAATCCAATACTTCCATATACTGCCATATATACTTGGGCAAATGGCCGAATGGTATTTGGATTTCTTGACTGTGTCTCGTGTACCATAATAGCACATGTTGCATTAACCTTAATTAGTGTTGTATATAAAACAAAAACCATTAAAGAGGGTTTTTGCATCCAGGTTTAAATGAGTAAATGATTGATTTCCTTTATCACATCCAGGCTCCAGCATCCAAGGCATATGAAGCCAGGAACCATTAATTTATGGGGGACAGCAATGGAGCCAAGTCTCATTAAATCTTAAGAATTTGGTTGGTAAGAGGAAAGGAAAGAAAATGCGAGGTTGAAAAAAAAATGAAAAAGAAGAAGAGACCAATATTTTTGGTTAGAAATGTTCGGCAGGAACTATGAAGGTTAGAAAAATGGACAGAAAATTTCTGTCATATACTTCCTACCGATGAGATGAGATATCCCATAAACCTCGTGGACTAATGGAGTGATAGATGACACGTCCTTTAGATCCATTAAAACCCACCACCAAGATATTCCGGAAAGGACTATTACATCTTTGTATTGAATTGTTTTAAATAAAATAGAGGAATAAAATTGTCAAATCATCTATGTAAGGTATTCTAACTCTCTCAAACAAACAAAAAATCTATGTAAGATATTCTCTTAATTTCCTTTAATTTTGGAATATAAAAAAGGGTGGACCTAGATATAAATTAATATCTCTTTCTTTTTTCCCTTTCACTTTTCTACTCTACCAAAAACAAACATGAGAATATATCTTTTTTTTCCCTTGAATGTATCATTTTTTTTCCTTCACCGTTTTTATCCTTGCACTTTTCTATCCAATCAAATGCTCTATAAGTGTTGCGCCAGAAGTCTTGTAGCATACACCTTTTAGTGTATCCACAAAAATATCAAGGGCTTAAATCTCCCCTCCCTCGTTATTATCAAATTGTCAAAAATAAATTGCTCTACATGTTATATATAAAAACAATTGCCTATATAATAAGGATGTTTTATGAAGCCTAAATAAATACTAAATTTATTTGAGATGCAAATAGAGAAGCAAAAATGCACAACAGAACAAAATTAACGAAAGGGACAGTGAGAAGCAATAGTAGATCAGCAAAATTTGGGAATTTCTGGGTAGTGACAACATCATACTCAGTTGTAGCCAAAAAAAAAAAAAACATCATGCTCAGTTTTCAAAAGCTTACACAAGATCTATGACCTGGATAAGAAGGCCCAAGATGCTCACAGAAGGCCTATTAAGACACCAGTGAAGAACAAATATTGAAGTTCACCTTCAAGCCAAAAAAAATACAATGAAAGTTTAACTTGAGACTTCCCACGCCTTCCCCTGCAAGCTGGGAATTAAGGTCGGTAGCAACACTTTATGTATATGACTCAGGATGTTGATTGAAAAAGAAAAAAGAAAAAGGGGGAAGAAGACGCAGCGAAAACCTATAATTAAATCAATACCAATGACCAGGGTGATGTTCAAATTATGAAAGTGACACCCAAATTAAAGATGAATAAGGAGGAACAAAAAACATCAGCTATGTCCCAAACCCATGGGGAGCCTACCTATGATCATGACACGAATGATATTGCCAATTTCAAGGTTTTTTTTTTTTTTTTTTTCACAATGTAACATTCTGGAACAAATGAATAGTACCTATAGAGTCAAGTAGTCAACTAACAGTGAATATAGTTCAAACCTGAATTTTACACCACAAAATGAGCATATATTAAATTGAGACTCACCAAAGTCTCAAATATAATCTGTGGGTAAATCGTTATTGATACACCTTTGGATTCATCTAATTGATGGTTAGTTTCAGAAAAATGATACGTTAAACAACCAATTATGATTATAGCCGGTAAAAATCTAGAGACAGAGAGCATCAAAATAAAATAACTCCTTTAATGATTGAAGTTCATGGCCCCAGTCCCTTTTTATGGCCAAGAACAGATTCAAGCAAAGCTTATCATAAATAGGAGGCATCACTCTAAGGATGCTCTTTATAAAAGATAAAACAAAGTCTTCTTGAGATGCTTTGGGTACATCAAAGAGAGATCTGATGTGAACTACATAACTTTTTCCACCAGACGTGGCAAGACAGGTCCCAATTTATTGGAAGATTTCATTTCCTGACAAGTGCCAATTCTTTGGAAGATTATAAAATCTATAGCTTTCTTGATTTTACTTTTTAGAGCTATATGTACTATTTGTATTTCAAAGAAGCCCTACATGTCGCTGATAGAATGAGAAACTCTATGGCTCTGCTGCTATGAAACAGCTCGCCCATCACTTGAGCATGATTGCAACTATAGGCTTTGTTCCCACAAGGTGTGGCCAAACTCAACCATCAAAACAAGGAAGAAATAAATAAATAAAAAGCTATAGGTCAGGTGTATCTGCTAGGTTGAATGCACCATTGTAGCCAAAATTTACACTCTGTAACACACTAACGACTCTTTCAGGCTACTGTTCTTGATTTCATACATTGATAAATTATTTTGTTGAAAGAGTTGAACAATATAATCAGAGTTCAAATAAAAATGAATTTATGAACTTCAAGAATGAACTGGACTGGAAAACCATTCCCTAGGCCTTGCCTTTAGGTTGCAAAAATGGATATGGTTTAAGTTACATCTTTGTCAGAAACACCAAGAAATGTTAGTTGAGTTACAAGGCTCTTGGCAGATATGGTTTAAGTTAAATTCACATCTTTTTCCTTCTCTTTTTAATTTTATTTTATAAATTTTATCATATCTAATCAATATATAAACACAAAGTCAACAAAAGTTGCATATCGTAACTGACCAGAGTGCTAATAGGATACTGGAGAAAATGACTATTCTTTAAATATCATGAGGGCAAAAGGCTAGGATTACAATGTCAAACCACGTGAGAGGAAACTTGGGCTTAGGTGGTCCAAAAACAGTTTGATCAATAATAGAGTCAATTTTCCCAAGTGAGCATCCTCTAGTTATTAAAATTTAAATGTAAGATGCAGTACATAGCAATGTGACATGATAATGGTATTAATCACCAATAAGGAAAACAAAAATTACAAAGCCAGAATAACAATGTTCAATAAACCATATTTCAGATGTGAAGTTCAACCAGATATTGTTGCTCACTTTGATTTATTTTATCATTGAAGTGATCTAGCTGTTCTGCTCTCCAACACCCCCCCCCCACCCCCCCCCCCCACCACCCCCACCCTATCCCCGTCCTCCACTTCCTTCATCCACCCCCAAATCATAATGCTTGAAAATAATACACAGCTGTGAAAGCTATTAAAGCAATTTTATTAATTACCTCACAAACAAGACACTAACAGGATGATCTCACACTGTCGGGCTGTTTCCGTCTAAAGTCAGAAGCACTTTGTATAATTCTGGACGTCGATCGCGAAATACTCCCCAGCCTTTTCTCTTGGACTTGATCTTATCCAGATCAAATTCTGCAAGCAGCAAAGCCTCCTCTTTATCATCAGCAGCTGAAATAATTTCTCCAGTAGGTCCTGTGATCAGTATAGATTCACATATATTTGTATTAGCTACATATCCATGGACACGGCCCAATAACTTGAAGGTAATCTCAACTTTGCTAATATCATCAGACAAATAAATGGAATACCTGCTATAAAAGAGTTTCCGTAGAATGTAATCTCACTTTTTCCATGCTCTGTCTCAATTATCTCCTTTCCTATGCGATTTGAAGCTACTAGAGGTACCTGAATTCATCCAAAATAGATTAAATCCCTTGTGCGGTTGCATTTCAATAACAAACACCATATTTATCAATTGTGATCTGCACAATCACCAAAATCCCTCAACATAAATCATCAAAAATACAACAACAACAAAAAATAGATTATTTACTCAACAAAAGACACATTTGCTTTGAAATGCATAATCTGTCCTTACGTATTGTTTTATGGTCATTTTTAGATTATTTAATCTCTAACAAGGCAGGTACTGGAATGAGGACCAGAAAAATAGACCAACCTAGAACCAACTACAGTAATTCTAAAGTTGATATTCTACTAGTCTAAAAAACTTACTAAATTTGCCCCAGCATGCCCTTGCATTACCCGCTTCCAGTGATCACGAGAATCAAGACCCTGATCCTGAGGTTCAGAACCAATAGCAGTAGGATAAAACAATATCTCTGCACCTTGAAGAACCATAGCTCGGGCTGCCTCTGGAAACCACTGATCCCAACAAATTGCTGAAATTTATAGGCAAAAGTAACTTTAGTTTTCCCCTATCCTGAATTCTGTCACAGATGAATTATTAGAACAAAAGAATTTGCTATATTGTTTGCTATTAGCATGGTTAAATAGCAAATCTGAAGCCTAAAGTGAACAAAATAAAGGTGTCTTTGCATGGCCCCATAAATTTTAAAAAAAAAAATGCCCAAAATAATTAAAAACAGAACTTTAAAAATTAGAGCATCTAAACTTCTTACCAATTCCAATCGTTGCAAACTTAGTCTGAAAAACCTGTTTACCAAAAGCATCAGGATTATTGTAAGTTGCACTGCTACCACAATCACCAACAGAATAGAAACTACCCAAGAATTAGATATAAGTTTAGATTATACTCCCCCCCATCCCTAATTAATACTCCACATTTCCCTTTACAAGTGGTACTATTACTTAGAAACAAAGGGAATACTAAGCACCCACCTTAAAGCCAGTGTCTCCTGGATTGAAATAGAATTTTTCTTGGTAGCCTGCAGGAAAAAATTATTATATATTAGCATAAAAAAATACTTCTATAAGATTCGATGTAGGGAATAATCCTGCATCTCACATGCCTGGTCCATCTGGGATATGGGACTTTCTATAAAGTCCAAGATCTGTTCCATCAGCGTCAACTACGGCTACTGAATTATAATGGGCATTGTTAGCCTCTTCAAAGAAGCTAACTGGTATCACCATGCCCAACTCTTTTGCAAGTTTCTGCATCCTGCACAGCATCACATAAAGGTACAGAATAAGTTTTACTGCACAATATGTGTATGAAGTTGAGATCATAGGACATTTACATGGTGCCAGGACAATATGTGAGCATGCAGCTAGCCAAGCAAATAATAGAGGGTTTCTGCTACTTTACCTCAGAATTGTTGGATGACCCTTATAAGGCTTAGCTCGCTGAAAGTAATCCTCTCTTTGTGCCTGACAGAAGTAGTAACCCTCAAAAAGTTCCTGAAAAAAGATCCAGGAGGCCAAAGCTTATACACTATCCACAGAGAGAATTATAACTTAGTTGAAGTAATAGTGTCAAACACAATCAATTATGACTTATCTAGTTTAACTTACCATCTGCATGGCATGTATTTATTTGCAAACAATACTTTACTTGCAACACCATCCATAATTTCTTTGTTTATATTAAGCATCAAATATTACCCTTTTACAGGTAAGAGCTATAGATGCCAAAAGAACGCTTTATTGTAACAAGTCTCAAAACTTGTAATAGCCATTGCCTCGATTATGGCTAATTCAAGGTAGACATGGCCTCAGAAAACAAGAGAGACAGAGACAGAGACAGAGACAGAGATGACTAAGCCATGTAGTCTCAAAACTGTGTCTGTCTAAAATTCCATTGTGGATAAGAATTTTACCTATCAAAAGAATATTCCTGTCGACTCAAGTATTGGACATTTGGACTCCTACTTGCATAAGACATGTAGCAAGTGGAGTTGGGAACCATTTTATGCAGACAGTGTAACTGAATACCAGGAAAGGATTGGGTATGCAAGGGTATTTGTGGAAGGTGATGTTGACTAAGAATTTCAGGAGGTTGGAATTGAATATCCATGGAGGCCTCTGATATTTTCTCATTGTAAGTCATTTTGGTCACTTGTCGAATGCTTGTATATTGAAGAATACAAAAGATGTGAGTACCAAATGTTCCTAAGGCTAATGATAGGATGAATAACCGTGGAAACTATATGGGTAGAAGCACAGTGCTAGAAAAAGATGCTATCAATACACCGAGTCCAAGTCTAAAAGCATTAGAAAGAATGAAGTGAGAAAAGAGAAAACGAAAGAAAATGCTTTTGCAGTTATAGATCCTGGAAGGTGTGGAAAAGTGGACAACTTGTAAGTCCTAACAGCAAGAATGGGGGTCTGTCTTCACTCACTATCCAGTAAATTATTGAAGCCACTCCTTCAGGTCATCAACCAAGTAATGGTGATAGAGGGAAAAAGAAAATAATAGAAATGGGAGAAATCTCAATGAGGGGATGCTCTCCTTGACCTGACCCTTTGCAATTATTATTATTATTATTATTATTATTATTATTATTATTATTATTATTATTATTATTTTTATAGGTAATAGAAGTTTTATTGAAATAAAAAAAAGTAAATCGTGTTTACGATGATGAACATTGTATACTTGAGAAGAAAAAAAATAAAGATGATACAAGAACCCTTTGCAATGATTATCCTAGTTTGGAATATAAGTGGACTGAATGACTCTATCAAGAAGAGGGAATTAGAGCAATGTTATGGAGAAGAAAGGTCTCCAGTTTATGCTTTGCATGGTAGAAGGTTGAAACAAAAGAGAGGAGGAGATACAGCAAGAATTAAGGACACAATGCTGCAGGATGGGATTTCAAAAAATCAATTATAATTAGCCATGGGCAGTTTGCCTATGATTTACTTGGGTATGCCAGGATCTTTGTACAAAACAGCCTTTATTTGGAATCCGATCCTTGAGAGGATGGAGAAGAAGCTTTCAGGCTGGAAGCGGCTTTATTTGTCAAGGGGTGGTAGACTTACCTTGCTGAAGAGTACTCTTTCAAGCCTTCCGATTTATTACCTTTCCCTTTTTACTATCTCTAAAGCGGTGGCGACTAGATTGGAACGCATTCAAAGGAACTTGTTGTGGAATTCATCAATCGAGTGTTTCAAATATCCTTTGGTGGCCTGGGATAAGGTTTGTTTACCGCGTGAGTTGGGTGGTTTAGGAGTTCGGAAGTTGGCGCCTTTTAATCAGGCTCTATTAGGAAATGGCTTTGGAGGTTTGGCCATGAAACCTCACATCTGTAGCGTAGGGTCATTGCCATGAAATATGGGGAGGGAAAAGGGGGTTGGTGCACTCGAGCTTGCAGTAGGGCTCATGGTTGTGGGTTATGGCGAAGTGACACTTTCGCTAAGCATTTCTCTTTTGTGGTGGGGGATGGTTCTCGCATCCTTTTTTGGCATGATAAGTGGACTGGGGATGTTCCTCTTAAAATTCTTTATCCTCAGTTATTTTTGTGTTTTGCTAATAAGGAGGCTTGTATTTCTGATGTGTTAAATCCTCCAGTGGGTGAGTGATAATGACAGAGTGTGGAGTTTAAGATTTCGTAGGGAATTCAATGATTGGGAAATGGCGGCTTCCTACTCCCTTCTTCATTTCATCCAAACTCATATTCCTAGGGGTGGAGGGTGTGACAGGCTTTGTTGGGATCCTAATGGCAGTGGGAAGTTTAATATTTGGTCCTTTTATCATTAGATTCGAAATGCAGCTCCTTCCACTTTCCCTTGGAAAGGAATTTGGAAAGTTAAGGTTCCTAAGAGGGTGGCTTTTTTCATGTGGACAACAGCCCATGGTCAGATCCTAACTTTAGATAATCTTATACTTCGTGGTCGCCCTTTGGCGAATCGTTGTTGTTTATGCTGTTGCAATGCGGAATCTGTGGATCACCTATTACTTTTTTGTCCGATAGCTCATTCTTTGTGGATGTATATGCTTCGGTTGTTTGGGATTGATTGGGTCATGCCAGGTTCAGTTGTGGACTTGTTATTTTGTTGGTATCATTGGCTTGGAAAGCATAGCTCTGATATTTGGGACTTGGTTCCAAGCTACTTAATGTGGATTATTTGGACTGAACGGAATCAACGGTCTTTTGAGGATAAGGGGAAAACTGTGGTTCAGTTATTAGAGTTGTGCCAGCAAACCCTCTTTGATTGGTCTCGTTGTTGAGGTTTCTCGGTTCGTTCTACCCTTTTGGATTTTCTTACATCTATTAGAATAGATTAGGGGCTGCTTTTGTCTTTTTGTTCCTTTTTCCTTTGTTCACTACTGTGAACTCTTTGTGTTTCTCTTGCTATTATTTTATTAATAATATTCTCTTCTTACTTATGCAAAAAAATTATTATTATAATTAGCCATTCTTCTAGAAGAATTTGGGTGTTTTGGAATTGCAATAGTGTGTCAGTGCAAGCTATTTCACAATCTGAACAGGCTGTTAATTGTATTGTAAGATAAGGCATGGTGATCATAATTGGCTTTGCTCTTTTATTTATGCCTCTAATAAAGGTATTGACTAGAGACAGCTTTGGAAATTTCTGGTTTCT
This sequence comes from Castanea sativa, assembly GCF_040712315.1. Classification (NCBI taxonomy): domain Eukaryota; kingdom Viridiplantae; phylum Streptophyta; class Magnoliopsida; order Fagales; family Fagaceae; genus Castanea; species Castanea sativa. The sequence continues at coordinate 45,880,609 of NC_134020.1, read as the reverse complement.
TTTAAGCAGCAGTATGAAGGCAATCCATGGCTACTTATAGGGGAATTTAATGTAGTGAGGAGTACTGCAGAAAATCTCGGTGGTGAAAGTCTTTCAAGTTATGACTATGAGTTTGGGGAGTGCCAATACAACATTGAAGTAATGGATCATAGTTTCATTGGGAACTTCTTTACTTGGAGCAATAAGAGAAATGAGGTCTCTGCATACCATCAGAAATAGAGTTCTGTGTAGTATGTGGGGTATTTCATATTCTGTAGTAAGGAATTCTTCCTTGAACTAGTTGTGATGTTGTATTCAGATAGTTTGCAGTGATGTGGAGATAGTGAGCTGATTTTGTTTGCTCTGTGTTCACACGTGCATATTCATTGTACTTGTTTCAGTATTGGAATAAAATCGTCCATTCATCCAAAAAAAACCAAATATTGATATTATACATGCACGCCTAATGGTTTTTGAACCACGACCTCACCCTCCACCTTGTTCATACAAGAGTAGGAGGGTGCCATTTGAACTAGAGCTCATTGGCATTAAATATGAATAATATTTGACACTTATCTGAAAATTAACATTTCTTAGCTGCTCACATTTAAAAAATAAAATAAGCCAATGAGCACTAGCCCAAATGGCACTTCCTCTTACTACAGTAACGGGATGGTAGGTGAGTTTGTGGGTTCATAACTCGCTAAGTGTGTAACCTGCCAATCAAAAATATATATCTTTAAGCATATATTTTCAATTCTCTTTCAAAGTAGAAGACAATTTTAAGCATCTATAATTAAATTTGATTCAATGTCATTCATCATATGAAAAATACAAATTAATAAATGAGATAATAGATTATTTGACAATCACATCAAAAGTTGGTAAGATGACAGTGTAACAAAGTTGTACCGATCTCAGTAAAGCATGGCAGGCAGACCCCAGTCCAACTCAATCCAAGAAATGTTCTCCAATATCATAATGTGTCTCACTATGTATCAGATACTTACCAGCAGTAACCAACAGACAAAGAGATATCACCCAAGACATAATTTTACAGAATTAATGCATTATAATTGTATATCAATGTGTGGGACATGATCAATACAAACTCATCTTATGTTCTCATGAACAATTTATATTGCAAACATGTTTAGAAGTTGCCTTTGTAGTTAGGCACTATAGAAGACCCTCGGCCTCATATATAACGTTAAGCAGTGGTTGGTTAGCATGAAGAAGGATTTTATCCAGGATCACTGTGCCTCACCCGTAAGGCTTCACCGCCATACTAGGTGGTATCCTTAGGCACTATGCAAGACCTATACAGTCCAAGAAGTTGCATTTGGCAAAAGTTAATTAGGCCCATAGCTTTAAGATGTTTAAACCAAGAGTACTTAAAATGGCATTTGCACTATATCAATATCTCTCCCAGACAGCTTTTTCACAACCTCAAGTCGGTTTAGAATGCTGATAGATGATCAGTTCAGATGCTTGGAATCTACACCAAAACTTTATTTGGCATCAGTAAAACTGATTTAGACTCCATTAAGCCATACATATATTACAATTCCAGTAAGAATAAATTTGAGTGTCTTAATAGTCTTTTACACAGGCTCCAAGGTCCTCTAGTGTCAATAACATGCATACTTTCCAATTTGTCATTACAAATTTTAATGGTTGGAAAAGGGAGAAGACATTTTGTAGTTGAACAGAAATATATATTTTGAAGAAGCATAAAGTAGTCATAAGAACAAAGAAACAGAAATTATGGAGTACTTCAGAAGATGTATCAAATACATACTTTCTAAAAAGTAATATTTCTAAAGGAGACATATGCTACAAAAGTTGATATCAAAAGTTCCAACTATACATACCTGTATAAGTATAATGTTTGCACCCTTTGCATGAGCAGCTCTAACCAGCCTGCATAAAAAGGCCAAACAAACATAAAGCTTCATGACTTGTAAAATATCATATGTATAAAGTTTCTAAGCACCAACCAAGCTCTCAATTTGGTAGGCATGAAAACAGATGCATAACATTGATCAGATTACTAAAAACCATTGCAAAAACAAAATCTTGACGACACAAACCAAGCATTCAAGCCTGTGTCCAAACGTTTACTCGATTCATAGTTTCTTGGCCCTTTGTTTACATTGGAAGTTCCAATCTCATGATGAAGGGGATTTGGTGATTTATACAACACCCCTTCATGACAAAATAATAAAATCTAAGCATTCTCTAACTTGAAAAATACCCAAGTCGACTTTTGTTCAAAATCACAATAAGCTTGCAAAAATTTTTAAAAATTCAAGTTAGAGTAGTAAAAAATACGCAAAGAATTAACGAAAATCAAAGTCTAACACTTTTTCAAGGGACATCCCAAATATCAAAAGTAAACAAACATAAACATTTATATGTACCAATCCAACATACGAGGTAAGAACAATTTACAAAAGTGAAAAAATAAAAGGACCCAAGTGGCTTGTCAGCTATAGATTACATGAAATTCAGACCCACAGGTTACAAAAGCTTTAACTCAGTAAGAACAAGTTCAAGAACTGTTCCTAAATTAGCAGCAACAACACACGTATAACCAATTGATTGAGAAAGTAAAGAGCAAGATTAAGAATGAGAGAAGGTTTGTAAGAACTAGATTATGAAAGAGAAGAGAAGAGACATCGTAGATTAAAAACGCGGCTATAGGTAACACCCCAACCTTTCGGCAGTGGCGACATTAGTAGAGACATCGTCGGTGCAAGAAAACTGCAGAGCTGAGACTACTACTTTTCTCCCCTTTTCCATTCTCACTCTTTCTTTCGTTTAGTCACGCGGAGGACAATTGAGCGCACCGAGTGCGACTATTTAAGTGATGCAGTCTTCTTCTTTTCTTTTTCTGTTTTTTCTTTTGATGGGAATGAATATGATACGCAGTCTTCATTTTAAAATAATAAATGTCATGTGCGGTCCATTGCATCCAGCTATAAATGGAAACAAATTGGATGGTTCACAATTGCAGGTTTGGAGCATATTATTTTCCTTTATTCCATTTTTTTTTTCCTTTGATATTTTTTTTTTTAAAGAAAATTTCAATTTATGTCATCTGTTTCTGTTGATAGCTCTTTATTATCAGACCAAAATACGCATTAGTTTTTAATATAAACGAAGGTTGAACTCCAGATATCTTATTCAACTATCAGATAATTTACCAATTAAACTAATTGTAACCTACAATCATATATTATTAGCCCAACTATATTGACAATTCTCAACAAAAAGAAAACTATAATGACAAAAAAAACATATTGTTAATGGTAAGTTTTGAGGGGCTATAATGTAATAAATTATATAAATAAATAAATAAGGGATAATTACAGTAAACCCACATGTGGTATACGGGATAATTACAGTAAACTCACATGTGGTATGGCCCGTTTTCACTTTGCCTACCTGTGATTTAATCATTTACACTTTAACCACCTGAACTTCAATCTGTTACCCACTTCTGTTAAAATTAGGGGTAAAAATGTATTTTATCTTCATTTTTATGTCTCTCTCCTCTAAAAACAAAAAATAACAACAACAAAAAAAAACTCAAACAAACAAGATCAAAGAGAAGGGTTTTGTAGCTTGGATTCAAGAACACACTTGCTTTTGGTATGAACAATCTTGACCCAATCAATCCAAATAAAATTTTCATATTTGCACAAATTCTAAAAATCATTTACAAAAATCCTACACTTGAAAGTGCTCTACTCTAATTTCAAAAAAATCATTTCAAACAATTTCAGTTATTTACAAAATCATACACGGTTTCACCTTAGTTCTCTCTCAAATCTCAAACCAAAACCAAAGCAAACCACTCTTCAAAACCCAAACCCACCACACCTAGCAACACAAACACAGACCCACTACACCCACAGCAAAGAAAATAAGATAGCAGAGAGAGAGAGGCGGATCGAAGTCATAGTCGGAGTCCAACTTAACGCAAAGGAACCCATAGCCAAAGCTAGAACTTGCACTGCTGCAATATTCGTTTGTCATTGCTCCATTCACCGCCACCATTGCTTCGTTCAATGCTGCTATGTTGGTCCAATTCATTCGTCTTCCTCAACTAGCCGCTCACGCTCACCCAAGCTCTCTATTCGATTAGCCATCTTTGTTCCTTCTCGCCGACCCATCTCTCTCCCAGTCACCCTCTTGCCAAGCCATCTTGCCCACAACGCAATCTTCGAACTCAATGGAGAGGAACGAAATTGAAATTTTCACTGCAGCCACTGACTACAATGGCGTCGTTTTTGGTTAATAGTAAATTGTGGGTGATGCCGTGAGTTGGTTGGGTTTGAAGAGAGGGAGAAGTCAGAGAGATAGAGATGATGACAATGTTGTTTTTGGTTGATGGTGGATTGTGGGTGATGTCGTGAGTGGGTTGGGTTTGAAGAGAGGGAGAAGTTAGAGAGATAGAGATGAAGAGGGAGAAAAAATAATAAATAAATGAAGGAGTTGGGTCTGGAAGCTATTGGATTTTTTTATTTATATTTGATTTGTATTCCTTCAATTTATTCTTTAGAAGTTCTTCAGCAATCAAAAACCCTAACTTTTTTATTCTTGTTATATTTGTTTTTACCTAAAAATGTGTTTTTCTAACGGCAAACGAAGAGGTGGGTTACGAAAGGCTAACGAAACTAACCTTAGGTGGGCAAAGTGTAAATGATTGAACCACAGGTAGGTAAAGTGAAAATGGACCATACCACCGGTGGGTTTACTATAATTATCCCAATAAAGAATTTATGTATTGAAAAAACTTGTAATTCCATAACAACTAGTAAAGCCTTTTGCTGTTGAACAATATATTTTAGATTTTAATTTGATTTACACCAAAATTCGATTGGTGTCTTAATCTAATAATAAAGAGTAATAATTATGAAGCAAAAATCGTAGATTGATATTTAATCATATATATTTGATGGAATTTTGTTAATTGCCTTCTACTATAATTTTTAGAAACCCTAACACGGTATTTCAATTTCTTTTTATACAAATTTTCTTTTATAGGTATCATCCCAATTTTATTGAATGTTATTTCCTTGAACTTTTAAGTACACATATATAGGAGAAGGGGATGAGATAATGGAATACACTCACACGCCAACACCTAAACTGCATGTGGCAATTAGTGTCGTGAAATAAGTGATAAACCCCTTTTTAATATCACACCTTACCGATGTGGGATGACTCGACAACACTAGGTGTCTTTTTTTATTTGATAAACACACACACACACACATAGGGGAAGAAGGATGAGATAAGGAAAAGAAAATAAAATAAGGGAATACACTCACACGCCAACAACAAAACTGCATGTGACAGTTGGTGAAAATATAATGAATTTGGTTTTATTTACCCTGTCAATTACATATTGTTGATCATCAATATCATTTTGAAATGCTCAAATATAGTCTTATTTAAAAAGTCAATGAACACAAGTCCTATATATAGTCTTTCTCTTTTTTCTTACCTTTCACATGTCCTCTAATTTGTCTCAAATTAAGTAAATATACCTTTCTTTTTATTTGAAATGAACAAAGAAGAGTAATTGATGGGTCGAGTCATATTATCCATAAGTGCACCGTTGACACATCATCTATTGGAAGAGAAGAGATGAGGGATAGCATCAGCACCAACCAATACAACTAAGCAGAGAGCCGACAACGGAACAAAGATGTAAGAGTAGTGATTAACTACTTTTATAAATGAAGTTAACATTGTCACATGATTTTGATAAGGGCAATCTTCTCAAATAATAAAAGTAAGAAAAGATAAGGGCTGATTAGCCATGAAAACTCTACTCAGTGTAACCAAAATAACTTCCTGTCCACAGAAGGATCAATTTTGTGCAAGCTATATTTGCTATGTATAGTCTTTTCGAGGTTGGTACTTTGCTTCTATTCAAGGAACACAAACAAATTACTAATTAACGAATAACTAGTATTCAGTTCTCATGCTGAAGTTGATTAATTAACGAAACAAAATTTTGCTGAAGCTTGTATTTCATTCTCATCTGCTAATAACAATGATAACCATCACCTGCCATCCCATGTCATAGAATTGACAATATTAAAACAATTGCACTGTGAAAAAAAAACTTTGAATAGTGCCTCCACATTGTAAATATTCTCCGAAATGGGGTCACCATGAACCCATGCCAAACTCAAGAATTATAAAAGCACATAAAAGGCAGTTATAATCTGATGCAACAAATACAGAGAGGGAGCACAGTGAAGTTGATGTATCTTTATTAGACTCCTGCCAAAGATCCAGTAGTGTAAAGAAAACTACTAATCATCTTTTTTAACTGTTCATGTCAAAGCACAGTAACCTCAGTCCTGGACTTCTGGCTTCTTTGCAGTACCTTTAAGGTACCATCCAAGAGAAGCGAGAACTGTGATAGTACCAGCTAGAACTGCATAGTTCCGGTGCTTGTCAGTGGATACTTTTTCAGTTGACGCTCCAGATGCTGAGGATGAGCTGGTTGGTTTGGCATCTGTGGCCGATCCTCCTGAGCTTGTGGCAGGTTTTTCTTCTGGTTTAGGGCCCTGAGAACATCAACTCATTAAGCATTACATTTTTCCAGGGATAACTACATAAGGATATCAAGCAAACTAAGTTCCCATAGAGAGAATGGAATATCTAATTTGTACCACATTCCTAAAGGCTTCGGCATGAAACTTGAGCTGATATGGAAGTTGAAAAAGAAAAAAAAAAAAAAAATAGAGCTAACTCAATAGCCCAATTCAATATGTGACAATAAAAAATGCCATTTTTTTTTTTTTTTTGCTGGATGAGACCATCAAAATTAATTTTAACTGCAATGGATACGTAATATATTAAGCTGACACGGTTCCATCTAGTCTATGGAGTTCAGTCAAGTTTTGACTTTCAAGGTCCTAGTCAATTAACCAAAGTACTGAACATAGGCAAACCAAACAAATCAACCGAGTTTTGGAACAGTAGCTCAAAAAGTAACTAATACATAGCAAACTAAGAAACTATTTAACCATTTAAGAGAGAGTAAAGACAGTTTAAAACACAACTGCATACACTGTGAACCCCTGTTTGATAATCATCTCTACTTTTTTTTAAACAAGCCACATCAAGCAAGATCCTAAGTATCAAATATGACTATATAAGCTTAAGTTGAAAAGCAAGATCTTTAATATAATCACACAGTGCATAAATTCACCAAAGTCTAAACACACAGATGCAGACAGACAAGGTATACTTGTTCATACCTTCCGCGCAAGCTTCTCCAATTTCTCTTGCTCAACTTTCTGCATTATTACGAAAAGATTTGTCAAGACACAGACACAAAAGCACTACAGACATGATAAAAAAGCAGATACTCTGTTGTAAATTGTGATCGGAAGATATAATCAGATCACTCATTATGGCAAACATATATATATAGAGAGAGAGAGAGAGAGAGAGAGATTTTTATCCAAAGTCAGATATAACTGTGCTAGAGAAGTTTAACAGAAATCCCAGACTTTGTAAATTACCAATATCAACCATCCTCTCTAATTTAATACTGGGACCTCTGATTTAGTCATAATTTCTACTCAAACCCCTTGCTTAATCAATGCTCAAAGGAACAACACAACTCCCACCAAACAAACTTCACATCAATCTCATTATCTCTTTTCAATGACAAGGCATTCCTCTCCGCCAAAAGGATGTTTTCAAGATCTTTAAGTAAAGAACAATTAGATTATCATCCGTTAATCAACGGGGGAGGAAACCCAGTAAACCTAGTGCTAACAATTCACAGAAAAATTTATGTCTACTTGGGCTTGATAATGATTTTCTAGATAATTGGCACCCGCTCCCCACTTCATTCTTTTCCTCCCATTGTTTCTCTGTCCACACATGCACAGTAACAAGCACACATGTTGTAACATAGATAAAACTTAGATACTCAAAAAAATCTTATGGTGGTGATAATTATAAACAGAAAATCCAACAACTAATATAATAATAAACCTAGCATTGTTTAGAAAATCAAGATCTATTACACTTCTCCATCTGGACTTCACCACCATTTTGACGTACTATGATTTTAAATTTGTAAAAAGTATAAGTTTAATCTTCAAAAAAAGTGTTCTCAATTCATTTTACTAATTATATAAATCCTAACAACTTCCAACTGGTGTTTCCATGTGTAAATCAGATTTTTCAGCAATATTTTTCGGTTTTTTTCCCCTGCTCATTTACAAATCCATATCCCATAGTACAGGGGAATGAACTTAGTTCTCAATCAATTTCTCAAATTTAGTTTAGGGCTACTATATAAATATCCTAACAGTTCCTGTCCTCTTCAAGGCAAGTATCTTGAAAACTATCCTGTTCATACCTAAATTTACTATCATAATCAACACAAGCAAGAGAAAATAAAAGAGATTTTATAAATGAATAAGTTGTGTTATTACACATGCACATTAAAAATAATAATAATACTAATTAATATAGCATTTGCATAGTAAATATAGAACACTAGTTCCAAAAATGAAGAGTCAGTACACAATCAAACTATAATCCAAAACCATATCATTTGGCCAAATTGATTAACTAACTTTCAATACCCATTGCAAGGATTATCATGGATCTCTGCTAAAGTAGTAAGGCATTAAACTGACCATTGTAGTCTCACTCTCACCACCTCAGCTCACAGAAAAAGGGGGAAAACATAAATTAGTTTTTTTTTAACTGTTATATATTCCAAATGGCGCCTTGCCCCAACCAACTGACCACATTAGTTTCAGCTGGAATACTCAACCATACTCAACACGAATCACTTTTTTTCAATAAATACCAAAACCCAGTTCTTGGATTTAAAATGGCCAAATAAAACAATATTCCAATAAACAAGATATAACAAGAGGAAGGCAAGATAATAGAGTACATCAATATATGATAAAATGAGAAAAATAGGTTCAAACTAAGGAAGGAAATTACATAAACATATACATAATTCCCTCTACATCTTGATAACATCCTTGTCTCGCAGCATGCGACGATGAAAAGGTTCCAAAAATAAAATATGGGGCTTCCTAGATTACCTTAATGTAAACATTTTCAGCAGCTTTTTCCTCCTCGCTAAGCATTTTGCCACTGCTGGAAAACCTTCGAGACACAAATCTTGTAGCTACCCTTGTCGCCATTGAAATTGGAATATTTTCCCTGTAAATGAGATAATGGATGATAACTTAATACAATAAACCCAACACAACTTTACTCGCACGATCAAATCATAAAACTAAATCAGAATCTTGTGAACATTACTGTATAAATGTGCTTAGACTGCACGTTTAAATTTTATGACTCGTTGATAATTTCCTCGTATATTTGGTACATCCCACAGTAGATGGTCATTAACAAACAGAAAGATCCGCCTACCTAAATGCAACCCATGATTCATTGTCACCTCACTCTCCACCTTACTCTTAAAAGGGGAAGCAGTGCCATTTGAAATAAAACCCATTGGGCCATTGTCAAAATCACTTCTTAATTCAAATGGGTCGATTAGCGAACTTCGCTGTCGTATATAGCATTATGATTACAAGTTCACAACCACATTCAATATAAGAAATGCAACCTTTTACTGTTATACCAATAAGTTCCTTATTCATTTCACAGGACACATTCCATTGAATCACACACAGACATATAGATACCCATTTCCATGGAATATGATTGTTCAAAGAATCTTTAGACATTTCATGTGCATCAAAGTAATTTTTTTCCCAACGGTTAAAAAAAAAAAAACCCTAACAATTAATTTCATAAAAATTACAACACCGGTCACTTCACAATCAAATTGCGAAAAACCTGAACATATACAAGTCCATCTAAGTATATATATACAATGGAAGAGACTAGAAATACTAATTATGAATCGGATAGTCAATAGAATTTCCAGCTAAAGATGTATATAAGGAAATAACTGTGAAAACAAAAATTAGGACCAAACCAATTACATAATAGGGAAAAAATATTGCACAAAATGTGAAAGAGAGAGATCTGAGAGAAAAAGAGAGGGAGAGAGAGAGAAATGGCTCACCAAGCAATTCGCAGAATGATAAAAAGAGTGAGAGTATGAGAGGTGTAGGTGTTTAGAAGAGTGTGGTTTCGGTTTTTGTGGTTTTAATTTTATACCTGAGAGTTGGCTGGAAGTTATTCGCCGTCCGATTTAAGATAAGAATTGATTCCTTGGAAGTTCGAGTCTAATTTGCATTTTACTATTTTAGCCTAATTTTTATGCATAACAAATTTTAAAATAAAACTAAAAATAGAATAAAATAAAACCATTTTGTAGCCCTTTTGCTTTTCTTTTTTTCTTTTTTTTTTTTCTTTTTTTTTTTAAGAGTTTCAACTTATGGCGTATCACAGATCTCTTATTTAATCGACAGAGGCTCCAGTGGGTATATCATAACAAAAATTTTAATAAGTCATCTACCATTAAGTTGAAGATTTAGCATACTAAACCACAAACCGTATGTTAATATCTTAAGATTATGTCTTCTGGTCAGTCACTGTCCACAAACCCACCTTTACATCAATTTTCTCCTTCTGTTCACATTTCTCCACTCACCTCACCTACCATGAGTCCTACTTCTAACCCTCACAATCATCCAACACAATCTGTGCCTTTATCTTCCTCTGGTCAATCCCTTTCCTCCTTACCTATACCTACTGTTCCTCTTTCTGCCACTTCACAGTCCCCATAACCACAGCCTTCTGCATCACAACCTGTCCATCTCTCCATTCCACCTGTCCTTTCACCATCATCTGTACCTGATCCCTCTACCATAATACCACATGTGACTTCTATAGTTCAGGTTCCTTTAACTACTAATTCCCATCCTATGGTGACAAGATCTAAGAATGGTATTTCTAAGCCAAAAGCTATGCTTGCTAAGACTACCTCTAAAGCTGCATTTGGTTTAACTAAGGTTGCCAAGCCTAATTACACTATCACTGAACCACCCTCCTTTAAAGTTGCTGTTCAACACCCTCAGTGGTGTAAGGCAATGAATAAGGAGTTTGCTACCCTTCAAAGATAGGGTACATGGTCTCTAGTGCCCCATTCTCCAGCAAAAAATGTGGTTGGTTGCAAGTGGGTGTTTAAACTCAAGCATAACAGCGATGGCAATATTAGCAGATACAAGGCTAGATTCGTTGCAAAAGGATTTCACCAACAGTATGGTATTGATTTTGAGGAGACTTTCAGTCCAGTCATCAAGCCTTCAACAATTAGAATGATTCTCTCTCTTGCTATTCAATTTAATTGGCCCTTGAGACAACTAGATGTAAGTAATGCTTTTCACACGCCCTGATCTGAGTTTCTCAGTCCACCAAGTGTGTCAATTTATCGCCAATCCTACTGATACTCACTTGATTGCAGCTAAGCGAATTCTCAAATGTCTCAATGTTACACTTCATTTTGGGACTTTCCTTCAACCTGGCCCTCTTTCCCTTTCAGCCTTTTCTGATTCGGATTGGGCTGGTGATCCTTTTGACAGGCGCTCCACCATTGGCTATTTAGTGTACCTTGGCTACAATCGTATCACCTGGAGTGCCAAGAAGCAAGACACCGTTTCACGCTCTTCCACAGAATCTGAGTATCGCGCCTTAGCCACAACAGCAGTTGAATTATCTTGGCTTCGCCAAGTCCTAAAAGATCTTGGTGTATTTCTTCCCACTCCCCTAAACCTATGGTGTGATAATGCCATCGCCCTCATTATTGCCTCTAACCCTGTTTTCCATGCTCGCACTAAATATGTGGAGGTGGACTACCACTTTGTTAGGGAGCGTGTCTTGCGCAGGGATTTGCAAGTCAAATATGTTGCTACTAGGGATCAATTAGCCAACATATTCACCAAGAGCCTTTCTACTGCTCGTTTTGGCTTCCTTCGATCCAAAATCATGGTGTCTGTTGACCCCATGGTTTTGAGGGGGGATGTTAAAGGAAGTAAGGAAGTAACTTAGATTGCACGAGATGAAGACGATGAGTAACAGCTAGTTTATCAACGGTCATTTGTCAAAGGCCAAAACAATGTCGTTCTACTTAAGTGAAGTATGTTTAATGAAGTAGTGAAACGATGGCATTTAATGAAGCTTGCTTGAATGAAGTGGTGAAAAGGTGACGTTTTACGTTAATCAAGACTGTGTCGTTTTGGACTCTGGGTTTCTTCTTTATTCAGACTCTTCTCAGTAGTGTTTTGTTTTGTTACTCAGTTATGGTATGGCTTTAGAGCTGTTCCTCAAGCTCTCAACTGTCAGTCCGGGAATTACGATAGTTGGTTATAGGAGTAGTTATGAGTCTGTTAGAATAGAACCTTCTAGAAGGTTTTAGATTAATCTATTTTGGTGTATATATAGTGTGTTGTAATGTATTACTCTGAGCTTGCTTAATCAATTCATTTCAATACAGAAATTTTCTCTCTCTCTCTCTCTCTCTCTCTCTCACACACACACTTTTCTTTCATTTTCTATTCTTTAAGATTCTGCCATTGTTAACCACCTTAAGCTCAAAATCTCACACCAATTACGTCCGACACAAGTACAGCAACCATTTAGCCTCTCCCGTGCTTTCCAATCCAAGATAGAAGTATTAGCGGTTATAATAGAAAAGTAAAATCATCAGTTGTTTTGGAATCAACCATAACATAACCAAAAAAAAAAAAACACTTATAAAGAATAAAGAAAGTATGCATCATGACTACATAAAGTTGTAATTAGAAAACTTGAAATCCCAAAAATGAACAACAAATTTGAACAAGATTTACATGTGCAATACATGATGGGGTGGTGGTAAAAATACCTAGATACAAGGCTAATACCGTGGGATGTGACTCCTTAACCTTAGGATGCATGATGAAATTTGCACAAAATAAGTAATTTGTTATTATTATTAACAAGTAAAGTGGATATTTCTTATTAGGTAGCATGGATATGAATGTATAAAGTGTATAAAGCACAACAAACACATAGAAAGATCCAAACGAAAACCACACAACCCAAATACAAACAAAAATAGAAAGAGTTGAGAAAAATAAATGTAGAAAATTTTATTGAGGGACATACTAATCACTTGTATAAATGGGTGTGCCATGACAAACGTGAAGCTGCAATGAATATATTATTATATTGATCTAATTTCAATTATTTTACAATCTATTGTAATAAAAAATATTAAACAATTATCTATTACAATAAAGATACTGTTGCAATAATTTGACCCAAATTATTTTTGTCAATTCCTTGCAATCTATTGCAATAAAATTCATGAAATAATAGCCTATTGCTACAAGATATTCAAATAGTAAATTGTTTATTGCAACAACAAATATATTATTACATCAAAATTGTCATTACAATATTTAAGGTTTATTGCAACAAATTTTTTTTTAACACAAACCTTTTACCTCAAATTTTATTGAAACACTTTGTATAAACTATTACAAATGACTCTGATGTTATTGCAACGTTTTTTTTATTGTAATAAATATTTTTTGTTATAGTGTATTATTTTACTCTTTCTTATCTCAAAGTTGTTACCACCAAAGCTTGAAAATGTGTACTTCTACAAAAAAAAAAATATATATATATATATATATATATATATATTATTACATAAACAAAATAAAACAACAACAATAATAATTATTACAAAAAACAAAAAAAAAACAAAAAGTTTACCTGTTCATTCATTTCTCAGTCTTTCGTTAGTCTCTTCAATCTTTGCTTGCTCTGTTTCTCTTTCTCTCGCTCTCGCTCTAGCAATCGCAATCGCGCTCTCCCTCTCTCTGCTCTCTCTCTAAAATTTTCTCTCTAACATGTATGAGAGGTGGGAACATTTGAATGTATTTATAGACTAGCTGGCCAATAGGAAAGCGTGGAGTTGTGAAGGTTTGATGACTAGGATTATTTAGTTTATGTTTATTTAGTTTTTCAATTGACAATACATAGTTCATTTAATGATTAATTAGGGGGGAAATGTTTGGAGAGTTTGTTATGTAATGTTTTAGTGGGGGGAAATGTTAGAGATTGTTATATGATATATTGTTTGCAAAGTTTGCTATTCTAGTTAGGTAAAGAATTAACCTGCAAAGCATCCTTGGATGGATAAACATCACAGATCTGCCATTCAAAGGGTGAGATCCTTGATTCGAAGAGTCATGTTCTTGTCCACCATATGGTACTGCAGAAGTGCAGATCCATATAGTATACACTATGGTCTATATCGATTCTTTTGGTGAATACATTGGTGCACACCTAAACAAACAAACAAAACATGCATAGTTTGTAAAAAAATTTATAGAAAATTTACATAGAAATTAATCAAGAAAGAGTATAGTATGCATGCACACCTATACTTTTTTTTATAATTACATACTATACTTTTTTATAATTACATATTATTATACTAGGAATATATCCTGAAAAGATGATAGCCATAGCAAGCACAATAATGCTCCCATCACAGTATTGAACTCTACCTATCACTACACCAAAATAAGTCTATTACATCAAGTGTTAATACAACAAAATTAGTATAGTGATATTAGACATAATATCACATCTAAAACTTAAAAGTCATTGCAATTGTAACTAGTAAATTATTACATTAACAATAATTATCTGCAATAATTTATAATTTTCAATTACAATAGAGGCTTCAATACTAAATTGAACTAGTTATAGGCCTGTGCGTTGCACGGTTTTATGAAAAAACTTATAAAATATATGTATAAATAATTATATATTTTAATAATAATTATAACAAAATAAGTACTAATTTGTTAGCGACTTGAAGTATTGTTAAAAATAATATTTTTTTACATTCGAAAAATCTTTGAATACCTATTTGTACACTATGTTTTTAGAGTATCCTCGTTCTTCTTCATCATTGTTTTTTATTAAAATCTTTATTATAATTGACCACTTTTAAGAGATAGAACTATTCAGAGAGTAATAACCTTTAATTTGTTCTAAACATAAATTCATATAATACAAAATTTATTTGAAAACAAAAAGTAAATGAATAGTTTGAATTGTAAGAAAGACACTACGTGTAAATGAAAAAAAAAATTTGCAGAGCTCTACACATAGATTACACACATTTCTTAGGATGCTTGAAATCTTTTATGACAAACCTGGAAAACAAAATCAAGAAAAAAATTAAACTGAGTTAAAAAAAAATTGAACCATATAGATTGTAAAATTGCATATGAGTCTATGACCATTTAATACCAGGCTTTAAAATAAATTTTTTTTTTTTATATACAGAGCTATCATTTCCACTTTGATTTTACTACTTTAGTCAAATAAGTTCCATAATCGCAAGGGAAAAAAAAAACCTATTTTATAACGATGGCCCAAGAGTAAAAATAATCAATGCATAAAAACGATTGATACTGGAAGAATGACAACTATAATTCTAAAAAAAGTGATGACTTTTTAAAGATTTTGAAAATTCGGGGATTAAATTTCCAAAATTTTGCAATTTAAAACCAAAAAAATAAAAAGATTAATGAAGAATTTGTTGGGAATAGAAAATTATACTAATAATTAGCAAAAAAAAATTAATTAATGTTGCAAACAGATACATAATTCTATCACACTTTACATAAATAAATGTTGATATTCAAAATAAAAATAAAAAGTAAAAAGGGACCAACATGAATAAATCATACTCGACAAAATATATTTCATTTTGTTTGATAAATTATATAAAATAAATCCCATTAACTTAGTTTTATTGCATTTAAATGATCTAGAAAAATAATGAAGCATATACTTTTGAGCCTAATCACATCTAGCAAAATAATAAAGTATTCAAAATATTGAAAGGCAATTTAAGTTCATATATACTTGCATGAGACACGTACCTATCCATAGTAGCAATGGAAGCCTCATCTTGAGATGAAGAATCAATGTAACGCTAACAAAAGCTACCTAAAAAGTTAAAGATTCAATAAAGATAAAAGAAAAAATTATCAAGTATAAATAATTATCTCACTAAAATAAGGGGTATGATTTCTTTCTAAAACTAAATTAAATTGATAATTCCAAATTGAATTTTAAATTGACAATTATTTTTTTAAAAATGTACTAAACAATTGATAAATCTAAAATTAATACAATCTTGATAATATTGTAAATTAAAATTAAAATTGATAATTCAAGAATACACGTGTAGAACATCTTGATAATTTGATGTAATATAAAAATCAAATAAGAAAATTGTTAAAATTAATCTATTAGTTCTAACCATATTTAATTATTAATTCTAAGACCCTAAGCATATAAATTAGATCAAAGCTAAGAAAATTAGTTTAAACAAAAGGCAACCAATACACAAAAGCTAATCAATTTAATAAAAAAAAAAAACAAAAACAAAGGAGCCTTCAAAAACTTGACAATGTTTTGAATTCATTAATTAAAATCACATGAAGACAAAAAACCAATAGTAACACCAAAGAAAATAATAATAATAATAATAATAATAATAATAATAATAATATAAAAAGATTGTACACCTGCATTGTTATGGGATTTAAGCATTCACATATTAAAGTAAGCGTCACTCCTAAAAGGATATGAAAGGTTATATATATTGGTAGAGTTCCATTTGAAATACAATCCATTTAAATCTTATTGCAATTAAAAATATCTAATCAATGTGTTTGTTTTTATCCCATAAAAATTGGAATTAAAGAAAGGTCATATAAATAGAATGAAGAAAAAAAATGATTCAACATAACGTAGAATATATAAAAAAAAAATTTTAAAAAGAGAGAAAGAGAACGTGGTTGATAGCTATAAGTAATTCTGATAGATTTGTATTTTGGGATAGATAGAGATTATCAAATTAACGAAGATATATACTGTTTCTTGGGATAGATTTATAGTAGAATTAAAAATTTGAAAATTTAGTAAATTAAATTTTTGTATGTTAAATATTATCCCTTAATTTAAGAAATATATCCTAACAAATAAAAAATAATGTTAATCTAATTTTATTTAATGATAAGAATGAATTAGAGTCCTAGTAGTATACTATTCCTTTTTAGTTATGTAAAAATCTAAAAATTTAATAATTTTTTTGCAATTTAGTGAAACTAGCACGTTGCACAGTTTTAAGTTAAAACTTGTAGAATATATATAATTATTATAACCAAATAAGTAATTTTTATAACGAAAGGAATAAATTGCATTGGTATAACAACTATCAAATATAAAATGATAGCATCTTAATACAAAATTATCTTATAAGATACCAATTGTGCTATAATATCATTTGTAGTTACATGTATTAAACTATTCGCATATGTGATTTGTAGTATTGTTAACAATAATATTAATGATTAAAATCTTTAGACAAAGTAACATTAAAATTGGCCACTTTTTAAAGATAGAACTATTCGAGGAATAAAACCTTTGTTTTAATAAATAAAAAAATTGCAAAGTTCTACATCTAGATTACAAACCTTTCTTAGGATGCTTGAAATCTTTTTTGACAAACCTGAAGAAAAAAAAATCAAGAAGAAAATTAAATAGAGTTAAAAAAAACAAAGTACCATATAGATTGCAAAATTGTATGTAAATTTAATAGTCTATGATTGGAATTTACTACGACAACTTACATATATATCGGACAACAAAATAATTAAATTGGATCAAACCATTAACATATGAATTAGATCAAACATAAGGAAATTACTCCCTCAAAAAAAGAAAAACATAAGGAAATTAGCTTAAACAAAAGGCAACAAATACATAAAATGTATTTAATTGATTATAATAATAAAAAAATAGAGTAAAAAATACATACCTACATGATTGTGGGTAGAAAAATGGAAGCCTAAATAATAAAACTGTACAATAAGTTGGAGAATGAAAAACTACACCAACTAACGGTGTGTGTATATATATATATATATATACATACTCCACCTAGAAAAGGAGTCCAAGTAAAAATCAAATACTCTAAACTCCTTGAAGTTACCTAATCAAGAAGTTTAGGTTACTTACATATTAGTTTTTTTTTTTTTAAAATACTTTATAAAAAACGGTACGCAATTCTTTGATATTATATGAAATCTTATATGTATATAGAAGAAAACCATTGTGACTGTTATTTGATTAACATTTGGCTTGGTTGAAGTTAAAGTGTGCGGTAATGAAAATAGGGTTGGTGAATATGGAGTTCCAAGATTTGGAAACACACCTGAAGCGGATCATAGATTTCACTGGTAGCCAAGTCAGGATGTCGTACATAACCTCGTTCGGGAGATGCTGGGACATCATAGGTGGTTCTGCACTATTTGTATTACAAACTCAAAGAGATTGAAGGGTTTGAGTTTCAGAATTCTGATCTGAGATTAGGTAGGGAATGCCAAATATATCTATCTTTACGTGAAGCTCTACAATTTTTTGTCTTCGCGTTACTGACTCTCCATTTTGTTTTAGGAGAATGCGAAAGGGACTCTGCAACTTGAGCTAGGATTGAGCAAGTTTATCAATATCCAAGTTCATTCTTTGAGCCAATAATTCACGATATACAACTTTTTATTTCTTTATTTTATTTTAAGAGATAAACTACTTAATGATAAAAATGAATGAATTAGAGTCTTGGTAGTATATTATTCATTTTTATTTGTTTAAAAATCTAAAAATTTAATAAAATCTCTGCAATTTAGTGAAGCTACATGGCGTAACCACAACGTCTAAGCCCAAGTTTTATTATATATAATATGATTTAGAAAGTTTTTTGCAATAACTTAAATTGAAGAAATCAAAATTTTTATTCAATAAGTTAGATTGAAGAAACCGTTGTAATAACTTGATACCAATTATTTTGCAATATATTGCAATAGAAATTTCAAGGAGATAGCTTATCGTAACAAATATAACATTGCAATAATAAAAATATCAATTATTTTATAATCTATTGCAATGACAAACATGAAGCTGCAATGAATATATTATTATAATGATCTGATTTCAATTATTTTACAATCTATTGTAATAAAAAAAATATGAAACAATTATCTATTACAATAAAGATACCGTTGCAATAATTTAACCCAAATTATTTTTGTTAATTCTTTGCAATCTATTACAATAATTTACCCTACATGTCCAAAATCTCCTGCATATACAACTAACCCATCCACATTTAAAATCATTGGATGATCTCCAAAGTCAAAGAGTAAGTGACTGGTTTGTTGGGTAATTGTTGGGGATTGTAAAGATTCCATTGATTTTGTGATGAACAAGCGCATAGTCCCTAATATACTAAATTCTCATTTCGAGGATATTAAGGTCATTGTATAGGATAGTGGACTCAAACTGTTCACCGTTTTAGACAATTGAATCGGTGTGCTGACCATATGGCATGTCTTAGACGTCACTTGCAGTGTAAGAAAATGAAATTCCTCTAAAAGTTCTAGAGACACACATGGGAGCCACAATTTTGTCTACCAAGAGGTACAAGACATAAATTTGTGCTTTCTTCTTTTTCTTCTCTATTTTTTTTAGTCTTACAAATTAATTAGTTCCATTGTTCCAGATTATATAAAAATAAAAATAAAAACCAAAGGCCATGCTGGCCAAACCTTTTATTTCAGCCAATATTGGCTGAAATTCCAAAGGTTGTGTTTCAATCGTATCAGATTTATAAAAATAAAATAAAAAATCTTGTGGGATGTGCATACAATTGCATCCAAGCTGCACCCTGCGTCCCAGTTGCGTCCGACACAAGTACGGCAACCATTTAGCCTCTCCCGTGCTTTCCAGTCCAAGATACAAGTACTAGTGGTTATAACAGAAAAGTAGAATCATTAGTTGTTTTGAAATCAACTGTAACATTAAAAAAAAAAAAAAAAAACTTATAAAGAATAAAGAAAGTATGCATCATGACTACATAAAGTTGTAATTAAAATACTTGGAATCCCAAAAATGAACAACAAATTTGAACAAGATTTACATATGCAATACGTGATGGGGTGGTGGTAAAAAATACCTGGCCACAAGGCTAATACCGCAGAATATGACTCATTAACCTTAGGATGCATGATGAAACCTGCACAAAATAAGTAATTTGTTATTATTATTAACAAGTGGGTATTTCTTGTTAGGCAGCATAGATATGAATGTATAAAGTGTATAAAGCACAATAAACACATAGAAAGATCCAAACGAAAACCACACAGCTCAAATACAAACAAAAATAGAAAGAGTTGAGGAAAATAAATGTAGAAAATTTTATTGAGGGACATACTAATCACTTGTATAAATGGGTGTGCATGATAGGCTTGAGCAAACCTTGTAATCCAACATGGATGTAGTGCAAATAAATCTTGCAAATATTTATTAGGAATGTAAAATTCAATAGTTTAAACATGATGGCTAATTCAGTCTCATAGATAGTGGGAAAAATATAACAAATCACAGTGGGCATTATCATTTCGGGCAGTCAATTAATCTTCCTCAATAGGCACCTCTGGAACATCAAACCTAAACTAGAATTTATCTATTCATGGAATTTAATGGAGAGATGAAAACTTTTTATTTTTTTATTTAAATAAGTCTAATGGAGAAAGGATTTTTTATTTTTTTTTATAGAAAAAAGACCGATCAAATTTTATCAAATCAATTGGGAAAATAAGCAAGTACAAAACTAGCAATTTCTGAAGACTATAAAGGAGAAGAGAACTTTGCTCTCATAGCTAAAGCATGAGCAACAACATTACCCTAATGGAGAATTGAAAACTTAAACCAACCAAATCAATTCCATAATTGATTATTGCCTCAATGCACCGTTAGAGCAGTGAATCAACACATGGCAAATTAGAAGGCAAATTATATATGGATCAAGCACATGTTGCAGTGCGGCATGGCGAGCCTATTAGTAGAATGTGAGGAATATACCTTTAATTAAAAAAAAAAAAATCAAGAGTATACTTGTTTCCTAAGTTCATAAACTAAAAAGCCCCAATCACATTATAGTTGCCCACATTTTCTTAGCTCCCAAACAGATTATTAACATATAACTGAAATTTAAAGATAAAAACTAACTAAATGATGTTTGAACAGTTAATTAGAAACATTTTATGGAGAGGTCATATTTCTAAAATCCTAACAATAAACAAAAACACACACACACGAACAAATTCAATTCGATATGAAAGAAAGGGGTTTTGGACCTATGAATAGAGATGCAGATCACTGGAGATTACTCGAAATTGCAACGTCAAGTTCTTAATGGATTGAGGGAAAGTGGCAAATTTCACGGTGAGAGGATGGAGAGAGAGAGAGAGATGGATTTGAGGGAGAGAAGAAGTTATTTTAGATCTCAAGTTATTTTTTTTTAGAACCTTAATGGATTGGTTTTTAGCATCGAGAAACCAATCTTTATTTTCACTTTTGATTTAGTTAGATTTATGTAATTTATGTAATTGATTGTATCACTTATATAGTTTACTTACTTAGTTATCTCTTTTTTTATTCCCAATAAATCTTTATTACTTATAAAAGAAATATGTGTGCGTGTTTACAACTATTCAAATGCAAGAGCAATGTATAGTATAGTATAAGAGTATACTATACTATACTATACTATACTATACTATACTCCAATTACGCAAGGAGTATACTATACAAATGTATACAAACAAAGGTTGTTAGCAGTATTGAAGTCAATTTTTTTTAAGGGCGGTTGATGCTAGAGTTTAAACAAAAATGAAAATCCACTTTTATATTTCATTATGAAATTAATTATTCAATTAAACTAAAAGATAAAACTCACTATCTAAAAAATAAAATAAAATAAAACTCACACATGGTCTTAACATTTTATTCATATAAAGGTTGAACTATTGTTATTTCTTAAGATGAAATAACAATACTAAATGAAGCTCACATATAAAATTTCCCAAAATCCAATGGTCAAAGAATGACTCCGTCCCTGGTCGTTAGACTTAGCTAAGCTAGCTAGGAGCTTAGTTACATAATCAACTAATTAGATTGAGAAGAAGGTTATCATTCCTGGACTTTCTTAGTCTGAGCTGAAGCAGCAAACCAATGAAAGGAATGCAGAAAAGTGGAAAAAGATGGAAAAGGAAAAATAGAGGGAAAAAATTAGAGGAACAAAAAAAGGAGAGACAAGAATGATACTCAAGAAAGGTATTCCTTTAATGCTTTTGGGCATATAACGGATGCATGATTATGTATATGTGAGAGAGATGGAGTGAACTGAGTTTTGCTTACACGTGGATTCGTTAATTCACTTATCAATGACACCTTTTTGATATGTGGCATTTTATTAGCCCTCCATTCTTCTTAAAAGCCCACGTCAGTACTTCAAAATTTTTTTTTTTGGCGAAAACACCAATTTGGTGCCTACGTTTTGGGGTCATGGTTAATTTGGTCCCTGCTATTTTCAAGTCACAATCAATTTGATCATTATCGTTAGATGACTAACGGAATTTGCTTAGGTGGCAAACAAAATGTACACGTGGCATAAATTAAATTAAAATATAAATAATCCTTCTATGTCAACCCTTCCACCTCACCTTTTACTACTATTAAAAATCCCACATGAGTCTCACATGACCCACTTATAATCAACACCATCCTCACTAGTAAACAACTCAGACCCGATTGAATTCAAAATCCCCAAAATGAAATTTCGAACCCGAACCCAAGATGAAATCCTTCATCTCTTATTGCCTAATCCCCACGATCAAAACTGAATCTCTTCTCACCGATTCCACTCTCTTCTCGCAGACTCTGGTTATTGTAGACCAAAACCATTGATGAACAACTCCGTAACTCACCCATATCCATACCTTGATTTCTATGCTCTTTAAAGAGCCAGTTATCTATGAAGGGACAAATCAAAATTTGAGGAACACAACTACTGCCTATTGGGTAATGGTGATGTCTTAATTTCTTGAAGTTTTAAAATTTCTGCCACATTAGTTTGAAATTTTTGACGCAAATGTGGTGTACTTTTAGTGTTTAGGATTTCTCAATGGAAAATGTTGGAGAAGCGAGGAATTCAAATAAAGCCTTCCCCTTGGACCTCCTATCTGAATGGTGTTTACCCTCTCTCTCTCTAACTCTCTTGTGTGTTTGACACATTTTTAGGAGAAATTATAAGGTCCTCATGGTGGACAAGTAACGTGGTCTACTATTCCACTAAAAGACTTTCACCTCTTTGAAATTGTTGAATTAGAAATTTTTTTAAAACGAAAACTGATTACTGACTCAACAATTTTAAATAAGTGAGAGTCTTTAGGTAGAATGGTGGACAAGTGACGTGGTCCACCTAAGAACTGTATAATTTCTCCAAGTTTACACCATAGATGAATTTCTATTACCAATGTTTTAATAAGTTTAAATTATAATTTTAATTTGCAATCAATTTGGTCCTTACCGTTATATCCTTAAGTCAGCTTACAAATATGTTAGGAAAGCATCATTTATTTTCTATACTATCATCAAATCATCAGGTTAAAAACAAAAAACACACACACACATAAATTTGACAAGAGTCAAGAGATAAAGGTTATATGTGTGTGTGTGTGTGTGTGTGTGTGTGGAGGGGGGGGGGGGGTTTAATATCGGTGGTTAAAAAAAAAAAAAAAAAAAACACTAAAGTTGCCACCTAATCCAACCCGTTGCTTTAATAGTTGAACTTACTCAATCCGTTTAAAAATTAATATCATATCTTTATGGGTTGGTACGGGCGAAAAAAGTTGGACGATTTGAGCGAATTGAGTAGGTTGATGCACATGCCTAAAAAATATTCATCTATTTAAATCATGTGATTTTGACTTCAACTTGATCATAAAAAATAAGTCCATAGCTACAAATTATCCAGGTGTCAAATTGTGGATGATAAATAATAAAATAATGGACTTAGTTGAGAATTTATAAAAACTTGTCAATTCAGAAAAATGTAGTGAAAATTGTTGTGTCTATAAGGTTACAATAAATGCAACTAGAGACAGTGGACCATATTTGACCCGGCTCGATACACTGTGAAGAGCCCAAAAGTCCAAGAGAACAAGACCCAAAAATTTCACAAATTGCCATATTTCCGTAACAAGAACATAAACCCATCCATAACAAGTTTTGGATAAACCTGTTGTCCAAACAATCAACAACTGTATCGCGTGTAAATGACCGTAGGAGATAGTAGCCCTAATAAGCTTCGCTTCTCAAACCCTAGTATTTCTTTCCTTGCTCTAGGCTTTTTCAAAACCCTAGCAAGCTCTGAGCCTCACACTTTCTTCTTCACCAAACGGTAGCCTCTGCTCCACTCTGACCCTCGAGCAACATGGTAAGCTCACACAAATCTTCTTCAAGTCCTTCCTTTCGTTACTATCTCATTGCATTTGTTTGGTTCCTAAGAAAGTTTGAGGAAAAACAATAGAAAATATTGGAACTTCCGAGAAGTGAATATGTCGAGATTTTGTTGCATTTTGCTTTCTGGGTTTTGCTTTTCTTCTTTAGTCTTGCTAGATCTGATATTAGTGAACTTAAATTGAAATCCAGAGTCTGTGTTCTGTTTTCTTTTTGTAATTATTTCTCAAGTGCCAAACACAGATTTATCTATTGTGATATTTAATGAAGCTGAATAGTCTTATTAGGCTCTGTCTCAATTTCAAGATTGAAAGTATTGGGCATTTTAATTTTTTTTGCACCAATTTATTTGTATAGATTCCAAACAGGGGATAATAGATGTAATATTTGGTGCAGAGTTACTATGATTTTTATGCTATGAAGATTTATTTTTTTATTTTTTGTTATTCTAATAGGCACCGAAGAAGGAAAAGGCTCCTCCTCCGTCCTCGAAGCCAGCCAAATCCGGTGGAGGAAAGCAGAAGAAGAAGGTTTGATAATGTTTTTGGATTCAGAATTTGCATTTTTCAATTTCAAACTTTGTATGGTGGTTCAAATTATAGATTGTAGGAATAGGTAATGTGGGTTTGGCTTTTAATACTAATACTATTTGGTGATGTATACAGAAATGGAGTAAGGGAAAGCAAAAGGAGAAGGTGAACAACATGGTTATGTTTGATCAGGGAACCTATGACAAGCTCCTTGTGGAAGCTCCAAAGTACAAGCTTATCACACCTTCCATCTTGTCCGACAGATTGAGGGTATAGTCTGAACTTGACTCTTCTTTCTGTATGAGTTTCTTCATATTTTATGTGGTTACACACTTAATGTTATGTGAATGAGAAATGATTGTGTAGTTGGTCTTGAAAGAGAAGTTACTTGGATTACAATAATTGTCATTGACATTTTCCAATCGCAAATTATTACTTGGAGGACAAAAATCATTGCTTCTTAAGATGACCCACACTTTTACTGGTTGAACTCTTAGGACATGTTTGATGGGAACCCGACGTGGGTATACTATATAGAGAACCCATATCACTTCCAAGTGTCTGCTTGCTCCTAGTTCCTCGCTGAACAAATCATGTTCCTCCTCTATGATATAATATGTTTTGACAACTTGGTATTAGTCTAATATAACGGACATCCTTTCACCTTCATTATTAGTAATGGGATCATTCTTGTTTACCCTAAAAAGTGCTCATAAAATAAAGAAAGAAAATGGAAGTCATAAGAATATTTTATTGATGCCTAGTTGAGTACAAGATGAATAAGATGAGTACATAGAGCATCAAAATGTACATTTATTTGTTTTTGAAAGTTGTCTGTCTTTTTCCCTAATGTCTGGCTGTCACTTAGATTTGTTTTGACCAACACCAACACATTTGCTGGTTTGAAATTTAACTTAATACACAGTGAATTATATTTTATCATTAATACTACTCTCTGTTAATGCTGAACTCAATTTGTAACTAAGGGCTGGCATAGAGGGCATAGCTATTAGTAAAATATATATAGAACAAAGAAACTTAATTATAGCACGACCAGTCACATTTCAAAGAATTTATTGGCTATCGCCTTATTGGACATTTTTCTTGGGCAATATTATGGTCATCACTCTTGTAACAATTTACATAAAGATGTATTTTATCTGTTGATTAATACTTGCGAATTGTGTGTCCCTCTACTCTTTATCCAAGAAGTTCTTTTGTTTGATTGAATATCTTTTGGCATGCTAATGAAGTTGTTTTCCTTTTCTTGACCACTATCAGATCAATGGATCATTGGCACGCCGTGCAATTAAGGATCTGATGGCAAGAGGTTCCATTAGGCTGGTAGCTGCTCATGCAAGCCAGCAGATCTACACCAGGTCCACCAATACTTGAACATGAAGAGTGAGCGACATACCAGTTTTCTGTGTTCAAGGAACTAGTGTCTCTTATTATGTTCTGGTAGCTACATTTTGCTCGTTTTGTGCCTCTATGAACACAGAATTTTTGTTTATGATTAAAATCCGTACTGCACCATTAGTCATGTTAAGTAGTTTAAGTTATTGTAGGGTCCTTTTGTGGGGAAAGTATTGATGAGTTTGGCCTGGTATTTGTTATTACCTTATACTGATTTAAATATCAGTTATGATTTAATTTTTCGTGATTTGGGATTTTGCTTTCACTTGAACATTTAGAGCAGTGGTTTGAACTTGGAATCAATTGTTATCTTGGCAAGCTAATTTAATGTGTGTTTGTATATTGCTTATTTTGCTGAAAATTGAAAATTTATTGTTGAAAACATTAAAAAAAAAAAATTTATGGGTTATTGTTTACTCTGAATGTACTGTACATTTCTCTTAATGCAATTGAACCATGAACAGAGGCTCTGGTAAAAAAAAAAAAAAGGCAAAAACGCTAGACATGAGCAAAACGCTAGTCAAACAGGGCTTTAGAACTAACACAACAAACATAGATTAATTAGCTTTTTTCATATATATATATATATATATATATATATTTTTTTTTTTTTCTTCTATTCTACTCTATCTAAAATCATGGCTAAAATGCAAAACTGATTCTTTAATATTTTTCAGATTTTATTTCAGTTCTCTAAGTTTTAAATTTATTCAATTAAGGTTTTTTTGTTAACTTTTATTAAAATGTTTTGAAAGAAATTTAGAAAATATTTTTCAATCATTAATTGAATTTTTTTAATTTAAAAAATTTGAAGAAAAATTTATAACAAAAATTGACCACAACATATAACAAAAATTGATGAAAAAGCCTTAATTGAATAAACTTGAAAGTTAGAGGAATAAAATGAATAAAAACAAAGTTAGAATATTGAAATGAAATCTGAAGAAATTTAGAAGGTTAATTTTGTATTTTACCCTAAAATCATAATCTCAATTACTTCCGTAACTGATGTGTCTTTTTTGACTGGCTTAGAACTAATAAGATTTGGTTATTATTATTATAATATTTATCTCAAGTCCATGCCATGGTGAAATCTTCTCTCTAAGATCCCATAAATACATTTATAATGCTGCTTTGCATCTCTAGTTTATCAGGATAATCGTTTTGCACATAATACAAATCAATTTGATCTCATTTTCCCCGTGACAACCAGCCCCCCGCTCTGGCTCCATTGCCATTGGAGGATTCATGAGTCATGAGTTGGTGTCTTGGGAATTTTGCTAGAGTTGTCTTGAGAGGGCGGGCCAATAATGTATTTTAGAGCCTCGGCTCTGCACAGCGATGCATAGATGGTGCATACTCTATTTGTTAGATACCAACATGAGCTTAAACCGCAGTGCAGTTGGTTTCAAGCCCAGATTTGAAGATTTTTTTGAAGAAATTTGGGTCTCTTTTGGGTGGTTTCCCCCACTGTATAACCAAGGATAAAGCGGTCACTATGGAACGTGTGACATGAGGAAACTAGTGGATAATTTTATTTTGATTACTAAACCAAAAGAATTTTTGGTCCTAGGTCTTTTAGACCAAGTATCAGTTCCAAGTTTGTGTGGTTGCTGTAACAAAAAGTCTACTACTAACCAATATGATGAATTAAATGAAGATTGATCAAATACGATAGTACAAACAACACAAATAGTCAATAAAAAAACCAATAATAATAGACCAATAGTGCAATTCAGAGTAAAATTTTAAGTTAAATTTCAAAGTGAAAGCTATTACAACCTTCGACGACATATTTGGTTCTCATTAATACAGATTCATATGAAATTTGATATAATCTTTAATTGTTTTATAAAATTCTCTTCTATTGTGAATGATATGTTACATACCTAATTTATTATAATTAGATCATAATAGAAAAATAGAGACATATTATAGAATTGCAAGAAATTCAAAATCTCAATATTTTCTATAATTATTTTTTGATTGATTAATCATGCATGAGTCTAAGGATGATAATGAATTCCGCTACCCAAAAGAAGTGACGGGATGAGAATTGGTTTTGCTTTCCCCATCCTGCTCTAAATGTATGTATATAAAAATTAATATTTTTTTTAATTATTAATATATAGAGCTTATTTTATTTATATATATATATATCCTATTTATAATTTATAATTATTTGTGCATATTCCATTTCACCAAAAACCTCTCTCTCTCTGTTTCTTTCACACACATTTCTATTTAATCTTTGAAATTATTAATGTTGAAATCATTTCATTAGAGATGACAAAATACCTCAAATGATGTTTTTCTTACCCTAAAGAGGGACCATGACACCCCCTTATATGACCTTTTTGTTGCCATCTTGATGTTCCTAAGTGCCTTATTCATTATCCATACAAGAGCAATGCTATGAATATCATATTTCCCAAGGTATTGAACTCACAAGTTGTAATAAGTGGGAACATAGATCCACTACTAGTATTTTTTCATTTGCTAGAAAATCAATGCATAAGAGATTATGAAATTATTTGTTCTATTTATATAAATTTTAAGGGGAAAATTTGTATTTTAAAATAATTAGAAGAGTGTCATTTTGTGAAATTTTAAAAAAGATTAGTATAATTTTTTTTGGAAAAAAAAATGAGTATAATTAAACATTTTTAAGAAAAGCTTAAATCCCTTTAAAGGTTGGCTCAAGTGTCTATGAGGGTGTTTAGTAGAGTAGTTTGAGATAAAATTTTTGTAATTTTTTAAAATTCGTATAGGTGATATGAAGTATTGTTTAAAATATGAAAATGTGAGTTTGAGTTGGTTAAACAAACGGGCCTATAAACTACAAAATGCTAAAAAATGACAAAATTTTCTTAAATATTCCCAAATTAGTCAATTAAGTCATAATTTTTTTAAAAAAAAAATGAAGTTTTTTTTTTGAGAAGATCAAAGTAAATTACAGATTTTGTATTTCTGACGTGGCAAGTTATTCCGTCCCTGAATTTTTTGCATTAATGACGTGGCACAACGCCACTGGTCCTTCCTATGTGGTGCTCTACGGTCAGGTCAGCGACTCAGCGACTCTGGTAAGTGCTAACGTACGCAGCAGCAGCACCAAACGGCCACTCCATCTGATCTATCAACATTTACACTGCACTCCTCTCTACATCGCTCCGTTTGTTTCCCGAGAAAAATACAAAAAAGAAAAGAAGGCGCAGGGCATGGCGGTGAGAGCGACGGTGTCGCGGTTCCCGATAGATCCGGGGGCGCAGGACGGGTCGGGTCTGCCGTGGGGCGTGACGGTGACGCCATTCGCGGAGAAGGACGAGAACGGTCAGGGCCCCGAGTACGGATCGGAGGGAGACCTATTGCCGAGGTGCGAGAACTGCTGGGGCTACTTCAACACCTACTGCGAGCTCGAGCAATGGTCGTGGACTTGCTCCCTCTGTGGAACCCTCAATGGCCTCTCTTCCAAGGCCATCGCTCGCTACTCTCGCCCCGATTCTTGCCCCGAGATGATGTCCTCCTTCGTCGATCTCGAGCTCCCTGGCGAGTCACTCACTCACTCCCTCCCTCCTTCACTCGCTCACTGACTCAGCCTTTGCTTAGCGATTAACAATTTGGTTTTCGTTTCCGTTTTTTTTTTGTTTTTGTTTGCAGAAGAAGAAAATGAAGAAGAAGCCACGCAAGCTCGTCCTGTCTATGTTGCAGCGGTGGATTTGTCATGTATGATCACAATGCTTTTTGACTTAAATTTAATTTTTTTTTTCATGTTCTTGATTTAATGGGTGAATACTGGGTTAAATGTTTGGTTTAGGACTAAGGAATTTAAAAATGTGATGATTTGATAAAAAAGTTAGCGCTTGAACTAATTTTCTTAAACTGCTTAGCGCATAGGGGTGATATGCCCCTGGATTACCCGACAACTGGTTCTGGCAAGGGGGCTCAATTTTGATCACTTGCTAAATGCACGCGGCTTTCTATACTATAAGTAGCATTTGTTATCACTTGTTGAACTAGAATATATTTACTTGGCACTATGTCTGAGAATTCATATGTAATTATGGGATGATGGATACTAGCCTGTTTCTCCCATTTGCCTTATGGGGTTATAGAACTTCTATCCGTGCATCGACTGGGGCAACCCCTTACTCTTTTGTTTATGGTAGTGAAGCGGCACTTCCCATTGAGGTGGGGGTACAATCTTTGAGAGGGCTAGCGGAAACCAAGGTCCTAGAGGAAGATTGGATGGGGCAACCAACAGGTTAGTGGGCAATCCTGAAAGGATGCCCACTAGAAGCCACAAATGGTTGGTGAAGCCTTAGGGACAAAAGGGAGAAATCCCATTAAATCAATCCACTTTCCACCCATATTTTCTATTGTGTTTATACTAGTAACAAATTTATCCATGGATCATTTTTAGATTACAAGCTGTTGACATGGTGAGTGGTTATTGATAGGTAAAAAAGTGACGAAAGTGGTGGGTTCAGATGATAACCAGTAAAAATTTACCGTTTCAACAGTACCTTCAGTGACTCTTACATGGGTTTTGAAGCATCTAGCTCAAGTTGGAGGCTTTCACATTATGTGTATTTGTATGTTATAGTAGCTTATGATTAGTTTGTATAGGCATGTCAAGCTAAGATTAAGCTATATGTGCTCAATGCTTTTGGTGAGGAAGAAAGATTTAATTATAATCATTATACTACTTAGCAACAACTGACAATGGTTGCTTTCGAATTTTATGTTGTTCCAATATGTAAGGTCTATGAGTGCTTATAAAGGATGGAATAATAAAGCATCTATACTAATCTGATTGATCTATGATTAGATGAAAGTTTTCATAGAGCAAAGAGCGTTCACGTTAGTGGTAATAGTAGGCCCAGCCTTGGTTAAGAGATGCCTGGAGAAGGGGGGGAGCTTTTCTCTCTTTGACAAGACATTACATATCCAGGCATGTGTGTTGCACCTACTTTTGGTGTCTTTAGGTTTTAGTTTTCTTTAGGGCATTGATGTATTCATGTTGCCATATGTCTATTATTTATGAATAAACTTGGGAGTTCCCAAAATTTTGTCTTTGATTATGAAGGTATGATTTTCTAAACGAAGTGGATGTAAATTTACTTGACATTGTTGTGGATTGTCAAAACAAAACTCAGTATAGTTATATAATGGTAATTTTTCTAGATGCAGGTGATATCAATTGAAATATACTTTGACTAGGTCTTCTTGTAAAATTGTCATCTGCATATCTTCTTTGCCCTCTCTTTCAATGCTAACACATAAAGCCAAACACCAAGTCATCGAACAACATACCACCAAGTTATAATGAATTTGTCACTGTGGTACATGGAATGGATGTTGGAATACCATGCTTTAAAACAAATTAAAAAAAAGGAATACCATATACCCAGTAATTATCCTCCTAATGTGGTATGTGGAGATGGGACTTTTCATATTTCAAAAAACTCTGATGATTTCTTTTAATCTGATAAAGAAAATCAGCATTACATTGTCTACAAAATGCATAGTATCTTTCTTTACTGATAACCCCATTAGATAGGAGTTCAACATTTGCGTACAGTACGAAGTGTTATTAACTTTCTATATACACTTATTAAAAAAAACTCTTTCTATATGCATCAGGCTCTTGTTTTACCTCTTGTGTTTTGGATTGTGAAACCTCTGTTTGGTCACAAAGTTTTACTAATTCTGAGCTGAGAATAGCTTAGATCTAACATAACATATCAAAGAGGCACCAATTTACTAGTCATACATGTAACTGATGTAAGAACTGATGAGAAAAAGAAAATCCAACAAACAAGAGACTATATAGCAAAAGATAGCCTGAACTTTTGACGTTGGAACTAAAAGAGAATAAATTTCTTGGCTAAGAGATCCAAAAAATGTTCCAGATCTGAAATTGTTATACTTGATGGCGAAGGACTGTTGCAAAAAGCACTAACGGTTTATAATACTAGGCCTACAGCAGCCCAAAATTCTTCTTAATTTTTATTTATTTCAGTAAATGGCCTTTTAAAACTATAGAAACATAACAATAATTTAAAAGGCTAACATGAAGCATAAGAGAATAAATGCAAACTTAAATATGACATTTATTGCTAGACTTGATACTAGTGTAAATTCAAATGGGACTAATGGGCCAACTTGGCCTTGGGGGTGCTTATTTCTTATTCAATTCCTGTGTCATCATGGGATAGGGTTGGCAATTGTAAAATTCTGTGAACTGTATTGTTTGTTCAAAATTTTTTGTATAAAGGATTTTTTCTTGTTGTTGTTGTCCTCTTGCTACATCTGTCCCCATCAAATTTTTGCATTACTAGACCTGAATAAACAATTTTTTCCTTAAGAAAACATAGCTGTAATTCCTTCAGTGATGCATTATTTTGAGTTTTTTTTTTTTTTTGAAACTGCTTTGCACCTAGGTTTTTGCTTGTAATGCTTTTATTGTTCTTCTGGAAGATGACTTCTCATTTAATTTTCTGACTTTTCCTTTTAACGCAATTGTAATTCCTTTAGTGATTTGTCATTTAAGGGTATTTTATTTCTTGATAAACCTCCTTTGGCATCTAAGTTTATGCTTGCCATGCTTTTATTGTTCTTCTTGAAGATGACTTATCATTTAATTCTCCTGAAATTTGACTGCAGCTTCGGACGAGTTCTTGGAACTTACTAAAAGTGCGCTGTTGGCAGCCTTGGAAGGTTAATAATTGCTAGTTTAAAAGAATTTTTTGCAATCTTTTACCAATAAAAATATTATTTGATTCCCACTTATAAATGAATATATATTATTTGATTCTTTTCCTGTTTGAGCACTGTTCTTGGAAGGTTGAATTTTCTACTTTGTTTTGTATATCAGCTCTTGGACCTGGTTCATTATTTGGGCTTGCTACCTTCAGCCACAAACTAGGGTTGTATGATGTTCAGGGGCCTATACCAGTTGTAAAGAATGTTATAATTCCACCCGATGTGGAGGGAACCCTGCCAATTGAGCTTGAGGATGTCATGCCTTTGCTACAATTCCTGGCTCCGGTAGGTTTGTTATGGGGTTTTGTCACTCATTTTTCTGGTGTTTGTGTATGTGCACCTTTTTTTTTTTTGAAGGATAAAATCAGGTGATTGAGTAATTATGTACACTGTTGAGGACCCAAAATCATGTATATGGTATTTTGGTTATGCTCTTAAATCAGTAACTTTGGTACAGGTTGAAACTTGTAAGGACCGTATTGCATCTGCTCTTGAAACGCTTAGACCTACAACTTCATGGGAGAGAACCACAGCAGCAGGTCAAGGGATGGATGGTATTTTGATGGGTGGGCGAGGTTTTGGGGTGGCAATGGAAGCCCTTTTCAATTATCTTGGATCAGAATATGGAAGCACTTTTGCGTTAGGTATCTGTGATAATATTCAAAGCTCATCTAATTCTACTTTTTCTCAGATTTTATTTAATTTGAGGGTTGAGGCCTTGTTTAAGCACATGAGCACTTTCAAAGGTCATCATATATGTTGTCTCCATTGAACATAATTGCAGCTAGAGTCTTTGCCTTTTTATCCGGCCCTCCGGATTATGGAGCTGGGCAGCTGGATACAAGACGGTACGGTGAGCAATATGCTAGTAAAGGAGAGGATGCAGACCGTGCTTTACTTCCCGAGCAGACACCTTTCTACAAAGATCTGGTCATATGTTTTAACTTTTGTTTATAATTTCTCCCCTATAATTTTGGAGATGTAAGCATTGACATATATGTTACAGGCAGCTGTTGCTGTTCAAGCAGGTGTTTGTGTGGACATATTTGCCGTCACGAATGAGTATACAGATTTGGCATCCTTGAAGTTTCTTAGTATTGATAGTGGTGGCTCGATATTTTTTTATTCAAATACTGATGATTCCACTCTTCCTCAAGACATGTGAGTTTCCAATGCAACAGAAATCAATGTTAGGTTATGAGTTTAGAATGGCATTACATGTTCAGCCTCTTTAGAAAGGACAGTTTGATAATACTAAAATGCAGGAACAATGCACTAAATGGATTACATTCTTATCCCCCCCCCCAACAAAAAAAAAAGCACTAAATGGATTACATAAACTTCTAGAGTACATTTCCAATATACATGTTTTATTGGTAAATTAATTATAGTAACTTTATTTCTTCATTTTCATAAGAGAATTATATGATAACATTGATAGGATGCTCGTTTTCATAATTCAATTTTTAATTGATAGAGCACGCTAGCACAGTGACATAAATGACCCATATTTAAGTATTTCCATTTCCATGATAGCATTGTAACATGTTCATTTTGCAGGTATCGAATGCTAAGTCGACCATATGCATTTGGCTGTATTCTACGATTGAGGACATCTTCTGAATTCAAACCTGGCAACTCTGTAAGTTTGTCACATTTTTAAAAAATTATAATTACACTTGGACAATTTTCTGAGTGTATTTCTCTTTATATATTTTTTGCAGTATGGCCATTTCTTCCCAGATCCACAGTATGAAAATGTTCAGCACATTATTTGTTGTGATTCTTATGCCACATATGCTTATGACTTTGAGTTTGCCAATAATGTTGGATTTTCAAGGTACATAAATATGTCTTTGATTTCCATCATAGCTCTTACATTTCTGTCTAAAACATAACTGATACTTGACGATTATGCTATAATCATATTGATCAATTGAAATCTCTCTCATTGTGAAAGTTCAATACTCCCCATCCAGTTGAAGTATGTCAGTTCCAGTAGATATAATTGTGCTGTTAATTCTTGTTTAATATAACATATGCGCACACATCAACTTGTATACACATATGCATGTATATAATCCCAAGTCTTCTACCATCAAGAACTCTTAACTCTAAAATTTTGAGCCGCTGCTCACCACTTAAAATAAGTTGTGGGCATCAATATCTAGCTAAGCATTGCTTTCTTACATCATCTTTCTAGATATAATCTTGAAAATGCCTAATATAATGTAATCCAGCACATCCAATTCCTTAAATTAACTTAATTTGGATTATCAAAAAAATTAAATTAACTAAACTTCAGAGAAAAAAAAAGAATCATGATTAAATAGTTTGGATTTTTTAAAATTTTTTATTAATCTCCCTAAAATCTAAACCTTAAATCCCATAGCCATTTGTTCAGAATCTGCCTCTTTTCTTTAGAAGTTTTTAATACATGGTGAAGACAGTTTTTTGTTCTGATTTTAAAACTGCCCCTTAATGTTTGAGCAGATCTAAAAGTTTTTTAGGATGGTGAAAGAATGCTCTATGCCTCTATTAATGTATGCCTCTGGATCATATAGAACAGTGACAAATTGGAAGACATGTCACTGTGAAGATGAAAAAATTTAGATTTGTAATGCAAATTTGCATATGGTGTTTTCAGGAAATCTTAAAAATTATTTTCTTTTTTGAGGGGGGTGTTGAGTGATCAGAATGTCCCTCTTGAGCTGTAACTGCCACTTGGTTGGAACTCGGAATTTGCAAAAAGTTTGGAGAAAGTAGGCACTAAAATAGGAATAGTATGATAGTATCCCTATACAGATAATAAAATTTTAGGCAATTCTCTCTCTCTCTCTCCTCCCCCCCCCCCCCTTCCAACTTTAATTCCTATAGTTTATTGTTTGGGTTTAATAAAGATGAAAGAAACTTATAAAAAAAAGGTTTATTGTTTGGGTTCAATTTTGTTATTTTGTGAATGTATGGGATCAGACCCAGTTCTTTGATTCATAGACACCCAAAGATAATAGGGTCCCAAATAAGATCACTTGCTTAGTGCATGGGACAACGGTAGCTAAATTTTTTTCTTGATGCAAGAGTTCTAATCCTGGCTCTACCTTTATTCTTTTGCAGGCATGGATCAGAATTGCCCACACTACAAATTGCATTTCAATATACAGTTGTTGTGCCCCCTGCAGAACTTTCAAATTCAGAATCAGGATCTGCAACTAGGTATTATTAATCCTACAGAACAGCTGTTGATAAGTTGGCAGAAATGCATTTCTTCTTGTATCAGATGACTAGACCTAGCATAAAACATATCTACCAGTGCATAGCAATTATAATTAATGCAGTGCTAATTAGATAATCTACACAATTTCTTAGGTTGGGGTTTACTATTTGTAAGCCCTGTATTTGGTCGTGATCCATGTTTTTACCATTAGCTGAACCTCAATGGTGTTCTTTCAAACCTTGTAGAATAAACTTTTATGCAGGAGCTTCTTTTCTGATCATGTACTCTTTGAATCTTGTTATCATATATAATCATTCTACATGAGTCATTCTTGTCCCTCTTTCTGTTTACTTACTTTCTGGTACACTACCATATTGAAATTGCTGGGTAGCTTCAGTATCTTCCTCTCATACTTCATTGCTTTCCTTGTATTAGCCAATATTGATGATCGCATATTATGCTGAAGAAATTGCATAGAAGCATGAACAGGATATTTTTGAAATTGAGGGAAAACTGCAATTCTTAATGGGATTCTCTACTGTTGGATTGTTAAACTGTCTATTAGTTTATGAATTTCAGTCTTGTGTAGTCACCACATCATGTCTTCCTCTTTTTCTCATAGTTATTTATCTTGTGAATTTTGTGCACTACGTTTTCTTCCAAAATCTTGATTAACAAGATTGATGAGATGAATGTTAATGCAGAGCCAAGCATTCCCTTAAACGGCGACTAAGGATTCGAACTTTGCAATTTGGAGCTGCTCAAAATGTTAACGAACTTTATGACAGTGTTGACCCTGAAGTAGTTCTATCATTACTTGTTCACAAGGTAATTTTATTTAAGCCCTTCCCCTTCTGATGTCAATTCAAACTTCTTCTATCATTCTTCTTCATATTCTGTTGTATCACTCCATTACAATTTCAAGAACTATTGTTCCTTGTTGGTTGCTTTGTTAATTTTTTTTTTTTTTTTCTAGTACTTAAACGCACTCAAGACTTGAGTTGTGTAAGATATTTAGAGAGTTTTTTACAAGAGTGAGTTGTTCATAAAATTTTACTAGCTTTATACAGGTTATGGAATACAATATAGTTTTGCATTAAAAAAAAGAACAAGCTTCTACCATTTCATGGTTACATACTACCATAGTTCTCTTGGCCCACAGGTTATAAATTTAATCTTTTCCATCTCTTTCTTTGCCCTTTCTTTTCTAATGCTCAACTATTACAAGAAGTATGAAGTAGAAACCTTGGTGATGGGATATATTGGTTTTAAGGTACCTCTATTTTTTTGGTTGTCCTTGTCTGTGGTCTCCTTTATGAATATTCAAGGCTCTTTTTTTTTTTGGCTAAGATCCTAGGAGAACTAAGTAACTTTAATATGTCATGAATGTGTTCCTGGTTTTTTTGAAAATGAAATGATGTTATAAAGAAGTTACACTAGCAGCTTTAATCTTGCAGTACCTCATTGCACTTTTTTAAAAAGAAAATAAAACTATTACTTGTAAAGAAACAAATGCACTCTAAGGGTCCGTTTGGATGTAGCTGAAACTGAAAACTGAAAAACACTGTAGCAAAATAATTTTTTAATGAATAAAAAACACTGTTCACGCTTAAAATAACTGTTCATAGGCCTAAAATCACTGTTCATGGCCAATGAACAGTACGCAATGCGCGTCCTAGTGAAAAAAAAAAAGAAAAAAAAAGGGAAGGGGCTGAAACGCAGATGCTGGGCGTTTCAGCCCCTCCCAAACGCACAATAAGGAGGACTATGCAGGTCGGATGCCCTAAGACTCTTTGCAGAATTACATAACCTGAGCTCTAACAAAATTCATAAAGCTTATAAAGACATCCATTAAATGATTATTTTTTTGCTAAAGAGATCCAATGAAATAATGATCTTACAAATTGTGATTTAATCCTTACAATAGAAACTCCGTAGTCTTCAAAAGTCCTATTCCTCTTCCTCCAACTATGCCACATTAAACATCCAGGAACCACATTTCATACTTTATTTCTGAAAGATTCCAGTCTTCACTGCCAACCTTGCAGCATACCTTTCACTGTCTTAGGCATCACCCAATTTACACTTAAAGCTAGAAATATGAAGTTCCATGACTCCATTGTCACTGGACAATGAAGCAGCAAGTTGTCAACAGTTTCCTCACTATTTACACATAAGACAGCAATTTTCCAGCATCATTCCCGTTTTCACTAACTTATCTATAATAATGACTTCTAGTCACATACTTTAGCTAAATTATGTTGGAAAGGAAGAATTCTAGTCACATACTTTTTATTGTGATACATTAAAAATAGGCATGCATAAATGTTTGGGAAGGACGTATCTTTATTAGCTTGGACAACGTAGCTCCATTAGATTACAATTTATTGAGGTTGGTGGTTTATAACTACCAAGATCCTGATCCTCTTTCTTGCTTTTATTGCAATCAGGGCCAGTCAAGGGAAGGTTGAAATTCTAACTGTAGCTTAATTAGTAGATACATGTGTTTCAGATGTCTTCCTGTATAAGCGTTAGTTTTTAGTGTAATACCATCTTATCTAAGGGTGCAACAACAGGCATTATAATTCTGTATTTGGCACAGAGAAATAGAATGATGCATCCCAGGACAAGGCTCAAATGCCATAGAAAAATTTCTTTCCAACTCTAGAGAGGACCTTTATATATTTTGCCAAACCTTGCATGGCGTACTTACCTCTCTACTTGCCAACTCACTATTGCTTAACAAAATTGGGATGTGCTTTTAATGGAAGGAGCGAGCATCTTTTCCACTACTGGAACTAGTATGTTTACCTGATGCAATAAAATCATTGTCTGATTGGTGTCAATAGGCACATAAAGAGCCTATTTGATTCAATGAGCATTTTGGTTGAATTTCTTGTAGTTGGTTCAAATGTGATCTATCTTGCTGTCACGGAACTGTGGATAATTAATCTAAGTCTCATTGTGCCAAGTAAAATTAAGAAACAAGTGGAAAGAAATTTAAAATTCTCTACATCAGATGTAGTTGGTGTAGCATGGCTACTGGTTAAGTCTGGCCTATTTTCCTTGTACCATTAATTCTAGTATGTAAACCACCCTTTAATCTGTTTGTTATACCAGCATTTTATTAATAGTTAGAGTATTAAATGTTCACCTTTTTTGTATTTCTCTTTTTGATTTCCACTACTCCCTCTTTTTACTCTATATTCTCAGTTATTGTTCATTATCCATATATTTTTTTTGCTCTATAGGTTATATTGGCCTCTTTGGAGCAAGGGGTTCGCGAGGGCAGGATGTTGCTTAATGATTGGCTAGTAATCCTCACAGCTCAGTATAATGATGCTTACAAACTTGTTCAGTACAAGAATGGAAGTTCAGTAACTGGTCAGGTTGATGTTGCATTCTCACAATGCCCACAGCTGCAGCCCTTACCTCGCTTAGTTTTTGCTTTGCTTCGAAATCCTCTTCTCCGCTTCCATGAAGAAGGCGTTCACCCTGATTACAGGATCTACTTGCAATGCCTTTTCAGGTAAGGGGTGCTCATGTTGATATTGGACCAACTTATTTGTGAGTATTTGAACAATTAGTTAGTATTTACGTTGGGAAGATAAAATGTTTAGTGCCACTTTTCCGGTCTTTGTTGTCCACTTACGTTTCATTATCATATCATTGTGTTGTGACTGTTATTATATACGTTCAAGCTTTTATATTTGTGCCACATTTTATACTTCTGGTGGATGTTGCAATATCCATCTTTTAGGATTAATTGTATCAATTATCTTTGTTGAGAAGTTAATTTTGAAATTTATTTTTCCAAAATTTGTGTTGCAGTGCATTGGAACCAAGTTCCCTTCACCGTGCCGTGTATCCAGTGCTGATGTCATATTCTACTCCAGATAAACAAGCATATCCACGCCACTCATTGAGTCGTGCTGCACTGATTACCAGTGGTAGTCCGATATTTTTCCTTGATGCATTTACAACTCTTGTTGTGTTTTATTCTTCAACAGCAGACCCTGCACTTCCTTACCCTCCACCTCATGACTGTAAGTGTATTCTATTTGTTGCTTCTGTAAAAAAGGTGATAGCTGCTCGAAGTTAAGTGAGTTTTGGTTCACTTAAAAAAAAAAAAATACTAAATGACTTACAGGTTTGTTGCGGACTAGCATTAACAAGTTAAAGCAAGACAGATGTATCACCCCCAAACTCATATTTATCAGGGGAGGGCAAGATGATGCCACAGTTTTTGAGAACTATCTTATTGAGGAACAGGATGTTGATGGAAGTGGCCTCACAAGTGTCATGGGTTTTGTCTCCTTCCTAGAAGATATTTCACGGGGTGTCTTGGAATACTTGAAGTAGAAGACAAGTTCAGAGTCCCAATCACAAATTACAAATGCCAGAAAAGGTATAACTTATACAGTCATCATGGGTGCTATGATCGGAGAAGGAACTATTAATTTAGAGTTGGACCACTGCTAGTTCAAACTGTCTTTGGGGTTATTAAGATTTTATGTTAATCCTGGAGGCTAGTGGTGGTGGTTTTCATGCACTCTTTTTACCTGTTTGAAGCTCTCCAATGCAAATTTATAGCAGATCAGAGCTGTACATACCGGTATTTTTTTTGTAAAACAAAATCGAAGCACGGAGAGTTGTCAGTGTTAATTCAAAAACATGAATATAGTTGAATCAAACTGTGCTGAGATGAGTTTAATCCAGCATTAATAATCCAATCATATAGAGATAAAGTTCTCGATAGATGGATAGCCATAGTGTTAAGATAGAAGTAGATGCATCCTGCATATGGACCATATTATAGAAATTGTAGATGGATAAAGATATTGAAAGAACTGAAAACTGAGATGGAAGTGAAACGAAAAGAAAGCTTATTTGACCAAAAGATGACAGTGAAAAAGAATTTAAAAAAGAAGAAAGAAAAAAGGATGAGGTAATGGTGATAAACTGGTTACAAGACAATCTGGTCAGAACAATAGACCACCCTAAAGTTACTGATGAACATTTTGGCTGCCATAATTTATAACAATGGACCTCCTATGGTTCAAATCTGTAAGAGTTCATCTTCTAGCTCACTTCTGAGAGGAGCATCTGCCCTCAATTTAACTCTTATGGTCTATTTGGATGGAGAGGGGAAGGAGGGAGAGTGAAGGGGAGTAGAGTAGTATTGGCTAAAAATAAGCTAATTTTGTGCTAAATCTACTTTACTCTATTCTACTCTCCCTCCTTCCCTCTCAATCCAAACGAACCATTAATGCCAGATGAAAGTTGTTGATAAGGTTCTATTGTTCCTTACATATTTATAAAGTTCTTTTCAGTATCATCGGCCTTGGTGTCCCGGCAAACAAGTTCTGATGCTTTCCCCTCCCCCATCAACGTGTAAGGAGCAATGCTGGAGGGAACCCAACAAATCATTCTCAATGCGTTCATACAATTTTCTGCAGAAATCATTCTTTGTTTCTGAACTTCATCCTCTGCATATTGATCAAAAGATTGAAAACGCTCCTCTATTATGATCGTTAGCTTCTCAACGTTTGTCTCAAGCTGCCGCTGCTGATCCTCAAACAAGCTCTGCTTTATTTCTTTTTCCTTCTGTCATTTCATCTTTTAAAATAAGTCAACCCCAAACATGCAATATGCAAATACGTTGGAACATGAAAGAACCCTCCTGGACCATTACAGTCTGTAGAGTCCATTTGTAACACAAGTAACACAACTGAAATCTTTCAAGTGTCAGTTGTCTTTCTTCAATGTAACGTATCCTTTCCTGTACGGATTGTTTAAGCATAGTTTCGAGCTTTAAAGAATGGGTATGAACTTTGTATCGGTTGTAGCAATGAAGGTACGGCAATGAGTTAGTATTTACATGCATAATAATCTTCTTCTCTTATGGTCTTCTAAGTATGGCCGACAACTACTATGAGAGTAGAGACCATCCGTAGTAGAATGGTGCTTACCAGTGGTGCCACCGCGGATCCAACAAAATCCTTCTCGACAGATACACCTTAACAATGCATCCTCCATCTTTATCAAGCACAAAGCCGACTGAGCCTACAGGCCATTTAGGCCACCACCTAAGGCCCCCCTTGGAGGAGGGCCCCCACTAGTAATAAAACATTATATTATATTTCTTCCTCGTTTGAAAACTAAAAAAAAATTAAGGACCACCTAAATTATTTAAGGCCCACTAATTGAAAGCTGAGAGAATATAAGCTCTTTCAAGCCATTAAATAAAAAAGTTAATGACATGAAGGTCTAATCAAATCGTTTTTTTAAAAACAAATCCTAGTATCC
Source organism: Castanea sativa (assembly GCF_040712315.1). Classification (NCBI taxonomy): domain Eukaryota; kingdom Viridiplantae; phylum Streptophyta; class Magnoliopsida; order Fagales; family Fagaceae; genus Castanea; species Castanea sativa. The sequence goes on along the minus strand of NC_134020.1, from coordinate 45,837,958 downwards.
TACTAATCAAACTTTTGTACCACAATTTCATTAAGAAAACCCATATTTATTTCTTTACATATATATATATATATATATATATATATATATATATAGAGAGAGAGAGAGAGAGAGAGAGAGAGAGAGAGAGAGATAAGTAACAAAAGGCAGAAAGCACTCACTCTCGCTCTGTTTGTTTCAGCAATGAGATTTTCTAGAAAATGAGTTATTTTCTAAAAAACATTTTCTATAAAACTATCTCATTTTCTAATGTTTGGTAGAAACTTTAAATGAGTTGAAAAACAACCTTATAACTTCCCTTATTTAGTTTGCTGTGAGATAGAGTTGTTTTCTAAAAAAATTTAATGGAAAACAATCTCCAAAAATAAGCCATACTTTTTATGTTGACTAAAGATAATTTTCCTTTGACTCATCTTTTTTTATGCTACCAAACACTGGAAAACAAGGAAAACTATCTGTAAGTGCACAATTGCACCTGGCCCCAAGAACAGTTACGGGCTCAGGCCCAACGAGCCTTAAACAATGTGATTTGTAGAGTGTGGGCTTGAAACCCAGGTTAGAAGTGTTTGAGGACTAAATAGCAAGCCAAAGATTATAAACCCTTAAAAACAACAAAGAATGCTATAAGTCAATCTACTCGGACGTAAGCCGAGAACTGTTCTTATATAATTTCTCTCTCTTTTTCTCTTTCCTTTAGGTTACAAAGAGGGGGATCCCTTTTTCTGTCTTAGATTGCTCTTTAAATACTACTCTTTTGAATACTTTGTACACGTATTGCTTTACCTCCCCTTTAGCCTAGATATTTCTTTTCTCAGTGCCTTTGAATAGTAACCAGAAGTTTCTCTTCCACTGTTCAGGTGTCACTTCCCCATAAATGCGGCCAGGGTGGTAGGTGCAGGGTCTTTAATGTGGAGGTGGCAGCCTTTATCTTTGACATTTCTTCAACACCAGTGCTTCTGGGGCATTCTAGGGTTTACCCCTTTTAACCATTGGCCTTAACCGTGTCATCCCCTAATCTTTATCACGAAATCCTGAGTTATTCGGTGTCCATCCGAGGGTAAGTTCACCCTCGGCTAGATCCTCGGACCCTCGGCGTATGGGCCGACCCATAGTACCAACAAATTCTAAACCCAGTAGCAGGTCGGCCTTCCTTAACACGGCCCAAAAGGCCCACATTCTCATTAGGATCTTTTTGCCCCCCACACTATCTTTACACAAGGTTTTCCATTGAAACAAACGGAGCGTCCATCTTGATTCTAAAAAAATACTTCTTTTTAGTTGGCTAACTCATTAATCGGTGTAGGTAGTAGACTTACTAAGTTTCACATTTTTTTAGTTTTTCTAGTGCACACTGCTAATGTTTCACCCATATACTTGCTTTTCTTTTTTTCACTTTCTCTGTTGTGGTGCCTAGGCCCAAAATGATTGATGGATTTTGAGGCTAGAAGCCTAATTTACTTATTTAAGGTGGGTGAAGAGTTTCCTACAATGTGATAACTTTTTGAGACTAACCTATCGACCCAATTGAAGGAGTCTCACACTTAATTCATGTTATACTACCCTATGTTGGTTTCCCAAGAAGACTCAAACTTCGAATTGAGCTTCTACTTTTTTCTCGTTTCTCTTTCCTTTTCTCTCGTATATCTCTCTCCCTCCCCAAAATTTTCAACTTCCCTTCTTGCTACCTCCTTTCCTGTTTATAGACTTCCCTTAGTGGGGTCGTCATGATAAGTGGGTGAGTTTCCAAGTTGGTGGGTCCCTTTGGGAATTATTCTTAACCAGATGGGACCCACTTTTCTCGATTGACATGACTTTCTTGAAATTTGTTCCTGTCGCCAATCAATGCTCGGCAAACGATTTCCCCCAAGGCACTAACATTCTTCTCTGTTTAGTTATCGACTTGACTTGGGACCCTGAATTTATATTGGACTCCAACCTAATGTGGGCCCGACCTAGCTTTGGGCCCTAAACTTTTATACAGAAGGAAGCTAATGGATTGGGCCCATACTAATGGCCCTTACATTTGTCTTAGGGTGCGTTTGTTTCGACAGTAAAGCAATTTCGGAAAATGTTTTCAGGAAAGTAAAATATTTTTAGATGTTTGGTGGCATTTTAAAAAATACTTTGGAAAATATTTTCAGGTGTTTGGTTGTGATCTTGAAAATATTATAGAAAATACATTTTTTACTTAATGCTCACATTTTCTCAGTTTCCAAACAAATATATAACATCATTTCTCAGTAGAATCACAAAAGAAACAAAACCCAAAATAAAAAAATCATAAAATCCGAGAGAGAAGCGGCGCGATCGCGAAGGAGGAGGCGCGATCAAGATCGCGAAGGCAGCGCGATCGCGAAGGCTGGGGTGCGACGGCGCGATCGCGAAGGCTGGGGTGCGTCGGCGCGATCGCGATGCTGGGGTGCGCTATCGCGATCGGTGCTGGGGTGCGACTGCGCAAGATCACAGTGCCAGGGTGCAACGGCGCGATCTGGGTTATGACGCGATCTCACGGTGGGTCATGGCGCGATCTCGCGCCGTTGGTGGGCTGGTCTTTGGTGCGACGATCGGGGGCGACCGGTGCTGGGGGTGAAGCTCGGACGGTGGGTGAAGCTCGGACTGGCTTGAGGCAGGGAGTGGAGCTTGACTGGAGTGACTAACAATGCGAGAAGCCGAGAGGGAAAATGAGGACTGAAACCAATTGAAGGTAAAATACAAATGGAAAATATTTTCCGGGTGGGAGGCAGTATTTTACAGTCAAATGTTACTAATTTTTCGTTTGACCAAAATTTCAGGTGTTGCCAAACACCCGCAAACGCGTAAAACAATTTCCTGAAAACGTTTACCGTCGAAACAAACGCAGCCTTAGACTCTTTACTCTTTTCATTGTCTTTACTCTTTTTTAGAAAACTATGGAATCCACTTGAAGCGTGTAGCCAAATCCTACGCTTATTTTATTTAAAAGTAAAAAAAAAAAAATGAAATGTTAGTGGAAATTGAATACAAAAACTTAATTAGTAATTTTGCTTCTAAAAAAGTAAGAAAAATAAATTTTAATTGAAAAAAATATATATCAAAAATTAAATTTATAATCAAATATAATAAAATACCCGTTTTAAAATTTTCTCCTAGGACCCCCATATTCAGCGGCTTGTGACAAATTCGGGCAAGGCTATTAGGTGTCTCTGATTCATCCTTGTAGTCCTTGGTCCAAAGTTCCCACATCAGAAATGAAGGAGAGTGTACTTCAGATGAGCAACCACAACAGAATCGTAGACCGCAAGCACATTCAAACCTCCCTTAATTCTTCGTGGTCCTCAAGGCGTATAGCATTTCCACAATGTGGAACACTGGGACACCACTTAACCCTTTTATTATCCTCAATATAGGATTCAATAAGAATACGATCAAACTTCTCTGCTAGACTCGGATCTCTTGCATTCACTAGGCTCCTGATTTTGGATTCATCACAAATAGCATCGCAACTTGAGTTCCATGCACCAAATGCGTTTTGCTTTGTCCTTCGTTTATCTTCACAATAAAATAGTCAGTCTAACAATAATTGCAAAAGTATTGGCCACAATCCGTGATTGTCACATTGCTTGAAAATACTTGTTCCATGCAAATAATGCTGTAATCTTAGTGGTGTATTTGGATTGCAAGATTTGGGTATACAGATTTAGATTTAAGTGATTAAAATCCAAATATCTTGTTTAGATAATTTACAAATGGTCAAGAATTTGAATTTGATAAATTCACTAAGGATTTTAAACCTTAAAATCATTGAATTTGAAATAACTTCTAAACCTATAGAAATTAGAAATTTATAAGACATATTTCAATATTTGTAAATTTAGAATTAAGGCATTTCAAATCCATCTCTTTTAAATTCAAGTCCAAATCAAAATCCAAATTCAAGATTTGTCATTCTCATACTGATTGTAAGAGTGAAGAATCTTTATGCACCAAGAAATAGGTATTATAACATGGATAAAGCACCTATTTAGTAGAAAACAAAAACCCCAAAAGAAAAACCAAAAATATTAATTATTACAGATAAAGATATAATACGGACAGAGGTAATTTGTTTGAAAGATTTTATATTATAATATTCCATTCGTTTTATGAAGGCGGTTTCCGAGATTAGGAAGGACTCTATTAGGATTACTGATAAAGAAGGATATATGATGCCAAAAATATTATAAAAAAAAAAAAAAGAAGAAGAAGAAAATCTTGCATTGGAAAAAAAAATACTTATACAAACTTATATTCCAATTTTCCAAAAAGAAAAAGAAACTTAGACTTCAAGAAAGACGGTTAAAATTTATTCTATCTTCTCCGAAACTAAGTCAGAGAAAATGATTAAAAATCGAAGTTTACAAGAAATTAACCCATGCCACTTCCAACGTAACTTTCTGTATATATGTACAAGTCCAAAACACGTCTCTCTCACAAAAACCTTGAATTAGAGTACTACTACTACTCTTTCCTCTCAAGTTTCTTTCTTTTGTTGTCAATGACTTCCACCACCGAAACCTACTGCGCCTTTGCTCTCTACGAGGCCAGCCCAACACTCTCTCTACCAATCTCTAACATTGGCATCATCGAATTGCGCATAACACAGCGCAACCAAATACAATCCAACTCAACCCAAGTTCCAGCAACGTTGTCATTGAAGACATAGTAAGCCCAACGTTCCATGCTTGTCTCGAAATTCCTCTCCTCGTCATGGCGTTACCGTCTTTTTGGGAACTTTACGTGTCCCATGAGTTGAGCGGGTTGAACCTTGATCATAACTACTTGGAGTACTTGAAGGAGCAGATTGAGACTAATGTGTTTGGTGAGCTTGAGCGCAGTGGGTTCTGGGGAGGGTTTGAAATTGTGGCTGAGGTTGGTGTTTTCAAAGTTGAAGTGATTGACAGTGACGAGGTAGATAGGATTGCATGCAAGGTTTCCCAGATGAATGGTACAACTGCTGATTCTTCAAAGGGTCTTGCAACTCAGGAATTGATTGAAATAGATTGTGAAATCAAATAATCACTCACTATAAGTGATGTCTTTTTTAATCTTAATTTGATCGATGTTCTTAGATCTATATTTGTTGGCATTAATTGAACAATGTTTTTGCACTAGTGTAGCAATTATTTCCTTAATTGATTGGTTCTTTCTTCTTCTTCTTCTTCTTTTTTTTTAATCTTATTTTCTGTTTTCAAGATTGATTTTATGGTTACAATTGATTTAATATTTAATTTTCATTAATGGTGGGAAATGTGAGCATGAAGAAACCAATAAATCCGAAGGTATAGTGATTTTTTTACTGCTTTTGTGGGCTTGTATCTGTTCATTGCGGATTTTAGCTTTGTACTTTACTGATTTTTACTGCAAACTAAGAAAGGAACAGTTACTACTGTATACTAATAACAAAAATAGTAAAATTTGGTATGGAAATTTGGTAGTGTAGGCATATTGTGGCTTGCATTTGGGGTGGCTAATTTGTTTTAGGGAGTGTTTGATATCAGATGCAAATTCAAAATTATTGCTTCTGTTCTGATATAGATAGCCCCACTGCCCCACTATTTCTTTAGTGCTGCCGCCGCAGATATAAACTTTAATCTCCAAATTAAAGAATTACAACAACAACAAAAAAAAAAAACTAACTAACTAACTAGTATAATCGTAGTGTATGAACTACCAGTTTATGCATTTTCAATAAAATCTGAATTTCTCCTCTCAAAAATCTTCATCGGTGAAAGTACAAAAATTGTGTTATTTTTGGAACCAAGATAAGATTTTTGTAAATTTTTTTTGGTAATAAGTTCAAGTTTATTATATTTAGTATAGGAAGTAAATGTTGTGGGCTGAATTTTGAGTCCAGATTCCAAAATGGTGTTTAGTGTCTCTCCACTTGTCCTCTTTGGTTGAGTATACCATGTTGGGCCTTTAACTTACCTAATTGGCAAAAAGAGTCTACTCTCCACTAAATATGTGGCCCACCAGGGCTTTCTAAGGAATCCTTATTATTTTCCAGATTTTTCTTTTGTTGAAAAATAAAAGAAATATAAAGACAAGAAAATGGAAACTGTTGAAAACTAAGAAGCTTGCTAGTTGGATTTTACCATAATGTCAGCCTTTTGATAAATTGGGCCTTTAGCAGCTATTTACTTTGGCATTCAATTACCGCAGTAGCTTCCAATCAAAATATACTATTTCTTTTTTCTTTTTTTTCTTTTTTGGGTCAACCATGGATAATGCACTAAAACTAGGAATTAACCAATTTGTTACAGTACATATCAGCTTTATCATAAACTATGATTCTTTCCACCACAGGCGGTGGATTCACAAAAACAACAAAAGAAGATAAACAACTTGCTCCCAATTTGGTCAATACATCAGCGCATTGGTTGGCTTCCCGATAAGCATGGATTATTTGTTTGTTGGCTATCGCCCTCAACATGTTCCTGCAATCTGTTAACAAAGGTTCCATTCACAAATTAGCAATGTTATTTTTCATGAGCAACACTATGCTTAAGGTATCAAGTTCAACAATAAGATTATTCAGACCCATCTCCTTAGCTAATATCAAGCCATCTCTTAAGGCCCACAGTTCTGCCATGCAGCTGTTGGTGTATCCAAAAGACCTGGCATAGCCTTTCATCCACTCCCCTTCATGGTTCTTGATCACACATCCTCCTCTTGCCCTTCCAAGGTTCTCTAGAGCTGATCCGCCTGAGTTTAGCTTTGCCCAGCCCTCTGGTGGTTTCTCCTAACCTACTGGGACAATATTTTTGGCTTTGTGTAGCTTGGCATTCATGCCAATAGAGTAAAACTCTGCACTTTCTTTAATACATCTTTTGAAGTTCATTTGATCCACCTTACCTATCCTGAACATGAAATTATTCATGTGCAACCAAATTTGCCACACCCCCATGGGGAATAAAATCTTCCAAGGTATGCCCATGAAGTTGGATTTGATATCTTTCTTGCAATTGATCTCAAGCTATTCTCCAAGAGGTTATTTAAACGAATCCCTCAGACAATGAGGGTATTGCAACTCCTGCCAAAATTTTTGGACTATTTCACAGCCCTTTAGAAGGTGATCGATGGATTCATTACTCCTGTGGCATAAACTACAAGTGGGATCAAGATTTAAACCCCTTGAACCCAGTACTTCTCCGATGGGAGCACTGTTATGCAGACATAGCCATAGAAAGAATTGTATCTTGGGGAAGGTTTCAACTTTCCATACCCATGCTACCGACACAGTATCTAGGTTCAAAGGGTTTAAACCCCTTGCCAACAAATAAGCTGATTTCAAAGAGAAAAACCCATTCTTGGAGTATGCCCATTGAAGAGAATCTTTTGCATCTCAGTTGTAAGAAAAAAGGGCTTACTTTTATGGCATTAAGAATGTGATCTGGTATCTCAAACGATAGGCTTTGTGCTCTCCAATCATGGTTGTAGTCAAAGCATTGTTTAACTATTAGCTGCTCCTCTTCACGGGTCAGGGGACCTTCAATGAGATTGCGTAGGGTGCCCATAGGTAACCAAAAGTCATTCCAGACCTTGATTGACTCCCCATTCTTCACAAACCACTTCAAACCCTTGCAATAGACTAGACCTCCCTTCTTGCAAGCAGTCCATACACTTGAACATGGTAGTTTTCTTCCTTTCTCTGTCATTCTTCTTGGGGAAAGGTACTTTGCCAGTAACATTTTTGCCCAAGGGGCCTCCTGCTCACTAGCCATCCTCCAGCAGAGTTTAGCTAGAATGGCAAGATTCATGTACTTCATGTTGTGCAAACCCAGCCCTCCTAGTTCTTTTGGTAGTGTTATTGTACTCCATTTGACCATGTGCATCTTTCTCTTCTCTTCTGTTGAGCCCCATTAGAAATCTCTTATAATCTTATCAACTTGATCACAAACTTTGACAAGAAGAGCCTGGCACTGCATGTAATATTCTGCCACAGGTGCCGCAGATGTTTTGGCAAGCACAAGTTTTCCAGCTTTCAATGAAAGCTTTGTTTTTCAACTAGCAAGTTTATTATGAATCTTGTCAACCACAAAATTATAGGCATTGCCTGTTCTGCCTTGATGAATGATGGGGAATCCTAGGTATTTATCTAGATTATTGATTGCATTCATTCCCAATTTTCTACATATATATCTCTTCCTTCTTCTTGTAACATTAGAAGAAAAGAGAATCTTGGATTTATTCAGATTGACTTTCTGGCCAGTAAGGTTACAAAAGTTATCAAGAACTTCAATAATAGCTTCACAATTCTTGTTGTATGCCTTAGCAAAAAGCATCAAATCATCAGCAAAAATACATGAAAAAAGCTTGGCCCATTTCTAGAAACCCTCATTTTGTCCCACCTTCTTTCTTCACACATGCTAGTGATTTGGGCTCCTAAGAATTCCATGCACAGTAGGAACAGATAGGGTGATATGGGGTCACCTTGTCTGATTCCTCTCGAAGGTTGAAATGAATCCAATTTACTTCCATTGAGTAACAAGGCTGTGGTTGTTGTAGAAACACAACTCATGATCAGCTTTGTTATATTCTCAGGGAAGCTAAAGTGCTCAAGGTCCATTTTGATGAAACTCCCCTCCAGACGATCATAGGCATTTTCAAGGTCAATTTTCACTACCATATATCCAATCTTGCCCTTCCTCTTCTTAAGAGAATAAATTAACTCTTGCGCAATTATAACATTATCAGTACCCTTTCTCCCTTCAAGAAAGGCTGTTTGCATTGGGGAAATCAGAGATGGCAGGAGAGGACGAAGTCTTAGAACAATAATCTTCAATATGGTCTTATAGACCGTGTTACATAAACTTATAGGTCTGTACTGGCTGACAGTTTTAGGGCTAAGTTGCTTGGGAATGGGAGCAATCAGAGTTTGATTGAGGTAATCTGGGATTTTTTGACTTGTAAATACTTCTTTCTCCTCCTTCTTCACTGATTCTCCAACCACAAGCCAAAATCTCTAGAAAAAACCAGCATGTAACCCATCAACACCTGAGGCTTTATAGGGTTTCATTGACTTAAGGGCATTCCAAATTTCTCCATCTGAAGGAATATGGGCCAAGCTTCTAGCTTCTTCCTAATTTAGCTTCGCACACCAGTCTGAGTTCCATTGTGGGGTAATAGGGCAGAAGTATTGTTCAGTCTTATAGAGTTTCTTGTAACTTGAACTGAAAATTTCCTTCACTTCCTCAATATTATGACACCAAACACCATCATTATTCTGTATGCAAGTAGTCCTATTCTTGCTCCTCCGGTTAAGGGCTGACATATGAAAATATGAAGTATTTCTCTCCCCCAAAATAATTCAGTTAGTCCTAGATTTTGTGACCCAAATCTTTTCCTCCATTTGAAGTATAAGATTGTATTTCTCAGTTTGCTGCTCTTGAAGGTTTAGTAAGAAATTGTTGGGGCAGGCAGCTAAAGCTCTTTGAGTGCCTAGCAATCTTGCCATGATTTGCTTTTTCCTTATAAATACATTCCCAAATACTTCTCTGTTCCATCTTTGGGCTTTTGTAGTGAAGTTTGAGATAACACCAGCTAGATTTATATCCTGCCGTGACCAAGCATCTCTACTAATAGCTGAGAATTCATTGTGGCTCAACCAAATAGTCTGAAACCTGAATGGTCTGTCAGTAGTAGTGCCCATATTGGGATTTGGGTTTAATAGTAGGGGCAAATGGTTTGAATTGACTCTAGCCAAATGTGTGTCATTAGCCTCTGAATAAAAGGCTTTCCATTCTGGATTGCCCAACATCTGACCAATCTGCATTAAATTAAGTCTCTAATATCTCTCTTGTTTGACCATGTGAACTTTGGTCCTGAGAAACCTAGATCCAATATTTGGTAGTCATCCATACACTCTTTGATTGCTCTCACCCTTCTTTGACAGATCGGGTTCCCACCAAACTTTTCCTCCTCTGAGAGGACAAATATACTATTTCACCTATTATCTTCAGACCAACTGACTTTACATTACTATATATATATATAGTATGTAGTTGCAAAGAATATGTACAGGTATCAAAAGGAAAGAATCACTTGTACTTCAGCAATAACAATATAAAGTAGATGACCACTTATATATAAAAATCTTATATATTGTTACTCTAGTTTTACTACCTCCCTTTTTATTTTATAACAGAAATATGAAAGTAAGATTATATTTGAATTATTTTTTTCTAGTAAACATCTATCGCATCATATTATTTCTAACACTGAATGCATATTTCTCTCTTTTGTTCATTGTCTCTCAATATTGCACCGTTTCTATCTGTATCATACAATGCTTCTTGAAATATTTATTTATAGAAGAAAAAGGTACTTAATTTCTACTCTTGCCTACCCTAGAGAATTAGGGTGTGTGTCTTACAAGCCGCTCATATGTAATAGAGAGATATATAATTATACACAACATTCTAGTATCTTCTTTTTTTCTCTACAACTTCTTTTTACAAACCAGATCTAAGTTCCACTTTATTTTAGAGTAGATTTCAAAATGCAAGTATTTTTTTTAGTGAAATTCTAATTTTAAGAAATTAAAATCATATTAATGGTAAAATTTATTGATAACCTAGTTTGAATAATCTAATCTCAAAACCCAATTCTAGGAGCATCCCCGATAGACTAGGAAAAACCCAAAATTCATTTCATATTATATACTGAACCCTTAAAATCAAACTCCAACAATCTTAGAAAAATTGTTTGGATGAATTACAGATTACAGTGACTCTTTTGGTATGGAGAGCACTATAGCTTCCCTAAACATACTTTTGGGATTAAAAAAAATATTTGGTGTACTCTCTCACACCAATAAAAAAAAAATCATTATATTTCTCACACACTCGACTCTCTTTATCATGGAAAAAAAAAATAATTAAAATAAAAGATAAAGTATTTGTTAAAAAGTATATTTAAAAAAGTACACGTGTGATGTGATGTATAAAATCGGAGATTTTTGGACCCGCCAGATTAGCCTGGTTGATCGGGTTGATGGGTGTGGAAAATACTGTGCACCTTGCTCATGAAATGCCAAAGCCCATTTCCGAATTAATTTCCTTTTCTTTTGGGCCATTCTCCACTGACATCAGGTTAAAAAAAACGAACGTATCTCAAATGATGTGAGCTTCTGGGTATAGAGTCTCATCAGTGATGAATGAAGCATTGCTTTGCAGCAAAGTGATTAATCAACAAATAGAAATAGTAATAACTCCTCGTCCTCGATTGCCTCTTTCTTCTCCACACTTCACCTAGACACACTCACAGTCACAGACACAGACACAGACACAGTTGCCCTTTTACTAGACACTAATGGCAGCTTTAAGAGGAATATCCCACGACCTATACACCCATATCTCACATCCCAACCCTCAACTATTCTTCTTCAGAGGATTCTCTTCTAAGCTTTTCGTCAAAGGTATGCACCACCCCTCTCTCTCTCTCTCTCTGTGTAACTAAGGTTTTTCTTTTTGAGCGTTATATACCTCCATTTGATACTGAGAAAACGTGGGGAATGAGAATCATAGCATTTTACACCTGATTGACAACATTATGAAACCATTTACTGCTTAGCTAACTAAACTATTCACTAGTTGTTATCATTACTTTGCAATTTATTCTTAAATTACAAAAAAAAAATAGTGATTTACAAAACAAAAAAAGGAAGGGTTTCTCAGCCTTTCCAAAGAGGTTGGACATTGGTGGGATGGCAAGTGCCTTCCACCAAAAGGGTCGGGTTGCGGGTTTGAGTTTGGGAATCAGTCTTTCCAAACAAAAAAAGAATTGGGTAAGGCTGCAAAAGTGGGAGCTTTGTACAGTTGTTGAAATTTACTATAATGCTAGTAACTTTTGCCATTGCCTCTGTGTATATTATTAGCCTCTTCATTTGACTTTTCCGAGGGTGTATGGGATTGCTTCCTATAAAGAGGCATCAGTGGCCTCTTCTCTTGAACAGTTGGGGATAGAGGAATGGAGAAGCTGGAATGTTTATTTTATTCGGAGACCTAATGATTAGGAAATGGGTGGTGTGGATGGATTTCTCCGTACCTTGGGTTCAAATCTACCTCCCATTGAGAATGGAGATCGTATGAGGTGGAAGTTGACAAAGAATGAGGATTTTAATATCCGATCATTTTACAATAAGTTGAGGAGTCCCTTGCCCATTATTTTTTCTTGGAAAGGTGTTTGGAAGATTAAGGTTCCTCGGCGTGTTTTGTTCTTTGTGTGGACTGCTGTATGGGATAGGATCCTTACAGGTGACAATTTTGGAGGTAGAAGGATGGATTTTGTTGACTGGTGCATCATGTGTCGTTGCAATGGAGAGACGGTGGATCATTTGTTACTTCATTGTGGTAAGGCTTATCGGTTGTGGAGTTTGGTGTTTAGATCTCTTGAGTCTTGTCAAGATCGGTTGCAGATACTCTTTTTGGTTGGTGGAATTGGCCTGAAAAGCATTCATCTAGTATTTGGAATTTAGCTCCATTGTGCTTAATGTGGTGCATTTGGAGGGAGTGAAACAGGAGGACTTTTGAGGACATGGATAGCTCGGATGACCAGCTATTGGCTTCTTTTAGTGGCTCTCTGTTTGACTGGGCTAGGGCTTGGGGACTCACTTTTAGTGATTCTCTCCCTACTTTCCTTAGCTCGCTCTTGTATAATTAGTATCTTTTCTTTTCTTTTTTCCTTCTTCGCTTTCATTTCCCTTTGTATTTTTCTCTCTGCCCTATGTTTTTTTGCATAAGGTAGTGTTCTTGAATATATATCATTTTTACTTATCAAAAAAAAAATATACTGGTAATTATGCTTTATATCTAGCTTTTAGGGTATTAGGTTTTGGAAAATTATGTAGGACTAAATTGAAAAGAAATCTTTTCAGTCCTCTTTCCAATTATGCGTGCGCATGTTATTGTATAAAACAGGAACTGGTACAATTGAACTGAAAATCCTGTTCCATTGCATTAGGATTGAGTTCTGACCAGTTGTAAAGTGGAAGTCATAAATTTTCAATTTTTTAACCATACATTTATAGATTTTAAGTCATCAAAAGAGAAGGGTAGAGGTTAGAAAGATGAGCAATTATCATTTATGACCCTCAAGTCAACAAAGGGTTTCTATTGTGTTATGTTCCTAATAGAGATCGACAATTTTTTCATGTTTTACTTGTATATGATAAGATTTGAAGACTTCAAAACCACACTCTTTATTCATGGGAAAGTTATTTGGTGGTTGTACTACAGACCCTTGTTCTTGCATTTGCTGAGGATGTACTATACTTCATCTTATTACCTGCCTGATGAAAATATGACTGAAATTTTATGCTTGAGGTTCATAACGGTTAAACCTCAATCAGAATTAAGCTTTATTGCAATGCTTCAGGAATTATATTTTCCAGATAGGCACAAGGATATTGTTGAGTCCAAAATTTTGATACATAGTTTAACAACCTACTGCAACCCCTTTTATCAGATTCTCATTATAAACATCTATTAATCTGTAGAAGGATGGCTGCTGAGTGTGTATCCGCTTAGGGCCATTTTTAACTTATTTCTAAGCTGGATACAGGGTATAATTTGTTTAGTTGTCTACACTGTACTATATACCCATTGTCAAAGCAGGGTTTTGCAGCTTTTGCTTATCAAAGTTTAATTTCATCTGATAACTTTTTTCTGTCCCCTTTGAGCTTAATTCTGATACATAAAGAAACTATGCTATTGCAATATTTAAATTGGGAATAGCAGATGAACTTTGCTATGATATTTCGATGGAATATCTTGAATGTCATACATGACACACTTTTACACATGTATGTGTAATGTATCTAGAATATTTAGGCCATACAATATTACTCTTGAGTAAACAATATTACAGCATGTTCTTCACTCTTGGAGCTATATCCTTTGACACACCCAGCTTTACAACTCTTTTGCTATTCATACCTTATGAATTTGTTGCATGTATGCTTCTAATTTTTTTCTTTTTTGGTTTTGAATTTGTTGCAGATATATCTTTCTCCACCACAGAAGAGACATTAGCTGAAGCCTTTTCAAAATTTGGTGAAGTTACTGAAGGTAACTACTGTTACTGCCAACCCTAGCATCAATGTATTTTTCCATATCAATAATCTTTTGTCATCCAGCTCTTCTCCTTTTCCAGCTAAAATAATAAGGGATAAAGTCAGAAACAGATCAAAAGGTTACGGGTATGTGAGTTTTGCTAAAGAGGATGAAGCCAAGAGGGCCTTGACAGACATGAATGGGAAGGCAAGATTACATGATCTCCTCCTCCTCCTCTGTTTTTTTTCCCCAGTTCATTTAATAATGTGAACAGTGATAATGTTTGCAGTTTCTAGATGGACGTGCCATTTTTGTAGACCCTGCAAGGCCAAGTAGACATTTTGATTCTGTTATGCGAGTAGCGAGAGGACCCCCAGAGCCAGCAGGTGATAGCTGATATTAACTTTCAAGTCTTCTTGATATACATGCAATAATGTTGGAAAGACTAGCGCATGAATGGTCAGATATTTTATGTGTAGCTTGTTTAATTCTATTGCTTTCGTAAGCTTTTGATCACTCCTTGCCTGTGGAACTTCTGGACATCACTTTTAGAACCAATTCTTTCCATTGAGTCCATAGCATTTGATGGTAATTTATCCTTTTCAATGGGATTTAACTATTTATACAAATTGCTGCAAAGCATTTAACTAATTATGGAGTCTTGACAAAACCATTGAACTTAAAGAGATGAATGATGTTGTTACATATTTTCCCCCTATTTGGCATTGGCATAGCAGAGATTGTGTACATATGAGAATGGTGGAAGTCCATCTAGTGAGTTTGGCATATAAATGGTTGCCACTTGCCAGAGAGTTGTGTCCAAGACCACAGCTAAGGGAGCACAAGGGTGAAAGATGAGTACATCAAGAGATGTCAGTCTTGACCCTTTTTCTTAAATCAATCTAACTATTGATATAGGAAAAACAATGTCGTAGCCATGCCATGGAGATGGAGGGCAAGGGTGTGTGGTCAGCGAAGGAGGTGAAAAAGAAGCTAAAAGAGGACCGTTGTCAAAGACAAGCATGTCGTGAGAGGTTTGACCCCTTTTATTGTAAGCCTTAGGATATTAATAGGGAGGTGATGGAATGTTTCATAATTAAATTCATGGTAAGATTTATCATTCATGCGAGAAGTAAAAACATTACTAATGTTGGGATCTTTTTTAGCTCTTATGCGGGTTAGAAAATACATATTCCAGATATTTTGGTAAGAAATAATCTTCTAGTAATGAAAACACCATCAAACAACTGAATGGCGATAAGGAATATTTCATTTCTAACTCTATTCTCGCTTGCTGGCTATAACCATGTCTAAACTCTAAAGGGTAAGATTCCTATAAAAAAATATGCAAAGATGTTTGTCTTACTTGGGAGTAAAACCATTTTTATGTGGAAGTGGCCTGGACGACTTGGGAGCTGGCATCTGAATTGGATAATATACTCATGCCAAAAATATTATGATAATCCTCCCTAAAAATAAAAATGATATTATGATAGTCCTTTCATAAAGGCAATCACATGTGGGTTGGTACAGAGGCAGATGTTAGGTAATATAGCTAGTCAGATAATTAAGTAAACTTTCTAATTGTTTAGCTAGTTCGTGTAGTTAAGAGATAAGAGGTTCAAACACCGCCAACACCAGAAACTAATATGCGTCTTAATCTGATAAAAAATAGCACTCATCATAAAGTAGACTCCATATGTTGAAATTCTATTTAATCTTTTTTTTTTTTTCTAACCTTCACAAAGCCAAGGAGACAAAATGTGTGTAAAATAAGTACTAAAATGGATGAGCGAAGCCCATTTTTGCTTATTTATTAGAGAGAGGCCTGTTGTTTGGTTTTTTTTTTTTCATCACTCATTACTCTTCACTCAATTTTCGTCACTCATCACTTAAAATACCCTAATTTCCTATACCTACCTGTTTGGCACACTTCACTCAGCTTCTCATCACTCAATTTTTTTACTTTTTTGTAAGATCCAAGGATTGACTTGGTGTAGCTTTTACTTTTCTTTTCTTTTTTCCTTCCACCCCCAATACCCAAGCTCACCAAACCCAGTGAAAAAAAAAAAAAAAAAAATACCTAGAAACACAATGTGAAAAGGAAAGAAAAGATGAAAAAAAAAAAAGATGAAAAAGACTAGACCAAACCCAACGGGAAAGGGAAAAGAAAAAAAGAAGAAGAAAGACCAGTGTGAAAGGAAAAAGAAAAAAAGAAGAAGAAGAAGACCACTCAAACTCACCAAACCCGGTGAAAAAAAAAAAAAAAACCAGAAACACAATGTGAAAATGAAAGAAAAGAAGAAGAAAAAAAAGATGAAGAAGACCAGACCAAACCAAGCGTGAAAGGAAAAAGAAGAAGAAGAAGACCAGTGTGAAAGGAAAAAGAAAAAATGAAGAAGAAGAAGACCACACACACCGAACCCAGTGAAAAAAAAAATCAAAAGTTGCGGCTGGGTGAGTCCCTCAATGTGTGTATATTTACAAAAATGTCATCATAACTCTGTTTTCATAACTTGAAAACACCTAAAATGTGTTTTCAATTTTCATAACTCATCACTCAAAAATCAGAGAATTAAGTGATAGAAACAATGCCAAACACACCCCTCAGCCATGAGTTATGAGAGATGGAAACAAAGTTATGAGGGATAGAAACTGAAAATCCAAACACCCCTATCAGCTTACAATTGAGTCCCCCTGTCACAAAAAAGAGCTATGTGCATCTCGCCTTCGAGGAATAGGAATAGCGTTTGGCAAAGAGAAAAAGGTGTATGAAAAGTTTGCACTTTGTTCCTTTTAATAAATCTAATAAATAGGGATTTAAATCTTGTGTTTGAAATGCGTAATTCAGATGCTAAACAACTTTTTATTGGCTATAAAAATAAAAAAAAATAAAAACTTTGATAGTACATATATATATATATATATATATATATATATATATATATATATATATATTTTGATACTTGATAGTGTAATTGGGGGAGGGGATTTAGAACTTGAGTCTATTATTAAAGGAAAAATCGGTTAACTATTGATATGGGACATTACAAAGGATTTCATTATCATTGGTTTATAATATAAGTGTCAATTCAGGTTAGCGTGTCATGTTTGTGTCATGTCGAGTATTTGCGATGCCAAGTGTTAATCAGGGTGGTCATAGGACCACCTTGAATTTTTTTTTTTTAAATATAACTTAAAAAAAATTTGAGTTTTTAATTAATATGGGTCTTTTGACCACTCTAGAAAAAAAAACTTGACCACCCTAAAAAAAACACTTGAACTCCCTTAATAAGAATTGAGCCCATTAAAAATAAAATTCAACCCCACCAAAAATTTTGTCCATTGAATGCTGAAAAAAAATTCCAAGAAATGTTATTTTCATAATATTTTCGTATCAAATCCTAAATAACAAGTTGTTACTGATGAATGGAAAATAATTTCAGTGGTAAGTTCAAATTAGAACCAGTAAAAACTTACAATCTATGTTTTGTTGTGAAAGTATTGTAAAAATGCTGTGAACATAACACTTCTAAAAAATTGCTCAAACAAACATATTAGCCTAAAATCTCAAATCAAACATTTAATTGTGATTTTTTAAATTGTGTTTCAACTGACATATTTTAAAATTGCTATTTTTTTTATATAAAAAATGCACACTTTTCAAATAGCTAGTCGGTTAGTATTTGCTTTAGTCTTTAGCCGAATTTGTTGGATTTACATTATATATTTTTTCAAAAAGATAATGTATTTTGTTTATATTAGTACTCATTTAGGCAATATGTTAGTAATTGAATAGGAGATTAGTAGCTTAATAATTGCTTGTTTGTGTATATTAAAAAAGATGTAGTTGATAATATTAATAGTGAAATTATCATATCACAACAATTTAAAAATATGAAAACTTGTGAAAGAAAATTTTAAAACTTTATGTATTTGAATATGTTTTTATTTTGTGATGTTAATATATTCAAGTTTTATTATTAATAAATTTTTTAAAATTATGTGTTTTTAATGACTACCTTGAAAAAACTTTTTGGAGCCGCCACTGGTGTTGAGATAAAGGTATTCGACTAAATGACTCAACTTGAACTTGACTCATTTAATAATTGTGTCATGATTCTTCACCCCTAGCACGAATTGCTAATGAAACGGGTTGACACGAAACTTCTCCTTTGACACGCTTAATAAACAAGTCGTGTTGGGTTGATATGAATGTGACTTGACTCATTTCAACCTACATAACATTAAACATGTTTGATTGACACAAATTCAATCCACTTAAACCGCTTAAAAAAAAAACATGATTTATATTGTTATTGTTACAAATTTAATACAAACTCATAATAAAAGAAAAAACATGTTGCTTAAGTTTAAAAAAAAAAAAATTTTATAGGAAGATTTAGAGATTTAAAGTTTGTAAATTTTAAATGGAAAAAAGAAAAATTAAAAGAAAATCTTTCCTAATCATTTGTCATTGACAAGAAAATTACACTTGTTTTTTTATAAGTAGAACATATCGTAAGAAATGAGTTTGAATTGAGCTTTTTATTTTTTTATAACTAAGAATTAAGGTGGTAAAGACTAAATAACGATCATTTTGAAGCAAATACCAAAAAATTAAAAATTTTGTTGCATCTAAAAAATAAAAACCATTAACTAGGCCATGACTTATTATAAATGACCCATTATCCTAAATTCCTATTATTATTTAATATTGAAACTTATATATGTTTGGAAGAGTATTCCAACAATATCCCTCTATATTAATATATTTTACCGTTGAAAGCATACCCGGCCTGATAATTACTGCTCACAAAACCCAATTTCTACAATGAGAGACCTTCAATTTTTGGTCAAAATTGTAAAATAATATAAGGGAGCCCCAATTTGGCAAAAAATAAAAGTTAATAAATCTTCTGCATAATTAATAATCATTACAAAATCCCCTTCACAAAAATTGGGGACCCCCCAAAATTTACATAAAACTCTCTCTTTGTGTTGGGCTCATAAGGTAATTACTGTTAGTCTAGGGATTCTTATCCGTAAATAATAAAAAAATAAAAAATAAAAAAGCAATAATTATTTTTTATTACATACTAAAAGCAAAAAATAATTGGATCTTGCAGTTTTTCCGAGTTTTCGCTGTTCAAACTTTAACATTCAAAAAAGTCTCCGCAGGTAGCTTCTCCGGTACACACTCTCTCTCTCTAAAACTCTCACTTTCTCTCTCTAGAATTTGCCTTTTCTGTGATAAAAATCTTACCTTTTGTCTTTTTCCTTTTTTTGTTTTTGTTTTTTTTTTTATGTGTTTGATATGTTGGGGTGTGATTGTCATGGTGGCAACATAATGTGACTCTTTTTTTTGTTGAAATTGAATGCAGATTGAGCTTAGTTTTGTTATTTAAGAGATGGGTTTTTCGCATTTCAACTGGGGTTTCCAAAGTTTGGAGCTTTTTTTAGTTTTTAATTTGTAGGGTGTGGTATGGTTTGGTTTGGTGTGCTATTGCATGAGTTTTTTGAGATACATGAATTTTTAGCTCCTCAAGTGTGAGGAACTTTGGACTTGAACTTGATTGGATTTGTACCTGTTATGATTCTAATTTTTGTGTGTGTCAGTGTGTGTTTATGGAGATATAGTTTGTTTACTCTTTTGGGTAGGTTAATTTTGTTTATCTAGCTCGATAATAATAAAAAAACGATTGGGGGGAAATTATATTGGCATTATATTACTGTTTCTTACTGGTAACCTGGTAGTTAGTAGGGATTTGTATTCTATATGGATCTTCTGAAGGGGTCCTGTTTTCCAAAAAATATGTCATTTGGCCATGTCAATGATTTCCTTAAATGGAAAGGCTTATGGAACCCACAAATTTATAACCAATTTTTAGATGTTTGCAGAAGAAAATGTCTATTCATTCTGGTTTTAAAAATGGTATAATAAGATGTTTTCATCAAGGAGCTCGAAATCCTTATTATATGAAAAAACATGTTTACTGTTACATTTATAATTCTGGTTATGGTAGAGAGGGACATTGCACGTTTATTTATTGCTCTCTCACATTTTGAAGGAACTTGCTGGATATGAAAACTTTGCAACTTTTTTTTTAATATACACAAATGAGTGAAATTATTTATAAACTTTCTTAAGGAGTGTCAATCTATGATCTGATGATATGGTGGAAGAATATAATGTTCTGAACGGATAACCCTTTGTCGGTATCAAGTTAAAAAAAAAAGTTCATGCGTGTAGATTTAATATGAGTAATTGGGTGAATTTGGTAAATGATTGTTATTGTGTTTTGGTGGGACATATATTTGACTTGGATATTCTAGGGTTTTGAATTTTAGATTGGTTCTTATAATCAAGGGAAGGATTTGGCTTAATTGGGTTATGGTAGACAATTGAATATTTCTTGTATGTTATATAGTCCTAGGATAACAGTTTGGTATCATATACTTCATGTATGCTATTTGAGATGGTCCGTAGTTGCCTTAAATAATGAAATTAATTTATAGTGGATTTATATTGCTTCTCTGCTTTATCAAGAATGTACTGTGTAGTCTGTAAACGAAGATGGCACACTATTTTTTATTGACTCTCCTGTGTCTTATGATTAGTAGTCTAAGTATTGGGTTATGTTACTTCTCACGAGATATTGTAAGAATTTAATTTTTTTTTTAATAAATTTTTAATTATTGATACTGTATGTACTGGTTATGTAAAACATGTCTATAATGTCCATATCAAATACCTGATCTCAACTTATATGTCTAAATTTATTGCAGGAAGGTGCACAAAATTGGTACGTTTATTTGGAACTGTATTATTTTCTACAATTGGACCATTTTTGTGGCTTTTCTCCTTTTTGTTTGAGCTCTATCATTCCTTTCATACCTGAATGACTCTTAAGCATAACCCTGGAAACTTCTTTTGAGTATGGTGTGTCACCTTGGATTAACGTGAAGCATTATAATTGTCTCCATATTTAATTCAAGTATCCTTAATTTATTATTATTATTTTTTGGTTACATTTTGTGCTTCTTTGCTATTCTTAAATTTTATGGGGTTATGTGCACCCTTTGGGATGAAGATAGTGAAAGCCTCTTTTTTTTGCTTTGGCCTATATGTTTTTTTACAGCAGCCTAATTCTGATTCAAGAAATTCATGATTTGAAAATTTGCACCACCTTCATGATCATTATAAGTATCATTCAGAAATCTCTTTTACCGGTCTTGTTAGTACTGCTACTAATGTTATCATTATCCCATTGGTAAAAGTCTTTCACATTGCAACCCCCTTGAGTCTTTATCTCATCACGTGGGTTCAGTTGAAATTCATACCCTGTTGACCAAAAACACTGAAAATCATACTCTGCAACTCCTTTTGGCCTTTCATTTTGTTTCCTCCTTTCGGCATGTGTATACTTCTTCCCATAAATTCTTCTGGCCTCTGTGCCTTCTTCACAGTTGCCTTGCCAGCGTGTTTAATTAGATACATAAGATGCCACGGACAAGGGCAAATGCTAAGCCAGTTGAAGTGGAAAAGCCAAGTGAACCTGAAAAGCCAGTTGAGTCTGATGAGAAAGTTGATCTTGATGAGGACAATGATCCCGAGGAGGTGATGGAAGAAGAGGTTGAGTATGAAGAAGTAGAGGAAGAAGAGGAAGTTGAAGAAATAGAAGAAGAGGTGGAAGAAGTAGAGGAGGAAGAAGAAGAGGAGGAGGAGGAGGTGGAAGAAGTAGAAGAAGAGGATACCGATAATGCCAATGGAGCTGATGATGAGATGAAGGTTGAAGATGAGGACGAGAAAAAAAAACATGCTGAACTTCTTGCCCTTCCTCCACATGGTTCTGAAGTGTACATAGGTGGCATTCCCCATGATGCTTCAGAGGAGGACTTGGAGCTTTTTTGTGGATCTATAGGGGAAGTTACAGAGGTTAGCTCCATTTCTATAGAAAGCAATCTTGTAAGTTCCTTTTGTGAAGATTTATATCAATGCCACTATGGTCTGTGACAACAGGTTCGGATTATGAAGGGCAAAGATTCTGGTGAGAACAAGGGCTTTGCATTTGTGACCTTTAGAAGTGCAGAATTAGCTTCTAAAGCCATTGATGAGCTGAATAGTACTGAATTCAAGGTAACAAAACCTTTTGTGCATCATTTCTTATTGCCTTTTTCCCCACATAAGCTGAGGACTTATTGGCAAGTTGAAAATTGAATTTGATTTAAAATTATTATTGTTAGCTTAAAGATTAATATAAGTACTCCTTAGAGCTTTTTAAAGGTTTCTATTATTATTATTATTATGGCCATTTGCTGTTATTTATGTATGCTGCAATTGTTGAATGCTTTTGTGTAAACTCTCTCCAGGGGAAAAAAATAAAATGTTCAACATCTCAAGCAAAGCACCGTTTGTTCATTGGTAATGTTCCTAGAAGCTGGGGAGAGCAGGATCTAAGGAAGGTTGTCATGGAAGTTGGGCCTGGAGTTACTGCTGTGGAACTTGTTAAGGTCAGTATGAACTAGTTATATGTCTTTAGGGTAGTTATTATTGATAGTTGAGATCATTTATTTCATTTTTGTTTATTTTCAGAATTCCCAGTGCCTTTAAAAAATTTATATATTACCACAGCCAGTGGTTTTGTTCTTTTCTGCCATATACAAGTGTCTTGTACTCAATTTATTAAACTCTTGGTCACAGGATGCAAAGAATCCAAGCAATAACCGGGGCTTTGCTTTTGTTGACTACCATAACCATGCATGTGCTGAATATTCAAGGCAGAAGATGATGAATCCCAAATTTAAGCTAGGTGATAATGCCCCAACTGTGAGCTGGGCTGACCCTAAAAATGCTGATTCTTCTGCTGCTTCACAGGTCTTGTAACTTTTTTCCTTCGTTTATATAAAAGTCATAGCTTCCTGTCCATACTTGAGGACCAACTATTTCAGTTAAAGTAACTGGAACCGAGCCAGATTTTTTTTTTGGGTGGGAGGCATGCCTCCCCCCCACCCTCTGCCATTGGGAACATCAATGCCATTGTCAATGCTTGACATTGGTGACGGGTGCAAGCTTCAAAAATATTTTTTCTTCTTCCTTTTCTTTTTTGTTGAATGAAGTTGTTGAGGATTTAATCAAATGATTTTAGGGGATGTAATTGTGGCTTAATGTAATCCTTGAAACATTTATGAAAGAGGCTCTAGGAATGGTTGAAGCAGTAGAATTTGAATAATTTTTTTATTTTTATTAAAGATGTTTCTCTAAGCTTGGTGGTGAAGCCTAAGGTTTAGGCAGATTCTAGATGGTGAAGCCTGGGATTTCTCCTGTTCTTCTTTGTTTTCTGCTATCTCCGATTTCTGCCAATAATGTCCTATATCAGTTCTATAAGTATCCATCTTAGTGGGCACATGGAAAACAAAAATGTTAGAAGAGGATATTGGTAAATAATATTAAGTTATGTAGTTCATTAGATCTGTAGGAGTTGCATGTAATGAGATTGCCGCTTCTAAAAATTCACTATTGGAAAAAGTACAAGGAGATAGTACCGATAAATTAGAATAATAAATCAGCTGGCTCTTCCCCCCCTGATAATAGCCCTGAGGAGGAACTTGACAGGTGACTTTTTAGGGGATAACATACGCTTATTGTATTGTATGACCTATGATCTGTGCCTGGTTCACATGACTATCTTTTAGTAGTTGTTCAAATATTTCAGACTTTTGTCTTCTTTGTTCTAAACTAGTTTTCAGGATCTGGTGGTAGTTGAATTTCATTGCAGTCTATTGTTGGGGTATTGCTCTTGAAGAACTTAAGCTTGTATTGTACAGGTGAAGGCAGTATATGTGAAGAATTTACCGAAGAATGTTACCCAAGACCAGCTAAAGAAGCTATTTGAACATCATGGGAAAATCACAAAAGTGGTTCTGCCACCCGCAAAATCTGGACAGGAAAAAAGTAGAATAGGTTTTGTACATTTTGGGGAGAGGTCAAGTGCCATGAAGGCGCTGAAGAATACAGAAAAATATGAACTTGATGGTGATCATTCATTTGTTTCTTAATGCATTTTACTTTTTTCAAACAAAATTAAATTAGTCATTCACATTGCATGCTTTGTTCTGATTTTCAGGCCAAGTTTTGGAGTGTTCTCTTGCAAAACCACAGGCAGATCAAAAGTCTGGAGGATCAAATTCACAGAAGGCAGGACTGCTTCCAAGTTATCCACCTCGTGTTGGTTATGGTTTGGTTGGTGGTCCCTATGGTGCTCTTGGTGCAGGATATGGTGGTGCAGGATATGGTGCCACAGGCTTTGCACAGGTGAGTACTGTTTAAATGCGCCACTCTACTCATTTGTGCATGTTCTTTCTTATAAAGCGAATATTTATGTACATAATATCAGTTCTGAGCCTTGTTCAGTAACTGTCATGATTTAAGTGTTTTACATGAATATTTATTGTTGCTTTTGTACATTACTTTTAGGTCATAGCCTGATAAAATATGTTGGTAGTTCTGATTCAAAAGTTGCAGTCTGTTTTATTGATTTTATTTAAATTTGCCTCTCTTTGTGAGGTGGATGTAAACTCTTAGGGTGAACATGCTAAAAATTCGGATGCTTTCATACAATCCTAATGTGCTCAGTTGTGATAAATTAAAAAAAAAAAAAAAAAGCTTGAACTTTCCATTTTTTTTTATATAGGTAATAAAACTTTTATTGAAAAAATGAACATTGTGTTCACGATGATGAACACTTTGGACATGGAGAAAATACAAGAAGCTCAAGAGCTAAAGCTAACAGCTAACAGATTGTAGAAAGCAGAAATTAAAATACATTGTGTAAGACCCCAAATACGAGCCCACTGAAATAAAATACCAAAAAGAAGATGTTTTAAAAGATCTAAGGATCTCTTTTGTGAAGCGCTCTCTCAGAAGTTTCCACGCTCACCCCCTCAAGCAAAGAGATTTCAAGATACCAGCTGATTAAGTTAAAGTGAACAGCCCCAAGCAAATCTTCTAGAGTACCCTTTGTTTCTATCGATGCATGCTTGTTTTCTTGCGTTGGCTTCAAGCCTTAGTAGGGTCTCAGAGTGCCTTGGACAACTTTATATATGAAATGAATACACAAATACTCTGAAGTTCTTTACTATTATCATCTAAAAAAAAGTGTGATAACTGCCAATGACCTTCAGCTGGATGGCACGTTCTTCCTCCTACAATAATGGGATCAAGGGGGAGGCGTGGATCAAGTTCCACTGGGTGAATATATAACTTTGCAATTAAAAAAAGAGTAAGTGAAGTGAATGAATCATCATGAAAATGTTTTTGATATGGTCAAGAAGGGCCAAGACACAGATTGGGAAAGCTTGTAATATCTACCTTTTGTTTTTGATAGGTAAGAAAAATATTTAAAGACACTACAATACAATATGCAGGAAAATCTTGTAATATCTACTTTAGAAAATGAGGGCTTTTTTTGTTTGGTCTATGTAAAAGATATTTATAGCAACTCCTATATACCTTCTCCAAATGAGGTTCTTCATGTTATTATAAAAAAGTATAGGGACTTTATATATATAGAGAGGGGACCTCTTAGAAAGGAAACAGAAGACTAGGATAAGAAAAGAGAGAGAGAGAGAGAGAGAGAGAGAGAGAGAGAGAGAGAGAATGAAGGAAGAAGTTTCTGTTTTTTACTTATCAAAAATAAAAGAAGTTTCTGTTTTTGACTTGCATTCTGATTAATAGAACTGGTTAAGGAATTTGTTGGCACACATATTATAAATGTATATCTCTTTACTTCGTCTCCCCACCGTATTCATGCTGTGTTGTTTCCTGAATCGAATGGCCATATCTGTGCATCCAAGGATAAGAAGTAGGAATGGGAAAAAATGGGAGGGTGACGATGCAATGCAGTCTTCCAAGATGATTGGTGGTGGGTATGAGGAAAAGAAAAGGATTTTAGAGAGAATAGTATGTAAGAAACAATGGTGGCTAATAAGGTCTTCTGATTGTTAATGAACTCTAGTTTAAATGCTGCCTTCTTTACTTGTAAAAGTATGGTGGAGAATTACATTGTGGGCTCAACACTTGCTGGGTGCATGTGTAACTTAACATTAGAAAAGTCTTCAAAGAACCTCACTATCTTTTTTCCCCCTTGCTTTTTGGTAATTATTTCTCTCATTATCATGAGAGTTGAAGATAGCAAATAATTAGACTAGAAGAAATAAGATGATGGTTTGGGAAATGAAGCAAAGATAAGAAGAGCACGTGGGAATAGAGAGGCAAAGAGCAATGTGTCTAATAACCACCATCATGACGGATCTCTCTTATGCGCCCAAAACACCTTTTTGTAGGCTAGAACCAAGGAACTTCAAGAAAATGTTCCAATGAATATAGTAAATACTTAAAATTTGTATTTCATTAAAAAAATTCACAAAAATATCTAGTAGCTCATCAATACGCTCCTCATATATTTACATTGATAAATTTAAAGTAAAGTGATGCAATTTCTGCTCTAGGGCTCTTAAGCTGCATTTCGAAAGCGTGTTCTAGCCAGGCCCCTTTGGTTGAATCCCAAGAGACTTGTTACTTGACATAGCGGCAATTGAGAAAGTTTGGGGTGATAGTTGAACACACCCCCCCCCCCCACCCCCCCCTCTCTCTCTCTTCCAATCCCACCCAAAAAAGAGTCAAGTAGATAACAATTTGGAGTTTTCATAGGAATTACACTCTGCCTATTTATACAAGGCCTGTAATTGAGAAAATGTGCTGGTGTCTTACATTTGGTCATTTTAAAGTTGAGAAGTAAGCCTGCTTAACCGCTTCTCCTATGCTACTTATACACGCATTTATTTATGTATACATGTATTATATATCCTTTATGTTGTTAGAGTTCTCTTTGGGGCTGGGTGGGGGGTTTCATTCCTCTTTATTTTTTTTGGTGTTGGCATCACAATACGTTGTGAGATAGTTGTCTTTGGGCCACACACTCTCCCACACACATAACAAGTATATGTACTTTATGTTGTTGGAGTTCTCTTAGAGGCTGGGTGAGGGGTTTCATTCATTTGTGTATGTGTGTGTGTGTGTGTGTTGGGGAGGGGTTCTCTTTGTTTGGGATGAACTCACAAAGACTCGACCCAAGGACTTCCCTTGTAGTGTGGTGTCTTTAGGATGGAAATTTCTATCATATATATAATATGAAATAAAAAAATGAAATCACTTGTTATTGGTCTTTAAACAGTGCTATTAGCCTATTACATATTATATATGTGCTTTGCTGTTGAGTACCACTGCAATAAATTTTGCTCATCTTGTTTACATTTTACACTTGTAATTGACAAATCTAGATTTTTGCTGATACTTGGACATGTTTTGCAGCCCATGATGTATGGGAGGGGACCAACTCCTTCTGGTTTGGCAATGATGCCAATGCTTTTGCCTGATGGACGGATCGGATATGTTCTGTAAGCACTTCCATGCTATAGTCAGACTTATTCTTACAGATAGTACATTATTAATTATGCATCTGCAATTTTTTTTCATGTAAATTCCTTCTCTCTTGTCCAATTTTAACAGCTTTAGTATCCATTGCGATTCACTGCTTGGGCAAGTAATCGACTTATTTAGTGATGCAGATCTAAGAAGCCTAAGAAAGCCCAATGGGCCTTTGGTTTATTAGATTTGGTTATCTAGTTATTATGAGTTTCATTATAACTGTTTTTTACACACACACACACACACCCACAAACGCACATGCTTGGACAGCTCACCCGCACACACGAATTTATCGATTGGTTGGTAAATGAGTAAATGACATTTGATTGATATGAAATCTGATACACACACATGCAATGGTAAATAACATCTAATTGATATGAAATTTGGGGGTCCACACACACAAATGCATGCATGTGTGAGCACAAACAAACACGAATTTATTGATTGGATGGTAAATGGCATGTGATTGATATGAAATTTGAGGTGCATGTTAAGCATGAGGAGATTATATAATTTGATAGTGGGATTGTCACAGTATAAATCCCATATATGATTTCTACATTCTACTTATCAAAAAGAATATAAATAGAAATCCAATATAAGAAGTTATTGACTAGTGTATTATTAATAAAGGACTATACCAGGTAAAACTTGACTGTGACCCACTTGGAAATTTTTGTTTATGTATTTTTCTCTAATTTACAGTTTTATAGAGAGATCAACGTTTTTGGTCTCTTTAGAAGGTCATGTGACTAGGGTTTTGATTTCTAATTAGATGAATTCCCAAGATTAAAATGATGCGTAATTAAGTGCTTGGATTGTCCCTTTCCTCTCCTCTTGGGACTAAATGGGGGTTAGGATTGTAGCATTACAATGAGCCTCATATGAGAGTTTTTTTTTTTTGGTGGGGTAAGTTATACACACACCCATTGAGTCTTGAAGCTACAATCTCACCCTCCACCTAAAACTTATAAGGGGAGGGGAGGGGAGGGGGTTCTAGTGGAGGTAGAACTCATTGGCCTTGTATAAAGGTATCTTAAAACTCCTCTACGCAGATTCTGGTGTCATTACATCAGAAATTTGGACTGGGAGTCTTTCTTCAATCCATTGGACCCATAAACTAATGCTCTATGAGTCTCAACTTCAGGTCTTTTGCTTTTGATATGATCTTCCTCTTAATGCCTAGTACTTGCATAGCATGTTGTGAAGACCCACTAGGCCAGTTGGTCACTTTATTCTTTCTGATGCTTTTTATAAGAAGCCTATATCTACTTTGCATGAACTGAGGCAATTTTTGGAGCCATTTCTCCTCCAGGATTAGGTCTGTTTATTTTCTCATGAAAAATGTTAGGCTATTTGGATCTTGGAAACCACATAAAGAATAGGAAACAATAATATTTCTTTGATTAGCTCATTTGACGAATTTGACAAATTTCCTCTCCTTTCCCCTCCCTTCTACAATCCAAAAGGATACTAGTTTTCCAATCAAACTTTTAAGTGCACTGTATGATTGATTTGCTACCAAACAGAGACTGGTGACGTGAATTTTAGGGGCTACAGCTGTTTATGGCCCACAATAAGGTTTATTGAACCTCCACTTTCATGGTCTTTTTAGTTCCATATGTTAGCAAAATAAATGGTTGGTTGGTATCAAATAGCATAAATTACAAATTTATTGGCTGACACGCCTTTAAGTGAGTCGATAATTGATATTTCAAGTGTACTTGTAATTCTCAAGACTTGGATATAAATGGAGAAATATGAATTACTTTATGTGACATCCTAATTGTTGTACCTGGAGATTGATGGTCCATTTTCTTCTTATCCTTGCAGGCAACAGCCAGGAACACAGCCACATACTCCACCTTCACATCCAAGAGGAGGTGGCAGGGGTGGGGGTGGGGGTGGGGGTGGGGGTGGTGGGGGTGGGAGTGGCAGCAAGAGTAGTGGCAGTTCAAGTAGGGGAAGGCACAGTAATGATGGTGGTCATGGGCGCAGGTATCGCCCATATTAGTTGCAGGTTAACTGCTAAGAATTATACATCAGAAAGTGTGTGTTAATGTCAAACCTTAAGATCATTCAATATCTGAATTTAACAGTGTCATCTTCTTCATTGAAGCGTGTAGTGGTATTATTGTACTTTGTCAGTGATTATTACACTTGACATTTGTTAGTTTTGTTAAGCTGTTTTATTCTGTTTTAATTTTGATTTATAAGCCTTCAGCCTTCAGTACTTTCTGCTTATATATATATATATATAATTTTTTTTTCTCTTGGATTCTGTCTTCCTCCACAAGGATAGCACATACCAATGCCCATTTTATTAGCATACGTAGTTTGCCAATATCAGTTTGGCTTAGGGCATGTTAAGGGTAAATTATAGACTTGTTAACCTTGTTTACAGTTCAACCACAGAACAATAGCGTAACAAGGGCAAAAGCTTTTGTCCAGTGTACCAGAGCAATTGACATGTGACCATTTTTGGATAGGTGTCATTTGTTTCCTATTTAATGCTCCAATTTACTGGACACAAGTTAAACCCTAATAACAATACAATCTAAAGTACGGATAATACAATGGGTCCATGGGGGCTTGGACATGTCTTTTGTCAATTCTCCTATCAACTTTTCAATTGTAGTATTTTTTTTTGCTCATCAAGGCAATCCTCAAATTCCCCAGCCAACAGCTTCTAGCACGATTCTGCTAACAGTCCATTTCTTAGAACAGGACTACTGCAGCTTGTGCAGCATTCTTGACAGCATCCATTGATGCAGTTCTTTTCTTAGCGAGGGCTTCCGACATACAGACCTCATATATTTCCTTAGAGCTCTTATGCCTTTTTCCTAATTTAAAATGGACGACCTGATAGGGAGAATTCCTTATTGTTGCATCTTGGATCCCTTTAGCTCTGACTTATAATCCAAGTTTAATTATTGTAGCAATTTCCAAGTCCCAGAATTCCTATTAAAGATTGGCACAGTTGGTAAGAGACTTGTTGGAGAATTTGAACTTTACCTTTTCCTGGGGGTAGACTACAGAATTTGAACTTCACCTCTTACATGAGGATAGAAAAAACTCAAACATAGGGCTCATCCCAATAATGGCTAGGGGATTAATATATCTCCTGTATAGTATTGTTAATTGAAAAGCATTACATAATCTTTGAAGGAGGATCAGCGGGATATCATACCTCTGAAAAGGCATAGAGCCACCATAGAATTATCATTTGAAAGAAGAGAATACAAGGGTGGAAATATTCACGTTCAAAAGCTGTACTTTGATATGTCCAATATTTTTTGAAAGGAGGATATGTCCACTTGAAGTCTAACATGAAGGCACTTTAAGATATTAACGAAGCTAAATGAAATAGTTAGATACAATTCAGCTAAAAGAAAGAAAGAAAGAAATGGTTCAATACAGTCTTCCTACTACAACTATTAAGTATTAACTAAAAAGATTAAAGTACAATTAATCTTTGCCTCTGAAAAATCAACTAGTAACAAGAAAAATCAATGTTTTCGCTCAGGCATGACCAGTGCCATCCTGGTTGTCTTCGTTTTCTACCCTTTCACCACCACCATTATCATGTGATAGCTCTTCCAATTTCCTTTTCTTTTTCTCTTCTTTTTCCTTTGCTGCTCCAGCCTTCTTTCCTGCGTTTTTCTGCCTAAACTCTGCAAGGGAACCGAGAAAAATGATAAATGTTGGCCACATCGTGAAACCTCCCTAATATATCCAGCTACCACTGCTTAACTTGAATGAAAAATTTCAACCTCTAAAGCAATTTTTTTGGGGGTATATCTGTGATTTTCCAATCATTCTATAGATTTGAACGATCATCAATGCCTTACTTAGGTCGCAGCTTTTTGTCAACAGATATATTGCCAATAGTTTTGAAGCAACCAGACAATTAAGCTTGCTATACAAACAGATTAGAGATATAAACATTAAATACTAAATAATAAAAGTTTGGTCCTAGAAGTCCTCATTGCGCCAAGATGCCAATTGGTTATTTCCTTTCTGCAGCAAAAGATTACACTCTCTTTGCACCAAGACTTGGATAAATTACATAATTTCTCTATAGTTTGGGGTGATTTCAAATTAAATTCTTTACATTAATATTTAAAAAAAAAATTAAAACAATGATATTTTAAATCCTTTCAATTTGCGCCCCCAATAAGTCTCTATTAACTAAAAGTAAAAGATATTCACATAAGTTGTGACTAAAACAGTAAAACCTATCTAAACACAAAAAAATCCTATAGCATGATCCATT